>NC_064630.1:842940165-844140165 GCF_023864275.1 Schistocerca cancellata
CGATTCGAAAATCTTTGACTCACAGCAGAACGGCCATAAGGTGCCCGAGGCAGCAATAGACGCATGGAGACTAGTCTGCTGGAGGACGATGTATTTAATCGGGACGCAATTTGAGTTTCCATCGTCATTAGGAGGCCCTGAACGTTACAATTCACTATCAGTTTTTCGTCCGATTCGAAAATCTTTGAGTCACAGCAGGCCTGCCATAAGGTGCCCGAGGCAGCAATAGACCCATGGAGACAAGTCTGCTGGAGGACGATGTATTGAATCGGGACGAAATTTGAGTGATCCATCGTCATTAGGAGGCCCTGAACGTTACAATTCACTATCAGTTTTTCGTCCCATTCGATAATCTAGACTCACAGCAGAACGGCCATAAGGTGCCCGAGGCAGCAATAGACCCATGGAGTCAAGTCGGCTGGAGGACGATGTATTGAATCGGGACGCAATTTGAGTGATCCATCGTCATTAGGAGGCCCTGAACGTTACAATTCACTATCAGTTTTTCGTCCCATTCGACAATCTAGACTCACAGCAGAACGGCCATAAGGTGCCCGAGGCAGCAATAGACCCATGGAGTCAAGTCGGCTGGAGGACGATGTATTGAATCGGGACGCAATTTGAGAGATCCATCGTCATTAGGTGGCCCTGAACGTTACAATTCGCTATCAGTTTTTCGTCCCATTCGATAATCTAGACTCATAGCAGAACGGCCATAAGGTGCCCGAGGCAGCAATAGACCCATGGGGACAAGTCTGCTGGAAGACGATGTATTGAATCGGGACGCAATTTGAGTGATCCATCGTCATTAGGAGGCCCTGAACGTTACAATTCACTATCAGTTTTTCATCCCATTCTATAATCTAGACTCACAGCAGAACGGCCATAAGGTGCCCGAGGCAGCAATAGACCCATGGAGTCAAGTCGGCTGGAGGACGATGTATTGAGTCGGGACGCAATTTGAGTGATCCATCGTCATTAGGTGGCCCTGAACGTTACAATTCAATATCAGTTTTTCGTCCGATTCGAAAATCTTTGACTCACAGCAGAACGGCCATAAGGTGCCCGAGGCAGCAATAGACGCATGGCGACAAGTCTGCTGGAGGACGATGTATTGAATCGGGACGCAATTTGAGTGATCCATCGTCATTAGGAGGCCCTGAACGTTACAATTCACTATCAGTTTTTCATCCCATACTATAATCTAGACTCACAGCAGGCCTGCCATAAGGTGCCCGAGGCAGCAATAGACCCATGGAGACAAGTCTGCTGGAGGACGATGTATTGAATCTGGACGCAATTTGAGTGATCCATCGTCATTAGGAGGCCCTGAACGTTACAATTCACTATCAGTTTTTCATCCCATTCTATAATCTAGACTCACAGCAGAACGGCCATTAGGTGCCCGAGGCAGCAATCGACCCATGGAGACAAGTCTGCTGGAGGACGATGTATTGAATCGGGACGCAATTTGAGTGATCCATCGTCATTAGGAGGCCCTGAACGTTACAATTCACTATCAGTTTTTCGTCCCATTCGATAATCTAGACTCACAGCAGAACGGCCATAAGGTGCCCGAGGCAGCAATAGACCCATGGAGTCAAGTCGGCTGGAGGACGATGTATTGAATCGGGACGCAATTTGAGTGATCCATCGTCATTAGGAGGCCCTGAACGTTACAATTCACTATCAGTTTTTCGTCCCATTCGATAATCTAGACGCACAGCAGAACGGCCATAAGGTGCCCGAGGCAGCAATAGATCCATGGAGTCAAGTCGGCTGGAGGACGATGTATTGAATCGGGACGCAATTTGAGAGATCCATCGTCATTAGGTGGCCCTGAACGTTACAATTCACTATCAGTTTTTCGTCCCATTCGATAATCTAGTCTCACAGCAGAACGGCCATAAGGTGCCCGAGGCAGCAATAGACCCATGGAGACAAGTCTGCTGGAGGACGATTTATTGAATCGGGACGCAATTTGAGTGATCCATCGTCATTAGGAGGCCCTGAACGTTACAATTCACTATCAGTTTTTCGTCCCATTCGATAATCTAGACTCACAGCAGAACGGCCATAAGGTGCCCGAGGCAGCAATAGACCCATGGAGTCAAGTCGGCTGGAGGACGATGTATTGAATCGGGACGCAATTTGAGTGATCCATCGTCATTAGGAGGCCCTCAACGTTACAATTCACTATCAGTTTTTCATCCCATTCTATAATCTAGACTCACAGCAGAACGGCCATAAGGTGCCCGAGGCAACAATAGACGCATGGAGACAAGTCTGCTGGAGGAAGATGTATTTAATCGGGACGCAATTTGAGTTTCCATCGTCATTAGGAGGCCCTGAACGTTACAATTCACTATCAGTTTTTCGTCCGATTCGAAAATCTTTAGTCACAGCAGGCCTGCCATAAGGTGCCCGAGGCAGCAATAGACCCATGGAGACAAGTCTGCTGGAGGACGATGTATTGAATCTGGACGCAATTTGAGTGATCCATCGTCATTAGGTGGCCCTGAACGTTACAATTCACTATCAGTTTTTCATCCCATTCTATAATCTAGACTCACAGCAGAACGGCCATTAGGTGCCCGAGGCAGCAATAGACCCATGGAGTCAAGTCGGCTGGAGGACGATGTATTGAATCGGGACGCAATTTGAGTGATCCATCGTCATTAGGAGGCCCTGAACGTTACAATTCACTATCAGTTTTTCGTCCCATTCGATAATCTAGACTCACAGCAGAACGGCCATAAGGTGCCCGAGGCAGCAATAGACCCATGGAGTCAAGTCGGCTGGAGGACGATGTATTGAATCGGGACGCAATTTGAGTGATCCATCGTCATTAGGAGGCCCTGAACGTTACAATTCACTATCAGTTTTTCGTCCCATTCGATAATCTAGACGCACAGCAGAACGGCCATCAGGTGCCCGAGGCAGCAATAGATCCATGGAGTCAAGTCGGCTGGAGGACGATGTATTGAATCGGGACGCAATTTGAGAGATCCATCGTCATTAGGTGGCCCTGAACGTTACAATTCACTATCAGTTTTTCGTCCCATTCGATAATCTAGTCTCACAGCAGAACGGCCATAAGGTGCCCGAGGCAGCAATAGACCCATGGAGACAAGTCTGCTGGAGGACGATGTATTGAATCGGGACGCAATTTGAGTGATCCATCGTCATTAGGAGGCCCTGAACGTTACAATTCACTATCAGTTTTTCGTCCCATTCGATAATCTAGACTCACAGCAGAACGGCCATAAGGTGCCCGAGGCAGCAATAGACCCATGGAGTCAAGTCGGCTGGAGGACGATGTATTGAATCGGGACGCAATTTGAGTGATCCATCGTCATTAGGAGGCCCTGAACGTTACAATTCACTATCAGTTTTTCGTCCCATTCGACAATCTAGACTCACAGCAGAACGGCCATAAGGTGCCCGAGGCAGCAATAGACCCATGGAGTCAAGTCGGCTGGAGGACGATGTATTGAATCGGGACGCAATTTGAGTGATCCATCGTCATTAGGTGGCCCTGAACGTTACAATTCAATATCAGTTTTTCGTCCGATTCGAAAATCTTTGACTCACAGCAGAACGGCCATAAGGTGCCCGAGGCAGCATTAGACGCATGGAGACAAGTCTGCTGGAGGAAGATGTATTTAATCGGGACGCAATTTGAGTTTCCATCGTCATTAGGAGGCCCTGAACGTTACAATTCACTATCAGTTTTTCGTCCGATTCGAAAATCTTTGAGTCACAGCAGGCCTGCCATAAGGTGCCCGAGGCAGCAATAGACCCATGGAGACAAGTCTGCTGGAGGACGATGTATTGAATCTGGACGCAATTTGAGTGATCCATCGTCATTAGGTGGCCCTGAACGTTACAATTCACTATCAGTTTTTCATCCCATTCTATAATCTAGACTCACAGCAGAACGGCCATAAGGTGCCCGAGGCAGCAATCGACCCATGGAGACAAGTCTGCTGGAGGACGATGTATTGAATCGGGACGCAATTTGAGTGATCCATCGTCATTAGGAGGCCCTGAACGTTACAATTCACTATCAGTTTTTCGTCCCATTCGATAATCTAGACTCACAGCAGAACGGCCATGAGGTGCCCGAGGCAGCAATAGACCCATGGAGTCAAGTCGGCTGGAGGACATGTATTGAATCGGGACGCAATTTGAGTGATCCATCGTCATTAGGAGGCCCTGAACGTTACAATTCACTATCAGTTTTTCGTCCCATTCGATAATCTAGACGCACAGCAGAACGGCCATCAGGTGCCCGAGGCAGCAATAGATCCATGGAGTCAAGTCGGCTGGAGGACGATGTATTGAATCGGGACGCAATTTGAGAGATCCATCGTCATTAGGTGGCCCTGAACGTTACAATTCACTATCAGTTTTTCGTCCCATTCGATAATCTAGTCTCGCAGCAGAACGGCCATAAGGTGCCCGAGGCAGCAATAGACCCATGGAGACAAGTCTGCTGGAGGACGATGTATTGAATCGGGACGCAATTTGAGTGATCCATCGTCATTAGGAGGCCCTGAACGTTACAATTCACTATCAGTTTTTCGTCCCATTCGATAATCTAGACTCACAGCAGAACGGCCTTAAGGTGCCCTAGGCAGCAATAGACCCATGGAGTCAAGTCGGCTGGAGGACGATGTATTGAATCGGGACGCAATTTGAGTGATCCATCGTCATTAGGAGGCCCTGAACGTTACAATTCACTATCAGTTTTTCGTCCCATTCGACAATCTAGACTCACAGCAGAACGGCCATAAGGTGCCCGAGGCAGCAATGGACCCATGGAGTCAAGTCGGCTGGAGGACGATGTATTGAATCGGGACGCAATTTGAGAGATCCATCGTCATTAGGTGGCCCTGAACGTTACAATTCGCTATCAGTTTTTCGTCCCATTCGATAATCTAGACTCACAGCAGAACGGCCATAAGGTGCCCGAGGCAGCAATAGACCCTTGGAGACAAGTCTGCTGGAGGACGATGTATTGAATCGGGAAGCAATTTGAGTGATCCATCGTCATTAGGAGGCCCTGAACGTTACAATTCACTATCAGTTTTTCATCCCATTCTATAATCTAGACTCACAGCAGAACGGCCATAAGGTGCCCGAGGCAACAATAGACGCATGGAGACAAGTCTGCTGGAGGAAGATGTATTTAATCGGGACGCAATTTGAGTCTCCATCGTCATTAGGAGGCCCTGAACGTTACAATTCACTATCAGTTTTTCGTCCGATTCGAAAATCTTTAGTCACAGCAGGCCTGCCATAAGGTGCCCGAGGCAGCAATAGACCCATGGAGACAAGTCTGCTGGAGGACGATGTATTGAATCTGGACGCAATTTGAGTGATCCATCGTCATTAGGTGGCCCTGAACGTTACAATTCACTATCAGTTTTTCATCCCATTCTATAATCTAGACTCACAGCAGAACGGCCATTAGGTGCCCGAGGCAGCAATCGACCCATGGAGACAAGTCTGCTGGAGGACGATGTATTGAATCGGGACGCAATTTGAGTGATCCATCGTTATTAGGAGGCCCTGAACGTTACAATTCACTATCAGTTTTTCGTCCCATTCGATAATCTAGACTCACAGCAGAACGGCCATAAGGTGCCCGAGGCAGCAATAGACCCATGGAGTCAAGTCGGCTGGAGGACGATGTATTGAATCGGGACGCAATTTGAGTGATCCATCGTCATTAGGAGGCCCTGAACGTTACAATTCACTATCAGTTTTTCGTCCCATTCGATAATCTAGACGCACAGCAGAACGGCCATCAGGTGCCCGAGGCAGCAATAGATCCATGGAGTCAAGTCGGCTGGAGGACGATGTATTGAATCGGGACGCAATTTGAGAGATCCATCGTCATTAGGTGGCCCTGAACGTTACAATTCACTATCAGTTTTTCGTCCCATTCGATAATCTAGTCTCACAGCAGAACGGCCATAAGGTGCCCGAGGCAGCAATAGACCCATGGAGACAAGTCTGCTGGAGGACGATGTATTGAATCGGGACGCAATTTGAGTGATCCATCGTCATTAGGAGGCCCTGAACGTTACAATTCACTATCAGTTTTTCGTCCCATTCGATAATCTAGACTCACAGCAGAACGGCCATAAGGTGCCCGAAGCAGCAATAGACCCATGGAGTCAAGTCGGCTGGAGGACGATGTATTGAATCGGGACGCAATTTGAGTGATCCATCGTCATTAGGAGGCCCTGAACGTTACAATTCACTATCAGTTTTTCGTCCCATTCGACAATCTAGACTCACAGCAGAACGGCCATAAGGTACCCGAGGCAGCAATGGACCCATGGAGTCAAGTCGGCTGGAGGACGATGTATTGAATCGGGCCACAATTTGAGAGATCCATCGTCATTAGGTGGCCCTGAACGTTACAATTCGCTATCAGTTTTTCGTCCCATTCGATAATCTAGACTCACAGCAGAACGGCCATAAGGTGCCCGAGGCAGCAATAGACCCATGGAGACAAGTCTGCTGGAGGACGATGTATTGAATCGGGACGCAATTTGAGTGATCCATCGTCATTAGGAGGCCCTGAACGTTACAATTCACTATCAGTTTTTCATCCCATTCTATAATCTAGACTCACAGCAGAACGGCCATAAGGTGCCCGAGGCAGCAATAGACCCATGGAGTCAAGTCGGCTGGAGGACGATGTATTGAATCGGGACGCAATTTGAGTGATCCATCGTCATTAGGTGGCCCTGAACGTAACAATTCAATATCAGTTTTTCGTCCGATTCGAAAATCTTTGACTCACAGCAGAACGGCCATAAGGTGCCCGAGGCAGCAATAGACGCATGGAGACAAGTCTGCTGGAGGACGATGTATTTAATCGGGACGCAATTTGAGTTTCCATCGTCATTAGGAGGCCCTGAACGTTACAATTCACTATCAGTTTTTCGTCCGATTCGAAAATCTTTGAGTCACAGCAGGCCTGCCATAAGGTGCCCGAGGCAGCAATAGACCCATGGAGACAAGTCTGCTGGAGGACGATGTATTGAATCTGGACGCAATTTGAGTGATCCATCGTCATTAGGTGGCCCTGAACGTTACAATTCACTATCAGTTTTTCATCCCTTTCTATAATCTAGACTCACAGCAGAACGGCCATTAGGTGCCCGAGGCAGCAATCGACCCATGGAGACAAGTCTGCTGGAGGACGATGTATTGAATCTGGACGCAATTTGAGTGATCCATCGTCATTAGGAGGCCCTGAACGTTACAATTCACTATCAGTTTTTCGTCCCATTCGATAATCTAGACTCACAGCAGAACGGCCATAAGGTGCCCGAGGCAGCAATAGACCCATGGAGTCATGTCGGCTGGAGGACGATGTATTGAATCGGGACGCAATTTGAGTGATCCATCGTCATTAGGAGGCCCTGAACGTTACAATTCACTATCAGTTTTTCGTCCCATTCGATAATCTAGACTCACAGCAGAACGGCCATAAGGTGCCCGAGGCAGCAATAGATCCATGGAGTCAAGTCGGCTGGAGGACGATGTATTGAATCGGGACGCAATTTGAGAGATCCATCGTCATTAGGTGGCCCTGAACGTTACAATTCACTATCAGTTTTTCGTCCCATTCGATAATCTAGTCTCACAGCAGAACGGCCATAAGGTGCCCGAGGCAGCAATAGACCCATGGAGACAAGTCTGCTGGAGGACGATGTATTGAATCGGGACGTAATTTGAGTGTTCCATCGTCATTAGGAGGCCCTGAACGTTACAATTCACTATCAGTTTTTCGTCCGATTCGAAAATCTTTGAGTCACAGCAGGCCTCCCATAAGGTGCCCGAGGCAGCAATAGACGCATGGAGACAAGTCTGTGGAGGACGATGTATTGAATCGGGACGAAATTTGAGTGTTCCATCGTCATTAGGAGGCCCTGAACGTTACAATTCACTATCAGTTTTTCGTCCGATTCGAAAATCTTTGAGTCACAGCAGAACGGCCATAAGGTGCCCGAGGCAGCAATAGAGGCTGGAAGACGATGTATTGAATCGGGACGCAATTTGAGTGATCCATCGTCATTAGGTGGCCCTGAACGTTACAATTCACTATCAGTTTTTCGTCCGATTCGAAAATCTTTGACTCACAGCAGAACGGCCATAAGGTGCTCCAGGATGCAATAGACCCATGAAGTCATGTCTTCTGGAGGACGATGTATTGAATCGGGACGCAATTTTAGTGTTCCATCGTCATTAGGAGGCCCTGAACGTTACAATTCACTATCACTTTTTCGTCCGATTCGAAAATCTTTGAGTCACAGCTGAACGGCCATAAGGTGCCCGAGGCAGCAATAGACCCATGGAGACAAGTCTGCTGGAGGACGATGTATTGAATCGGGACGCAATTTGAGGGATCCATCGTCATTAGGTGGCCCTGAACGTTACAATTCACTATCAGTTTTTCATCCCATTCGATAATCTAGACTCACAGTAGAACGGCCGTAAGGTGCCCGAGGCAGCAATAGTCCCATGGAGTCAAGCTGGCTAGTGGACGATGTACTGAATCGGGACGCAATTTGAGTGTTCCATCGTCATTAGGAGGCCCTGAACGTTACAAATCACTATCAGTTTTTCGTCCGATTCGAAAATCTTTGACTCACTACATAGCGGCCATAAGGAGCCCCAGGCAGCAATAGACCCATGAAGTCAAGTCTGCTGGAGGACGATGTATTGAATCGGGACGCAATTTTAGTGTTCCATCGTCATTAGGGGGCCCTGAACATTACAATTCACTATCAGTTTTTCGTCCGATTCGAAAATCTTTGACTCACAGCAGAACGGCCATAAGGTGCCAGAGGCAGCAATAGACCCATGGAGACAAGTCTGCTGGAGGACGATGTATTTAATCGGGACGCAATTTGAGTGTTCCATCGTCATTAGGAGGCCCTGAACGTTACAATTCACTATCAGTTTTTCGTCCGATTCGAAAATCTTTGAGTCACAGCTGAACGGCCATAAGGTGCCCGAGGCTGCAATAGACCCATGGAGACAGTCTGCTGGAGGACAATGTATTGAATCGGGACGCAATTTGAGTGATCCATCGTCATTAGGTGGCCCTGAACGTTACAATTCACTATCAGCTTTTCGTCCGATTCGAAAATCTTTGACTCACAGCAGAACGGCCATAAGGTGCCAAGGCAGCAATAGACACATGGAGACATGTCGGCTGGAGGACGATGTATTGAATCGGGACGCTATTTGAGTGATCCATCGTCATTAGGTGGCCCTGAACGTTACAATTCACTATCAGTATTTCGTCCGATTCGAAAATCTTTGACTCACAGCAGAACGGCCATAAGGTGCCCGAGGCAGCAATAGACCCATGGAGACAAGTCTGCTGGAGGACGATGTATTGAATATGGACGCAATTTGAGTGTTCCATCGTCATTAGGAGGCCCTGAAAGTTACAATTCACTATCAGTTTTTCGTCAGATTCAAAAATCTTTGACTCACAGCAGAACGGCCATAAGGTGCCCGAGGCAGCAATAGACGCATGGAGACAAGTCTGCTGGAGGACGATGTATTGAATCGGGACGCAATTTGAGTGTTCCATCGTCATTAGGAGGCCCTGAACGTTACAATTCACTATCAGTTTTTCGTCCGATTCGAAAATCTTTGACTCACAGCAGAACGGCCATAAGTTGCCCGAGGCAGCAATAGACCCATGGAGACAAGTCGGCTGGTGGACGATGAATTGAATCGGGACGCAATTTGAGTGATCCATCGTCATTAGGTGGCCCTGAACGTTACAATTCACTATCAGTTTTTCATCCCTTTCTATAATCTAGACTCACAGCAGAACGGCCATTAGGTGCCCGAGGCAGCAATCGACCCATGGAGACAAGTCTGCTGGAGGACGATGTATTGAATCTGGACGCAATTTGAGTGATCCATCGTCATTAGGAGGCCCTGAACGTTACAATTCACTATCAGTTTTTCGTCCCATTCGATAATCTAGACTCACAGCAGAACGGCCATAAGGTGCCCGAGGCAGCAATAGACCCATGGAGTCAAGTCGGCTGGATGACGATGTATTGAATCGGGACGCAATTTGAGTGATCCATCGTCATTAGGAGGCCCTGAACGTTACAATTCACTATCAGTTTTTCGTCCCATTCGATAATCTAGACTCACAGCAGAACGGCCATAAGGTGCCCGAGGCAGCAATAGATCCATGGAGTCAAGTCGGCTGGAGGACGATGTATTGAATCGGGACGCAATTTGAGAGATCCATCGTCATTAGGTGGCCCTGAACGTTACAATTCACTATCAGTTTTTCGTCCCATTCGATAATCTAGTCTCACAGCAGAACGGCCATAAGGTGCCCGAGGCAGCAATAGACCCATGGAGACAAGTCTGCTGGAGGACGATGTATTGAATCGGGACGCAATTTGAGTGTTCCATCGTCATTAGGAGGCCCTGAACGTTACAATTCACTATCAGTTTTTCGTCCGATTCGAAAATCTTTGAGTCACAGCAGGCCTCCCATAAGGTGCCCGAGGCAGCAATAGACGCATGGAGACAAGTCTGTGGAGGACGATGTATTGAATCGGGACGAAATTTGAGTGTTCCATCGTCATTAGGAGGCCCTGAACGTTACAATTCACTATCACTTTTTCGTCCGATTCGAAAATCTTTGACTCACAGCAGAACGGCCATAAGGTGCCCGAGGCAGCAATAGACCCATGGAGACAAGTCTGCTGGAGGACGATGTATTTAATCGGGACGCAATTAGAGTGATCCATCGTCATTAGGTGGCCCTGAAAGTTACAATTCACTATCAGTTTTTCGTCCGATTCGAAAATCTTCGACTCACAGCGGAACGGCCATTAGGTGCCCGAGGCAGCAATAGACCCATGGAGACAAGTCGGCTGGAGGACGATGTATTGAATCGGGACGCAATTTGAGTGTTCCATCGTCATTAGGAGGCCCTGAACGTTACAATTCACTATCACTTTTTCGTCCGATTCGAAAATCTTTGAGTCACAGCTGAACGGCCATAAGGTGCCCGAGGCAGCAATAGACCCATGGAGACAAGTCTGCTGGAGGACGATGTATTGAATCGGGACGCAATTTGAGGGATCCATCGTCATTAGGTGGCCCTGAACGTTACAATTCACTATCAGTTTTTCATCCAATTCGATAATCTAGACTCACAGTAGAACGGCCGTAAGGTGCCCGAGGCAGCAATAGTCCCATGGAGTCAAGCTGGCTAGTGGACGATGTACTGAATCGGGACGCAATTTGAGTGTTCCATCGTCATTAGGAGGCCCTGAACGTTACAAATCACTATCAGTTTTTCGTCCGATTCGAAAATCTTTGACTCTCTACATAGCGGCCATAAGGTGCCCCAGGCAGCAATAGACCCATGAAGTCAAGTCTGCTGGAGGACGATGTATTGAATCGGGACGCAATTTTAGTGTTCCATCGTCATTAGGGGGCCCTGAACATTACAATTCACTATCAGTTTTTCGTCCGATTCGAAAATCTTTGACTCACAGCAGAACGGCCATAAGGTGCCAGAGGCAGCAATAGACCCATGGAGACAAGTCTGCTGGAGGACGATGTATTTAATCGGGACGCAATTTGAGTGTTCCATCGTCATTAGGAGGCCCTGAACGTTACAATTCACTATCAGTTTTTCGTCCGATTCGAAAATCTTTGAGTCACAGCTGAACGGCCATAAGGTGCCCGAGGCTGCAATAGACCCATGGAGACAGTCTGCTGGAGGACAATGTATTGAATCGGGACGCAATTTGAGTGATCCATCGTCATTAGGTGGCCCTGAACGTTACAATTCACTATCAGCTTTTCGTCCGATTCGAAAATCTTTGACTCACAGCAGAACGGCCATAAGGTGCCAAGGCAGCAATAGACACATGGAGACATGTCGGCTGGAGGACGATGTATTGAATCGGGACGCTATTTGAGTGATCCATCGTCATTAGGTGGCCCTGAACGTTACAATTCACTATCAGTTTTTCGTCCGATTCGAAAATCTTTGACTCACAGCAGAACGGCCATAAGGTGCCCGAGGCAGCAATAGACCCATGGAGACAAGTCTGCTGGAGGACGATGTATTGAATATGGACGCAATTTGAGTGTTCCATCGTCATTAGGAGGCCCTGAAAGTTACAATTCACTATCAGTTTTTCGTCAGATTCGAAAATCTTTGACTCACAGCAGAACGGCCATAAGGTGCCCGAGGCAGCAATAGACGCATGGAGACAAGTCTGCTGGAGGACGATGTATTGAATCGGGACGCAATTTGAGTGTTCCATCGTCATTAGGAGGCCCTGAACGTTACAATTCACTATCAGTTTTTCGTCCGATTCGAAAATCTTTGACTCACAGCAGAACGGCCATAAGTTGCCCGAGGCAGCAATAGACCCATGGAGACAAGTCGGCTGGTGGACGATGAATTGAATCGGGACGCAATTTGAGTGATCCATCGTCATTAGGTGGCCCTGAACGTTACAATTCACTATCAGTTTTTCGTCCGATTCGAAAATCTTTGACACAGCAGAACGGCCATAAGGTGCCCGAGGCAGCAATAGACCCATGGAGACAAGTCTGCTGGAGGACGATGTATTAAATCTGGACGCAATTTGAGTGATCCATCGTCATTAGGTGGCCCTGAACGTTACAATTCACTATCAGTTTTTCATCCCTTTCTATAATCTAGACTCACAGCAGAACGGCCATTAGGTGCCCGAGGCAGCAATCGACCCATGGAGACAAATCTGCTGGAGGACGATGTATTGAATCTGGACGCAATTTGAGTGATCCATCGTCATTAGGAGGCCCTGAACGTTACAATTCACTATCAGTTTTTCGTCCCATTCGATAATCTAGACTCACAGCAGAACGGCCATAAGGTGCCCGAGGCAGCAATAGACCCATGGAGTCAAGTCGGCTGGATGACGATGTATTGAATCGGGACGCAATTTGAGTGATCCATCGTCATTAGGAGGCCCTGAACGTTACAATTCACTATCAGTTTTTCGTCCCATTCGATAATCTAGACTCACAGCAGAACGGCCATAAGGTGCCCGAGGCAGCAATAGATCCATGGAGTCAAGTCGGCTGGAGGACGATGTATTGAATCGGGACGCAATTTGAGTGATCCATCGTCATTAGGAGGCCCTGAACGTTACAATTCACTATCAGTTTTTCGTCCCATTCGATAATCTATACTCACAGCAGAACGGCCATAAGGTGCCCGAGGCAGCAATAGAGGCTGGAGGACGATGTATTGAATCGGGACGCAATTTGAGTGATCCATCGTCATTAGGTGGCCCTGAACGTTACAATTCACTATCAGTTTTTCGTCCGATTCGAAAATCTTTGACTCACAGCAGAACGGCCATAAGGTGCCCCAGGTTGCAATAGACCCATGATGTCATGTCTGCTGGAGGACGATGTATTGAATCGGGACGCAATTTTAGTGTTCCATCGTCATTAGGAGGCCCTGAACGTTACAATTCACTATCACTTTTTCGTCCGATTCGAAAATCTTTGACTCACAGCAGAACGGCCATTAGGTGCCCGAGGCAGCAATAGACCCATGGAGACAAGTCTGCTGGAGGACGATGTATTTAATCGGGACGCAATTAGAGTGATCCATCGTCATTAGGTGGCCCTGAAAGTTACAATTCACTATCAGTTTTTCGTCCGATTCGAAAATCTTCGACTCACAGCAGAACGGCCATTAGGTGCCCGAGGCAGCAATAGACCCATGGAGACAAGTCGGCTGGAGGACGATGTATTGAATCGGGACGCAATTTGAGTGTTCCATCGTCATTAGGAGGCCCTGAACGTTACAATTCACTATCACTTTTTCGTCCGATTCGAAAATCTTTGAGTCACAGCTGAACGGCCATAAGGTGCCCGAGGCTGCAATAGACCCATGGAGACAGTCTGCTGGAGGGCGATGTATTGAATCGGGACGCAATTTGAGTGATCCATCGTCATTAGGAGGCCCTGAACGTTACAATTCACTATCAGTTTTTCGTCCGATTCTAAAATCTTTGACTCACAGCAGAACGGCCATAAGGTGCCCGAGGCAGCAATAGACCCATGGAGACAAGTCTGCTGGAGGACGATGTATTGAATCGGGACGCAATTTGAGTGTTCCATCGTCATTAGGTGGCCCTGAACGTTACAATTCACTATCAGTTTTTCGTCCGATTCGAAAATCTTTGACTCACTACATAACGGCCATAAGGTGCCCCAGGCAGCAATAGACCCATGAAGTCAAGTCTGCTGGAGGACGATGTATTGAATCGGGACGCAATTTTAGTGTTCCATCGTCATTAGGGGGCCCTGAACATTACAATTCACTATCAGTTTTTCGTCCGATTCGAAAATCTTTGACTCACAGCAGAACGGCCATAAGGTGCCAGAGGCAGCAATAGACCCATGGAGACAAGTCTGCTGGAGGACGATGTATTTAATCGGGACGCAATTTGAGTGATCCATCGTCATTAGGTGGCCCTGAAAGTTACAATTCACTATCAGTTTTTCGTCCGATTCGAAAATCTTTGACTCACAGCAGAACGGCCATTAGGTGCCCGAGGCAGCAATAGACCCATGGAGACAAGTCGGCTGGAGGACGA
Source organism: Schistocerca cancellata (assembly GCF_023864275.1). Lineage (NCBI taxonomy): Eukaryota > Metazoa > Arthropoda > Insecta > Orthoptera > Acrididae > Schistocerca > Schistocerca cancellata. Next base: position 842,954,865 of record NC_064630.1, read on the forward strand.
TGTATTGAATCGGGACGCAATTTGAGTGTTCCATCGTCATTAGGAGGCCCTGAACGTTACAATTCACTATCAGTTTTTCGTCCGATTCGAAAATCTTTGAGTCACAGCAGGCCTCCCATAAGGTGCCCGAGGCAGCAATAGACGCATGGAGACAAGTCTGTGGAGGACGATGTATTAAATCGGGACGAAATTTGAGTGTTCCATCGTCATTAGGAGGCCCTGAACGTTACAATTCACTATCAGTTTTTCGTCCGATTCGAAAATCTTTGAGTCACAGCAGAACGGCCATAAGGTGCCCGAGGCAGCAATCGACGCATGGAGACAAGTCTGCTGAAGGACGATGTATTGAATCGGGACGCAATTTGAGTGATCCATCGTCATTAGGAGGCCCTGAACGTTACAATTCACTATCAGCTTTTCGTCCCATTCGATAATCTAGACTCACAGCAGAACGGCCATAAGGTGCCCGTGGCAGCAATAGACCCATGGAGTCAAGTCGGCTGGAGGACGATGTATTGAATCGGGACGCAATTTGAGTGATCCATCGTCATTAGGAGGCCCTGAACGTTACAATTCACTATCAGTTTTTCGTCCCATTCGATAATCTATACTCACAGCAGAACGGCCATAAGGTGCCCGAGGCAGCAATAGAGGCTGGAGGACGATGTATTGAATCGGGACGCAATTTGAGTGATCCATCGTCATTAGGTGGCCCTGAACGTTACAATTCACTATCAGTTTTTCGTCCGATTCGAAAATCTTTGACTCACAGCAGAACGGCCATAAGGTGCCCCAGGATGCAATAGACCCATGATGTCATGTCTGCTGGAGGACGATGTATTGAATCGGGACGCAATTTGAGTGTTCCATCGTCATTAGGAGGCCCTGAACGTTACAATTCACTATCAGTTTTTCGTCCGATTCGAAAATCTTTGAGTCACAGCAGGCCTCCAATAAGGTGCCCGAGGCAGCAATAGACGCATGGAGACAAGTCTGTGGAGGACGATGTATTGAATCGGGACGAAATTTGAGTGTTCCATCGTCATTAGGAGGCCCTGAACGTTACAATTCACTATCAGTTTTTCGTCCGATTCGAAAATCTTTGAGTCACAGCAGAACGGCCATAAGGTGCCCGAGGCAGCAATCGACCCATGGAGACAAGTCTGCTGGAGGACGATGTATTGAATCGGGACGCAATTTGAGTGATCCATCGTCATTAGGAGGCCCTGAACGTTACAATTCACTATCAGCTTTTCGTCCCATTCGATAATCTAGACTCACAGCAGAACGGCCATAAGGTGCCCGTGGCAGCAATAGACCCATGGAGTCAAGTCGGCTGGAGGACGATGTATTGAATCGGGACGCAATTTGAGTGATCCATCGTCATTAGGAGGACCTGAACGTTACAATTCACTATCAGTTTTTCGTCCCATTCGATAATCTATACTCACAGCAGAACGGCCATAAGGTGCCCGAGGCAGCAATAGAGGCTGGAGGACGATGTATTGAATCGGGACGTAATTTGAGTGATCATCGTCATTAGGTGGCCCTGAACGTTACAATTCACTATCAGTTTTTCGTCCGATTCGAAAATCTTTGACTCACAGCAGAACGGCCATAAGGTGCCCCAGGATGCAATAGACCCATGATGTCATGTCTGCTGGAGGACGATGTATTGAATCGGGACGCAATTTTAGTGTTCCATCGTCATTAGGAGGCCCTGAACGTTACAATTCACTATCACTTTTTCGTCCGATTCGAAAATCTTTGACTCACAGCAGAACGGCCATAAGGTGCCCGAGGCAGCAATAGACCCATGGAGACAAGTCTGCTGGAGGACGATGTATTGAATCGGGACGCAATTTGAGGGATCCATCGTCATTAGGTGGCCCTGAAAGTTACAATTCACTATCAGTTTTTCGTCCGATTCGAAAATCTTCGACTCACAGCAGAACGGCCATTAGGTGCCCGAGGCAGCAATAGACCCATGGAGACAAGTCTGCTGGAGGACGATGTATTGAATCGGGACGCAATTTGAGGGATCCATCGTCATTAGGTGGCCCTGAACGTTACAATTCACTATCAGTTTTTCATCCCATTCGATAATCTAGACTCACAGTAGAACGGCCGTAAGGTGCCCGAGGCAGCAATAGTCCCATGGAGTCAAGCTGGCTAGTGGACGATGTACTGAATCGGGACGCAATTTGAGTGTTCCATCGTCATTAGGAGGCCCTGAACGTTACAATTCACTATCAGTTTTTCGTCCGATTCGAAAATCTTTGAGTCACAGCAGGCCTCCCATAAGGTGCCCGAGGCAGCAATAGACGCATGGAGACAAGTCTGTGGAGGACGATGTATTGAATCGGGACGAAATTTGAGTGTTCCATCGTCATTAGGAGGCCCTGAACGTTACAATTCACTATCAGTTTTTCGTCCGATTCGAAAATCTTTGAGTCACAGCAGAACGGCCATAAGGTGCCCGAGGCAGCAATCGACCCATGGAGACAAGTCTGCTGGAGGACGATGTATTGAATCGGGACGCAATTTGAGTGATCCATCGTCATTAGGAGGCCCTGAACGTTACAATTCACTATCAGCTTTTCGTCCCATTCGATAATCTAGACTCACAGCAGAACGGCCATAAGGTGCCCGTGGCAGCAATAGACCCATGGAGTCAAGTCGGCTGGAGGACGATGTATTGAATCGGGACGCAATTTGAGTGATCCATCGTCATTAGGAGGCCCTGAACGTTACAATTCACTATCAGTTTTTCGTCCCATTCGATAATCTATACTCACAGCAGAACGGCCATAAGGTGCCCGAGGCAGCAATAGAGGCTGGAGGACGATGTATTGAATCGGGACGTAATTTGAGTGATCCATCGTCATTAGGTGGCCCTGAACGTTACAATTCACTATCAGTTTTTCGTCCGATTCGAAAATCTTTGACTCACAGCAGAACGGCCATAAGGTGCCCCAGGATGCAATAGACCCATGATGTCATGTCTGCTGGAGGACGATGTATTGAATCGGGACGCAATTTTAGTGTTCCATCGTCATTAGGAGGCCCTGAACGTTACAATTCACTATCACTTTTTCGTCCGATTCGAAAATCTTTGACTCACAGCAGAACGGCCATAAGGTGCCCGAGGCAGCAATAGACCCATGGAGACAAGTCTGCTGGAGGACGATGTATTGAATCGGGACGCAATTTGAGGGATCCATCGTCATTAGGTGGCCCTGAAAGTTACAATTCACTATCAGTTTTTCGTCCGATTCGAAAATCTTCGACTCACAGCAGAACGGCCATTAGGTGCCCGAGGCAGCAATAGACCCATGGAGACAAGTCTGCTGGAGGACGATGTATTGAATCGGGACGCAATTTGAGGGATCCATCGTCATTAGGTGGCCCTGAACGTTACAATTCACTATCAGTTTTTCATCCCATTCGATAATCTAGACTCACAGTAGAACGGCCGTAAGGTGCCCGAGGCAGCAATAGTCCCATGGAGTCAAGCTGGCTAGTGGACGATGTACTGAATCGGGACGCAATTTGAGTGTTCCATCGTCATTAGGAGGCCCTGAACGTTACAAATCACTATCAGTTTTTCGTCCGATTCGAAAATCTTTGACTCACTACATAACGGCCATAAGGTGCCCCAGGCAGCAATAGACCCATGAAGTCAAGTCTGCTGGAGGACGATGTATTGAATCGGGACGCAATTTTAGTGTTCCATCGTCATTAGGGGGCCCTGAACATTACAATTCACTATCAGTTTTTCGTCCGATTCGAAAATCTTTGACTCACAGCAGAACGGCCATAAGGTGCCAGAGGCAGCAATAGACCCATGGAGACAAGTCTGCTGGAGGACGATGTATTTAATCGGGACGCAATTTGAGTGATCCATCGTCATTAGGTGGCCCTGAAAGTTACAATTCACTATCAGTTTTTCGTCCGATTCGAAAATCTTTGACTCACAGCAGAACGGCCATTAGGTGCCCGAGGCAGCAATAGACCCATGGAGACAAGTCGGCTGGAGGACGATGTATTGAATCGGGACGCAATTTGAGTGTTCCATCGTCATTAGGAGGCCCTGAACGTTACAATTCACTATCAGTTTTTCGTCCGATTCGAAAATCTTTGAGTCACAGCTGAACGGCCATAAGGTGCCCGAGGCTGCAATAGACCCATGGAGACAGTCTGCTGGAGGACGATGTATTGAATCGGGACGCAATTTGAGTGATCCATCGTCATTAGGAGGCCCTGAACGTTACAATTCACTATCAGCTTTTCGTCCCATTCGATAATCTAGACTCACAGCAGAACGGCCATAAGGTGCCCGTGGCAGCAATAGACCCATGGAGTCAAGTCGGCTGGAGGACGATGTATTGAATCGGGACGCAATTTGAGTGATCCATCGTCATTAGGAGGCCCTGAACGTTACAATTCACTATCAGTTTTTCGTCCCATTCGATAATCTATACTCACAGCAGAACGGCCATAAGGTGCCCGAGGCAGCAATAGAGGCTGGAGGACGATGTATTGAATCGGGACGCAATTTGAGTGATCCATCGTCATTAGGTGGCCCTGAACGTTACAATTCACTATCAGTTTTTCGTCCGATTCGAAAATCTTTGACTCACAGCAGAACGGCCATAAGGTGCCCCAGGATGCAATAGACCCATGAAGTCATGTCTGCTGGAGGACGATGTATTGAATCGGGACGCAATTTTAGTGTTCCATCGTCATTAGGAGGCCCTGAACGTTACAATTCACTATCACTTTTTCGTCCGATTCGAAAATCTTTGACTCACAGCAGAACGGCCATAAGGTGCCCGAGGCAGCAATAGACCCATGGAGACAAGTCTGCTGGAGGACGATGTATTTAATCGGGACGCAATTAGAGTGATCCATCGTCATTAGGTGGCCCTGAAAGTTACAATTCACTATCAGTTTTTCGTCCGATTCGAAAATCTTCGACTCACAGCAGAACGACCATTAGGTGCCCGAGGCAGCAATAGACCCATGGAGACAAGTCGGCTGGAGGACGATGTATTGAATCGGGACGCAATTTGAGTGTTCCATCGTCATTAGGAGGCCCTGAACGTTACAATTCACTATCACTTTTTCGTCCGATTCGAAAATCTTTGAGTCACAGCTGAACGGCCATAAGGTGCCCGAGGCTGCAATAGACCCATGGAGACAGTCTGCTGGAGGGTGATGTATTGAATCGGGACGCAATTTGAGTGATCCATCGTCATTAGGAGGCCCTGAACGTTACAATTCACTATCAGTTTTTCGTCCGATTCGAAAATCTTTGACTCACAGCAGAACGGCCATAAGGTGCCCGAGGCAGCATTAGACCCATGGAGACAAGTCTGCTGGAGGACGATGTATTGAATCGGGACGCAATTTGAGTGTTCCATCGTCATTAGGTGGCCCTGAACGTTACAATTCACTATCAGTTTTTCGTCCGATTCGAAAATCTTTGAGTCACAGCAGGACTGCCATAAGGTGCCCGAGGCAGCAATAGACCCATGGAGACAAGTCTGCTGGAGGACGATGTATTGAATCGGGACGCAATTTGAGGGATCCATCGTCATTAGGTGGCCCTGAACGTTACAATTCACTATCAGTTTTTCATCCCATTCGATAATCTAGACTCACAGTAGAACGGCCGTAAGGTGCCCGAGGCAGCAATAGTCCCATGGAGTCAAGCTGGCTAGTGGACGATGTACTGAATCGGGACGCAATTTGAGTGTTCCATCGTCATTAGGAGGCCCTGAACGTTACAAATCACTATCAGTTTTTCGTCCGATTCGAAAATCTTTGACTCACTACATAACGGCCATAAGGTGCCCCAGGCAGCAATAGACCCATGAAGTCAAGTCTGCTGGAGGACGATGTATTGAATCGGGACGCAATTTTAGTGTTCCATCGTCATTAGGGGGCCCTGAACGTTACAATTCACTATCAGTTTTTCGTCCGATTCGAAAATCTTTGAGTCACAGCAGAACGGCCATAAGGTGCCCGAGGCTGCAATAGACCCATGGAGACAGTCTGCTGGAGGACGATGTATTGAATCGGGACGCAATTTGAGTGATCCATCGTCATTAGGTGGCCCTGAACGTTACAATTCACTATCAGCTTTTCGTCCGATTCGAAAATCTTTGACTCACAGCAGAACGGCCATAAGGTGCCAAGGCAGCAATAGACACATGGAGACATGTCGGCTGGAGGACGATGTATTGAATCGGGACGCTATTTGAGTGATCCATCGTCATTAGGTGGCCCTGAACGTTACAATTCACTATCAGTTTTTCGTCCGATTCGAAAATCTTTGACTCACAGCAGAACGGCCATAAGGTGCCCGAGGCAGCAATAGACCCATGGAGACAAGTCTGCTGGAGGACGATGTATTGAATATGGACGCAATTTGAGTGTTCCCTCGTCATTAGGAGGCCTGAAAGTTACAATTCACTATCAGTTTTTCGTCAGATTCGAAAATCTTTGACTCACAGCAGAACGGCCATAAGGTGCCCGAGGCAGCAATAGACGCATGGAGACAAGTCTGCTGGAGGACGATGTATTCAATCGGGACGCAATTTGAGTGTTCCATCGTCATTAGGAGGCCCTGAACGTTACAATTCACTATCAGTTTTTCGTCCGATTCGAAAATCTTTGACTCACAGCAGAACGGCCATAAGTTGCCCGAGGCAGCAATAGACCCATGGAGACAAGTCGGCTGGTGGACGATGAATTGAATCGGGACGCAATTTGAGTGATCCATCGTCATTAGGTGGCCCTGAACGTTACAATTCACTATCAGTTTTTCGTCCGATTCGAAAATCTTTGACACAGCAGAACGGCCATAAGGTGCCCGAGGCAGCAATACACCCATGGAGACAAGTCTGCTGGAGGACGATGAATTGAATCGGGACGCAATTTGAGTGTTCCATCGTCATTAGGAGGCCCTGAACGTTACAATTCACTATCAGTTTTTCGTCCGATTCGAAAATCTTAGAGGCACAGCAGGACTGCCATAAGGTGCCCGAGGCAGCAATAGACCCATGGAGACAAGTCTGCTGGAGGACGATGTATTGAATCGGGACGCAATTTGAGTGATCCATCGTCATTAGGTGGCCCTGAACGTTACAATTCACTATCAGTTTTTCATCCCATTCGATAATCTAGACTCACAGCAGAACGGCCACAAGGTGCCCGAGGCAGCAATAGTCCCATGGAGTCAAGCCGGCTAGTGGACGATGTACTGAATCGGGACGCAATTTGTGTGGTCCATCGTCATTAGGTGGCAATGAATGTTACAATTCACTATCAGTTTTTCGTCCGATTCGAAAATCTTTGACTCACAGCAGAACGGCCATAAGGTGCCCGAGGCAGCAATAGACCCATGGAGTCAGGTCGGCTGGAGGACGATGTACTGAATCGGGACGCAATTTGTGTGGTCCATCGTCATTAGGTGGCCCTGAATGTTACAATTCACTATCAGTTTTTCGTCCGATTCGAAAATCTTTGACTCACAGCAGAACGGCCATAAGGTGCCCGAGGCAGCAATAGACCCATGAAGTCAAGTCTGCTGGAGGACGATGTATTGAATCAGGACGCAATTTGTGTGATCCATCGTCATTAGGTGGCCCCGAACGTTACAATTCACTATCAGTTTTCGTCCCATTCGATAATCTAGACTCACAGCAGAACGGCCATAAGGTGCCCGAGGCAGCAATAGACCCATGGAGTCAAGTCGGCTGGAGGACGATGTATTGAATCGGGACGCAATTTGAGAGATCCATCGTCATTAGGTGGCCCTGAACGTTACAATTCACTATCAGTTTTTCGTCCCATTCGATAATCTAGACTCACAGCAGAACGACCATAAGGTGCCCGAGGCAGCAATAGGCCCATGGAGACAAGTCTGCTGGAGGACGATGTATTGAATCGGGACGCAATTTGAGTGATCCATCGTTATTAGGAGGCCCTGAACGTTTCAATTCAATATCAGTTTTTTGTCCCATTCGATAATCTAGATTCACAACAGAACGGCCATAAGGTGCCCGAGGCAGAACCATGGAGTCAAGTCGGCTGGAGGACGATGTATTGAATCGGGACGCAATTTGAGTGATCCATCGTCATTAGGTGGCCCTGAACGTTACAATTCACTATCACTTTTTCGTCCCATTCGATAATCTAGATTCACAGCAGAACGGCGATAAGGTGACCGAGGCAGCAATAGACCCAGGGAGTCAACTCGGCTGGAGGACGATGTATTGAATCGGGACGCAATTTGAGTGATCCATCGTCGTTAGGTGGCCCTGAACGTTACAATTCACTATCAGTTTTTCGTCCCATTCGATAATCTAGACTCACAGCAGAACGGCCATAAGGTGCCCGAGGCAGCAATAGACCCATGGAGTCAAGTCGGCTGGAGGACGATGTATTGAATCGGGACGCAATTTGAGTGATCCATCGTCATTAGGTGGCCCTGAACGTTACAATTCACTATCTGTTTTTCGTCCGATTCGAAAATCTTTGACTCACAGCAGAACGGCCATAAGGTGCCCGAGGCTGCAATAGACGCATGGAGACAAGTCTGCTGGAGGACGATGTATTGAATCGGGACGCAATTTGAGTGTGCCATCGTCATTAGGAGGCCCTGAACGTTACAATTCACAATCAGTTTTTCGTCCGATTCGAAAATCTTTGAGTCACAGCAGGCCTGCCATAAGGTTCCCGAAACAACAATAGACCCATGGAGACAAGTCTGCTTGAGGATGATGTATTGCATCGGGACGCAATTTGAGTGATCCATCGTCATTAGGTGGCCCTGAACGTTACAATTCACTATCAGTTTTTCATCCCATTCTATAATCTAGACTCACAGCAGAACGGCCATAAGGTGCCCGAGGCAGCAATAGTCCCATGGAGTCAAGTCGGCTGGGGACGATGTATTGAATCGGGACGCAATTTGTGTGGTCCATCGTCATTAGGTGGCCCTGAATGTTACAAATCACTATCAGTTTTTCGTCCGATTCGAAAATCTTTGACTCACAGCAGTACGCCCATAAGGTGCCCGAGGCAGCAATCGACCCATGGAGACAAGTCTGCTGGAGGATGATGTATTGAATCGGGACGCAATTTGAGTGATCCATCGTCATTAGGAGGCCCTGAATGTTACAATACACTATCAGTTTTTCGTCCGATTCGAAAATCTTTGACTCACAGCAGAACGGCCATAAGGTGCCCGAGGCAGCAATAGACCCATGGAGACAAGCCTGCTGGAGGACGATGTATTGAATCGGGACGCAATTTGAGTGTTCCATCGTCATTAGGAGGCCCTGAACGTTACAATTCACTATCACTTTTTCGTCACATTCGATAATCTAGATTCACAGCAGAACGGCGATAAGGTGACCGAGGCAGCAATAGACAAAGGGAGTCAACTCGGCTGGAGGACGATGTATTGAATCGGGACGCAATTTGCATGGTCCATCGTCATTAGGTGGCCCTGAATGTTACAATTCACTATCAGTTTTTCGTCCGATTCGAAAATCTTTGACTCACAGCAGAACGGCCATTAGGTGCCCGAGGCAGCAATCGACCCATAGAGACAAGTCTGCTGGAGGACGATGTATTGAATCGGGACGCAATTTGAGAGATCCATCGTCATTAGGTGGCCCTGAACGTTACAATTCACTATCAGTCTTTGTCCCATTCGATAATCTAGACTCACAGCAGAACGGCCATAAGGTGCCCGAGGCAGCAATAGACCCATGGAGTCAAGTCGGCTGGAGGACGATGTATTGAATCGGGACGCAATTTGAGTGATCCATCGTCATTAGGTGGCCCTGAACGTTACAATTCACTATCTGTTTTTCGTCCGATTCGAAAATCTTTGACTCACAGCAGAACGGCCATAAGGTGCCCGAGGCTGCAATAGACGCATGGAGACAAGTCTGCTGGAGGACGATGTATTGAATCGGGACGCAATTTGAGTGTTCCATCGTCATTACGAGGCCCTGAACGTTACAATTCACAATCAGTTTTTCGTCCGATTCGAAAATCTTTGAGTCACAGCAGGCCTGCCATAAGGTGCCCGAGGCAACAATAGACCCATGGAGACAAGTCTGCTTGAGGATGATGTAATGCATCGGGACGCAATTTGAGTGATCCATCGTCATTAGGTGGCCCTGAACGTTACAATTCACTATCAGTTTTTCATCCCATTCTATAATCTACACTCACAGCAGAACGGCCATAAGGTGCCCGAGGCAGCAATAGTCCCATGGAGTTAAGTCGGCTGGGGACGATGTATTGAATCGGGACGCAATTTGTGTGGTCCATCGTCATTACGTGGCCCTGAATGTTACAAATCACTACCAGTTTTTCGTCCGATTCGAAAATCTTTGACTCACAGCAGAACGGCCATAAGGTGCCCGAGGCAGCAATCGACCCATGGAGACAAGTCTGCTGGAGGACGATGTATTGAATCGGGACGCAATTTGAGTGTTCCATCGTCATTAGGAGGCCCTGAAGGTTACACATCACTATCAGTTTTTCGTCCGATTCGAAAATCTTTGACTCACAGCAGAACGGCCATAAGGTGCCCGAGGCAGCAATAGACCCATGAAGTCATGTCTGCTGGAGGACGATGTATTGAATCAGGACGCAAATTGAGTGATTCATCGTCATTAGGTGGCCCTGAACGTTACAATTCACTATCAGTTTTTCGTCCCATTCGATAATCTAGACTCACAGCAGAACGGCCATAAGGTGCCCGATGCAGCAATAGACCCATGGAGTCAAGTCGGCTGGGGACGATGTATTGAATCGGGACGCAATTTGAGTGATCCATCGTCATTAGGTGGCCCTGAACGTTACAATTCACTATCAGTTTTTCGTCCCATTCGATAATCTAGTTTCACAGCAAAATGGCGATAAGGTGCCCGAGGCAGCAATAGACCCATGGGGTCAACACGGCTGGAGGACGATGTATTGAATCGGGACGCAATTTGCGTGGTCCATCGTCATTAGGTGGCCCTGAATGTTACAATTCACTTTCAGTTTTTCGTCCGATTCGAAAATCTTTGACTCACAGCAGAACGGCCATTAGGTGCCCGAGGCAGCAATCGACCCATGGAGACAAGTCTGCTGGAGGACGATATATTGAATCGGGACGCAATTTGAGTGATCCATCGTCATTAGGAGACCCTGAACGTTACAATTCACTATCAGTTTTTCGTCCGATTCGAAAATCTTTGAGTTACAGCAGGCCTGCCAGAAGGTGCCCGTGGCAGCAATAGACCCATGGAGACAAGTCTGCTGTAGGGCGATGTATTGAATCGGGACGCAATTTGAGTGATCCATCGTCATTAGGTGGCCCTGAACGTTACAAGTTTTTCATCCCATTCTATAATCTAGACTCACAGCAGAACGGCCATAAGGTGCCGGAGGCAGCAATCGACCCATGGGGACAAGTCTGCTGGAGGACGATGTATTGAATCGGGACGCAATTTGAGTGATCCATCGTCATTAGGAGGCCCTGAACGTTACAATTCACTATCAGTTTTTCGTCCCATTCGATAATCTAGATTCACAGCAGAATGGCGATAAGGTGCCCGAGGCAGCAATGGACCCATGGAGTCAACTCGGCTGGAGGACGATGTATTGAATCGGAACGCAATTTGCGTGGTCCATCGTCATTAGGTGCCCCTGAATGTTACAATTCACTATCAGTTTTTCGTCCGATTCGAAAATCTTTGACTCACAGCAGAACGGCCATTAGGTGCCCGAGGCAGCAATCGACCCATGGGGACAAGTCTGCTGGAGGACGATATATTGAATCGGGACGCAATTTGAGTGATCCATCGTCATTAGGAGGCCCTGAACGTTACAATTCACTATCTGTTTTTCGTCCCATTCGATAATCTAGACTCACAGCAGAACGGCCATAAGGTGCCCGAGGCAGCAATAGACCCATGGAGTCAAATCGGCTGGAGGACGATGTATTGAATCGGGACGCAATTTGATTGATCCATCGTCATTAGGAGTCCCTGAACGTTACAATTCACTATCAGTTTTTCGACCCATTCGATAATCTAGACTCACAGCAGAACGGCCATAATGTGCCCGAGGCAGCAATAGATCCATGGAGTCAAGTCGACTGGAGGACGATGTATTGAATCGGGACGCAATTTGAGTGATCCATCGTCATTAGGTGGCCCTGAGCGTTACAATTCACTAGCAGTTTTTCGTCCGATTCGAAAATCTTTTGAGTCACAGCAGGCCTGCCATAAGGTGCCCGAGGCAGCAATAGACGCATGGAGACAAGTCTGCTGGAGGACGATGTATTGAATCGGGACGCAATTTGAGTGATCCATCGTCATTAGGAGGCCCTGAACGTTACAATTCACTATCAGTTTTTCGTCCCATTCGATAATCTAGACTCACAGCAGAACGGCCATAAGGTGCCCGAGGCAGCAATAGACCCATGGAGACAAGTCTGCTGGAGGACGATGTATTGAATCGGGACGCAATTTGAGAGATCCATCGTCATTACGAGGCCCTGAACGTTACAATTCACTATCAGTTTTTTGTCCCATTCGATAATCTAGACTCACAGCAGAACGGCCATAAGGTGCCCGAGGCAGCAATAGACGCGTGGAGACAAGTCTGCTGGAGAACGATGTATTGAATCGGGACGCAATTTGAGTGTTCGATCGTCATTAGGAGGCCCTGAACGTTACAATTCACTATCAGTTTTTCGTCCGATTCGAAAATCTTTGAGTCACAGCAGGCCTGCCATAAGGTGCCCGAGGCAGCAATAGACCCATGGAGACAAGTCTGCTGGAGGACGATGTATTGAATCGGGACGCAATTTGAGTGATCCATCGTCATTAGGTGGCCCTGAACGTTACAATTCACTATCAGTTTTTCGTCCCATTCGATAATCTAGATACACAGCAGAACGGCCATAAGGTGCCCGAGGCAGCAATAGACCCATGGAGTCAACTCGGCTGGAGGACGATGTATTGAATCGGGACGCAATTTGCGTGGTCCATCGTCATTAGGTGGCCCTGAACGTTACAATTCACTAACAGTTTTGCGTCCGATTCGAAAATCTTTGACTCACAGCAGAACGGCCATTAGGTGCCCGAGGCAGCAATCGACCCATGGAGACAAGTCTGCTGGAGGACGATGTATTGAATCGGGACGCAATTTGAGTGATCCATCGTCATTAGGAGGCCCTGAACGTTACAATTCACTATCAGTTTTTCGTCCCATTCGATAATCTAGACTCACAGCAGAACGGCCGAGGCAGCAATAGACCCATGGAGACAAATCTGCTGGAGGACGATGTATTGAATCGGGACGCAATTTGAGAGATCCATCATCATTAGGAGGCCCTGAACGTTAAAATTCACTATCAGTTTTTTGTCCCATTCGATAATCTAGACTCACAGCAGAACGGCCATAAGGTGCCCGAGGCAGCAATAGACCCATGGAGTCAAGTCGGCTGGAGGACGATGTACTGAATCGGGACGCAATTTGAGTGATCTATCGTCATTAGGTGGCCCTGAACGTTACAATTCACTATCTGTTTTTCGTCCGATTCGAAAATCTTTGACTCACAGCAGAACGGCCATAAGGTGGCCGAGGTAGCAATAGACGCATGGAGACAAGTCTGCTGAAGGACGATGTATTGAATCGGGACGCAATTTGAGTGTTCCATCGTCATTAGCAGGCCCTGAACGTTACAATTCACTATCAGTTTTTCGTCCGATTCGAAAATCTTTCAGTCACAGCAGGCCTGCCATAAGGTGGCCGAGGCAGCAATAGACCCATGGAGACAAGTCTGCTGGAGGACGATGTATTGAATCGGGACGCAATTTGAGTGATCCATCGTCATTAGGTGGCCCTGAACGTTACAATTCACTATCAGTTTTTCATCCCATTCTATAATCTAGACTCACAGCAGAACGGCCATAAGGTGTCGGAGGCAGCAATAGTCCCATGGAGTCAAGTCGGCTGGGGTCGATGTATTGAATCGGGACGCAATTTGAGTGATCCATCGTCATTAGGTGGCCCTGAACGTAACAATTCACTATCAGTTTTTCGTCCCATTCGATAATCTAGATTCACAGCAGAATGGCGATAAGGTGCCCGAGGCAGCAATAGACCCATGGAGTCAACTCGGCTGGAGGACGATGTATTGAATCGGGACGCAATTTGCGTGGTCCATCGTCATTAGGTGGCCCTGAATGTTACAATTCACTATCAGTTTTTCGTCCGATTCGAAAATCTTTGACTCACAGCAGAACGGCCATAAGGTGCCCGAGGCAGCAATAGATCCATGGAGTCAAGTCGACTGGAGGACGATGTATTGAATCGGGACGCAATTTGAGAGATCCATCGTCATTAGGTGGCCCTGAACGTTACAATTCACTATCAGTTTTTTGTCCCATTCGATAATCTAGACTCGCAGCAGAACGGCCATAAGGTGCCCGAGGCAGCAATAGACCCATGGAGACAAGTCTGCTGGAGGACGATGTATTGAATCGGGACGCAATTTGAGAGATCCATCGTCATTAGGAGGCCCTGAACGTTACAATTCACTATCAGTTTTTTGTCCCATTCGATAATCTAGACTCACAGCAGAACGGCCATAAGGTGCCCGAGGCAGCAATAGACCCATGGAGTCAAGTCGGCTGGAGGACGATGTATTGAATCGGAACGCAATTTGAGTGATCCATCGTCATTAGGTGGCCCTGAACGTTACAATTCACTATCAGTTTTTCGTCCGATTCGAAAATCTTTGACTCACAGCAGAACGGCCATAAGGTGCCCGAGGCAGCAATAGACGCATGGAGACAAGTCTGCTGGAGGACGATGTATTGAATCGGGACGCAATTTGAGTGTTCGATCGTCATTAGGAGGCCCTGAACGTTACAATTCACTATCAGTTTTTCGTCCGATTCGAAAATCTTTGAGTCACAGCAGGCCTGCCATAAGGTGCCCGAGGCAACAATAGACCCATGGAGACAAGTCTGCTGGAGGACGATGTATTGAATCGGGACGCAATTTGCGTGGTCCATCGTCATTAGGTGGCCCTGAACGTTACAATTCACTATCAGTTTTTCGTCCCATTCGATAATCTAGATTCACAGCAGAACGGCCATAAGGTGCCCGAGGCAGCAATAGACCCATGGAGTCAACTCGGCTGGAGGACGATGTATTGAATCGGGACGCAATTTGCGTGGTCCATCGTCATTAGGTGGCCCTGAACGTTACAATTCACTATCAGTTTTTCGTCCGATTCGAAAATCTTTGACTCACAGCAGAACGGCCATTAGGTGCCCGAGGCAGCAATCGACCCATGGAGACAAGTCTGCTGGAGGACGATGTATTGAATCGGGACGCAATTTGAGTGATCCATCGTCATTAGGAGGCCCTGAGCGTTACAATTCACTATCAGTTTTTCGTCCCATTCGATAATCTAGACTCACAGCAGAACGGCCGAGGCAGCAATAGACCCATGGAGACAAGTCTGCTGGAGGACGATGTATTGAATCGGGACGCAATTTGAGAGATCCATCGTCATTAGGAGGCCCTGAACGTTCCAATTCACTATCAGTTTTTTGTCCCATTCGATAATCTAGACTCACAGCAGAACGGCCATAAGGTGCCCGAGGCAGCAATAGACCCATGGAGTCAAGTCGGCTGGAGGACGATGTACTGAATCGGGACGCAATTTGAGTGATCCATCGTCATTAGGTGGCCCTGAACGTTACAATTCACTATCTGTTTTTCGTCCGATTCGAAAATCTTTGACTCACAGCAGAACGGCCATAAGGTGGCCGAGGTAGCAATAGACGCATGGAGACAAGTCTGCTGGAGGACGATATATTGAATCGGGACGCAATTTGAGTGATCCATCGTCATTAGGAGACCCTGAACGTTACAATTCACTATCAGTTTTTCGTCCGATTCGAAAATCTTTGAGTTACAGCAGGCCTGCCAGAAGGTGCCCGAGGCAGCAATAGACCCATGGAGACAAGTCTGCTGTAGGGCGATGTATTGAATCGGGACGCAATTTGAGTGATCCATCGTCATTAGGTGGCCCTGAACGTTACAAGTTTTTCATCCCATACTATAATCTAGACTCACAGCAGAACGGCCATAAGGTGCCGGAGGCAGCAATAGTCCCATGGAGTCAAGTCGGCTAGTGGACGATGTACTGAATCGGGACGCAATTTGTGTGGTCCATCGTCATTAGGTGTCCCTGAATGTTACAAATCACTATCAGTTTTTCGTCCGATTCGAAAATCTTTGACTCACAGCAGAACGGCCATAAGGTGCCCGAGGCAGCAATCGACCCATGGGGACAAGTCTGCTGGAGGACGATGTATTGAATCGGGACGCAATTTGAGTGATCCATCGTCATTAGGAGGCCCTGAACGTTACAATTCACTATCAGTTTTTCGTCCCATTCGATAATCTAGATTCACAGCAGAATGGCGATAAGGTGCCCGAGGCAGCAATGGACCCATGGAGTCAACTCGGCTGGAGGACGATGTATTGAATCGGAACGCAATTTGCGTGGTCCATCGTCATTAGGTGCCCCTGAATGTTACAATTCACTATCAGTTTTTCGTCCGATTCGAAAATCTTTGACTCACAGCAGAACGGCCATTAGGTGCCCGAGGCAGCAATCGACCCATGGGGACAAGTCTGCTGGAGGACGATATATTGAATCGGGACGCAATTTGAGTGATCCATCGTCATTAGGAGGCCCTGAACGTTACAATTCACTATCTGTTTTTCGTCCCATTCGATTATCTAGACTCACAGCAGAACGGCCATAAGGTGCCCGAGGCAGCAATAGACCCATGGAGTCAAATCGGCTGGAGGACGATGTATTGAATCGGGACGCAATTTGATTGATCCATCGTCATTAGGAGTCCCTGAACGTTACAATTCACTATCAGTTTTTCGACCCATTCGATAATCTAGACTCACAGCAGAACGGCCATAATGTGCCCGAGGCAGCAATAGATCCATGGAGTCAAGTCGACTGGAGGACGATGTATTGAATCGGGACGCAATTTGAGTGATCCATCGTCATTAGGTGGCCCTGAGCGTTACAATTCACTAGCAGTTTTTCGTCCGATTCGAAAATCTTTTGAGTCACAGCAGGCCTGCCATAAGGTGCCCGAGGCAGCAATAGACGCATGGAGACAAGTCTGCTGGAGGACGATGTATTGAATCGGGACGCAATTTGAGTGATCCATCGTCATTAGGAGGCCCTGAACGTTACAATTCACTATCAGTTTTTCGTCCCATTCGATAATCTAGACTCACAGCAGAACGGCCATAAGGTGCCCGAGGCAGCAATAGACCCATGGAGACAAGTCTGCTGGAGGACGATGTATTGAATCGGGACGCAATTTGAGAGATCCATCGTCATTACGAGGCCCTGAACGTTACAATTCACTATCAGTTTTTTGTCCCATTCGATAATCTAGACTCACAGCAGAACGGCCATAAGGTGCCCGAGGCAGCAATAGACGCGTGGAGACAAGTCTGCTGGAGAACGATGTATTGAATCGGGACGCAATTTGAGTGTTCGATCGTCATTAGGAGGCCCTGAACGTTACAATTCACTATCAGTTTTTCGTCCGATTCGAAAATCTTTGAGTCACAGCAGGCCTGCCATAAGGTGCCCGAGGCAGCAATAGACCCATGGAGACAAGTCTGCTGGAGGACGATGTATTGAATCGGGACGCAATTTGAGTGATCCATCGTCATTAGGTGGCCCTGAACGTTACAATTCACTATCAGTTTTTCGTCCCATTCGATAATCTAGATACACAGCAGAACGGCCATAAGGTGCCCGAGGCAGCAATAGACCCATGGAGTCAACTCGGCTGGAGGACGATGTATTGAATCGGGACGCAATTTGCGTGGTCCATCGTCATTAGGTGGCCCTGAACGTTACAATTCACTATCAGTTTTTCGTCCCATTCGATAATCTAGACTCACAGCAGAACGGCCGAGGCAGCAATAGACCCATGGAGACAAATCTGCTGGAGGACGATGTATTGAATCGGGACGCAATTTGAGAGATCCATCGTCATTAGGAGGCCCTGAACGTTCCAATTCACTATCAGTTTTTTGTCCCATTCGATAATCTAGACTCACAGCAGAACGGCCATAAGGTGCCCGAGGCAGCAATAGACCCATGGAGTCAAGTCGGCTGGAGGACGATGTACTGAATCGGGACGCAATTTGAGTGATCCATCGTCATTAGGTGGCCCTGAACGTTACAATTCACTATCTGTTTTTCGTCCGATTCGAAAATCTTTGACTCACAGCAGAACGGCCATAAGGTGGCCGAGGTAGCAATAGACGCATGGAGACAAGTCTGCTGAAGGACGATGTATTGAATCGGGACGCAATTTGAGTGTTCCATCGTCATTAGCAGGCCCTGAACGTTACAATTCACTATCAGTTTTTCGTCCGATTCGAAAATCTTTGAGTCACAGCAGGCCTGCCATAAGGTGGCCGAGGCAGCAATAGACCCATGGAGACAAGTCTGCTGGAGGACGATGTATTGAATCGGGACGCAATTTGAGTGATCCATCGTCATTAGGTGGCCCTGAACGTTACAATTCACTATCAGTTTTTCATCCCATTCTATAATCTAGACTCACAGCAGAACGGCCATAAGGTGTCGGAGGCAGCAATAGTCCCATGGAGTCAAGTCGGCTGGGGTCGATGTATTGAATCGGGACGCAATTTGAGTGATCCATCGTCATTAGGTGGCCCTGAACGTAACAATTCACTATCAGTTTTTCGTCCCATTCGATAATCTAGATTCACAGCAGAATGGCGATAAGGTGCCCGAGGCAGCAATAGACCCATGGAGTCAACTCGGCTGGAGGACGATGTATTGAATCGGGACGCAATTTGCGTGGTCCATCGTCATTAGGTGGCCCTGAATGTTACAATTCACTATCAGTTTTTCGTCCGATTCGAAAATCTTTGACTCACAGCAGAACGGCCATAAGGTGCCCGAGGCAGCAATAGATCCATGGAGTCAAGTCGACTGGAGGACGATGTATTGAATCGGGACGCAATTTGAGAGATCCATCGTCATTAGGTGGCCCTGAACGTTACAATTCACTATCAGTTTTTTGTCCCATTCGATAATCTAGACTCGCAGCAGAACGGCCATAAGGTGCCCGAGGCAGCAATAGACCCATGGAGACAAGTCTGCTGGAGGACGATGTATTGAATCGGGACGCAATTTGAGAGATCCATCGTCATTAGGAGGCCCTGAACGTTACAATTCACTATCAGTTTTTTGTCCCATTCGATAATCTAGACTCACAGCAGAACGGCCATAAGGTGCCCGAGGCAGCAATAGACCCATGGAGTCAAGTCGGCTGGAGGACGATGTATTGAATCGGAACGCAATTTGAGTGATCCATCGTCATTAGGTGGCCCTGAACGTTACAATTCACTATCAGTTTTTCGTCCGATTCGAAAATCTTTGACTCACAGCAGAACGGCCATAAGGTGCCCGAGGCAGCAATAGACGCATGGAGACAAGTCTGCTGGAGGACGATGTATTGAATCGGGACGCAATTTGAGTGTTCGATCGTCATTTGGAGGCCCTGAACGTTACAATTCACTATCAGTTTTTCGTCCGATTCGAAAATCTTTGAGTCACAGCAGGCCTGCCATAAGGTGCCCGAGGCAACAATAGACCCATGGAGACAAGTCTGCTGGAGGACGATGTATTGAATCGGGACGCAATTTGAGTGATCCATCGTCATTAGGTGGCCCTGAACGTTACAATTCACTATCAGTTTTTCGTCCCATTCGATAATCTAGATTCACAGCAGAACGGCCATAAGGTGCCCGAGGCAGCAATAGACCCATGGAGTCAACTCGGCTGGAGGACGATGTATTGAATCGGGACGCAATTTGCGTGGTCCATCGTCATTAGGTGGCCCTGAACGTTACAATTCACTATCAGTTTTGCGTCCGATTCGAAAATCTTTGACTCACAGCAGAACGGCCATTAGGTGCCCGAGGCAGCAATCGACCCATGGAGACAAGTCTGCTGGAGGACGATGTATTGAATCGGGACGCAATTTGAGTGATCCATCGTCATTAGGAGGCCCTGAACGTTACAATTCACTATCAGTTTTTCGTCCCATTCGATAATCTAGACTCACGGCAGAACGGCCGAGGCAGCAATAGACCCATGGAGACAAGTCTGCTGGAGGACGATGTATTGAATCGGGACGCAATTTGAGAGATCCATCGTCATTAGGAGGCCCTGAACGTTCCAATTCACTATCAGTTTTTTGTCCCATTCGATAATCTAGACTCACAGCAGAACGGCCATAAGGTGCCCGAGGCAGCAATAGACCCATGGAGTCAAGTCGGCTGGAGGACGATGTACTGAATCGGGACGCAATTTGAGTGATCCATCGTCATTAGGTGGCCCTGAACGTTACAATTCACTATCTGTTTTTCGTCCGATTCGAAAATCTTTGACTCACAGCAGAACGGCCATAAGGTGGCCGAGGTAGCAATAGACGCATGGAGACAAGTCTGCTGAAGGACGATGTATTGAATCGGGACGCAATTTGAGTGTTCCATCGTCATTAGGAGGCCCTGAACGTTACAATTCACTATCAGTTTTTCGTCCGATTCGAAAATCTTTGAGTCACAGCAGGCCTGCCATAAGGTGGCCGAGGCAGCAATAGACCCATGGAGACAAGTCTGCTGGAGGACGATGTATTGAATCGGGACGCAATTTGAGTGATCCATCGTCATTAGGTGGCCCTGAACGTTACAATTCACTATCAGTTTTTCATCCCATTCTATAATCTAGACTCACAGCAGAACGGCCATAAGGTGTCGGAGGCAGCAATAGTCCCATGGAGTCAAGTCGGCTGGGGTCGATGTATTGAATCGGGACGCAATTTGAGTGATCCATCGTCATTAGGTGGCCCTGAACGTAACAATTCACTATCAGTTTTTCGTCCCATTCGATAATCTAGATTCACAGCAGAATGGCGATAAGGTGCCCGAGGCAGCAATAGACCCATGGAGTCAACTCGGCTGGAGGACGATGTATTGAATCGGGACGCAATTTGCGTGGTCCATCGTCATTAGGTGGCCCTGAATGTTACAATTCACTATCAGTTTTTCGTCCGATTCGAAAATCTTTGACTCACAGCAGAACGGCCATAAGGTGCCCGAGGCAGCAATAGATCCATGGAGTCAAGTCGACTGGAGGACGATGTATTGAATCGGGACGCAATTTGAGAGATCCATCGTCATTAGGTGGCCCTGAACGTTACAATTCACTATCAGTTTTTTGTCCCATTCGATAATCTAGACTCGCAGCAGAACGGCCATAAGGTGCCCGAGGCAGCAATAGACCCATGGAGACAAGTCTGCTGGAGGACGATGTATTGAATCGGGACGCAATTTGAGAGATCCATCGTCATTAGGAGGCCCTGAACGTTACAATTCACTATCAGTTTTTTGTCCCATTCGATAATCTAGACTCACAGCAGAACGGACATAAGGTGCCCGAGGCAGCAATAGACCCATGGAGTCAAGTCGGCTGGAGGACGATGTATTGAATCGGAACGCAATTTGAGTGATCCATCGTCATTAGGTGGCCCTGAACGTTACAATTCACTATCAGTTTTTCGTCCGATTCGAAAATCTTTGACTCACAGCAGAACGGCCATAAGGTGCCCGAGGCAGCAATAGACGCATGGAGACAAGTCTGCTGGAGGACGATGTATTGAATCGGGACGCAATTTGAGTGATCCATCGTCATTAGGTGGCCCTGAACGTTACAATTCACTATCAGTTTTTCGTCCCATTCGATAATCTAGATTCACAGCAGAACGGCCATAAGGTGCCCGAGGCAGCAATAGACCCATGGAGTCAACTCGGCTGGAGGACGATGTATTGAATCGGGACGCAATTTGCGTGGTCCATCGTCATTAGGTGGCCCTGAACGTTACAATTCACTATCAGTTTTGCGTCCGATTCGATAATCTTTGACTCACAGCAGAACGGCCATTAGGTGCCCGAGGCAGCAATCGACCCATGGAGACAAGTCTGCTGGAGGACGATGTATTGAATCGGGACGCAATTTGAGTGATCCATCGTCATTAGGAGGCCCTGAACGTTACAATTCACTATCAGTTTTTCGTCCCATTCGATAATCTAGACTCACAGCAGAACGGCCGAGGCAGCAATAGACCCATGGAGACAAGTCTGCTGGAGGACGATGTATTGAATCGGGACGCAATTTGAGAGATCCATCGTCATTAGGAGGCCCTGAACGTTCCAATTCACTATCAGTTTTTTGTCCCATTCGATAATCTAGACTCACAGCAGAACGGCCATAAGGTGCCCGAGGCAGCAATAGACCCATGGAGTCAAGTCGGCTGGAGGACGATGTACTGAATCGGGACGCAATTTGAGTGATCCATCGTCATTAGGTGGCCCTGAACGTTACAATTCACTATCTGTTTTTCGTCCGATTCGAAAATCTTTGACTCACAGCAGAACGGCCATAAGGTGGCCGAGGTAGCAATAGACGCATGGAGACAAGTCTGCTGGAGGACGATATATTGAATCGGGACGCAATTTGAGTGATCCATCGTCATTAGGAGACCCTGAACGTTACAATTCACTATCAGTTTTTCGTCCGATTCGAAAATCTTTGAGTTACAGCAGGCCTGCCAGAAGGTGCCCGAGGCAGCAATAGACCCATGGAGACAAGTCTGCTGTAGGGCGATGTATTGAATCGGGACGCAATTTGAGTGATCCATCGTCATTAGGTGGCCCTGAACGTTACAAGTTTTTCATCCCATTCTATAATCTAGACTCACAGCAGAACGGCCATAAGGTGCCGGAGGCAGCAATAGTCCCATGGAGTCAAGTCGGCTAGTGGACGATGTACTGAATCGGGACGCAATTTGTGTGGTCCATCGTCATTAGGTGGCCCTGAATGTTACAAATCACTATCAGTTTTTCGTCCGATTCGAAAATCTTTGACTCACAGCAGAACGGCCATAAGGTGCCCGAGGCAGCAATCGACCCATGGGGACAAGTCTGCTGGAGGACGATGTATTGAATCGGGACGCAATTTGAGTGATCCATCGTCATTAGGAGGCCCTGAACGTTACAATTCACTATCAGTTTTTCGTCCCATTCGATAATCTAGATTCACAGCAGAATGGCGATAAGGTGCCCGAGGCAGCAATGGACCCATGGAGTCAACTCGGCTGGAGGACGATGTATTGAATCGGAACGCAATTTGCGTGGTCCATCGTCATTAGGTGCCCCTGAATGTTACAATTCACTATCAGTTTTTCGTCCGATTCGAAAATCTTTGACTCACAGCAGAACGGCCATTAGGTGCCCGAGGCAGCAATCGACCCATGGGGACAAGTCTGCTGGAGGACGATATATTGAATCGGGACGCAATTTGAGTGATCCATCGTCATTAGGAGGCCCTGAACGTTACAATTCACTATCTGTTTTTCGTCCCATTCGATAATCTAGACTCACAGCAGAACGGCCATAAGGTGCCCGAGGCAGCAATAGACCCATTGAGTCAAATCGGCTGGAGGACGATGTATTGAATCGGGACGCAATTTGATTGATCCATCGTCATTAGGAGTCCCTGAACGTTACAATTCACTATCAGTTTTTCGACCCATTCGATAATCTAGACTCACAGCAGAACGGCCATAATGTGCCCGAGGCAGCAATAGATCCATGGAGTCAAGTCGACTGGAGGACGATGTATTGAATCGGGACGCAATTTGAGTGATCCATCGTCATTAGGTGGCCCTGAGCGTTACAATTCACTAGCAGTTTTTCGTCCGATTCGAAAATCTTTTGAGTCACAGCAGGCCTGCCATAAGGTGCCCGAGGCAGCAATAGACGCATGGAGACAAGTCTGCTGGAGGACGATGTATTGAATCGGGACGCAATTTGAGTGATCCATCGTCATTAGGAGGCCCTGAACGTTACAATTCACTATCAGTTTTTCGTCCCATTCGATAATCTAGACTCACAGCAGAACGGCCGAGGCAGCAATAGACCCATGGAGACTAATCTGCTGGAGGACGATGTATTGAATCGGGACGCAATTTGAGAGATCCATCGTCATTAGGAGGCCCTGAACGTTCCAATTCACTATCAGTTTTTTGTCCCATTCGATAATCTAGACTCACAGCAGAACGGCCATAAGGTGCCCGAGGCAGCAATAGACCCATGGAGTCAAGTCGGCTGGAGGACGATGTACTGAATCGGGACGCAATTTGAGTGATCCATCGTCATTAGGTGGCCCTGAACGTTACAATTCACTATCTGTTTTTCGTCCGATTCGAAAATCTTTGACTCACAGCAGAACGGCCATAAGGTGGCCGAGGTAGCAATAGACGCATGGAGACAAGTCTGCTGAAGGACGATGTATTGAATCGGGACGCAATTTGAGTGTTCCATCGTCATTAGCAGGCCCTGAACGTTACAATTCACTATCAGTTTTTCGTCCGATTCGAAAATCTTTGAGTCACAGCAGGCCTGCCATAAGGTGGCCGAGGCAGCAATAGACCCATGGAGACAAGTCTGCTGGAGGACGATGTATTGAATCGGGACGCAATTTGAGTGATCCATCGTCATTAGGTGGCCCTGAACGTTACAATTCACTATCAGTTTTTCATCCCATTCTATAATCTAGACTCACAGCAGAACGGCCATAAGGTGTCGGAGGCAGCAATAGTCCCATGGAGTCAAGTCGGCTGGGGTCGATGTATTGAATCGGGACGCAATTTGAGTGATCCATCGTCATTAGGTGGCCCTGAACGTAACAATTCACTATCAGTTTTTCGTCCCATTCGATAATCTAGATTCACAGCAGAATGGCGATAAGGTGCCCGAGGCAGCAATAGACCCATGGATTCAACTCGGCTGGAGGACGATGTATTGAATCGGGACGCAATTTGCGTGGTCCATCGTCATTAGGTGGCCCTGAATGTTACAATTCACTATCAGTTTTTCGTCCGATTCGAAAATCTTTGACTCACAGCAGAACGGCCATAAGGTGCCCGAGGCAGCAATAGATCCATGGAGTCAAGTCGACTGGAGGACGATGTATTGAATCGGGACGCAATTTGAGAGATCCATCGTCATTAGGTGGCCCTGAACGTTACAATTCACTATCAGTTTTTTGTCCCATTCGATAATCTAGACTCGCAGCAGAACGGCCATAAGGTGCCCGAGGCAGCAATAGACCCATGGAGACAAGTCTGCTGGAGGACGATGTATTGAATCGGGACGCAATTTGAGAGATCCATCGTCATTAGGAGGCCCTGAACGTTACAATTCACTATCAGTTTTTTGTCCCATTCGATAATCTAGACTCACAGCAGAACGGCCATAAGGTGCCCGAGGCAGCAATAGACCCATGGAGTCAAGTCGGCTGGAGGACGATGTATTGAATCGGAACGCAATTTGAGTGATCCATCGTCATTAGGTGGCCCTGAACGTTACAATTCACTATCAGTTTTTCGTCCGATTCGAAAATCTTTGACTCACAGCAGAACGGCCATAAGGTGCCCGAGGCAGCAATAGACGCATGGAGACAAGTCTGCTGGAGGACGATGTATTGAATCGGGACGCAATTTGAGTGTTCGATCGTCATTAGGAGGCCCTGAACGTTACAATTCACTATCAGTTTTTCGTCCGATTCGAAAATCTTTGAGTCACAGCAGGCCTGCCATAAGGTGCCCGAGGCAACAATAGACCCATGGAGACAAGTCTGCTGGAGGACGATGTATTGAATCGGGACGCAATTTGAGTGATCCATCGTCATTAGGTGGCCCTGAACGTTACAATTCACTATCAGTTTTTCGTCCCATTCGATAATCTAGATTCACAGCAGAACGGCCATAAGGTGCCCGAGGCAGCAATAGACCCATGGAGTCAACTCGGCTGGAGGACGATGTATTGAATCGGGACGCAATTTGCGTGGTCCATCGTCATTAGGTGGCCCTGAACGTTACAATTCACTATCAGTTTTGCGTCCGATTCGAAAATCTTTGACTCACAGCAGAACGGCCATTAGGTGCCCGAGGCAGCAATCGACCCATGGAGACAAGTCTGCTGGAGGACGATGTATTGAATCGGGACGCAATTTGAGTGATCCATCGTCATTAGGAGGCCCTGAACGTTACAATTCACTATCAGTTTTTCGTCCCATTCGATAATCTAGACTCACAGCAGAACGGCCGAGGCAGCAATAGACCCATGGAGACAAGTCTGCTGGAGGACGATGTATTGAATCGGGACGCAATTTGAGAGATCCATCGTCATTAGGAGGCCCTGAACGTTCCAATTCACTATCAGTTTTTTGTCCCATTCGATAATCTAGACTCACAGCAGAACGGCCATAAGGTGCCCGAGGCAGCAATAGACCCATGGAGTCAAGTCGGCTGGAGGACGATGTACTGAATCGGGACGCAATTTGAGTGATCCATCGTCATTAGGTGGCCCTGAACGTTACAATTCACTATCTGTTTTTCGTCCGATTCGAAAATCTTTGACTCACAGCAGAACGGCCATAAGGTGGCCGAGGTAGCAATAGACGCATGGAGACAAGTCTGCTGAAGGACGATGTATTGAATCGGGACGCAATTTGAGTGTTCCATCGTCATTAGGAGGCCCTGAACGTTACAATTCACTATCAGTTTTTCGTCCGATTCGAAAATCTTTGAGTCACAGCAGGCCTGCCATAAGGTGTCGGAGGCAGCAATAGTCCCATGGAGTCAAGTCGGCTGGGGTCGATGTATTGAATCGGGACGCAATTTGAGTGATCCATCGTCATTAGGTGGCCCTGAACGTAACAATTCACTATCAGTTTTTCGTCCCATTCGATAATCTAGATTCACAGCAGAATGGCGATAAGGTGCCCGAGGCAGCAATAGACCCATGGAGTCAACTCGGCTGAAGGACGATGTATTGAATCGGGACGCAATTTGCGTGGTCCATCGTCATTAGGTGGCCCTGAATGTTACAATTCACTATCAGTTTTTCGTCCGATTCGAAAATCTTTGACTCACAGCAGAACGGCCATAAGGTGCCCGAGGCAGCAATAGATCCATGGAGTCAAGTCGACTGGAGGACGATGTATTGAATCGGGACGCAATTTGAGAGATCCATCGTCATTAGGTGGCCCTGAACGTTACAATTCACTATCAGTTTTTTGTCCCATTCGATAATCTAGACTCGCAGCAGAACGGCCATAAGGTGCCCGACGCAGCAATAGACCCATGGAGACAAGTCTGCTGGAGGACGATGTATTGAATCGGGACGCAATTTGAGAGATCCATCGTCATTAGGAGGCCCTGAACGTTACAATTCACTATCAGTTTTTTGTCCCATTCGATAATCTAGACTCACAGCAGAACGGCCATAAGGTGCCCGAGGTAGCAATAGACCCATGGAGTCAAGTCGGCTGGAGGACGATGTATTGAATCGGAACGCAATTTGAGTGATCCATCGTCATTAGGTGGCCCTGAACGTTACAATTCACTATCAGTTTTTCGTCCGATTCGAAAATCTTTGACTCACAGCAGAACGGCCATAAGGTGCCCGAGGCAGCAATAGACGCATGGAGACAAGTCTGCTGGAGGACGATGTATTGAATCGGGACGCAATTTCAGTGTTCGATCGTCATTAGGAGGCCCTGAACGTTACAATTCACTATCAGTTTTTCGTCCGATTCGAAAATCTTTGACTCACAGCAGGCCTGCCATAAGGTGCCCGAGGCAGCAATAGACCCATGGAGACAAGTCTGCTGGAGGACGATGTATTGAATCGGGACGCAATTTGAGTGATCCATCGTCATTAGGTGGCCCTGAACGTTACAATTCACTATCAGTTTTTCGTCCCATTCGATAATCTAGATTCACAGCAGAACGGCCATAAGGTGCCCGAGGCTTCAATAGACCCATGGAGTCAACTCGGCTGGAGGACGATGTATTGAATCGGGACGCAATTTGCGTGGTCCATCGTCATTAGGTGGCCCTGAACGTTACAATTCACTATCAGTTTTTCGTCCGATTCGAAAATCTTTGACTCACAGCAGAACGGCCATTAGGTGCCCGAGGCAGCAATCGACCCATGGAGACAAGTCTGCTGGAGGACGATGTATTGAATCGGGACGCAATTTGAGTGATCCATCGTCATTAGGAGGCCCTGAGCGTTACAATTCACTATCAGTTTTTCGTCCCATTCGATAATCTAGACTCACAGCAGAACGGCCGAGGCAGCAATAGACCCATGGAGACAAGTCTGCTGGAGGACGATGTATTGAATCGGGACGCAATTTGAGAGATCCATCGTCATTAGGAGGCCCTGAACGTTCCAATTCACTATAAGTTTTTTGTCCCATTCGATAATCTAGACTCACAGCAGAACGGCCATAAGGTGCCCGAGGCAGCAATAGACCCATGGAGTCAAGTCGGCTGGAGGACGATGTACTGAATCGGGACGCATATTTGAGTGATCCCTCGTCATTAGGTGGCCCTGAACGTTACAATTCACTATCTGTTTTTCGTCCGATTCGAAAAACTTTGACTCACAGCAGAACGGCCATAAGGTGGCCGAGGTAGCAATAGACGCATGGAGACAAGTCTGCTGAAGGACGATGTATTGAATCGGGACGCAATTTGAGTGTTCCATCGTCATTAGGTGGCCCTGAACGTTACAATTCACTATCAGTTTTTCGTCCCATTCGATAATCTAGATTCACAGCAGAATGGCGATAAGGTGCCCGAGGCAGCAATAGACCCATGGAGTCAACTCGGCTGGAAGACGATGTATTGAATCGGGACGCAATTTGCGTGGTCCATCGTCATTAGGTGGCCCTGAACGTTACAATTCACTATCAGTTTTTCGTCCCATTCGATAATCTAGATTCACAGCAGAATGGCGATAAGGTGCCCGAGGCAGCAATAGACCCATGGAGTCAACTCGGCTGGAAGACGATGTATTGAATCGGGACGCAATTTGCGTGGTCCATCGTCATTAGGTGGCCCTGAATGTTACAATTCACTATCAGTTTTTCGTCCGATTCGAAAATCTTTGACTCACAGCAGAACGGCCATTAGGTGCCCGAGGCAGCAATCGACCCATGGAGACAAGTCTGCTGGAGGACGATATATTGAATCGGGACGCAATTTGAGTGATCCATCGTCATTAGGAGGCCCTGAACGTTACAATTCACTATCAGTTTTTCGTCCCATTCGATAATCTAGACTCACAGCCGAACGGCCATAAGGTGCCCGAGGCAGCAATAGACCCATGGAGTCAAATCGGCTGGAGGACGATGTATTGAATCGGGACGCAATTTGAGTGATCCATCGTCATTTGGAGTCCCTGAACGTTACAATTCACTATCAGTTTTTCGACCCATTCGATAATCTAGACTCACAGCAGAACGGCCATAAGGTGCCCGAGGCAGCAATAGACCCATGGAGTCAAGTCGGCTGGAGGACGATGTATTGAATCGGGACGCAATTTGAGTGATCCATCGTCATTAGGTGGCCCTGAGCGTTACAATTCACTAGCAGTTTTTCGTCCGATTCGAAAATCTTTGAGTCACAATAGGCCTGCCATAAGGTGCCCGAGGCAGCAATAGACGCATGGAGACAAGTCTGCTGGAGGACGATGTATTGAATCGGGACGCAATTTGAGTGTTCCATCGTCATTAGGTGGCCCTGAACGTTACAATTCACTATCAGTTTTTCGTCCGATTCGAAAATCTTTGACTCATAGCAGAACGGCCATAAGGTGCCCGAGGCAGCAATAGACCCAAGAAGTCAAGTCTGCTGGAGGACGATGTATTGAATCAGGACGCAATTTGAGTGATCCATCGTCATTAGGTGGCCCTGAACGTTACAATTCACTATCAGTTTTTCGTCCCATTCGATAATCTAGATTCACAGCAGAACGGCCATAAGGTGCCCGAGGCAGCAATAGACCCATGGAGTCAACTCGGCTGGAGGACGATGTATTGAATCGGGACGCAATTTGCGTGGTCCATCGTCATTAGGTGGCCCTGAACGTTACAATTCACTATCAGTTTTGCGTCCGATTCGAAAATCTTTGACTCACAGCAGAACGGCCATTAGGTGCCCGAGGCAGCAATCGACCCATGGAGACAAGTCTGCTGGAGGACGATGTATTGAATCGGGACGCAATTTGAGTGATCCATCGTCATTAGGAGGCCCTGAACGTTACAATTCACTATCAGTTTTTCGTCCCATTCGATAATCTAGACTCACAGCAGAACGGCCGAGGCAGCAATAGACCCATGGAGACAAGTCTGCTGGAGGACGATGTATTGAATCGGGACGCAATTTGAGAGATCCATCGTCATTAGGAGGCCCTGAACGTTCCAATTCACTATCAGTTTTTTGTCCCATTCGATAATCTAGACTCACAGCAGAACGGCCATAAGGTGCCCGAGGCAGCAATAGACCCATGGAGTCAAGTCGGCTGGAGGACGATGTACTGAATCGGGACGCAATTTGAGTGATCCATCGTCATTAGGTGGCCCTGAACGTTACAATTCACTATCTGTTTTTCGTCCGATTCGAAAATCTTTGACTCACAGCAGAACGGCCATAAGGTGGCCGAGGTAGCAATAGACGCATGGAGACAAGTCTGCTGAAGGACGATGTATTGAATCGGGACGCAATTTGAGTGTTCCATCGTCATTAGGAGGCCCTGAACGTTACAATTCACTATCAGTTTTTCGTCCGATTCGAAAATCTTTGAGTCACAGCAGGCCTGCCATAAGGTGGCCGAGGCAGCAATAGACCCATGGAGACAAGTCTGCTGGAGGACGATGTATTGAATCGGGACGCAATTTGAGTGATCCATCGTCATTAGGTGGCCCTGAACGTTACAATTCACTATCAGTTTTTCATCCCATTCTATAATCTAGACTCACAGCAGAACGGCCATAAGGTGTCGGAGGCAGCAATAGTCCCATGGAGTCAAGTCGGCTGGGGTCGATGTATTGAATCGGGACGCAATTTGAGTGATCCATCGTCATTAGGTGGCCCTGAACGTAACAATTCACTATCAGTTTTTCGTCCCATTCGATAATCTAGATTCACAGCAGAATGGCGATAAGGTGCCCGAGGCAGCAATAGACCCATGGAGTCAACTCGGCTGGAGGACGATGTATTGAATCGGGACGCAATTTGCGTGGTCCATCGTCATTAGGTGGCCCTGAATGTTACAATTCACTATCAGTTTTTCGTCCGATTCGAAAATCTTTGACTCACAGCAGAACGGCCATAAGGTGCCCGAGGCAGCAATAGATCCATGGAGTCAAGTCGACTGGAGGACGATGTATTGAATCGGGACGCAATTTGAGAGATCCATCGTCATTAGGTGGCCCTGAACGTTACAATTCACTATCAGTTTTTTGTCCCATTCGATAATCTAGACTCGCAGCAGAACGGCCATAAGGTGCCCGAGGCAGCAATAGACCCATGGAGACAAGTCTGCTGGAGGACGATGTATTGAATCGGGACGCAATTTGAGAGATCCATCGTCATTAGGAGGCCCTGAACGTTACAATTCACTATCAGTTTTTTGTCCCATTCGATAATCTAGACTCACAGCAGAACGGCCATAAGGTGCCCGAGGCAGCAATAGACCCATGGAGTCAAGTCGGCTGGAGGACGATGTATTGAATCAGGACGCAATTTGAGTGATCCATCGTCATTAGGTGGCCCTGAAAAATACAATTCACTATCAGTTTTTCGTCCCATTCGATAATCTAGACTCACAGCAGAACGGTCATAAGGTGCCCGATGCAGCAATAGACCCATGGAGACAAGCGGGTGGGGACGATGTATTGAATCGGGACGCAATTTGAGTGGTCCATCGTCATTAGGTGGCCCTGAACGTTACAATTCACTATCAGTTTTTCGTCCCATTCGATAATCTAGATTCACAGCAGAACGGCCATAAGGTGCCCGAGGCAGCAATAGACCCATGGTGTCAACTCGGCTGGAGGACGATGTATTGAATCGGGACGCAATTTCCGTGGTCCATCGTCATTAGGTGGCCCTGAATGTTACAATTCACTATCAGTTTTTCGTCCGATTCGAAAATCTTTGACTCACAGCAGAACGGCCATTAGGTGCCCGAGGCAGCAATCGACCCATGGAGACAAGTCTGCTGGAGGACGATGTATTGAATCGGGACGCAATTTGAGTGATCCATCGTCATTAGGTGGCCCTGAACGTTACAATTCAATATCAGTTTTTCGTCCGATTCGAAAATCTTTGACTCACAGCAGAACGGCCATTAGGTGCCCGAGGCAGCAATAGACTGGAGGACGATGTATTTAATCGGGACGCAATTTGAGTTTCCATCGTCATTAGGTGGCCCTGAACGTTACAATTCACTATCTGTTTTTCGTCCGATTCGAAAATCTTTGACTCACAGCAGAACGGCCATAAGGTGGCCGAGGTAGCAATAGACGCATGGAGACAAGTCTGCTGAAGGACGATGTATTGAATCGGGACGCAATTTGAGTGTTCCATCGTCATTAGGAGGCCCTGAACGTTACAATTCACTATCAGTTTTTCGTCCGATTCGAAAATCTTTGAGTCACAGCAGGCCTGCCATAAGGTGCCCGAGGCAGCAATAGACCCATGGAGACAAGTCTGCTGGAGGACGATGTATTGAATCGGGACGCAATTTGAGTGATCCATCGTCATTAGGTGGCCCTGAACGTTACAATTCACTATCAGTTTTTCATCCCATTCTATAATCTAGACTCACAGCAGAACGGCCATAAGGTGCCCGAGGCAGCAATAGTCCCATGGAGCCAAGTCGGCTGGGGTCGATGTATTGAATCGGGACGCAATTTGAGTGATCCATCGTCATTAGGAGGCCCTGAATGTTACAATACACTATCAGTTTTTCGTCCGATTCGAAAATCTTTGACTCACAGCAGAACGGCCATAAGGTGCCCGAGGCAGCAATAGACCCATGGAGACAAGCCTGCTGGAGGACGATGTATTGAATCGGGACGCAATTTGAGTGTTCCATCGTCATTAGGAGGCCCTGAACGTTACAATTCACTATCACTTTTTCGTCCCATTCGATAATCTAGATTCACAGCAGAACGGCGATAAGGTGACCGAGGCAGCAATAGACAAAGGGAGTCAACTCGGCTGGAGGACGATGTATTGAATCGGGACGCAATTTGCATGGTCCATCGTCATTAGGTGGCCCTGAATGTTACAATTCACTATCAGTTTTTCGTCCGATTCGAAAATCTTTGACTCACAGCAGAACGGCCATTAGGTGCCCGAGGCAGCAATCGACCCATGGAGACAAGTCTGCTGGAGGACGATGTATTGAATCGGGACGCAATTTGAGAGATCCATCGTCATTAGGTGGCCCTGAACGTTACAATTCACTATCAGTTTTTTGTCCCATTCGATAATCTAGACTCACAGCAGAACGGCCATAAGGTGCCCGAGGCAGCAATAGACCCATGGAGTCAAGTCGGCTGGAGGACGATGTATTGAATCGGGACGCAATTTGAGTGATCCATCGTCATTAGGTGGCCCTGAACGTTACAATTCACTATCTGTTTTTCGTCCGATTCGAAAATCTTTGACTCACAGCAGAACGGCCATAAGGTGCCCGAGGCTGCAATAGACGCATGGAGACAAGTCTGCTGGAGGACGATGTATTGAATCGGGACGCAATTTGAGTGTTCCATCGTCATTAGGAGGCCCTGAACGTTACAATTCACAATCAGTTTTTCGTCCGATTCGAAAATCTTTGAGTCACAGCAGGCCTGCCATAAGGTGCCCGAGGCAACAATAGACCCATGGAGACAAGTCTGCTTGAGGATGATGTATTGCATCGGGACGCAATTTGAGTGATCCATCGTCATTAGGTGGCCCTGAACGTTACAATTCACTATCAGTTTTTCATCCCATTCTATAATCTACACTCACAGCAGAACGGCCATAAGGTGCCCGAGGCAGCAATAGTCCCATGGAGTTAAGTCGGCTGGGGACGATGTATTGAATCGGGACGCAATTTGTGTGGTCCATCGTCATTACGTGGCCCTGAATGTTACAAATCACTACCAGTTTTTCGTCCGATTCGAAAATCTTTGACTCACAGCAGAACGGCCATAAGGTGCCCGAGGCAGCAATCGACCCATGGAGACAAGTCTGCTGGAGGACGATGTATTGAATCGGGACGCAATTTGAGTGTTCCATCGTCATTAGGAGGCCCTGAACGTTACACATCACTATCAGTTTTTCGTCCGATTCGAAAATCTTTGACTCACAGCAGAACGGCCATAAGGTGCCCGAGGCAGCAATAGACCCATGAAGTCATGTCTGCTGGAGGACGATGTATTGAATCAGGACGCAAATTGAGTGATCCATCGTCATTAGGTGGCCCTGAACGTTACAATTCACTATCAGTTTTTCGTCCCATTCGATAATCTAGACTCACAGCAGAACGGCCATAAGGTGCCCGAGGCAGCAATAGACCCATGGAGTCAAGTCGGCTGGGGACGATGTATTGAATCGGGACGCAATTTGAGTGATCCATCGTCATTAGGTGGCCCTGAACGTTACAATTCACTATCAGTTTTTCGTCCCATTCGATAATCTAGTTTCACAGCAAAATGGCGATAAGGTGCCCGAGGCAGCAATAGACCCATGGGGTCAACACGGCTGGAGGACGATGTATTGAATCGGGACGCAATTTGCGTGGTCCATCGTCATTAGGTGGCCCTGAATGTTACAATTCACTTTCATTTTTTCGTCCGATTCGAAAATCTTTGACTCACAGCAGAACGGCCATTAGGTGCCCGAGGCAGCAATCGACCCATGGAGACAAGTCTGCTGGAGGACGATATATTGAATCGGGACGCAATTTGAGTGATCCATCGTCATTAGGAGACCCTGAACGTTACAATTCACTATCAGTTTTTCGTTCGATTCGAAAATCTTTGAGTTACAGCAGGCCTGCCAGAAGGTGCCCGAGGCAGCAATAGACCCATGGAGACAAGTCTGCTGTAGGGCGATGTATTGAATCGGGACGCAATTTGAGTGATCCATCGTCATTAGGTGGCCCTGAACGTTACAAGTTTTTCATCCCATTCTATAATCTAGACTCACAGCAGAACGGCCATAAGGTGCCGGAGGCAGCAATAGTCCCATGGAGTCAAGTCGGCTAGTGGACGATGTACTGAATCGGGACGCAATTTGTGTGGTCCATCGTCATTAGGTGGCCCTGAATGTTACAAATCACTATCAGTTTTTCGTCCGATTCGAAAATCTTTGACTCACAGCAGAACGGCCATAAGGTGCCCGAGGCAGCAATCGACCCATGGGGACAAGTCTGCTGGAGGACGATGTATTGAATCGGGACGCAATTTGAGTGATCCATCGTCATTAGGAGGCCCTGAACGTTACAATTCACTATCAGTTTTTCGTCCCATTCGATAATCTAGACTCACAGCAGAACGGCCGAGGCAGCAATAGACCCATTGAGACAAGTCTGCTGGAGGACGATGTATTGAATCGGGACGCAATTTGAGAGATCCATCGTCATTAGGAGGCCCTGAACGTTCCAATTCACTATCAGTTTTTTGTCCCATTCGATAATCTAGACTCACAGCAGAACGGCCATAAGGTGCCCGAGGCAGCAATAGACCCATGGAGTCAAGTCGGCTGGAGGACGATGTACTGAATCGGGACGCAATTTGAGTGATCCATCGTCATTAGGTGGCCCTGAACGTTACAATTCACTATCTGTTTTTCGTCCGATTCGAAAATCTTTGACTCACAGCAGAACGGCCATAAGGTACCCGAGGCAGCAATAGACCCATGGAGACAAGTCTGCTGGAGGACGATGTATTGAATCGGGACGCAATTTGAGTGATCCACCGTCATTAGGTGGCCCTGAACGTTACAATTCACTATCAGTTTTTCGTCCCATTCGATAATCTAGATTCACAGCAGAATGGCGATAAGGTGCCCGAGGCAGCAATGGACCCATGGAGTCAACTCGGCTGGAGGACGATGTATTGAATCGGAACGCAATTTGCGTGGTCCATCGTCATTAGGTGCCCCTGAATGTTACAATTCACTATCAGTTTTTCGTCCGATTCGAAAATCTTTGACTCACAGCAGAACGGCCATTAGGTGCCCGAGGCAGCAATCGACCCATGGGGACAAGTCTGCTGGAGGACGATATATTGAATCGGGACGCAATTTGAGTGATCCATCGTCATTAGGAGGCCCTGAACGTTACAATTCACTATCTGTTTTTCGTCCCATTCGATAATCTAGACTCACAGCAGAACGGCCATAAGGTGCCCGAGGCAGCAATAGACCCATGGAGTCAAATCGGCTGGAGGACGATGTATTGAATCGGGACGCAATTTGATTGATCCATCGTCATTAGGAGTCCCTGAACGTTACAATTCACTATCAGTTTTTCGACCCATTCGATAATCTACACTCACAGCAGAACGGCCATAAGGTGCCCGAGGCAGCAATAGATCCATGGAGTCAAGTCGACTGGAGGACGATGTATTGAATCGGGACGCAATTTGAGTGATCCATCGTCATTAGGTGGCCCTGAGCGTTACAATTCACTAGCAGTTTTTCGTCCGATTCGAAAATCTTTTGAGTCACAGCAGGCCCGCCATAAGGTGCCCGAGGCAGCAATAGACGCATGGAGACAAGTCTGCTGGAGGACGATGTATTGAATCGGGACGCAATTTGAGTGATCCATCGTCATTAGGAGGCCCTGAACGTTACAATTCACTATCAGTTTTTCGTCCCATTCGATAATCTAGACTCACAGCAGAACGGCCATAAGGTGCCCGAGGCAGCAATAGACCCATGGAGACAAGTCTGCTGGAGGACGATGTATTGAATCGGGACGCAATTTGAGAGATCCATCGTCATTACGAGGCCCTGAACGTTACAATTCACTATCAGTTTTTTGTCCCATTCGATAATCTAGACTCACAGCAGAACGGCCATAAGGTGCCCGAGGCAGCAATAGACGCGTGGAGACAAGTCTGCTGGAGAACGATGTATTGAATCGGGACGCAATTTGAGTGTTCGATCGTCATTAGGAGGCCCTGAACGTTACAATTCACTATCAGTTTTTCGTCCGATTCGAAAATCTTTGAGTCACAGCAGGCCTGCCATAAGGTGCCCGAGGCAGCAATAGACCCATGGAGACAAGTCTGCTGGAGGACGATGTATTGAATCGGGACGCAATTTGAGTGATCCATCGTCATTAGGTGGCCCTGAACGTTACAATTCAACTATCAGTTTTTCGTCCCATTCGATAATCTAGATTCACAGCAGAACGGCCATAAGGTGCCCGAGGCAGCAATAGACCCATGGAGTCAACTCGGCTGGAGGACGATGTATTGAATCGGGACGCAATTTGCGTGGTCCATCGTCATTAGGTGGCCCTGAACGTTACAATTCACTAACAGTTTTTCGTCCGATTCGAAAATCTTTGACTCACAGCAGAACGGCCATTAGGTGCCCGAGGCAGCAATCGACCCATGGAGACAAGTCTGCTGGAGGACGATGTATTGAATCGGGACGCAATTTGAGTGATCCATCGTCATTAGGAGGCCCTGAACGTTACAATTCACTATCAGTTTTTCGTCCCATTCGATAATCTAGACTCACAGCAGAACGGCCGAGGCAGCAATAGACCCATGGAGACAAATCTGCTGGAGGACGATGTATTGAATCGGGACGCAATTTGAGAGATCCATCGTCATTAGGAGGCCCTGAACGTTCCAATTCACTATCAGTTTTTTGTCCCATTCGATAATCTAGACTCACAGCAGAACGGCCATAAGGTGCCCGAGGCAGCAATAGACCCATGGAGTCAAGTCGGCTGGAGGACGATGTACTGAATCGGGACGCAATTTGAGTGATCCATCGTCATTAGGTGGCCCTGAACGTTACAATTCACTATCTGTTTTTCGTCCGATTCGAAAATCTTTGACTCACAGCAGAACGGCCATAAGGTGGCCGAGGTAGCAATAGACGCATGGAGACAAGTCTGCTGAAGGACGATGTATTGAATCGGGACGCAATTTGAGTGTTCCATCGTCATTAGCAGGCCATGAACGTTACAATTCACTATCAGTTTTTCGTCCGATTCGAAAATCTTTGAGTCACAGCAGGCCTGCCATAAGGTGGCCGAGGCAGCAATAGACCCATGGAGACAAGTCTGCTGGAGGACGATGTATTGAATCGGGACGCAATTTGAGTGATCCATCGTCATTAGGTGGCCCTGAACGTTACAATTCACTATCAGTTTTTCATCCCATTCTATAATCTAGACTCACAGCAGAACGGCCATAAGGTGTCGGAGGCAGCAATAGTCCCATGGAGTCAAGTCGGCTGGGGTCGATGTATTGAATCGGGACGCAATTTGAGTGATCCATCGTCATTAGGTGGCCCTGAACGTAACAATTCACTATCAGTTTTTCGTCCCATTCGATAATCTAGATTCACAGCAGAATGGCGATAAGGTGCCCGAGGCAGCAATAGACCCATGGAGTCAACTCGGCTGGAGGACGATGTATTGAATCGGGACGCAATTTGCGTGGTCCATCGTCATTAGGTGGCCCTGAATGTTACAATTCACTATCAGTTTTTCGTCCGATTCGAAAATCTTTGACTCACAGCAGAACGGCCATAAGGTGCCCGAGGCAGCAATAGATCCATGGAGTCAAGTCGACTGGAGGACGATGTATTGAATCGGGACGCAATTTGAGAGATCCATCGTCATTAGGTGGCCCTGAACGTTACAATTCACTATCAGTTTTTTGTCCCATTCGATAATCTAGACTCGCAGCAGAACGGCCATAAGGTGCCCGAGGCAGCAATAGACCCATGGAGACAAGTCTGCTGGAGGACGATGTATTGAATCGGGACGCAATTTGAGAGATCCATCGTCATTAGGAGGCCCTGAACGTTACAATTCACTATCAGTTTTTTGTCCCATTCGATAATCTAGACTCACAGCAGAACGGCCATAAGGTGCCCGAGGCAGCAATAGACCCATGGAGTCAAGTCGGCTGGAGGACGATGTATTGAATCGGAACGCAATTTGAGTGATCCATCGTCATTAGGTGGCCCTGAACGTTACAATTCACTATCAGTTTTTCGTCCGATTCGAAAATCTTTGACTCACAGCAGAACGGCCATAAGGTGCCCGAGGCAGCAATAGACGCATGGAGACAAGTCTGCTGGAGGACGATGTATTGAATCGGGACGCAATTTGAGTGTTCGATCGTCATTAGGAGGCCCTGAACGTTACAATTCACTATCAGTTTTTCGTCCGATTCGAAAATCTTTGAGTCACAGCAGGCCTGCCATAAGGTGCCCGAGGCAACAATAGACCCATGGAGACAAGTCTGCTGGAGGACGATGTATTGAATCGGGACGCAATTTGAGTGATCCATCGTCATTAGGTGGCCCTGAACGTTACA
This sequence comes from Schistocerca cancellata, assembly GCF_023864275.1. Lineage (NCBI taxonomy): Eukaryota > Metazoa > Arthropoda > Insecta > Orthoptera > Acrididae > Schistocerca > Schistocerca cancellata. The sequence goes on from NC_064630.1 coordinate 842,994,553, forward strand.
ATTCACTATCAGTTTTTCGTCCCATTCGATAATCTAGATTCACAGCAGAACGGCCATAAGGTGCCCGAGGCAGCAATAGACCCATGGAGTCAACTCGGCTGGAGGACGATGTATTGAATCGGGACGCAATTTGCGTGGTCCATCGTCATTAGGTGGCCCTGAACGTTACAATTCACTATCAGTTTTGCGTCCGATTCGAAAATCTTTGACTCACAGCAGAACGGCCATTAGGTGCCCGAGGCAGCAATCGACCCATGGAGACAAGTCTGCTGGAGGACGATGTATTGAATCGGGACGCAATTTGAGTGATCCATCGTCATTAGGAGGCCCTGAACGTTACAATTCACTATCAGTTTTTCGTCCCATTCGATAATCTAGACTCACAGCAGAACGGCCGAGGCAGCAATAGACCCATGGAGACAAGTCTGCTGGAGGACGATGTATTGAATCGGGACGCAATTTGAGAGATCCATCGTCATTAGGAGGCCCTGAACGTTCCAATTCACTATCAGTTTTTTGTCCCATTCGATAATCTAGACTCACAGCAGAACGGCCATAAGGTGCCCGAGGCAGCAATAGACCCATGGAGTCAAGTCGGCTGGAGGACGATGTACTGAATCGGGACGCAATTTGAGTGATCCATCGTCATTAGGTGGCCCTGAACGTTACAATTCACTATCTGTTTTTCGTCCGATTCGAAAATCTTTGACTCACAGCAGAACGGCCATAAGGTGGCCGAGGTAGCAATAGACGCATGGAGACAAGTCTGCTGAAGGACGATGTATTGAATCGGGACGCAATTTGAGTGTTCCATCGTCATTAGGAGGCCCTGAACGTTACAATTCACTATCAGTTTTTCGTCCGATTCGAAAATCTTTGAGTCACAGCAGGCCTGCCATAAGGTGGCCGAGGCAGCAATAGACCCATGGAGACAAGTCTGCTGGAGGACGATGTATTGAATCGGGACGCAATTTGAGTGATCCATCGTCATTAGGTGGCCCTGAACGTTACAATTCACTATCAGTTTTTCATCCCATTCTATAATCTAGACTCACAGCAGAACGGCCATAAGGTGTCGGAGGCAGCAATAGTCCCATGGAGTCAAGTCGGCTGGGGTCGATGTATTGAATCGGGACGCAATTTGAGTGATCCATCGTCATTAGGTGGCCCTGAACGTAACAATTCACTATCAGTTTTTCGTCCCATTCGATAATCTAGATTCACAGCAGAATGGCGATAAGGTGCCCGAGGCAGCAATAGACCCATGGAGTCAACTCGGCTGGAGGACGATGTATTGAATCGGGACGCAATTTGCGTGGTCCATCGTCATTAGGTGGCCCTGAATGTTACAATTCACTATCAGTTTTTCGTCCGATTCGAAAATCTTTGACTCACAGCAGAACGGCCATAAGGTGCCCGAGGCAGCAATAGATCCATGGAGTCAAGTCGACTGGAGGACGATGTATTGAATCGGGACGCAATTTGAGAGATCCATCGTCATTAGGTGGCCCTGAACGTTACAATTCACTATCAGTTTTTTGTCCCATTCGATAATCTAGACTCGCAGCAGAACGGCCATAAGGTGCCCGAGGCAGCAATAGACCCATGGAGACAAGTCTGCTGGAGGACGATGTATTGAATCGGGACGCAATTTGAGAGATCCATCGTCATTAGGAGGCCCTGAACGTTACAATTCACTATCAGTTTTTTGTCCCATTCGATAATCTAGACTCACAGCAGAACGGCCATAAGGTGCCCGAGGTAGCAATAGACCCATGGAGTCAAGTCGGCTGGAGGACGATGTATTGAATCGGAACGCAATTTGAGTGATCCATCGTCATTAGGTGGCCCTGAACGTTACAATTCACTATCAGTTTTTCGTCCGATTCGAAAATCTTTGACTCACAGCAGAACGGCCATAAGGTGCCCGAGGCAGCAATAGACGCATGGAGACAAGTCTGCTGGAGGACGATGTATTGAATCGGGACGCAATTTGAGTGTTCGATCGTCATTAGGAGGCCCTGAACGTTACAATTCACTATCAGTTTTTCGTCCGATTCGAAAATCTTTGACTCACAGCAGGCCTGCCATAAGGTGCCCGAGGCAGCAATAGACCCATGGAGACAAGTCTGCTGGAGGACGATGTATTGAATCGGGACGCAATTTGAGTGATCCATCGTCATTAGGTGGCCCTGAACGTTACAATTCACTATCAGTTTTTCGTCCCATTCGATAATCTAGATTCACAGCAGAACGGCCATAAGGTGCCCGAGGCTTCAATAGACCCATGGAGTCAACTCGGCTGGAGGACGATGTATTGAATCGGGACGCAATTTGCGTGGTCCATCGTCATTAGGTGGCCCTGAACGTTACAATTCACTATCAGTTTTTCGTCCGATTCGAAAATCTTTGACTCACAGCAGAACGGCCATTAGGTGCCCGAGGCAGCAATCGACCCATGGAGACAAGTCTGCTTGAGGACGATGTATTGAATCGGGACGCAATTTGAGTGATCCATCGTCATTAGGAGGCCCTGAGCGTTACAATTCACTATCAGTTTTTCGTCCCATTCGATAATCTAGACTCACAGCAGAACGGCCGAGGCAGCAATAGACCCATGGAGACAAGTCTGCTGGAGGACGATGTATTGAATCGGGACGCAATTTGAGAGATCCATCGTCATTAGGAGGCCCTGAACGTTCCAATTCACTATCAGTTTTTTGTCCCATTCGATAATCTAGACTCACAGCAGAACGGCCATAAGGTGCCCGAGGCAGCAATAGACCCATGGAGTCAAGTCGGCTGGAGGACGATGTACTGAATCGGGACGCAATTTGAGTGATCCCTCGTCATTAGGTGGCCCTGAACGTTACAATTCACTATCTGTTTTTCGTCCGATTCGAAAATCTTTGACTCACAGCAGAACGGCCATAAGGTGGCCGAGGTAGCAATAGACGCATGGAGACAAGTCTGCTGAAGGACGATGTATTGAATCGGGACGCAATTTGAGTGTTCCATCGTCATTAGGTGGCCCTGAACGTTACAATTCACTATCAGTTTTTCGTCCCATTCGATAATCTAGATTCACAGCAGAATGGCGATAAGGTGCCCGAGGCAGCAATAGACCCATGGAGTCAACTCGGCTGGAAGACGATGTATTGAATCGGGACGCAATTTGCGTGGTCCATCGTCATTAGGTGGCCCTGAACGTTACAATTCACTATCAGTTTTTCGTCCCATTCGATAATCTAGATTCACAGCAGAATGGCGATAAGGTGCCCGAGGCAGCAATAGACCCATGGAGTCAACTCGGCTGGAAGACGATGTATTGAATCGGGACGCAATTTGCGTGGTCCATCGTCATTAGGTGGCCCTGAATGTTACAATTCACTATCAGTTTTTCGTCCGATTCGAAAATCTTTGACTCACAGCAGAACGGCCATTAGGTGCCCGAGGCAGCAATCGACCCATGGAGACAAGTCTGCTGGAGGACGATATATTGAATCGGGACGCAATTTGAGTGATCCATCGTCATTAGGAGGCCCTGAACGTTACAATTCACTATCAGTTTTTCGTCCCATTCGATAATCTAGACTCACAGCCGAACGGCCATAAGGTGCCCGAGGCAGCAATAGACCCATGGAGTCAAATCGGCTGGAGGACGATGTATTGAATCGGGACGCAATTTGAGTGATCCATCGTCATTTGGAGTCCCTGAACGTTACAATTCACTATCAGTTTTTCGACCCATTCGATAATCTAGACTCACAGCAGAACGGCCATAAGGTGCCCGAGGCAGCAATAGACCCATGGAGTCAAGTCGGCTGGAGGACGATGTATTGAATCGGGACGCAATTTGAGTGATCCATCGTCATTAGGTGGCCCTGAGCGTTACAATTCACTAGCAGTTTTTCGTCCGATTCGAAAATCTTTGAGTCACAATAGGCCTGCCATAAGGTGCCCGAGGCAGCAATAGACGCATGGAGACAAGTCTGCTGGAGGACGATGTATTGAATCGGGACGCAATTTGAGTGTTCCATCGTCATTAGGTGGCCCTGAACGTTACAATTCACTATCAGTTTTTCGTCCGATTCGAAAATCTTTGACTCATAGCAGAACGGCCATAAGGTGCCCGAGGCAGCAATAGACCCAAGAAGTCAAGTCTGCTGGAGGACGATGTATTGAATCAGGACGCAATTTGAGTGATCCATCGTCATTAGGTGGCCCTGAACGTTACAATTCACTATCAGTTTTTCGTCCCATTCGATAATCTAGACTCACAGCAGAACGGCCGAGGCAGCAATAGACCCATGGAGACAAATCTGCTGGAGGACGATGTATTGAATCGGGACGCAATTTGAGAGATCCATCGTCATTAGGAGGCCCTGAACGTTCCAATTCACTATCAGTTTTTTGTCCCATTCGATAATCTAGACTCACAGCAGAACGGCCATAAGGTGCCCGAGGCAGCAATAGACCCATGGAGTCAAGTCGGCTGGAGGACGATGTACTGAATCGGGACGCAATTTGAGTGATCCATCGTCATTAGGTGGCCCTGAACGTTACAATTCACTATCTGTTTTTCGTCCGATTCGAAAATCTTTGACTCACAGCAGAACGGCCATAAGGTGGCCGAGGTAGCAATAGACGCATGGAGACAAGTCTGCTGAAGGACGATGTATTGAATCGGGACGCAATTTGAGTGTTCCATCGTCATTAGCAGGCCATGAACGTTACAATTCACTATCAGTTTTTCGTCCGATTCGAAAATCTTTGAGTCACAGCAGGCCTGCCATAAGGTGGCCGAGGCAGCAATAGACCCATGGAGACAAGTCTGCTGGAGGACGATGTATTGAATCGGGACGCAATTTGAGTGATCCATCGTCATTAGGTGGCCCTGAACGTTACAATTCACTATCAGTTTTTCATCCCATTCTATAATCTAGACTCACAGCAGAACGGCCATAAGGTGTCGGAGGCAGCAATAGTCCCATGGAGTCAAGTCGGCTGGGGTCGATGTATTGAATCGGGACGCAATTTGAGTGATCCATCGTCATTAGGTGGCCCTGAACGTAACAATTCACTATCAGTTTTTCGTCCCATTCGATAATCTAGATTCACAGCAGAATGGCGATAAGGTGCCCGAGGCAGCAATAGACCCATGGAGTCAACTCGGCTGGAGGACGATGTATTGAATCGGGACGCAATTTGCGTGGTCCATCGTCATTAGGTGGCCCTGAATGTTACAATTCACTATCAGTTTTTCGTCCGATTCGAAAATCTTTGACTCACAGCAGAACGGCCATAAGGTGCCCGAGGCAGCAATAGATCCATGGAGTCAAGTCGACTGGAGGACGATGTATTGAATCGGGACGCAATTTGAGAGATCCATCGTCATTAGGTGGCCCTGAACGTTACAATTCACTATCAGTTTTTTGTCCCATTCGATAATCTAGACTCGCAGCAGAACGGCCATAAGGTGCCCGAGGCAGCAATAGACCCATGGAGACAAGTCTGCTGGAGGACGATGTATTGAATCGGGACGCAATTTGAGAGATCCATCGTCATTAGGAGGCCCTGAACGTTACAATTCACTATCAGTTTTTTGTCCCATTCGATAATCTAGACTCACAGCAGAACGGCCATAAGGTGCCCGAGGCAGCAATAGACCCATGGAGTCAAGTCGGCTGGAGGACGATGTATTGAATCGGAACGCAATTTGAGTGATCCATCGTCATTAGGTGGCCCTGAACGTTACAATTCACTATCAGTTTTTCGTCCGATTCGAAAATCTTTGACTCACAGCAGAACGGCCATAAGGTGCCCGAGGCAGCAATAGACGCATGGAGACAAGTCTGCTGGAGGACGATGTATTGAATCGGGACGCAATTTGAGTGTTCGATCGTCATTAGGAGGCCCTGAACGTTACAATTCACTATCAGTTTTTCGTCCGATTCGAAAATCTTTGAGTCACAGCAGGCCTGCCATAAGGTGCCCGAGGCAACAATAGACCCATGGAGACAAGTCTGCTGGAGGACGATGTATTGAATCGGGACGCAATTTGAGTGATCCATCGTCATTAGGTGGCCCTGAACGTTACAATTCACTATCAGTTTTTCGTCCCATTCGATAATCTAGATTCACAGCAGAACGGCCATAAGGTGCCCGAGGCAGCAATAGACCCATGGAGTCAACTCGGCTGGAGGACGATGTATTGAATCGGGACGCAATTTGCGTGGTCCATCGTCATTAGGTGGCCCTGAACGTTACAATTCACTATCAGTTTTGCGTCCGATTCGAAAATCTTTGACTCACAGCAGAACGGCCATTAGGTGCCCGAGGCAGCAATCGACCCATGGAGACAAGTCTGCTGGAGGACGATGTATTGAATCGGGACGCAATTTGAGTGATCCATCGTCATTAGGTGGCCCTGAACGTTACAATTCACTATCAGTTTTTCATCCCATTCTATAATCTAGACTCACAGCAGAACGGCCATAAGGTGTCGGAGGCAGCAATAGTCCCATGGAGTCAAGTCGGCTGGGGTCGATGTATTGAATCGGGACGCAATTTGAGTGATCCATCGTCATTAGGTGGCCCTGAACGTAACAATTCACTATCAGTTTTTCGTCCCATTCGATAATCTAGATTCACAGCAGAATGGCGATAAGGTGCCCGAGGCAGCAATAGACCCATGGAGTCAACTCGGCTGGAGGACGATGTATTGAATCGGGACGCAATTTGCGTGGTCCATCGTCATTAGGTGGCCCTGAATGTTACAATTCACTATCAGTTTTTCGTCCGATTCGAAAATCTTTGACTCACAGCAGAACGGCCATAAGGTGCCCGAGGCAGCAATAGATCCATGGAGTCAAGTCGACTGGAGGACGATGTATTGAATCGGGACGCAATTTGAGAGATCCATCGTCATTAGGTGGCCCTGAACGTTACAATTCACTATCAGTTTTTTGTCCCATTCGATAATCTAGACTCGCAGCAGAACGGCCATAAGGTGCCCGAGGCAGCAATAGACCCATGGAGACAAGTCTGCTGGAGGACGATGTATTGAATCGGGACGCAATTTGAGAGATCCATCGTCATTAGGAGGCCCTGAACGTTACAATTCACTATCAGTTTTTTGTCCCATTCGATAATCTAGACTCACAGCAGAACGGCCATAAGGTGCCCGAGGTAGCAATAGACCCATGGAGTCAAGTCGGCTGGAGGACGATGTATTGAATCGGAACGCAATTTGAGTGATCCATCGTCATTAGGTGGCCCTGAACGTTACAATTCACTATCAGTTTTTCGTCCGATTCGAAAATCTTTGACTCACAGCAGAACGGCCATAAGGTGCCCGAGGCAGCAATAGACGCATGGAGACAAGTCTGCTGGAGGACGATGTATTGAATCGGGACGCAATTTGAGTGTTCGATCGTCATTAGGAGGCCCTGAACGTTACAATTCACTATCAGTTTTTCGTCCGATTCGAAAATCTTTGACTCACAGCAGGCCTGCCATAAGGTGCCCGAGGCAGCAATAGACCCATGGAGACAAGTCTGCTGGAGGACGATGTATTGAATCGGGACGCAATTTGAGTGATCCATCGTCATTAGGTGGCCCTGAACGTTACAATTCACTATCAGTTTTTCGTCCCATTCGATAATCTAGATTCACAGCAGAACGGCCATAAGGTGCCCGAGGCTTCAATAGACCCATGGAGTCAACTCGGCTGGAGGACGATGTATTGAATCGGGACGCAATTTGCGTGGTCCATCGTCATTAGGTGGCCCTGAACGTTACAATTCACTATCAGTTTTTCGTCCGATTCGAAAATCTTTGACTCACAGCAGAACGGCCATTAGGTGCCCGAGGCAGCAATCGACCCATGGAGACAAGTCTGCTTGAGGACGATGTATTGAATCGGGACGCAATTTGAGTGATCCATCGTCATTAGGAGGCCCTGAGCGTTACAATTCACTATCAGTTTTTCGTCCCATTCGATAATCTAGACTCACAGCAGAACGGCCGAGGCAGCAATAGACCCATGGAGACAAGTCTGCTGGAGGACGATGTATTGAATCGGGACGCAATTTGAGAGATCCATCGTCATTAGGAGGCCCTGAACGTTCCAATTCACTATCAGTTTTTTGTCCCATTCGATAATCTAGACTCACAGCAGAACGGCCATAAGGTGCCCGAGGCAGCAATAGACCCATGGAGTCAAGTCGGCTGGAGGACGATGTACTGAATCGGGACGCAATTTGAGTGATCCCTCGTCATTAGGTGGCCCTGAACGTTACAATTCACTATCTGTTTTTCGTCCGATTCGAAAATCTTTGACTCACAGCAGAACGGCCATAAGGTGGCCGAGGTAGCAATAGACGCATGGAGACAAGTCTGCTGAAGGACGATGTATTGAATCGGGACGCAATTTGAGTGTTCCATCGTCATTAGGTGGCCCTGAACGTTACAATTCACTATCAGTTTTTCGTCCCATTCGATAATCTAGATTCACAGCAGAATGGCGATAAGGTGCCCGAGGCAGCAATAGACCCATGGAGTCAACTCGGCTGGAAGACGATGTATTGAATCGGGACGCAATTTGCGTGGTCCATCGTCATTAGGTGGCCCTGAACGTTACAATTCACTATCAGTTTTTCGTCCCATTCGATAATCTAGATTCACAGCAGAATGGCGATAAGGTGCCCGAGGCAGCAATAGACCCATGGAGTCAACTCGGCTGGAAGACGATGTATTGAATCGGGACGCAATTTGCGTGGTCCATCGTCATTAGGTGGCCCTGAATGTTACAATTCACTATCAGTTTTTCGTCCGATTCGAAAATCTTTGACTCACAGCAGAACGGCCATTAGGTGCCCGAGGCAGCAATCGACCCATGGAGACAAGTCTGCTGGAGGACGATATATTGAATCGGGACGCAATTTGAGTGATCCATCGTCATTAGGAGGCCCTGAACGTTACAATTCACTATCAGTTTTTCGTCCCATTCGATAATCTAGACTCACAGCCGAACGGCCATAAGGTGCCCGAGGCAGCAATAGACCCATGGAGTCAAATCGGCTGGAGGACGATGTATTGAATCGGGACGCAATTTGAGTGATCCATCGTCATTTGGAGTCCCTGAACGTTACAATTCACTATCAGTTTTTCGACCCATTCGATAATCTAGACTCACAGCAGAACGGCCATAAGGTGCCCGAGGCAGCAATAGACCCATGGAGTCAAGTCGGCTGGAGGACGATGTATTGAATCGGGACGCAATTTGAGTGATCCATCGTCATTAGGTGGCCCTGAGCGTTACAATTCACTAGCAGTTTTTCGTCCGATTCGAAAATCTTTGAGTCACAATAGGCCTGCCATAAGGTGCCCGAGGCAGCAATAGACGCATGGAGACAAGTCTGCTGGAGGACGATGTATTGAATCGGGACGCAATTTGAGTGTTCCATCGTCATTAGGTGGCCCTGAACGTTACAATTCACTATCAGTTTTTCGTCCGATTCGAAAATCTTTGACTCATAGCAGAACGGCCATAAGGTGCCCGAGGCAGCAATAGACCCAAGAAGTCAAGTCTGCTGGAGGACGATGTATTGAATCAGGACGCAATTTGAGTGATCCATCGTCATTAGGTGGCCCTGAACGTTACAATTCACTATCAGTTTTTCGTCCCATTCGATAATCTAGACTCACAGCAGAACGGCCGAGGCAGCAATAGACCCATGGAGACAAATCTGCTGGAGGACGATGTATTGAATCGGGACGCAATTTGAGAGATCCATCGTCATTAGGAGGCCCTGAACGTTCCAATTCACTATCAGTTTTTTGTCCCATTCGATAATCTAGACTCACAGCAGAACGGCCATAAGGTGCCCGAGGCAGCAATAGACCCATGGAGTCAAGTCGGCTGGAGGACGATGTACTGAATCGGGACGCAATTTGAGTGATCCATCGTCATTAGGTGGCCCTGAACGTTACAATTCACTATCTGTTTTTCGTCCGATTCGAAAATCTTTGACTCACAGCAGAACGGCCATAAGGTGGCCGAGGTAGCAATAGACGCATGGAGACAAGTCTGCTGAAGGACGATGTATTGAATCGGGACGCAATTTGAGTGTTCCATCGTCATTAGCAGGCCATGAACGTTACAATTCACTATCAGTTTTTCGTCCGATTCGAAAATCTTTGAGTCACAGCAGGCCTGCCATAAGGTGGCCGAGGCAGCAATAGACCCATGGAGACAAGTCTGCTGGAGGACGATGTATTGAATCGGGACGCAATTTGAGTGATCCATCGTCATTAGGTGGCCCTGAACGTTACAATTCACTATCAGTTTTTCATCCCATTCTATAATCTAGACTCACAGCAGAACGGCCATAAGGTGTCGGAGGCAGCAATAGTCCCATGGAGTCAAGTCGGCTGGGGTCGATGTATTGAATCGGGACGCAATTTGAGTGATCCATCGTCATTAGGTGGCCCTGAACGTAACAATTCACTATCAGTTTTTCGTCCCATTCGATAATCTAGATTCACAGCAGAATGGCGATAAGGTGCCCGAGGCAGCAATAGACCCATGGAGTCAACTCGGCTGGAGGACGATGTATTGAATCGGGACGCAATTTGCGTGGTCCATCGTCATTAGGTGGCCCTGAATGTTACAATTCACTATCAGTTTTTCGTCCGATTCGAAAATCTTTGACTCACAGCAGAACGGCCATAAGGTGCCCGAGGCAGCAATAGATCCATGGAGTCAAGTCGACTGGAGGACGATGTATTGAATCGGGACGCAATTTGAGAGATCCATCGTCATTAGGTGGCCCTGAACGTTACAATTCACTATCAGTTTTTTGTCCCATTCGATAATCTAGACTCGCAGCAGAACGGCCATAAGGTGCCCGAGGCAGCAATAGACCCATGGAGACAAGTCTGCTGGAGGACGATGTATTGAATCGGGACGCAATTTGAGAGATCCATCGTCATTAGGAGGCCCTGAACGTTACAATTCACTATCAGTTTTTTGTCCCATTCGATAATCTAGACTCACAGCAGAACGGCCATAAGGTGCCCGAGGCAGCAATAGACCCATGGAGTCAAGTCGGCTGGAGGACGATGTATTGAATCGGAACGCAATTTGAGTGATCCATCGTCATTAGGTGGCCCTGAACGTTACAATTCACTATCAGTTTTTCGTCCGATTCGAAAATCTTTGACTCACAGCAGAACGGCCATAAGGTGCCCGAGGCAGCAATAGACGCATGGAGACAAGTCTGCTGGAGGACGATGTATTGAATCGGGACGCAATTTGAGTGTTCGATCGTCATTAGGAGGCCCTGAACGTTACAATTCACTATCAGTTTTTCGTCCGATTCGAAAATCTTTGAGTCACAGCAGGCCTGCCATAAGGTGCCCGAGGCAACAATAGACCCATGGAGACAAGTCTGCTGGAGGACGATGTATTGAATCGGGACGCAATTTGAGTGATCCATCGTCATTAGGTGGCCCTGAACGTTACAATTCACTATCAGTTTTTCGTCCCATTCGATAATCTAGATTCACAGCAGAACGGCCATAAGGTGCCCGAGGCAGCAATAGACCCATGGAGTCAACTCGGCTGGAGGACGATGTATTGAATCGGGACGCAATTTGCGTGGTCCATCGTCATTAGGTGGCCCTGAACGTTACAATTCACTATCAGTTTTGCGTCCGATTCGAAAATCTTTGACTCACAGCAGAACGGCCATTAGGTGCCCGAGGCAGCAATCGACCCATGGAGACAAGTCTGCTGGGGGACGATGTATTGAATCGGGACGCAATTTGAGTGATCCATCGTCATTAGGAGGCCCTGAACGTTACAATTCACTATCAGTTTTTCGTCCCATTCGATAATCTAGACTCACAGCAGAACGGCCGAGGCAGCAATAGACCCATGGAGACAAGTCTGCTGGAGGACGATGTATTGAATCGGGACGCAATTGGAGAGATCCATCGTCATTAGGAGGCCCTGAACGTTCCAATTCACTATCAGTTTTTTGTCCCATTCGATAATCTAGACTCACAGCAGAACGGCCATAAGGTGCCCGAGGCAGCAATAGACCCATGGAGTCAAGTCGGCTGGAAGACGATGTACTGAATCGGGACGCAATTTGAGTGATCCATCGTCATTAGGTGGCCCTGAACGTTACAATTCACTATCTGTTTTTCGTCCGATTCGAAAATCTTTGACTCACAGCAGAACGGCCATAAGGTGGCCGAGGTAGCAATAGACGCATGGAGACAAGTCTGCTGAAGGACGATGTATTGAATCGGGACGCAATTTGAGTGTTCCATCGTCATTAGGAGGCCCTGAACGTTACAATTCACTATCAGTTTTTCGTCCGATTCGAAAATCTTTGAGTCACAGCAGGCCTGCCATAAGGTGGCCGAGGCAGCAATAGACCCATGGAGACAAGTCTGCTGGAGGACGATGTATTGAATCGGGACGCAATTTGAGTGATCCATCGTCATTAGGTGGCCCTGAACGTTACAATTCACTATCAGTTTTTCATCCCATTCTATAATCTAGACTCACAGCAGAACGGCCATAAGGTGTCGGAGGCAGCAATAGTCCCATGGAGTCAAGTCGGCTGGGGTCGATGTATTGAATCGGGACGCAATTTGAGTGATCCATCGTCATTAGGTGGCCCTGAACGTAACAATTCACTATCAGTTTTTCGTCCCATTCGATAATCTAGATTCACAGCAGAATGGCGATAAGGTGCCCGAGGCAGCAATAGACCCATGGAGTCAACTCGGCTGGAGGACGATGTATTGAATCGGGACGCAATTTGCGTGGTCCATCGTCATTAGGTGGCCCTGAATGTTACAATTCACTATCAGTTTTTCGTCCGATTCGAAAATCTTTGACTCACAGCAGAACGGCCATAAGGTGCCCGAGGCAGCAATAGATCCATGGAGTCAAGTCGACTGGAGGACGATGTATTGAATCGGGACGCAATTTGAGAGATCCATCGTCATTAGGTGGCCCTGAACGTTACAATTCACTATCAGTTTTTTGTCCCATTCGATAATCTAGACTCGCAGCAGAACGGCCATAAGGTGCCCGAGGCAGCAATAGACCCATGGAGACAAGTCTGCTGGAGGACGATGTATTGAATCGGGACGCAATTTGAGAGATCCATCGTCATTAGGAGGCCCTGAACGTTACAATTCACTATCAGTTTTTTGTCCCATTCGATAATCTAGACTCACAGCAGAACGGCCATAAGGTGCCCGAGGTAGCAATAGACCCATGGAGTCAAGTCGGCTGGAGGACGATGTATTGAATCGGAACGCAATTTGAGTGATCCATCGTCATTAGGTGGCCCTGAACGTTACAATTCACTATCAGTTTTTCGTCCGATTCGAAAATCTTTGACTCACAGCAGAACGGCCATAAGGTGCCCGAGGCAGCAATAGACGCATGGAGACAAGTCTGCTGGAGGACGATGTATTGAATCGGGACGCAATTTGAGTGTTCGATCGTCATTAGGAGGCCCTGAACGTTACAATTCACTATCAGTTTTTCGTCCGATTCGAAAATCTTTGACTCACAGCAGGCCTGCCATAAGGTGCCCGAGGCAGCAATAGACCCATGGAGACAAGTCTGCTGGAGGACGATGTATTGAATCGGGACGCAATTTGAGTGATCCATCGTCATTAGGTGGCCCTGAACGTTACAATTCACTATCAGTTTTTCGTCCCATTCGATAATCTAGATTCACAGCAGAACGGCCATAAGGTGCCCGAGGCTTCAATAGACCCATGGAGTCAACTCGGCTGGAGGACGATGTATTGAATCGGGACGCAATTTGCGTGGTCCATCGTCATTAGGTGGCCCTGAACGTTACAATTCACTATCAGTTTTTCGTCCGATTCGAAAATCTTTGACTCACAGCAGAACGGCCATTAGGTGCCCGAGGCAGCAATCGACCCATGGAGACAAGTCCGCTTGAGGACGATGTATTGAATCGGGACGCAATTTGAGTGATCCATCGTCATTAGGAGGCCCTGAGCGTTACAATTCACTATCAGTTTTTCGTCCCATTCGATAATCTAGACTCACAGCAGAACGGCCGAGGCAGCAATAGACCCATGGAGACAAGTCTGCTGGAGGACGATGTATTGAATCGGGACGCAATTTGAGAGATCCATCGTCATTAGGAGGCCCTGAACGTTCCAATTCACTATCAGTTTTTTGTCCCATTCGATAATCTAGACTCACAGCAGAACGGCCATAAGGTGCCCGAGGCAGCAATAGACCCATGGAGTCAAGTCGGCTGGAGGACGATGTACTGAATCGGGACGCAATTTGAGTGATCCCTCGTCATTAGGTGGCCCTGAACGTTACAATTCACTATCTGTTTTTCGTCCGATTCGAAAATCTTTGACTCACAGCAGAACGGCCATAAGGTGGCCGAGGTAGCAATAGACGCATGGAGACAAGTCTGCTGAAGGACGATGTATTGAATCGGGACGCAATTTGAGTGTTCCATCGTCATTAGGTGGCCCTGAACGTTACAATTCACTATCAGTTTTTCGTCCCATTCGATAATCTAGATTCACAGCAGAATGGCGATAAGGTGCCCGAGGCAGCAATAGACCCATGGAGTCAACTCGGCTGGAAGACGATGTATTGAATCGGGACGCAATTTGCGTGGTCCATCGTCATTAGGTGGCCCTGAACGTTACAATTCACTATCAGTTTTTCGTCCCATTCGATAATCTAGATTCACAGCAGAATGGCGATAAGGTGCCCGAGGCAGCAATAGACCCATGGAGTCAACTCGGCTGGAAGACGATGTATTGAATCGGGACGCAATTTGCGTGGTCCATCGTCATTAGGTGGCCCTGAATGTTACAATTCACTATCAGTTTTTCGTCCGATTCGAAAATCTTTGACTCACAGCAGAACGGCCATTAGGTGCCCGAGGCAGCAATCGACCCATGGAGACAAGTCTGCTGGAGGACGATATATTGAATCGGGACGCAATTTGAGTGATCCATCGTCATTAGGAGGCCCTGAACGTTACAATTCACTATCAGTTTTTCGTCCCATTCGATAATCTAGACTCACAGCCGAACGGCCATAAGGTGCCCGAGGCAGCAATAGACCCATGGAGTCAAATCGGCTGGAGGACGATGTATTGAATCGGGACGCAATTTGAGTGATCCATCGTCATTTGGAGTCCCTGAACGTTACAATTCACTATCAGTTTTTCGACCCATTCGATAATCTAGACTCACAGCAGAACGGCCATAAGGTGCCCGAGGCAGCAATAGACCCATGGAGTCAAGTCGGCTGGAGGACGATGTATTGAATCGGGACGCAATTTGAGTGATCCATCGTCATTAGGTGGCCCTGAGCGTTACAATTCACTAGCAGTTTTTCGTCCGATTCGAAAATCTTTGAGTCACAATAGGCCTGCCATAAGGTGCCCGAGGCAGCAATAGACGCATGGAGACAAGTCTGCTGGAGGACGATGTATTGAATCGGGACGCAATTTGAGTGTTCCATCGTCATTAGGTGGCCCTGAACGTTACAATTCACTATCAGTTTTTCGTCCGATTCGAAAATCTTTGACTCATAGCAGAACGGCCATAAGGTGCCCGAGGCAGCAATAGACCCAAGAAGTCAAGTCTGCTGGAGGACGATGTATTGAATCAGGACGCAATTTGAGTGATCCATCGTCATTAGGTGGCCCTGAACGTTACAATTCACTATCAGTTTTTCGTCCCATTCGATAATCTAGATTCACAGCAGAACGGCCATAAGGTGCCCGAGGCAGCAATAGACCCATGGAGTCAACTCGGCTGGAGGACGATGTATTGAATCGGGACGCAATTTGCGTGGTCCATCGTCATTAGGTGGCCCTGAACGTTACAATTCACTATCAGTTTTGCGTCCGATTCGAAAATCTTTGACTCACAGCAGAACGGCCATTAGGTGCCCGAGGCAGCAATCGACCCATGGAGACAAGTCTGCTGGAGGACGATGTATTGAATCGGGACGCAATTTGAGTGATCCATCGTCATTAGGAGGCCCTGAACGTTACAATTCACTATCAGTTTTTCGTCCCATTCGATAATCTAGACTCACAGCAGAACGGCCGAGGCAGCAATAGACCCATGGAGACAAGTCTGCTGGAGGACGATGTATTGAATCGGGACGCAATTTGAGAGATCCATCGTCATTAGGAGGCCCTGAACGTTCCAATTCACTATCAGTTTTTTGTCCCATTCGATAATCTAGACTCACAGCAGAACGGCCATAAGGTGCCCGAGGCAGCAATAGACCCATGGAGTCAAGTCGGCTGGAGGACGATGTACTGAATCGGGACGCAATTTGAGTGATCCATCGTCATTAGGTGGCCCTGAACGTTACAATTCACTATCTGTTTTTCGTCCGATTCGAAAATCTTTGACTCACAGCAGAACGGCCATAAGGTGGCCGAGGTAGCAATAGACGCATGGAGACAAGTCTGCTGAAGGACGATGTATTGAATCGGGACGCAATTTGAGTGTTCCATCGTCATTAGGAGGCCCTGAACGTTACAATTCACTATCAGTTTTTCGTCCGATTCGAAAATCTTTGAGTCACAGCAGGCCTGCCATAAGGTGGCCGAGGCAGCAATAGACCCATGGAGACAAGTCTGCTGGAGGACGATGTATTGAATCGGGACGCAATTTGAGTGATCCATCGTCATTAGGTGGCCCTGAACGTTACAATTCACTATCAGTTTTTCATCCCATTCTATAATCTAGACTCACAGCAGAACGGCCATAAGGTGTCGGAGGCAGCAATAGTCCCATGGAGTCAAGTCGGCTGGGGTCGATGTATTGAATCGGGACGCAATTTGAGTGATCCATCGTCATTAGGTGTCCCTGAACGTTACAATTCACTATCAGTTTTTCGTCCCATTGGATAATCTAGATTCACAGCAGAATGGCGATAAGGTGCCCGAGGCAGCAATAGACCCATGGAGTCAACTCGGCTGGAGGACGATGTATTGAATCGGGACGCAATTTGCGTGGTCCATCGTCATTAGGTGGCCCTGAATGTTACAATTCACTATCAGTTTTTCGTCCGATTCGAAAATCTTTGACTCACAGCAGAACGGCCATAAGGTGCCCGAGGCAGCAATAGATCCATGGAGTCAAGTCGACTGGAGGACGATGTATTGAATCGGGACGCAATTTGAGAGATCCATCGTCATTAGGTGGCCCTGAACGTTACAATTCACTATCAGTTTTTTGTCCCATTCGATAATCTAGACTCGCAGCAGAACGGCCATAAGGTGCCCGAGGCAGCAATAGACCCATATAGACAAGTCTGCTGGAGGACGATGTATTGAATCGGGACGCAATTTGAGTGTTCGATCGTCATTAGGAGGCCCTGAACGTTACAAATCACTATCAGTTTTTCGTCCGATTCGAAAATCTTTGAGTCACAGCAGGCCTGCCATAAGGTGCCCGAGGCAGCAATAGACCCATGGAGACAAGTCTGCTGGAGGACGATGTATTGAATCGGGACGCAATTTGAGTGATCCATCGTCATTAGGTGGCCCTGAACGTTACAATTCACTATCAGTTTTTCGTCCCATTCGATAATCTAGACTCACAGCAGAACGGCCGAGGCAGCAATAGACCCATGGAGACAAGTCTGCTGGAGGACGATGTATTGAATCGGGACGCAATTTGAGAGATCCATCGTCATTAGGAGGCCCTGAACGTTCCAATTCACTATCAGTTTTTTGTCCCATTCGATAATCTAGACTCACAGCAGAACGGCCATAAGGTGCCCGAGGCAGCAATAGACCCATGGAGTCAAGTCGGCTGGAGGACGATGTACTGAATCGGGACGCAATTTGAGTGATCCCTCGTCATTAGGTGGCCCTGAACGTTACAATTCACTATCTGTTTTTCGTCCGATTCGAAAATTTTTGACTCACAGCAGAACGGCCATAAGGTGGCCGAGGTAGCAATAGACGCATGGAGACAAGTCTGCTGAAGGACGATGTATTGAATCGGGACGCAATTTGAGTGTTCCATCGTCATTAGGAGGCCCTGAACGTTACAATTCACTATCAGTTTTTCGTCCGATTCGAAAATCTTTGAGTCACAGCAGGCCTGCCATAAGGTGCCCGAGGCAGCAATAGACCCATGGAGACAAGTCTGCTGGAGGACGATGTATTGAATCGGGACGCAATTTGAGTGATCCATCGTCATTAGGTGGCCCTGAACGTTACAATTCACTATCAGTTTTTCATCCCATTCTATAATCTAGACTCACAGCAGAACGGCCATAAGGTGCCCGAGGCAGCAATAGTCCCATGGAGCCAAGTCGGCTGGGGTCGATGTATTGAATCGGGACGCAATTTGAGTGATCCATCGTCATTAGGTGGCCCTGAACGTTACAATTCACTATCAGTTTTTCGTCCCATTCGATAATCTAGATTCACAGCAGAATGGCGATAAGGTGCCCGAGGCAGCAATAGACCCATGGAGTCAACTCGGCTGGAAGACGATGTATTGAATCGGGACGCAATTTGCGTGGTCCATCGTCATTAGGTGGCCCTGAATGTTACAATTCACTATCAGTTTTTCGTCCGATTCGAAAATCTTTGACTCACAGCAGAACGGCCATTAGGTGCCCGAGGCAGCAAAAGACCCATGGAGTCAAATCGGCTGGAGGACGATGTATTGAATCGGGACGCAATTTGAGTGATCCATCGTCATTAGGAGGCCCTGAACGTTACAATTCACTATCAGTTTTTCGACCCATTCGATAATCTAGACTCACAGCAGAACGGCCATAGGGTGCCCGAGGCAGCAATAGATCCATGGAGTCAAGTCGACTGGAGGACGATGTATTGAATCGGGACGCAATTTGAGAGATCCATCGTCATTAGGTGGCCCTGAACGTTACAATTCACTATCAGATTTTTGTCCCATTCGATAATCTAGACTCACAGCAGAACGGCCGTAAGGTGCCCGAGGCAGCAATAGACCCATGGAGTCAAGTCGGCTGGAGGACGATGTATTGAATCGGGACGCAATTTGAGTGATCCATCGTCATTAGGTGGCCCTGAGCGTTACAATTCACTAGCAGTTTTTCGTCCGATTCGAAAATCTTTGAGTCACAATAGGCCTGCCATAAGGTGCCCGAGGCAGCAATAGACGCATGGAGACAAGTCTGCTGGAGGACGATGTATTGAATCGGGACGCAATTTGAGTGTTCCATCGTCATTAGGTGGCCCTGAACGTTACAATTCACTATCAGTTTTTCGTCCGATTCGAAAATCTTTGACTCATAGCAGAACGGCCATAAGGTGCCCGAGGCAGCAATAGACCCAAGAAGTCAAGTCTGCTGGAGGACGATGTATTGAATCAGGACGCAATTTGAGTGATCCATCATCATTAGGTGGCCCTGAACGTTACAATTCACTATCAGTTTTTCGTCCCATTCGATAATCTAGATTCACAGCAGAACGGCCATAAGGTGCCCGAGGCAGCAATAGACCCATGGAGTCAACTCGGCTGGAGGACGATGTATTGAATCGGGACGCAATTTGCGTGGTCCATCGTCATTAGGTGGCCCTGAATGTTACAATTCACTATCAGTTTTTCTTCCGATTCGAAAATCTTTGACTCACAGCAGAACGGCCATTAGGTGCCCGAGGCAGCAATCGAGCCATGGAGACAAGTCTGCTGGAGGACGATGTATTGAATCGGGACGCAATTTGAGTGATCCATCGACATTAGGAGGCCCTGAACGTTACAATTCACTATCAGTTTTTCGTCCCATTCGATAATCTAGACTCACAGCAGAACGGCCATAAGGTGCCCGAGGCAGCAATAGACCCATGGAGACAAGTCTGCTGGAGGACGATGTATTGAATCGGGACGCAATTTGAGAGATCCATCGTCATTTGGAGGCCCTGAACGTTACAATTCACTATCAGTTTTTTGTCCCATTCGATAATCTAGACTCACAGCAGAACGGCCATAAGGTGCCCGAGGCAGCAATAGACCCATGGAGTCAAGTGGGCTGGAGGACGATGTATTGAATCGGGACGCAATTTGAGTGATCCATCGTCATTAGGTGGCCCTGAACGTTACAATTCACTATCAGTTTTTCGTCCGATTCGAAAATCTTTGACTCACAGCAGAACGGCCATAAGGTGCCGGAGGCAGCAATAGACGCATGGAGACAAGTCTGCTGGAGGACGATGTATTGAATCGGGACGCAATTTGAGTGTTCGATCGTCATTAGGAGGCCCTGAACGTTACAATTCACTATCAGGTTTTCGTCCGATTCGAAAATCTTTGAGTCACAGCAGGCCTGCCATAAGGTGCCCGAGGCAGCAATAGACCCATGGAGACAAGTCTGCTGGAGGACGATGTATTGAATCGGGACGCAATTTGAGTGATCCATCGTCATTAGGTGGCCCTGAACGTTACAATTCACTATCAGTTTTTCGTCTCATTCGATAATCTAGACACTCAGCAGAACGGCCATAAGGTGCCCGAGGCATCAATAGACCCATGGAGACAACTCGGCTGGGGACGATGTATTGAATCGGGACGCAATTTGAGTGATCCATCGTCATTAGGTGTCCCTGAACGTTACAATTCACTATCAGTTTTTCGTCCCATTCGATAATCTAGATTCACAGCAGAACGGCCATAAGGTGCCCGAGGCAGCAATAGACCCATGGAGTCAACTCGGCTGGAGGACGATGTATTGAATCGGGACGCAATTCGCGTGTTCCATCGTTATTAGCTGGCCCTGAACGTTACAATTCACTATCAGTTTTTCGTCCGATTCGAAAATCTTTGACTCACAGCAGAACGGCCATTAGGTGCCCGAGGCAGCATTCGACCCATGGAGACAAGTCTGCTGGAGGACGATGTATTGAATCGGGACGCAATTTGAGTGATCCATCGTCATCAGGAGGCCCTGAATGTTACAATACACTATCAGTTTTTCGTCCGATTCGAAAATCTTTGACTCACAGCAGAACGGCCATAAGGTGCCCGAGGCAGCAATAGACCCATGGAGACAAGTCTGCTGGAGGACGATGTATTGAATCGGGACGCAATTTGAGTGATCCATCGTCATTAGGTGGCCCTGAACGTTACAATTCACTATCAGTTTTTCATCCCATTCTATAATCTAGACTCACAGCAGAACGGCCATAAGGTGCCCGAGGCAGCAATAGTCCCATGGAGTCAAGTCGGCTAGTGGACGATGTACTGAATCGGGACGCAATTTGTGTGGTCCATCGTCATTAGGTGGCCCTGAATGTTACAAAACACTATCAGTTTTTCGTCCGACTCGAAAATCTTTGACTCACAGCAGAACGGCCATAAGGTGCCCGACGCAGCAATAGACCCAAGAAGTCAAGTCTGCTGGAAGACGATGTATTGAATCAGGACGCAATTTGAGTGATCCATCGTCATTAGGTGGCCCTGAACGTTACAATTCACTATCAGTTTTTCGTCCCATTCGATAATCTAGATTCACAGCAGAACGGCCATAAGGTGCCCGAGGCAGCAATAGACCCATGGAGTCAACTCGGCTGGAGGACGATGTATTGAATCGG
Source organism: Schistocerca cancellata (assembly GCF_023864275.1). Classification (NCBI taxonomy): domain Eukaryota; kingdom Metazoa; phylum Arthropoda; class Insecta; order Orthoptera; family Acrididae; genus Schistocerca; species Schistocerca cancellata. The sequence continues at coordinate 843,016,215 of NC_064630.1, forward strand.
GACGCAATTTGCGTGGTCCATCGTCATTAGGTGGCCCTGAATGTTACAATTCACTATCAGTTTTGCGTCCGATTCGAAAATCTTTGACTCACAGCAGAACGGCCATTAGGTGCCCGAGGCAGCAATCGACCCATGGAGACAAGTCTGCTGGAGGACGATATATTGAATCGGGACGCAATTTGAGTGATCCATCGTCATTAGGAGTCCCTGAACGTTACAATTCACTATCAGTTTTTCGACCCATTCGATAATCTAGACTCACAGCAGAACGGCCATAAGGTGCCCGAGGCAGCAATAGATCCATGGAGTCAAGTCGACTGGAGGACGATGTATTGAATCGGGACGCAATTTGAGAGATCCATCGTCATTAGGTGGCCCTGAACGTTACAATTCACTATCAGTTTTTTGTCCCATTCGATAATCTAGACTCACAGCAGAACGGCCATAAGGTGCCCGAGGCAGCAATAGACCCATGGAGTCAAGTCGGCTGGAGGACGATGTATTGAATCGGGACGCAATTTGAGTGATCCATCGTCATTAGGTGGCCCTGAGCGTTACAATTCACTAGCAGTTTTTCGTCCGATTCGAAAATCTTTGAGTCACAGCACGCCTGCCATAAGGTGCCCGAGGCAGCAATAGACGCATGGAGACAAGTCTGCTGGAGGAAGATGTATTGAATCGGGACGCAATTTGAGTGATCCATCGTCATTAGGAGGCCCTGAACGTTACAATTCACTATCAGTTTTTCTTCCGATTCGAAAATCTTTGACTCACAGCAGAACGGCCATTAGGTGCCCGAGGCAGCAATCGACCCATGGAGACAAGTCTGCTGGAGGACGATGTATTGAATCGGGACGCAATTTGAGTGATCCATCGTCATTAGGAGGCCCTGAACGTTACAATTCACTATCAGTTTTTCGTCCCATTCGATAATCTAGACTCACAGCAGAACGGCCATAAGGTGCCCGAGGCAGCAATAGACCCATGGAGACAAGTCTGCTGGAGGACGATGTATTGAATCGGGACGCAATTTGAGAGATCCATCGTCATTAGGAGGCCCTGAACGTTACAATTCACTATCAGTTTTTTGTCCCATTCGATAATCTAGATTCACAGCAGAACGGCCATAAGGTGCCCGAGGCAGCAATAGACCCATGGAGTCAACTCGGCTGGAGGACGATGTATTGAATCGGGACGCAATTTGCGTGGTCCATCGTTATTAGGTGGCCCTGAACGTTACAATTCACTATCAGTTTTTCGTCCGATTCGAAAATCTTTGACTCACAGCAGAACGGCCATTAGGTGCCCGAGGCAGCATTCGACCCATGGAGACAAGTCTGCTGGAGGACGATGTATTGAATCGGGACGCAATTTGAGTGATCCATCGTCATTAGGAGGCCCTGAATGTTACAATACACTATCAGTTTTTCGTCCGATTCGAAAATCTCTGACTCACAGCAGAACGGCCATAAGGTGCCCGAGGCAGCAATAGACCCAAGAAGTCAAGTCTTCTGGAGGACGATGTATTGAATCAGGACGCAATTTGAGTGATCCATCGTCATTAGGTGGCCCTGAACGTTACAATTCACTATCAGTTTTTCGTCCCATTCGATAATCTAGATTCACAGCAGAACGGCCATAAGGTGCCCGAGGCAGCAATAGACCCATGGAGTCAACTCGGCTGGAGGACGATGTATTGAATCGGGACGCAATTTGCGTGGTCCATCGTCATTAGGTGGCCCTGAATGTTACAATTCACTATCAGTTTTTCGTCCGATTCGAAAATCTTTGACTCACAGCAGAACGGCCATTAGGTGCCCGAGGCAGCAATCGACCCATGGAGACAAGTCTGCTGGAGGACGATGTATTGAATCGGGACGCAATTTGAGTGATCCATCGTCATTAGGAGGCCCTGAACGTTACAATTCACTATCAGTTTTTCGTCCCATTCGATAATCTAGACTCACAGCCGAACGGCCATAAGGTGCCCGAGGCAGCAATAGACCCATGGAGTCAAATCGGCTGGAGGACGATGTATTGAATCGGGACGCAATTTGAGTGATCCATCGTCATTAGGAGTCCCTGAACGTTACAATTCACTATCAGTTTTTCGACCCATTCGATAATCTAGACTCACAGCAGAACGGCCATAAGGTGCCCGAGGCAGCAATAGATCCATGGAGTCAAGTCGACTGGAGGACGATGTATTGAATCGGGACGCAATTTGAGAGATCCATCGTCATTAGGTGGCCCTGAACGTTACAATTCACTATCAGTTTTTTGTCCCATTCGATAATCTAGTCTCACAGCAGAACGGCCATAAGGTGCCCGACGCAGCAATAGACCCATGGAGTCAAGTCGGCTGGAGGACGATGTATTGAATCGGGACGCAATTTGAGTGATCCATCGTCATTAGGTGGCCCTGAGCGTTACAATTCACAAGCAGATTTTCGTCCGATTCGAAAATCTTTGAGTCACAGCAGGCCTGCCATAAGGTGCCCGAGGCAGCAATAGACGCATGGAGACAAATCTGCTGGAGGAAGATGTATTGAATCGGGACGCAATTTGAGTGTTCCATCGTCATTAGGTGGCCCTGAACGTTACAATTCACTATCAGTTTTTCGTCCGATTCGAAAATCTTTGACTCACAGCAGAACGGCCATAAGGTGCCCGAGGCAGCAATAGACCCATGGAGTCAAGTCGGCTGGAGGACGATGTATTGAATCGGGACGCAATTTGAGTGTTCGATCGTCATTAGGAGGCCCTGAACGTTACAATTCACTATCAGGTTTTCGTCCGATTCGAAAATCTTTGACTCACAGCAGAACGGCCATTAGGTGCCCGAGGCAGCATTCGACCCATGGAGACAAGTCTGCTGGAGGACGATGTATTGAATCGGGACGCAATTTGAGTGATCCATCGTCATTAGGAGGCCCTGAATGTTACAATACACTATCAGTTTTTCGTCCGATTTGAAAATCTCTGACTCACAGCAGAACGGCCATAAGGTGCCCGAGGCAGCAATAGACCCATGAAGTCATGTCTGCTGGAGGACGATGTATTGAATCAGGACGCAATTTGAGTGATCCATCGTCATTAGGTGGCCCTGAACGTTACAATTCACTATCAGTTTTTCGTCCGATTCGAAAATCTTTGTGTTACAGCAGGCCTGCCAGAAGGTGCCCGAGGCAGCAATAGACCCATGGAGACAAGTCTGCTGGAGGACGATGTATTGAATCGGGACGCAATTTGAGTGATCCATCGTCATTAGGTGGCCCTGAACGTTACAATTCACTATCAGTTTTTCATCCCATTCTATAATCTAGACTCACAGCAGAACGGCCATAAGGTGCCCGAGGCAGCAATAGTCCCATGGAGTCAAGTCGGCTAGTGGACGATGTACTGAATCGTGACGCAATTTGTGTGGTCCATCGTCATTAGGTGGCCCTGAATGTTACAAATCACTATCAGTTTTTCGTCCGATTCGAAAATCTTTGACTCACAGCAGAACGGCCATAAGGTGCCCGAGGCAGCAATCGACCCATGGGGACAAGTCTGCTGGAGGACGATGTATTGAATCGGGACGCAATTTGAGTGATCCATCGTCATTAGGTGGCCCTGAACGTTACAATTCACTATCAGTTTTTCGTCTCATTCGATAATCTAGACACTCAGCAGAACGGCCATAAGGTGCCCGAGGCATCAATAGACCCATGGAGACAACTCGGCTGGGGACGATGTATTGAATCGGGACGCAATTTGAGTGATCCATCGTCATTAGGTGTCCCTGAACGTTACAATTCACTATCAGTTTTTCGTCCCATTCGATAATCTAGATTCACAGCAGAACGGCCATAAGGTGCCCGAGGCAGCAATAGACCCATGGAGTCAACTCGGCTGGAGGACGATGTATTGAATCGGGACGCAATTCGCGTGTTCCATCGTTATTAGCTGGCCCTGAACGTTACAATTCACTATCAGTTTTTCGTCCGATTCGAAAATCTTTGACTCACAGCAGAACGGCCATTAGGTGCCCGAGGCAGCATTCGACCCATGGAGACAAGTCTGCTGGAGGACGATGTATTGAATCGGGACGCAATTTGAGTGATCCATCGTCATCAGGAGGCCCTGAATGTTACAATACACTATCAGTTTTTCGTCCGATTCGAAAATCTTTGACTCACAGCAGAACGGCCATAAGGTGCCCGAGGCAGCAATAGACCCATGGAGACAAGTCTGCTGGATGACGATGTATTGAATCGGGACGCAATTTGAGTGTTCCATCGTCATTAGGAGGCCCTGAACGTTACAATTCACTATCAGTTTTTCGTCCGATTCGAAAATCTTTGAGATACAGCAGGCCTGCCAGAAGGTGCCCGAGGCAGCAATAGACCCATGGAGACAAGTCTGCTGGAGGACGATGTATTGAATCGGGACGCAATTTGAGTGATCCATCGTCATTAGGTGGCCCTGAACGTTACAATTCACTATCAGTTTTTCATCCCATTCTATAATCTAGACTCACAGCAGAACGGCCATAAGGTGCCCGAGGCAGCAATAGTCCCATGGAGTCAAGTCGGCTAGTGGACGATGTACTGAATCGGGACGCAATTTGTGTGGTCCATCGTCATTAGGTGGCCCTGAATGTTACAAAACACTATCAGTTTTTCGTCCGACTCGAAAATCTTTGACTCACAGCAGAACGGCCATAAGGTGCCCGACGCAGCAATAGACCCAAGAAGTCAAGTCTGCTGGAAGACGATGTATTGAATCAGGACGCAATTTGAGTGATCCATCGTCATTAGGTGGCCCTGAACGTTACAATTCACTATCAGTTTTTCGTCCCATTCGATAATCTAGATTCACAGCAGAACGGCCATAAGGTGCCCGAGGCAGCAATAGACCCATGGAGTCAACTCGGCTGGAGGACGATGTATTGAATCGGGACGCAATTTGCGTGGTCCATCGTCATTAGGTGGCCCTGAATGTTACAATTCACTATCAGTTTTGCGTCCGATTCGAAAATCTTTGACTCACAGCAGAACGGCCATTAGGTGCCCGAGGCAGCAATCGACCCATGGAGACAAGTCTGCTGGAGGACGATATATTGAATCGGGACGCAATTTGAGTGATCCATCGTCATTAGGAGTCCCTGAACGTTACAATTCACTATCAGTTTTTCGACCCATTCGATAATCTAGACTCACAGCAGAACGGCCATAAGGTGCCCGAGGCAGCAATAGATCCATGGAGTCAAGTCGACTGGAGGACGATGTATTGAATCGGGACGCAATTTGAGAGATCCATCGTCATTAGGTGGCCCTGAACGTTACAATTCACTATCAGTTTTTTGTCCCATTCGATAATCTAGACTCACAGCAGAACGGCCATAAGGTGCCCGAGGCAGCAATAGACCCATGGAGTCAAGTCGGCTGGAGGACGATGTATTGAATCGGGACGCAATTTGAGTGATCCATCGTCATTAGGTGGCCCTGAGCGTTACAATTCACTAGCAGTTTTTCGTCCGATTCGAAAATCTTTGAGTCACAGCACGCCTGCCATAAGGTGCCCGAGGCAGCAATAGACGCATGGAGACAAGTCTGCTGGAGGAAGATGTATTGAATCGGGACGCAATTTGAGTGATCCATCGTCATTAGGAGGCCCTGAACGTTACAATTCACTATCAGTTTTTCTTCCGATTCGAAAATCTTTGACTCACAGCAGAACGGCCATTAGGTGCCCGAGGCAGCAATCGACCCATGGAGACAAGTCTGCTGGAGGACGATGTATTGAATCGGGACGCAATTTGAGTGATCCATCGTCATTAGGAGGCCCTGAACGTTACAATTCACTATCAGGTTTTCGTCCGATTCGAAAATCTTTGACTCACAGCAGAACGGCCATTAGGTGCCCGAGGCAGCATTCGACCCATGGAGACAAGTCTGCTGGAGGACGATGTATTGAATCGGGACGCAATTTGAGTGATCCATCGTCATTAGGAGGCCCTGAATGTTACAATACACTATCAGTTTTTCGTCCGATTTGAAAATCTCTGACTCACAGCAGAACGGCCATAAGGTGCCCGAGGCAGCAATAGACCCATGAAGTCATGTCTGCTGGAGGACGATGTATTGAATCAGGACGCAATTTGAGTGATCCATCGTCATTAGGTGGCCCTGAACGTTACAATTCACTATCAGTTTTTCGTCCGATTCGAAAATCTTTGTGTTACAGCAGGCCTGCCAGAAGGTGCCCGAGGCAGCAATAGACCCATGGAGACAAGTCTGCTGGAGGACGATGTATTGAATCGGGACGCAATTTGAGTGATCCATCGTCATTAGGTGGCCCTGAACGTTACAATTCACTATCAGTTTTTCATCCCATTCTATAATCTAGACTCACAGCAGAACGGCCATAAGGTGCCCGAGGCAGCAATAGTCCCATGGAGTCAAGTCGGCTAGTGGACGATGTACTGAATCGTGACGCAATTTGTGTGGTCCATCGTCATTAGGTGGCCCTGAATGTTACAAATCACTATCAGTTTTTCGTCCGATTCGAAAATCTTTGACTCACAGCAGAACGGCCATAAGGTGCCCGAGGCAGCAATCGACCCATGGGGACAAGTCTGCTGGAGGACGATGTATTGAATCGGGACGCAATTTGAGTGATCCATCGTCATTAGGTGGCCCTGAACGTTACAATTCACTATCAGTTTTTCGTCTCATTCGATAATCTAGACACTCAGCAGAACGGCCATAAGGTGCCCGAGGCATCAATAGACCCATGGAGACAACTCGGCTGGGGACGATGTATTGAATCGGGACGCAATTTGAGTGATCCATCGTCATTAGGTGTCCCTGAACGTTACAATTCACTATCAGTTTTTCGTCCCATTCGATAATCTAGATTCACAGCAGAACGGCCATAAGGTGCCCGAGGCAGCAATAGACCCATGGAGTCAACTCGGCTGGAGGACGATGTATTGAATCGGGACGCAATTCGCGTGTTCCATCGTTATTAGCTGGCCCTGAACGTTACAATTCACTATCAGTTTTTCGTCCGATTCGAAAATCTTTGACTCACAGCAGAACGGCCATTAGGTGCCCGAGGCAGCATTCGACCCATGGAGACAAGTCTGCTGGAGGACGATGTATTGAATCGGGACGCAATTTGAGTGATCCATCGTCATCAGGAGGCCCTGAATGTTACAATACACTATCAGTTTTTCGTCCGATTCGAAAATCTTTGACTCACAGCAGAACGGCCATAAGGTGCCCGAGGCAGCAATAGACCCATGGAGACAAGTCTGCTGGATGACGATGTATTGAATCGGGACGCAATTTGAGTGTTCCATCGTCATTAGGAGGCCCTGAACGTTACAATTCACTATCAGTTTTTCGTCCGATTCGAAAATCTTTGAGATACAGCAGGCCTGCCAGAAGGTGCCCGAGGCAGCAATAGACCCATGGAGACAAGTCTGCTGGAGGACGATGTATTGAATCGGGACGCAATTTGAGTGATCCATCGTCATTAGGTGGCCCTGAACGTTACAATTCACTATCAGTTTTTCATCCCATTCTATAATCTAGACTCACAGCAGAACGGCCATAAGGTGCCCGAGGCAGCAATAGTCCCATGGAGTCAAGTCGGCTAGTGGACGATGTACTGAATCGGGACGCAATTTGTGTGGTCCATCGTCATTAGGTGGCCCTGAATGTTACAAAACACTATCAGTTTTTCGTCCGACTCGAAAATCTTTGACTCACAGCAGAACGGCCATAAGGTGCCCGACGCAGCAATAGACCCAAGAAGTCAAGTCTGCTGGAAGACGATGTATTGAATCAGGACGCAATTTGAGTGATCCATCGTCATTAGGTGGCCCTGAACGTTACAATTCACTATCAGTTTTTCGTCCCATTCGATAATCTAGATTCACAGCAGAACGGCCATAAGGTGCCCGAGGCAGCAATAGACCCATGGAGTCAACTCGGCTGGAGGACGATGTATTGAATCGGGACGCAATTTGCGTGGTCCATCGTCATTAGGTGGCCCTGAATGTTACAATTCACTATCAGTTTTGCGTCCGATTCGAAAATCTTTGACTCACAGCAGAACGGCCATTAGGTGCCCGAGGCAGCAATCGACCCATGGAGACAAGTCTGCTGGAGGACGATATATTGAATCGGGACGCAATTTGAGTGATCCATCGTCATTAGGAGTCCCTGAACGTTACAATTCACTATCAGTTTTTCGACCCATTCGATAATCTAGACTCACAGCAGAACGGCCATAAGGTGCCCGAGGCAGCAATAGATCCATGGAGTCAAGTCGACTGGAGGACGATGTATTGAATCGGGACGCAATTTGAGAGATCCATCGTCATTAGGTGGCCCTGAACGTTACAATTCACTATCAGTTTTTTGTCCCATTCGATAATCTAGACTCACAGCAGAACGGCCATAAGGTGCCCGAGGCAGCAATAGACCCATGGAGTCAAGTCGGCTGGAGGACGATGTATTGAATCGGGACGCAATTTGAGTGATCCATCGTCATTAGGTGGCCCTGAGCGTTACAATTCACTAGCAGTTTTTCGTCCGATTCGAAAATCTTTGAGTCACAGCACGCCTGCCATAAGGTGCCCGAGGCAGCAATAGACGCATGGAGACAAGTCTGCTGGAGGAAGATGTATTGAATCGGGACGCAATTTGAGTGATCCATCGTCATTAGGAGGCCCTGAACGTTACAATTCACTATCAGTTTTTCTTCCGATTCGAAAATCTTTGACTCACAGCAGAACGGCCATTAGGTGCCCGAGGCAGCAATCGACCCATGGAGACAAGTCTGCTGGAGGACGATGTATTGAATCGGGACGCAATTTGAGTGATCCATCGTCATTAGGAGGCCCTGAACGTTACAATTCACTATCAGTTTTTCGTCCCATTCGATAATCTAGACTCACAGCAGAACGGCCATAAGGTGCCCGAGGCAGCAATAGACCCATGGAGACAAGTCTGCTGGAGGACGATGTATTGAATCGGGACGCAATTTGAGAGATCCATCGTCATTAGGAGGCCCTGAACGTTACAATTCACTATCAGTTTTTTGTCCCATTCGATAATCTAGATTCACAGCAGAACGGCCATAAGGTGCCCGAGGCAGCAATAGACCCATGGAGTCAACTCGGCTGGAGGACGATGTATTGAATCGGGACGCAATTTGCGTGGTCCATCGTTATTAGGTGGCCCTGAACGTTACAATTCACTATCAGTTTTTCGTCCGATTCGAAAATCTTTGACTCACAGCAGAACGGCCATTAGGTGCCCGAGGCAGCATTCGACCCATGGAGACAAGTCTGCTGGAGGACGATGTATTGAATCGGGACGCAATTTGAGTGATCCATCGTCATTAGGAGGCCCTGAATGTTACAATACACTATCAGTTTTTCGTCCGATTCGAAAATCTCTGACTCACAGCAGAACGGCCATAAGGTGCCCGAGGCAGCAATAGACCCAAGAAGTCAAGTCTTCTGGAGGACGATGTATTGAATCAGGACGCAATTTGAGTGATCCATCGTCATTAGGTGGCCCTGAACGTTACAATTCACTATCAGTTTTTCGTCCCATTCGATAATCTAGATTCACAGCAGAACGGCCATAAGGTGCCCGAGGCAGCAATAGACCCATGGAGTCAACTCGGCTGGAGGACGATGTATTGAATCGGGACGCAATTTGCGTGGTCCATCGTCATTAGGTGGCCCTGAATGTTACAATTCACTATCAGTTTTTCGTCCGATTCGAAAATCTTTGACTCACAGCAGAACGGCCATTAGGTGCCCGAGGCAGCAATCGACCCATGGAGACAAGTCTGCTGGAGGACGATGTATTGAATCGGGACGCAATTTGAGTGATCCATCGTCATTAGGAGGCCCTGAACGTTACAATTCACTATCAGTTTTTCGTCCCATTCGATAATCTAGACTCACAGCCGAACGGCCATAAGGTGCCCGAGGCAGCAATAGACCCATGGAGTCAAATCGGCTGGAGGACGATGTATTGAATCGGGACGCAATTTGAGTGATCCATCGTCATTAGGAGTCCCTGAACGTTACAATTCACTATCAGTTTTTCGACCCATTCGATAATCTAGACTCACAGCAGAACGGCCATAAGGTGCCCGAGGCAGCAATAGATCCATGGAGTCAAGTCGACTGGAGGACGATGTATTGAATCGGGACGCAATTTGAGAGATCCATCGTCATTAGGTGGCCCTGAACGTTACAATTCACTATCAGTTTTTTGTCCCATTCGATAATCTAGTCTCACAGCAGAACGGCCATAAGGTGCCCGACGCAGCAATAGACCCATGGAGTCAAGTCGGCTGGAGGACGATGTATTGAATCGGGACGCAATTTGAGTGATCCATCGTCATTAGGTGGCCCTGAGCGTTACAATTCACAAGCAGATTTTCGTCCGATTCGAAAATCTTTGAGTCACAGCAGGCCTGCCATAAGGTGCCCGAGGCAGCAATAGACGCATGGAGACAAATCTGCTGGAGGAAGATGTATTGAATCGGGACGCAATTTGAGTGTTCCATCGTCATTAGGTGGCCCTGAACGTTACAATTCACTATCAGTTTTTCGTCCGATTCGAAAATCTTTGACTCACAGCAGAACGGCCATAAGGTGCCCGAGGCAGCAATAGACCCATGGAGTCAAGTCGGCTGGAGGACGATGTATTGAATCGGGACGCAATTTGAGTGTTCGATCGTCATTAGGAGGCCCTGAACGTTACAATTCACTATCAGGTTTTCGTCCGATTCGAAAATCTTTGACTCACAGCAGAACGGCCATTAGGTGCCCGAGGCAGCATTCGACCCATGGAGACAAGTCTGCTGGAGGACGATGTATTGAATCGGGACGCAATTTGAGTGATCCATCGTCATTAGGAGGCCCTGAATGTTACAATACACTATCAGTTTTTCGTCCGATTTGAAAATCTCTGACTCACAGCAGAACGGCCATAAGGTGCCCGAGGCAGCAATAGACCCATGAAGTCATGTCTGCTGGAGGACGATGTATTGAATCAGGACGCAATTTGAGTGATCCATCGTCATTAGGTGGCCCTGAACGTTACAATTCACTATCAGTTTTTCGTCCGATTCGAAAATCTTTGTGTTACAGCAGGCCTGCCAGAAGGTGCCCGAGGCAGCAATAGACCCATGGAGACAAGTCTGCTGGAGGACGATGTATTGAATCGGGACGCAATTTGAGTGATCCATCGTCATTAGGTGGCCCTGAACGTTACAATTCACTATCAGTTTTTCATCCCATTCTATAATCTAGACTCACAGCAGAACGGCCATAAGGTGCCCGAGGCAGCAATAGTCCCATGGAGTCAAGTCGGCTAGTGGACGATGTACTGAATCGTGACGCAATTTGTGTGGTCCATCGTCATTAGGTGGCCCTGAATGTTACAAATCACTATCAGTTTTTCGTCCGATTCGAAAATCTTTGACTCACAGCAGAACGGCCATAAGGTGCCCGAGGCAGCAATCGACCCATGGGGACAAGTCTGCTGGAGGACGATGTATTGAATCGGGACGCAATTTGAGTGATCCATCGTCATTAGGTGGCCCTGAAAGTTACAATTCACTATCAGTTTTTCGTCCGATTCGAAAATCTTTGACTCACAGCAGAACGGCCATAAGGTGCCCGAGGCAGCAATAGACCCAAGAAGTCAAGTCTGCTGGAGGACGATGTATTGAATCAGGACGCAATTTGAGTGATCCATCGTCATTAGGTGGCCCTGAACGTTACAATTCACTATCAGTTTTTCGTCCCATTCGATAATCTAGACTCACAGCCGAACGGCCATAAGGTGCCCGAGGCAGCAATAGACCCATGGAGTCAAATCGGCTGGAGGACGATGTATTGAATCGGGACGCAATTTGAGTGATCCATCGTCATTAGGAGTCCCTGAACGTTACAATTCACTATCAGTTTTTCGACCCATTCGATAATCTAGACTCACAGCAGAACGGCCATAAGGTGCCGGAGGCAGCAATAGATCCATGGAGTCAAGTCGACTGGAGGACGATGTATTGAATCGGGACGCAATTTGAGAGATCCATCGTCATTAGGTGGCCCTGAACGTTACAATTCACTATCAGTTTTTTGTCCCATTCGATAATCTAGACTCACAGCAGAACGGCCATAAGGTGCCCGAGGCAGCAATAGACCCATGGAGTCAAGTCGGCTGGAGGACGATGTATTGAATCGGGACGCAATTTGAGTGATCCATCGTCATTAGGTGGCCCTGAGCGTTACAATTCACAAGCAGTTTTTCGTCCGATTCGAAAATCTTTGAGTCACAGCAGGCCTGCCATAAGGTGCCCGAGGCAGCAATAGACGCATGGAGACAAGTCTGCTGGAGGAAGATGTATTGAATCGGGACGCAATTTGAGTGTTCCATCGTCATTAGGTGGCCCTGAACGTTACAATTCACTATCAGTTTTTCGTCCGATTCGAAAATCTTTGACTCACAGCAGAACGGCCATAAGGTGCCCGAGGCAGCAATAGACCCAATAAGTCAAGTCTGCTGGAGGACGATGTATTGAATCAGGACGCAATTTGAGTGATCCATCGTCATTAGGTGGCCCTGAACGTTACAATTCACTATCAGTTTTTCGTCCCATTCGATAATCTAGACTCACAGCAGAACGGCCATAAGGTGCCCGAGGCAGCAATAGACCCATGGAGTCAAGTCGGCTGGAGGACAATGTATTGAATCGGGACGCAATTTGAGTGTTCGATCGTCATTAGGAGGCCCTGAACGTTACAATTCACTATCAGGTTTTCGTCCGATTCGAAAATATTTGAGTCACAGCAGGCCTGCCATAAGGTGCCCGAGGCAGCAATAGACCCATGGAGACAAGTCTGCTGGAGGATGATGTATTGAATCGGGACGCAATTTGAGTGATCCATCGTCATTAGGTGGCCCTGAACGTTACAATTCACTATCAGTTTTTCGTCTCATTCGATAATCTAGACACTCAGCAGATCGGCCATAAGGTGCCCGAGGCATCAATAGACCCATGGAGACAAGTCGGCTGGGGACGATGTATTGAATCGGGACGCAATTTGAGTGATCCATCGTCATTAGGTGTCCGTGAACGTTACAATTCACTATCAGTTTTTCGTCCCATTCGATAATCTAGATTCACAGCAGAACGGCCATAAGGTGCCCGAGGCAGCAATAGGCCCATGGAGTCAACTCGGCTGGAGGACGATGTATTGAATCGGGACGCAATTTGGGTGGTCCATCGTTATTAGGTGGCCCTGAACGTTACAATTCACTATCAGTTTTTCGTCCGATTCGAAAATCTTTTACTCACAGCAGAACGGCCATTAGGTGCCCGAGGCAGCATTCGACCCATGGAGACAAGTCTGCTGGAGGACGATGTATTGAATCGGGACGCAATTTGAGTGATCCATCGTCATTAGGAGGCCCTGAATGTTACAATACACTACCAGTTTTTCGTCCGATTCGAAAATCTCTGACTCACAGCAGAACGGCCATAAGGTGCCCGAGGCAGCAATAGACCCATGAAGTCATGTCTGCTGGAGGACGATGTATTGAATCAGGACGCAATTTGAGTGATCCATCGTCATTAGGTGGCCCTGAACGATACAATTCACTATCAGTTTTTCGTCCGATTCGAAAATCTTTGTGTTACAGCAGGCCTGCCAGAAGGTGCCCGAGGCAGCAATAGACCCATGGAGACAAGTCTGCTGGAGGACGATGTATTGAATCGGGACGCAATTTGAGTGATCCATCGTCATTAGGTGGCCCTGAACGTTACAATTCACTATCAGTTTTTCATCCCATTCTATAATCTAGACTCACAGCAGAACGGCCATAAGGTGCCCGAGGCAGGAATAGTCCCATGGAGTCAAGTCGGCTAGTGGACGATGTACTGAATCGGGTCGCAATTTGTGTGGTCCATCGTCATTAGGTGGCCCTGAATGTTACAAATCACTATCAGTTTTTCGTCCGATTCGAAAATCTTTGACTCACAGCAGAACGGCCATAAGGTGCCCGAGGCAGCAATCGACCCATGGGGACAAGTCTGCTGGAGGACGATGTATTGAATCGGGACGCAATTAGAGTGATCCATCGTCATTAGGTGGCCCTGAATGTTACAATTCACTATCAGTTTTTCGTCCGATTCGAAAATCTTTGACTCACAGCGGAACGGCCATAAGGTGCCCGAGGCAGCAATAGACCCAAGAAGTCAAGTCTGCTGGAGGACGATGTATTGAATCAGGACGCAATTTGAGTGATCCATCGTCATTAGGTGGCCCTGAACGTTACAATTCACTATCAGTTTTTCGTCCCATTCGATAATCTAGATTCACAGCAGAACGGCCATAAGGTGCCCGAGGCAGCAATAGACCCATGGAGTCAACTCGGCTGGAGGACGATGTATTGAATCGGGACGCAATTTGCGTGGTCCATCGTCATTAGGTGGCCCTAAATGTTACAATTCACTATCAGTTTTTCGTCCGATTCGAAAATCTTTGACTCACAGCAGAACGGCCATTAGGTGCCCGAGGCAGCAATCGACCCATGGAGACAAGTCTGCTGGAGGACGATGTATTGAATCGGGACGCAATTTGAGTGATCCATCGTCATTAGGAGTCCCGGAACGTTACAATTCACTATCAGTTTTTCGTCCCATTCGATAATCTAGTCTCACAGCAGAACGGCCATAAGGTGCCCGAGGCAGCAATAGATCCATGGAGTCAAGTCGACTGGTGGACGATGTATTGAATCGCGACGCAATTTGAGAGATCCATCGTTATTAGGTGGCCCTGAACGTTACAATTCACTATCAGTTATTTGTCCCATTCGATAATCTAGACTCACAGCAGAACGGCCATAAGGTGCCCGAGGCAGCAATAGACCCATGGAGTCAAGTCGGCTGGAGGACGATGTATTGAATCGGGACGCAATTTGAGTGATCCATCGTCATTAGGTGGCCCTGAGCGTTACAATTCACTAGCAGTTTTTCGTCCGATTCGAAAATCTTTGAGTCACAGCAGGCCTGCCATAAGGTGCCCGAGGCAGCAATAGACGCATGGAGACAAGTCTGCTGGAGGACGATGTATTGAATCGGGACGCAATTTGAGTGTTCCATCGTCATTAGGAGGCCCTGAACGTTACAATTCACTATCAGTTTTTCGTCCGATTCGAAAATCTTTGACTCACAGCAGAACGGCCATAAGGTGCCCGAGGCAGCAATAGACCCAAGAAGTCAAGTCTGCTGGAGGACGATGTATTGAATCAGGACGCAATTTGAGTGATCCATCGTCATTAGGTGGCCCTGAACGTTACAATTCACTATCAGTTTTTCGTCCCATTCGATAATCTAGATTCACAGCAGAACGGCCATAAGGTGCCCGAGGCAGCAATAGACCCATGGAGTCAACTCGGCTGGAGGACGATGTATTGAATCGGGACGCAATTTGCGTGGTCCATCGTCATTAGGTGGCCCTGAATGTTACAATTCACTATCAGTTTTTCTTCCGATTCGAAAATCTTTGACTCACAGCAGAACGGCTATTAGGTGCCGAGGCAGCAATCGACCCATGGAGACAAGTCTGCTGGAGGACGATGTATTGAATCGGGACGCAATTTGCGTGATCCATCGTCATTAGGAGGCCCTGAACGTTACAATTCACTATCAGTTTTTCGTCCCATTCGATAATCTAGACTCACAGCAGAACGGCCATAAGGTGCCCGAGGCAGCAATAGACCCATGGAGTCAAGTCTGCTGGAGGACGATGTATTGAATCGGGACGCAATTTGAGTGTTCGATCGTCATTTGGAGGCCCTGAACGTTACAATTCACTATCAGTTTTTCGTCCGATTCGAAAATCTTTGAGTCACAGTAGGCCTGTCATAAGGTGCCCGAGGCAGCAATAGACGCATGGAGACAAGTCTGCTGGAGGACGATGTATTGAATCGCGACGCAATTTGAGTGATCCATCGTCATTAGGTGGCCCTGAACGTTACAATTCACTATCAGTTTTTCGTCTCATTCGATAATCTAGACACTCAGCAGAACGGCCATGAGGTGCCCGAGGCATCAATAGACAAATGGAGACAAGTCGGCTGGGGACGATGTATTGAATCGGGACGCAATTTGAGTGATCCATCGTCATTAGGTGGCCCTGAACGTTACAATTCACTATCAGTTTTTCGTCCCATTCGATAATCTAGATTCACAGCAGAACGGCCATAAGGTGCCCGAGGCAGCAATAGACCCATGGAGTCAACTCGGCTGGAGGACGATGTATTGAATCGGGACGCAATTTGCGTGGTCCATCGTCATTAGGTGGCCCTGAACGTTACAATTCACTATCAGTTTTTCGTCCGATTCGAAAATCTTTGACTCACAGCAGAACGGCCATTAGGTGCCCGAGGCAGCAATCGACCCATGGAGACAAGTCTGCTGGAGGACGATATATTGAATCGGGACGCAATTTGAGTGATCCATCGTCATTAGGAGGCCCTGAACGTTACAATTCACTATCAGTTTTTCGTCCGATTCGAAAATCTTTGAGTTACAGCAGGCCTGCCATAAGGTGCCCGAGGCAGCAATAGACCCATGGAGACAAGTCTGCTGGAAGACGATGTATTGAATCGGGACGCAATTTGAGTGATCCATCGTCATTAGGTGGCCCTGAACGTTACAATTCACTATCAGTTTTTCTTCCCATTCTATAATCTAGACTCACAGCAGAACGGCCATAAGGTGCCCGAGGCAGCAATAGTCCCATGGAGTCAAGTCGGCTAGTGGACGATGTACTGAATCGGGACGCAATTTGTGTGGTCCATCGTCATTAGGTGGCCCTGAATGTTACAAATCACTATCAGTTTTTCGTCCGATTCGAAAATCTTTGACTCACAGCAGAACGGCCATAAGGTGCCCGAGGCAGCAATAGACCCATGGAGACAAGTCTGCTGGAGGACGATGTATTGAATCGGGACGCAATTTGAGTGTTCCATCGTCATTAGGAGGCCCTGAACGTTACACATCACTATCAGTTTTTCGTCCGATTCGAAAATCTCTGACTCACAGCAGAACGGCCATAAGGTGCCCGAGGCAGCAATAGACCCATGAAGTCATGTCTGCTGGAGGACGATGTATTGAATCAGGACGCAATTTCAGTGATCCATCGTCATTAGGTGGCCTGAACGTTACAATTCACTATCAGTTTTTCGACCCATTCGATAATCTAGACTCACAGCAGAACGGCCATAAGGTGCCGGAGGCAGCAATAGATCCATGGAGTCAAGTCGACTGGAGGACGATGTATTGAATCGGGACGCAATTTGAGAGATCCATCGTCATTAGGTGGCCCTGAACGTTACAATTCACTATCAGTTTTTTGTCCCATTCGATAATCTAGACTCACAGCAGAACGGCCATAAGGTGCCTGAGGCAGCAATAGACCCATGGAGTCAAGTCGGCTGGAGGACGATGTATTGAATCGGGACGCAATTTGAGTGATCCATCGTCATTAGGTGGCCCTGAGCGTTACAATTCACAAGCAGTTTTTCGTCCGATTCGAAAATCTTTGAGTCACAGCAGGCCTGCCATAAGGTGCCCGAGGCAGCAATAGACGCATGGAGACAAGTCTGCTGGAGGAAGATGTATTAAATCGGGACGCAATTTGAGTGTTCCATCGTCATTAGGTGGCCCTGAACGTTACAATTCACTATCAGTTTTTCGTCCGATTCGAAAATCTTTGACTCACAGCAGAACGGCCATAAGGTGCCCGAGGCAGCAATAGACCCAATAAGTCAAGTCTGCTGGAGGACGATGTATTGAATCAGGACGCAATTTGAGTGATCCATCGTCATTAGGTGGCCCTGAACGTTACAATTCACTATCAGTTTTTCGTCCCATTCGATAATCTAGACTCACAGCAGAACGGCCATAAGGTGCCCGAGGCAGCAATAGACCCATGGAGTCAAGTCGGCTGGAGGACGATGTATTGAATCGGGACGCAATTTGAGTGTTCGATCGTCATTAGGAGGCCCTGAACGTTACAATTCACTATCAGGTTTTCGTCCGATTCGAAAATCTTTGACTCACAGCAGAACGGCCATTAGGTGCCCGAGGCAGCAATCGACCCATGGAGACAAGTCTGCTGGAGGACGATGTATTGAATCGGGACGCAATTTGAGTGATCCATCGTCATTAGGAGGCCCTGAACGTTACAATTCACTATCAGTTTTTCGTCCGATTCGAAAATCTTTGACTCACAGCAGAACGGCCATTAGGTGCCCGAGGCAGCATTCGACCCATGGAGACAAGTCTGCTGGAGGACGATGTATTGAATCGGGACGCAATTTGAGTGATCCATCGTCATTAGGAGGCCCTGAATGTTACAATACACTATCAGTTTTTCGTCCGATTCGAAAATCTCTGACTCACAGCAGAACGGCCATAAGGTGCCCGAGGCAGCAATAGACCCATGAAGTCATGTCTGCTGGAGGACGATGTATTGAATCAGGACGCAATTTGAGTGATCCATCGTCATTAGGTGGCCCTGAACGTTACAATTCACTATCAGTTTTTCGTCCGATTCGAAAATCTTTGTGTTACAGCAGGCCTGCCAGAAGGTGCCCGAGGCAGCAATAGACCCATGGAGACAAGTCTGCTGGAGGACGATGTATTGAATCGGGACGGAATTTGAGTGATCCATCGTCATTAGGTGGCCCTGAACGTTACAATTCACTATCAGTTTTTCATCCCATTCTATAATCTAGACTCACAGCAGAACGGCCATAGGGTGCCCGAGGCAGCAATAGTCCCATGGAGTCAAGTCGGCTAGTGGACGATGTACTGAATCGGGACGCAATTTGTGTGGTCCATCGTCATTAGGTGGCCCTGAATGTTACAAATCACTATCAGTTTTTCGTCCGATTCGAAAATCTTTGACTCACAGCAGAACGGCCATAAGGTGCCCGAGGCAGCAATCGACCCATGGGGACAAGTCTGCTGGAGGACGATGTATTGAATCGGGACGCAATTTGAGTGATCCATCGTCATTAGGTGGCCCTGAAAGTTACAATTCACTATCAGTTTTTCGTCCGATTCGAAAATCTTTGACTCACAGCAGAACGGCCATAAGGTGCCCGAGGCAGCAATAGACCCAAGAAGTCAAGTCTGCTGGAGGACGATGTATTGAATCAGGACGCAATTTGAGTGATCCATCGTCATTAGGTGGCCCTGAACGTTACAATTCACTATCAGTTTTTCGTCCCATTCGATAAACTAGATTCACAGCAGAACGGCCATAAGGTGCCCGAGGCAGCAATAGACCCATGGAGTCAACTCGGCTGGAGGACGATGTATTGAATCGGGACGCAATTTGCGTGGTCCATCGTCATTAGGTGGCCCTAAATGTTACAATTCACTATCAGTTTTTCGTCCGATTCGAAAATCTTTGACTCACAGCAGAACGTCCATTAGGTGCCCGAGGCAGCAATCGACCCATGGAGACAAGTCTGCTGGAGGACGATGTATTGAATCGGGACGCAATTTGAGTGATCCATCGTCATTAGGAGGCCCTGAACGTTACAATTCACTATCAGTTTTTCGTCCCATTCGATAATCTAGACTCACAGCAGAACGGCCGAGGCAGCAATAGACCCATGGAGACAAGTCTGCTGGAGGACGATGTATTGAATCGGGACGCAATTTGAGAGATCCATCGTCATTAGGAGGCCCTGAACGTTCCAATTCACTATCAGTTTTTTGTCCCATTCGATAATCTAGACTCACAGCAGAACGGCCATAAGGTGCCCGAGGCAGCAATAGACCCATGGAGTCAAGTCGGCTGGAGGACGATGTACTGAATCGGGACGCAATTTGAGTGATCCATCGTCATTAGGTGGCCCTGAACGTTACAATTCACTATCTGTTTTTCGTCCGATTCGAAAATCTTTGACTCACAGCAGAACGGCCATAAGGTGCCCGAGGCAGCAATAGTCCAATGGAGTCAAGTCGGCTGGGGTCGATGTATTGAATCGGGACGCAATTTGAGTGATCCATCGTCATTAGGTGGCCCTGAACGTTACAATTCACTATCAGTTTTTCGTCCCATTCGATAATCTAGATTCACAGCAGAATGGCGATAAGGTGCCCGAGGCAGCAATAGACCCATGGAGTCAACTCGGCTGGAGGACGATGTATTGAATCGGGACGCAATTTGCGTGGTCCATCGTCATTAGGTGGCCCTGAATGTTACAATTCACTATCAGTTTTTCGTCCGATTCGAAAATCTTTGACTCACAGCAGAACGGCCATTAGGTGCCCGAGGCAGCAATCGACTCATGGAGACAAGTCTGCTGGAGGACGATATATTAAATCGGGACGCAATTTGAGTGATCCATCGTCATTAGGAGGCCCTGAACTTTACAATTCACTATCAGTTTTTCGTCCCATTCGATAATCTAGACTCACAGCAGAACGGCCATAAGGTGCCCGAGGCAGCAATAGACCCATGGAGTCAAATCGGCTGGAGGACGATGTATTGAATCGGGACGCAATTTGAGTGATCCATCGTCATTAGGAGTCCCGGAACGTTACAATTCACTATCAGTTTTTCGTCCCATTCGATAATCTAGACTCACAGCAGAACGGCCATAAGGTGCCCGAGGCAGCAATAGATCCATGGAGTCAAGTCGACTGGTGGACGATGTATTGAATCGCGACGCAATTTGAGAGATCCATCGTTATTAGGTGGCCCTGAACGTTACAATTCACTATCAGTTTTTTGTCCCATTCGATAATCTAGTCTCACAGCAGAACGGCCATAAGGTGCCCGAGGCAGCAATAGACCCATGGAGTCAAGTCGGCTGGAGGACGATGTATTGAATCGGGACGCAATTTGAGTGATCCATCGTCATTAGGTGGCCCTGAGCGTTACAATTCACTAGCAGTTTTTCGTCCGATTCGAAAATCTTTGAGTCACAGCAGGCCTGCCATAAGGTGCCCGAGGCAGCAATAGACGCATGGAGACAAGTCTGCTGGAGGACGATGTATTGAATCGGGACGCAATTTGAGTGTTCCATCGTCATTAGGAGGCCCTGAACGTTACAATTCACTATCAGTTTTTCGTCCGATTCGAAAATCTTTGACTCACAGCAGAACGGCCATAAGGTGCCCGAGGCAGCAATAGACCCAAGAAGTCAAGTCTGCTGGAGGACGATGTATTGAATCAGGACGCAATTTGAGTGATCCATCGTCATTAGGTGGCCCTGAACGTTACAATTCACTATCAGTTTTTCGTCCCATTCGATAATCTAGATTCACAGCAGAACGGCCATAAGGTGCCCGAGGCAGCAATAGACCCATGGAGTCAACTCGGCTGGAGGACGATGTATTGAATCGGGACGCAATTTGCGTGGTCCATCGTCATTAGGTGGCCCTGAATGTTACAATTCACTATCAGTTTTTCTTCCGATTCGAAAAACTTTGACTCACAGCAGAACGGCTATTAGGTGCCGAGGCAGCAATCGACCCATGGAGACAAGTCTGCTGGAGGACGATGTATTGAATCGGGACGCAATTTGAGTGATCCATCGTCATTAGGAGGCCCTGAACGTTACAATTCACTATCAGTTTTTCGTCCCATTCGATAATCTAGACTCACAGCAGAACGGCCATAAGGTGCCCGAGGCAGCAATAGACCCATGGAGTCAAGTCGGCTGGAGGACGATGTATTGAATCGGGACGCAATTTGAGTGATCCATCGTCATTAGGTGGCCCTGAACGTTACAATTCACTATCAGTTTTTCGTCCGATTCGAAAATCTTTGACTCACAGCAGAACGGCCATAAGGTGCCCGAGGCAGCAATAGACGCATGGAGACAAGTCTGCTGGAGGACGATGTATTGAATCGGGACGCAATTTGAGTGTTCGATCGTCATTTGGAGGCCCTGAACGTTACAATTCACTATCAGTTTTTCGTCCGATTCGAAAATCTTTGAGTCACAGTAGGCCTGCCATAAGGTGCCCGAGGCAGCAATAGACGCATGGAGACAAGTCTGCTGGAGGACGATGTATTGAATCGGGACGCAATTTGAGTGATCCATCGTCATTAGGTGGCCCTGAACGTTACAATTCACTATCAGTTTTTCGTCTCATTCGATAATCTAGACACTCAGCAGAACGGCCATGAGGTGCCCGAGGCATCAATAGACAAATGGAGACAAGTCGGCTGGGGACGATGTATTGAATCGGGACGCAATTTGAGTGATCCATCGTCATTAGGTGGCCCTGAACGTTACAATTCACTATCAGTTTTTCGTCCCATTCGATAATCTAGATTCACAGCAGAACGGCCATAAGGTGCCCGAGGCAGCAATAGACCCATGGAGTCAACTCGGCTGGAGGACGATGTATTGAATCGGGACGCAATTTGCGTGGTCCATCGTCATTAGGTGGCCCTGAACGTTACAATTCACTATCAGTTTTTCGTCCGATTCGAAAATCTTTGACTCACAGCAGAACGGCCATTAGGTGCCCGAGGCAGCAATCGACCCATGGAGACAAGTCTGCTGGAGGACGATATATTGAATCGGGACGCAATTTGAGTGATCCATCGTCATTAGGAGGCCCTGAACGTTACAATTCACTATCAGTTTTTCGTCCGATTAGAAAATCTTTGAGTTACAGCAGGCCTGCCATAAGGTGCCCGAGGCAGCAATAGACCCATGGAGACAAGTCTGCTGGAGGACGATGTATTGAATCGGGACGCAATTTGAGTGATCCATCGTCATTAGGTGGCCCTGAACGTTACAATTCACTATCAGTTTTTCTTCCCATTCTATAATCTAGACTCACAGCAGAACGGCCATAAGGTGCCCGAGGCAGCAATAGTCCCATGGAGTCAAGTCGGCTAGTGGACGATGTACTGAATCGGGACGCAATTTGTGTGGTCCATCGTCATTAGGTGGCCCTGAATGTTACAAATCACTATCAGTTTTTCGTCCGATTCGAAAATCTTTGACTCACAGCAGAACGGCCATAAGGTGCCCGAGGCAGCAATCGACCCATGGGGACAAGTCTGCTGGAGGACGATGTATTGAATCGGGACGCAATTTGAGTGATCCATCGTCATTAGGTGGCCCTGAAAGTTACAATTCACTATCAGTTTTTCGTCCGATTCGAAAATCTTTGACTCACAGCAGAACGGCCATAAGGTGCCCGAGGCAGCAATAGACCCATGGAGACAAGTCTGCTGAAGGACGATGTATTGAATCGGGACGCAATTTGAGTGTTCCATCGTCATTAGGAGGCCCTGAACGTTACACATCACTATCAGTTTTTCGTCCGATTCGAAAATCTCTGACTCACAGCAGAACGGCCATAAGGTGCCCGAGGCAGCAATAGACCCATGAAGTCATGTCTGCTGGAGGACGATGTATTGAATCAGGACGCAATTTCAGTGATCCATCGTCATTAGGTGGCCCTGAACGTTACAATTCACTATCAGTTTTTCGACCCATTCGATAATCTAGACTTACAGCAGAACGGCCATAAGGTGCCGGAGGCAGCAATAGATCCATGGAGTCAAGTCGACTGGAGGACGATGTATTGAATCGGGACGCAATTTGAGAGATCCATCGTCATTAGGTGTCCCTGAACGTTACAATTCACTATTAGTTTTTTGTCCCATTCGATAATCTAGACTCACAGCAGAACGGCCATAAGGTGCCCGAGGCAGCAATAGACCCATGGAGTCAAGTCGGCTGGAGGACGATGTATTGAATCGGACGCAATTTGAGTGATCCATCGTCATTAGGTGGCCCTGAGCGTTACAATTCACAAGCAGTTTTTCGTCCGATTCGAAAATCTTTGAGTCACAGCAGGCCTGCCATAAGGTGCCCGAGGCAGCAATAGACGCATGGAGACAAGTCTGCTGGAGGAAGATGTATTGAATCGGGACGCAATTTGAGTGTTCCATCGTCATTAGGTGGCCCTGAACGTTACAATTCACTATCAGTTTTTCGTCCGATTCGAAAATCTTTGACTCACAGCAGAACGGCCATAAGGTGCCCGAGGCAGCAATAGACCCAAGAAGTCAAGTCTGCTGGAGGACGATGTATTGAATCAGGACGCAATTTGAGTGATCCATCGTCATTAGGTGGCCCTGAACGTTACAATTCACTATCAGTTTTTCGTCCCATTCGATAATCTAGACTCACAGCAGAACGGCCATAAGGTGCCCGAGGCAGCAATAGACCCATGGAGTCAAGTCGGCTGGAGGACGATGTATTGAATCGGGACGCAATTTGAGTGTTCGATCGTCATTAGGAGGCCCTGAACGTTACAAATCACTATCAGGTTTTCGTCCGATTCGAAAATCTTTGAGTCACAGCAGGCCTGCCATAAGGTGCCCGAGGCAGCAATAGACCCATGGAGACAAGTCTGCTGGAGGACGATGTATTGAATCGGGACGCAATTTGAGTGATCCATCGTCATTAGGTGGCCCTGAACGTTACAATTCACTATCAGTTTTTCGTCCGATTCGAAAATCTTTGTGTTACAGCAGGCCTGCCAGAAGGTGCCCGAGGCAGCAATAGACCCATGAAGTCATGTCTGCTGGAGGACGATGTATTGAATCAGGACGCAATTTCAGTGATCCATCGTCATTAGGTGGCCCTGAACGTTACAATTCACTATCAGTTTTTCGACCCATTCGATAATCTAGACTTACAGCAGAACGGCCATAAGGTGCCGGAGGCAGCAATAGATCCATGGAGTCAAGTCGACTGGAGGACGATGTATTGAATCGGGACGCAATTTGAGAGATCCATCGTCATTAGGTGTCCCTGAACGTTACAATTCACTATTAGTTTTTTGTCCCATTCGATAATCTAGACTCACAGCAGAACGGCCATAAGGTGCCCGAGGCAGCAATAGACCCATGGAGTCAAGTCGGCTGGAGGACGATGTATTGAATCGGACGCAATTTGAGTGATCCATCGTCATTAGGTGGCCCTGAGCGTTACAATTCACAAGCAGTTTTTCGTCCGATTCGAAAATCTTTGAGTCACAGCAGGCCTGCCATAAGGTGCCCCAGGCAGCAATAGACGCATGTAGACAAGTCTGCTGGAGGAAGATGTATTGAATCGGGACGCAATTTGAGTGTTCCATCGTCATTAGGTGGCCCTGAACGTTACAATTCACTATCAGTTTTTCGTCCGATTCGAAAATCTTTGACTCACAGCAGAACGGCCATAAGGTGCCCGAGGCAGCAATAGACCCAAGAAGTCAAGTCTGCTGGAGGACGATGTATTGAATCAGGACGCAATTTGAGTGATCCATCGTCATTAGGTGGCCCTGAACGTTACAATTTACTATCAGTTTTTCGTCCCATTCGATAATCTAGACTCACAGCAGAACGGCCATAAGGTGCCCGAGGCAGCAATAGACCCATGGAGTCAAGTCGGCTGGAGGACGATGTATTGAATCGGGACGCAATTTGAGTGTTCGATCGTCATTAGGAGGCCCTGAACGTTACAATTCACTATCAGGTTTTCGTCCGATTCGAAAATCTTTGAGTCACAGCAGGCCTGCCATAAGGTGCCCGAGGCAGCAATAGACCCATGGAGACAAGTCTGCTGGAGGACGATGTATTGAATCGGGACGCAATTTGAGTGATCCATCGTCATTAGGTGGCCCTGAACGTTACAATTCACTATCAGTTTTTCGTCTCATTCGATAATCTAGACACTCAGCAGAACGGCCATAAGGTGCCCGAGGCATCAATAGACCCATGGAGACAAGTCTGCTGGAGGACGATGTATTGAATCGGGACGCAATTTGAGTGATCCATCGTCATTAGGTGGCCCTGAACGTTACAATTCACTATCAGTTTTTCATCCCATTCTATAATCTAGACTCACAGCAGAACGGCCATAAGGTGCCCGAGGCAGCAATAGTCCCATGGAGTCAAGTCGGCTAGTGGACGATGTACTGAATCGGGACGCAATTTGTGTGGTCCATCGTCATTAGGTGGCCCTGAATGTTACAAATCACTATCAGTTTTTCGTCCGATTCGAAAATCTTTGACTCACAGCAGAACGGCCATAAGGTGCCCGAGGCAGCAATCGACCCATGGGGACAAGTCTGCTGGAGGACGATGTATTGAATCGGGACGCAATTTGAGTGATCCATCGTCATTAGGTGGCCCTGAAAGTTACAATTCACTATCAGTTTTTCGTCCGATTCGAAAATCTTTGACTCACAGCAGAACGGCCATAAGGTGCCCGAGGCAGCAATAGACCCAAGAAGTCAAGTCTGCTGGAGGACGATGTATTGAATCAGGACGCAATTTGAGTGATCCATCGTCATTAGGTGGCCCTGAACGTTACAATTCACTATCAGTTTTTCGTCCCATTCGATAATCTAGATTCACAGCAGAACGGCCATAAGGTGCCCGAGGCAGCAATAGACCCATGGAGTCAACTCGGCTGGAGGACGATGTATTGAATCGGGACGCAATTTCCGTGGTCCATCGTCATTAGGTGGCCCTGAATGTTACAATTCACTATCAGTTTTTCGTCCGATTCGAAAATCTTTGACTCACAGCAGAACGGCCATTAGGTGCCCGAGGCAGCAATCGACCCATGGAGACAAGTCTGCTGGAGTACGATGTATTGAATCGGGACGCAATTTGAGTGATCCATCGTCATTAGGAGGCCCTGAACGTTACAATTCACTATCAGTTTTTCGTCCCATTCGATAATCTAGACTCACAGCAGAACGGCCGAGGCAGCAATAGACCCATGGAGACAAGTCTGCTGGAGGACGATGTATTGAATCGGGACGCAATTTGAGAGATCCATCGTCATTAGGAGGCCCTGAACGTTCCAATTCACTATCGGTTTTTTGTCCCATTCGATAATCTAGACTCACAGCAGAACGGCCATAAGGTGCCCGAGGCAGCAATAGACCCATGGAGTCAAGTCGGCTGGAGGACGATGTACTGAATCGGGACGCAATTTGAGTGATCCATCGTCATTAGGTGGCCCTGAACGTTACAATTCACTATCTGTTTTTCGTCCGATTCGAAAATCTTTGACTCACAGCAGAACGGCCATAAGGTGCCCGAGGCAGCAATAGTCCCATGGAGTCAAGTCGGCTGGGGTCGATGTATTGAATCGGGACGCAATTTGAGTGATCCATCGTCATTAGGTGGCCCTGAACGTTACAATTCACTATCAGTTTTTCGTCCCATTCGATAATCTAGATTCACAGCAGAATGGCGATAAGGTGCCCGAGGCAGCAATAGACCCATGGAGTCAACTCGGCTGGAGGACGATGTATTGAATCGGGACGCAATTTGCGTGGTCCATCGTCATTAGGTGGCCCTGAATGTTACAATTCACTATCAGTTTTTCGTCCGATTCGAAAATCTTTGACTCACAGCAGAACGGCCATTAGGTGCCCGAGGCAGCAATCGACTCATGGAGACAAGTCTGCTGGAGGACGATATATTAAATCGGGACGCAATTTGAGTGATCCATCGTCATTAGGAGGCCCTGAACGTTACAATTCACTATCAGTTTTTCGTCCCATTCGATAATCTAGACTCACAGCAGAACGGCCATAAGGTGCCCGAGGCAGCAATAGACCCATGGAGTCAAGTCGGCTGGAGGACGATCTATTGAATCGGGACGCAATTTGAGTGATCCATCGTCATTAGGTGGCCCTGAACGTTACAATTCACTATCAGTTTTTCGACCCATTCGATAATCTAGACTTACAGCAGAACGGCCATAAGGTGCCGGAGGCAGCAATAGATCCATGGAGTCAAGTCGACTGGAGGACGATGTATTGAATCGGGACGCAATTTGAGAGATCCATCGTCATTAGGTGGCCCTGAACGTTACAATTCACTATCAGTTTTTTGTCCCATTCGATAATCTAGACTCACAGCAGAACGGCCATAAGGTGCCCGAGGCAGCAATAGACCCATGGAGTCAAGTCGGCTGGAGGACGATGTATTGAATCGGACGCAATTTGAGTGATCCATCGTCATTAGGTGGCCCTGAGCGTTACAATTCACAAGCAGTTTTTCGTCCGATTCGAAAATCTTTGAGTCACAGCAGGCCTGCCATAAGGTGCCCGAGGCAGCAATACACGCATGGAGACAAGTCTGCTGGAGGAAGATGTATTGAATCGGGACGCAATTTGAGTGTTCCATCGTCATTAGGTGGCCCTGAACGTTACAATTCACTATCAGTTTTTCGTCCGATTCGAAAATCTTTGACTCACAGCAGAACGGCCATAAGGTGCCCGAGGCAGCAATAGACCCAAGAAGTCAAGTCTGCTGGAGGACGATGTATTGAATCAGGACGCAATTTGAGTGATCCATCGTCATTAGGTGGCCCTGAACGTTACAATTCACTATCAGTTTTTCGTCCCATTCGATAATCTAGACTCACAGCAGAACGGCCATAAGGTGCCCGAGGCAGCAATAGACCCATGGAGTCAAGTCGGCTGGAGGACGATGTATTGAATCGGGACGCAATTTGAGTGTTCGATCGTCATTAGGAGGCCCTGAACGTTACAATTCACTATCAGGTTTTCGTCCGATTCGAAAATCTTTGAGTCACAGCAGGCCTGCCATAAGGTGCCCGAGGCAGCAATAGACCCATGGAGACAAGTCTGCTGGAGGACGATGTATTGAATCGGGACGCAATTTGAGTGATCCATCGTCATTAGGTGGCCCTGAACGTTACAATTCACTATCAGTTTTTCGTCTCATTCGATAATCTAGACACTCAGCACAACGGCCATAAGGTGCCCGAGGCATCAATAGACCCATGGAGACAAGTCTGCTGGAGGACGATGTATTGAATCGGGACGCAATTTGAGTGATCCATCGTCATTAGGTGGCCCTGAACGTTACAATTCACTATCAGTTTTTCATCCCATTCTATAATCTAGACTCACAGCAGAACGGCCATAAGGTGCCCGAGGCAGCAATAGTCCCATGGAGTCAAGTCGGCTAGTGGACGATGTACTGAATCGGGACGCAATTTGTGTGGTCCATCGTCATTAGGTGGCCCTGAATGTTACAAATCACTATCAGTTTTTCGTCCGATTCGAAAATCTTTGACTCACAGCAGAACGGCCATAAGGTGCCCGAGGCAGCAATCGACCCATGGGGACAAGTCTGCTGGAGGACGATGTATTGAATCGGGACGCAATTTGAGTGATCCATCGTCATTAGGTGGCCCTGAAAGTTACAATTCACTATCAGTTTTTCGTCCGATTCGAAAATCTTTGACTCACAGCAGAACGGCCATAAGGTGCCCGAGGCAGCAATAGACCCAAGAAGTCAAGTCTGCTGGAGGACGATGTATTGAATCAGGACGCAATTTGAGTGATCCATCGTCATTAGGTGGCCCTGAACGTTACAATTCACTATCTGTTTTTCGTCCCATTCGATAATCTAGATTCACAGCAGAACGGCCATAAGGTGCCCGAGGCAGCAATAGACCCATGGAGTCAACTCGGCTGGAGGACGATGTATTGAATCGGGACGCAATTTGCGTGGTCCATCGTCATTAGGTGGCCCTGAATGTTACAATTCACTATCAGTTTTTCGTCCGATTCGAAAATCTTTGACTCACAGCAGAACGGCCATTAGGTGCCCGAGGCAGCAATCGACCCATGGAGACAAGTCTGCTGGAGTACGATGTATTGAATCGGGACGCAATTTGAGTGATCCATCGTCATTAGGAGGCCCTGAACGTTACAATTCACTATCAGTTTTTCGTCCCATTCGATAATCTAGACTCACAGCAGAACGGCCGAGGCAGCAATAGACCCATGGAGACAAGTCTGCTGGAGGACGATGTATTGAATCGGGACGCAATTTGAGAGATCCATCGTCATTAGGAGGCCCTGAACGTTCCAATTCACTATCAGTTTTTTGTCCCATTCGATAATCTAGACTCACAGCAGAACGGCCATAAGGTGCCCGAGGCAGCAATAGACCCATGGAGTCAAGTCGGCTGGAGGACGATGTACTGAATCGGGACGCAATTTGAGTGATCCATCGTCATTAGGTGGCCCTGAACGTTACAATTCACTATCTGTTTTTCGTCCGATTCGAAAATCTTTGACTCACAGCAGAACGGCCATAAGGTGCCCGAGGCAGCAATAGTCCCATGGAGTCAAGTCGGCTGGGGTCGATGTATTGAATCGGGACGCAATTTGAGTGATCCATCGTCATTAGGTGGCCCTCAACGTTACAATTCACTATCAGTTTTTCGTCCCATTCGATAATCTAGATTCACAGCAGAATGGCGATAAGGTGCCCGAGGCAGCAATAGACCCATGGAGTCAACTCGGCTGGAGGACGATGTATTGAATCGGGACGCAATTTGCGTGGTCCATCGTCATTAGGTGGCCCTGAATGTTACAATTCACTATCAGTTTTTCGTCCGATTCGAAAATCTTTGACTCACAGCAGAACGGCCATTAGGTGCCCGAGGCAGCAATCGACTCATGGAGACAAGTCTGCTGGAGGACGATATATTAGATCGGGACGCAATTTGAGTGATCCATCGTCATTAGGAGGCCCTGAACGTTACAATTCACTATCAGTTTTTCGTCCCATTCGATAATCTAGACTCACAGCAGAACGGCCATAAGGTGCCCGAGGCAGCAATAGACCCATGGAGTCAAATCGGCTGGAGGACGATGTATTGAATCGGGACGCAATTTGAGTGATCCATCGTCATTAGGAGTCCCGGAACGTTACAATTCACTATCAGTTTTTCGACCCATTCGATAATCTAGACTCACAGCAGAACGGCCATAAGGTGCCCGAGGCAGCAATAGATCCATGGAGTCAAGTCGACTGGTGGACGATGTATTGAATCGCGACGCAATTTGAGAGATCCATCGTTATTAGGTGGCCCTGAACGTTACAATTCACTATCAGTTTTTTGTCCCATTCGATAATCTAGACTCACAGCAGAACGGCCATAAGGTGCCCGAGGCAGCAATAGACCCATGGAGTCAAGTCGGCTGGAGGACGATGTATTGAATCGGGACGCAATTTGAGTGATCCATCGTCATTAGGTGGCCCTGAGCGTTACAATTCACTAGCAGTTTTTCGTCCGATTCGAAAATCTTTGAGTCACAGCAGGCCTGCCATAAGGTGCCCGAGGCAGCAATAGACGCATGGAGACAAGTCTGCTGGAGGACGATGTATTGAATCGGGACG
The DNA here is from genome assembly GCF_023864275.1 of Schistocerca cancellata. NCBI lineage: Eukaryota > Metazoa > Arthropoda > Insecta > Orthoptera > Acrididae > Schistocerca > Schistocerca cancellata. The sequence continues at coordinate 843,047,551 of NC_064630.1, forward strand.
CAATTTGAGTGTTCCATCGTCATTAGGAGGCCCTGAACGTTACAATTCACTATCAGTTTTTCGTCCGATTCGAAAATCTTTGACTCACAGCAGAACGGCCATAAGGTGCCCGAGGCAGCAATAGACCCAAGAAGTCAAGTCTGCTGGAGGACGATGTATTGAATCAGGACGCAATTTGAGTGATCCATCGTCATTAGGTGGCCCTGAACGTTACAATTCACTATCAGTTTTTCGTCCCATTCGATAATCTAGATTCACAGCAGAACGGCCATAAGGTGCCCGAGGCAGCAATAGACCCATGGAGTCAACTCGGCTGGAGGACGATGTATTGAATCGGGACGCAATTTGCGTGGTCCATCGTCATTAGGTGGCCCTGAATGTTACAATTCACTATCAGTTTTTCTTCCGATTCGAAAATCTTTGACTCACAGCAGAACGGCTATTAGGTGCCGAGGCAGCAATCGACCCATGGAGACAAGTCTGCTGGAGGACGATGTATTGAATCGGGACGCAATTTGAGTGATCCATCGTCATTAGGAGGCCCTGAACGTTACAATTCACTATCAGTTTTTCGTCCCATTCGATAATCTAGACTCACAGCAGAACGGCCATAAGGTGCCCGAGGCAGCAATAGACCCATGGAGTCAAGTCGGCTGGAGGACGATGTATTGAATCGGGACGCAATTTGAGTGATCCATCGTCATTAGGTGGCCCTGAACGTTACAATTCACTATCAGTTTTTCGTCTCATTCGATAATCTAGACACTGAGCAGAACGGCCATGAGGTGCCCGAGGCATCAATAGACAAATGGAGACAAGTCGGCTGGGGACGATGTATTGAATCGGGACGCAATTTGAGTGATCCATCGTCATTAGGTGGCCCTGAACGTTACAATTCACTATCAGTTTTTCGTCCCATTCGATAATCTAGATTCACAGCAGAACGGCCATAAGGTGCCCGAGGCAGCAATAGACCCATGGAGTCAACTCGGCTGGAGGACGATGTATTGAATCGGGACGCAATTTGCGTGGTCCATCGTCATTAGGTGGCCCTGAACGTTACAATTCACTATCAGTTTTTCGTCCGATTCGAAAATCTTTGAGTTACAGCAGGCCTGCCATAAGGTGCCCGAGGCAGCAATAGACCCATGGAGACAAGTCTGCTGGAGGACGATGTATTGAATCGGGACGCAATTTGAGTGATCCATCGTCATTAGGTGGCCCTGAACGTTACAATTCACTATCAGTTTTTCTTCCCATTCTATAATCTAGACTCACAGCAGAACGGCCATAAGGTGCCCGAGGCAGCAATAGTCCCATGGAGTCAAGTCGGCTAGTGGACGATGTACTGAATCGGGACGCAATTTGTGTGGTCCATCGTCATTAGGTGGCCCTGAATGTTACAAATCACTATCAGTTTTTCGTCCGATTCGAAAATCTTTGACTCACAGCAGAACGGCCATAAGGTGCCCGAGGCAGCAATAGACCAATGGAGACAAGTCTGCTGGAGGACGATGTATTGAATCGGGACGCAATTTGAGTGTTCCATCGTCATTAGGAGGCCCTGAACGTTACACATCACTATCAGTTTTTCGTCCGATTCGAAAATCTCTGACTCACAGCAGAACGGCCATAAGGTGCCCGAGGCAGCAATAGACCCATGAAGTCATGTCTGCTGGAGGACGATGTATTGAATCAGGACGCAATTTGAGTGATCCATCGTCATTAGGTGGCCCTGAACGTTACAATTCACTATCAGTTTTTTGTCCCATTCGATAATCTAGACTCACAGCAGAACGGCCATAAGGTGCCCGAGGCAGCAATAGACCCATGGATTCAAGTCGGCTGGGGACGATGTATTGAATCGGGACGCAATTTGAGTGATCCATCGTCATTAGGTGGCCCTGAACGTTACAATTCACTATCAGTTTTTCGTCCCATTCGATAATCTAGTTTCACAGCAGAATGGCGATAAGGTGCCCGAGGCAGCAATAGACCCATGGAGTCAACTCGGCTGGAGGACGATGTATTGAATCGGGACGCAATTTGCGTGGTCCATCGTCATTAGGTGGCCCAGAATGTTACAATTCACTTTCAGTTTTTCGTCCGATTAGAAAATCTTTGACTCACAGCAGAACGGCCATTAGGTGCCCGAGGCAGCAATCGACCCATGGAGACAAGTCTGCTGGAGGACGATATATTGAATCGGGACGCAATTTGAGTGATCCATCGTCATTAGGAGGCCCTGAACGTTACAATTTACTATCAGTTTTTCGTCCGATTCGAAAATCTTTGACTCACAGCAGAACGGCCATAAGGTGCCCGAGGCAGCAATCGACCCATGGGGACAAGTCTGCTGGAGGGCGATGTATTGTATCGGGACGCAATTTCAGTGATCCATCGTCATTAGGTGGCCCTGAAAGTTACAATTCACTATCAGTTTTTCGTCCGATTCGAAAATCTTTGACTCACAGCAGAACGGCCATAAGGTGCCCGAGGCAGCAATAGACCATGGAGTCAACTCGGCTGGAGGACGATGTATTGAATCGGGACGCAATTTGCGTGGTCCATCGTCATTAGGTGGCCCTGAATGTTACAATTCACTATCTGTTTTTCGTCCGATTCGAAAATCTTTGACTCACAGCAGAACGGCCATAAGGTGCCCGAGGCAGCAATAGACGCATGGAGACAAGTCTGCTGAAGGACGATGTATTGAATCGGGACGCAATTTGAGTGTTCCATCGTCATTAGGAGGCCCTGAACGTTACAATACACTATCAGTTTTTCGTCCGATTCGAAAATCTTTGAGTAACAGCAGGCCTGCCATAAGGTGCCCGAGGCAGCAATAGACCCATGGAGACAAGTCTGCTGGAGGACGATTTATTGAATCGGGACGCAATTTGAGTGATCCATCGTCATTAGGTGGCCCTGAACGTTACAATTCACTATCAGTTTTTCATCCCATTCTATAATCTAGACTCACAGCAGAACGGCCAAAAGGTGCCCGAGGCAGCAATAGTCCCATGGAGTTAAGTCGGCTGGAGGACGATGTATTGAATCGGGACGCAATTTGAGAGATCCATCGTCATTAGGAGGCCCTGAACGTTACAATTCACTATCAGTTTTTTGTCCCATTCGATAATCTAGACTCACAGCAGAACGGCCATAAGGTGCCCGAGGCAGCAATAGACCCATGGATTCAAGTCGGCTGGAGGACGATGTATTGAATCGGGACGCAATATGAGTGATCCATCGTCATTAGGTGGCCCTGAACGTTACAATTCACTATCAGTTTTTCGTCCGATTCGGAAATCTTTGACTCACAGCAGAACGGCCGTAAGGTGCCCGAGGCAGCAATAGACGCATGGAGACAAGTCTGCTGGAGGACGATGTATTGAATCGGGACGCAATTTGAGTGTTCGATCGTCATTAGGAGGCCCTGAACGATACAATTCACTATCAGTTTTTCGTCCGATTCGAAAATCTTTGAGTCACAGCAGGCCTGCCATAAGGTGCCCGAGGCAGCAATAGACCCATGGAGACAAGTCTGCTGGAGGACGATGTATTGAATCGGGACGCAATTTGAGTGATCCATCGTCATTAGGTGGCCCTGAACGTTACAATTCACTATCAGTTTTTCGTCTCATTCGATAATCTAGACACTCAGCAGAACGGCCATAAGGTGCCCGAGGCATCAATAGACCCATGGAGACAAGTCGGCTATGGACGATGTATTGAATCGGGACGCAATTTGAGTGATCCATCGTCATTAGGTGGCCCTGAACGTTACAATTCACTATCAGTTTTTCGTCCCATTCGATAATCTAGATTCACAGCAGAACGGCCATAAGGTGCCCGAGGCAGCAATAGACCCATGGAGTCAACTCGGCTGGAGGACGATGTATTGAATCGGGACGCAATTTGCGTGGACCATCGTCATTAGGTGGCCCTGAACGTTACAATTCACTATCAGTTTTTCGTCCGATTCGAAAATCTTTGACACACAGCAGAACGGCCATTAGGTGCCCGAGGCAGCAATCGACCCATGGAGACAAGTCTGCTGGAGGACGATATATTGAATCGGGACGCAATTTGAGTGATCCATCGTCATTAGGAGGCCCTGAACGTTACAATTCACCATCAGTTTTTCGTCCGATTCGAAAATCTTTGAGTTACAGCAGGCCTGCCATAAGGTGCCCGAGGCAGCAATAGACCCATGGAGACAAGTCTGCTGGAGGACGATGTATTGAATCGGGACGCAATTTGAGTGATCCATCGTCATTAGGTGGCCCTGAACGTTACAATTCACTATCAGTTTTTCTTCCCATTCTATAATCTAGACTCACAGCAGAACGGCCATAAGGTGCCCGAGGCAGCAATAGTCCCATGGAGTCAAGTCGGCTAGTGGACGATGTACTGAATCGGGACGCAATTTGTGTGGTCCATCGTCATTAGGTGGCCCTGAATGTTACAAATCACTATCAGTTTTTCGTCCGATTCGAAAATCTTTGACTCACAGCAGAACGGCCATAAGGTGCCCGAGGCAGCAATCGACCCATGGGGACAAGTCTGCTGGAGGACGATGTATTGAATCGGGACGCAATTTGAGTGATCCATCGTCATTAGGTGGCCCTGAAAGTTACAATTCACTATCAGTTTTTCGTCCGATTCGAAAATCTTTGACTCACAGCAGAACGGCCATAAGGTGCCCGAGGCAGCAATAGACCCAAGAAGTCAAGTCTGCTGGAGGACGATGTATTGAATCAGGACGCAATTTGAGTGATCCATCGTCATTAGGTGGCCCTGAACGTTACAATTCACTATCAGTTTTTCGTCCCATTCGATAATCTAGATTCACAGCAGAACGGCCATAAGGTGCCCGAGGCAGCAATAGACCCATGGAGTCAACTCGGCTGGAGGACGATGTATTGAATCGGGACGCAATTTGCGTGGTCCATCGTCATTAGGTGGCCCTGAATGTTACAAATCACTATCAGTTTTTCGTCCGATTCGAAAATCTTTGACTCACAGCAGAACGGCCATAAGGTGCCCGAGGCAGCAATAGACGCATGGAGACAAGTCTGCTGAAGGACGATGTATTGAATCGGGACGCAATTTGAGTGTTCCATCGTCATTAGGAGGCCCTGAACGTTACAATTCACTATCAGTTTTTCGTCCGATTCGAAAATCTTTGAGTCACAGCAGGCCTGCCATAAGGTGCCCGAGGCAGCAATAGACCCATGGAGACAAGTCTGCTGGAGGACGATGTATTGAATCGGGACGCAATTTGAGTGATCCATCGTCATTAGGTGGCCCTGAACGTTACAATTCACTATCAGTTTTTCATCCCATTCTATAATCTAGACTCACAGCAGAACGGCCATAAGGTGCCAGAGGCAGCAATAGTCCCATGGAGTTAAGTCGGCTGGAGGACGATGTATTGAATCGGGACGCAATTTGAGAGATCCATCGTCATTAGGAGGCCCTGAACGTTACAATTCACTATCAGTTTTTTGTCCCATTCGATAATCTAGACTCACAGCAGAACGGCCATAAGGTGCCCGAGGCAGCAATAGACCCATGGAGTCAAGTCGGCTGGAGGACGATGTATTGAATCGGGACGCAATTTGAGTGATCCATCGTCATTAGGTGGCCCTGAGCGTTACAATTCACTAGCAGTTTTTCGTCCGATTCGAAAATCTTTGAGTCACAGCAGGCCTGCCATAAGGTGACCGAGGCAGCAATAGACGCATGGAGACAAGTCTGCTGGAGGACGATGTATTGAATCGGGACGCAATTTGAGTGTTCCATCGTCATTAGGAGGCCCTGAACGTTACAATTCACTATCAGTTTTTCGTCCGATTCGAAAATCTTTGACTCACAGCAGAACGGCCATAAGGTGCCCGAGGCAGCAATAGACCCAAGAAGTCAAGTCTGCTGGAGGACGATGTATTGAATCAGGACGCAATTTGAGTGATCCATCGTCATTAGGTGGCCCTGAACGTTACAATTCACTATCAGTTTTTCGTCCCATTCGATAATCTAGATTCACAGCAGAACGGCCATAAGGTGCCCGAGGCAGCAATAGACCCATGGAGTCAACTCGGCTGGAGGACGATGTATTGAATCGGGACGCAATTTGCGTGGTCCATCGTCATTAGGTGGCCCTGAATGTTACAATTCACTATCAGTTTTTCTTCCGATTCGAAAATCTTTGACTCACAGCAGAACGGCTATTAGGTGCCGAGGCAGCAATCGACCCATGGAGACAAGTCTGCTGGAGGACGATGTATTGAATCGGGACGCAAATTGAGTGATCCATCGTCATTAGGAGGCCCTGAACGTTACAATTCACTATCAGTTTTTCGTCCCATTCGATAATCTAGACTCACAGCAGAACGGCCATAAGGTGCCCGAGGCAGCAATAGACCCATGGAGTCAAGTCGGCTGGAGGACGATGTATTGAATCGGGACGCAATTTGAGTGATCCATCGTCATTAGGTGGCCCTGAACGTTACAATTCACTATCAGTTTTTCGTCTCATTCGATAATCTAGACACTCAGCAGAACGGCCATGAGGTGCCCGAGGCATCAATAGACAAATGGAGACAAGTCGGCTGGGGACGATGTATTGAATCGGGACGCAATTTGAGTGATCCATCGTCATTAGGTGGCCCTGAACGTTACAATTCACTATCAGTTTTTCGTCCCATTCGATAATCTAGATTCACAGCAGAACGGCCATAAGGTGCCCGAGGCAGCAATAGACCCATGGAGTCAACTCGGCTGGAGGACGATGTATTGAATCGGGACGCAATTTGCGTGGTCCATCGTCATTAGGTGGCCCTGAACGTTACAATTCACTATCAGTTTTTCGTCCGATTCGAAAATCTTTGACTCACAGCAGAACGGCCATTAGGTGCCCGAGGCAGCAATCGACCCATGGAGACAAGTCTGCTGGAGGACGATATATTGAATCGGGACGCAATTTGAGTGATCCATCGTCATTAGGAGGCCCTGAACGTTACAATTCACTATCAGTTTTTCGTCCGATTCGAAAATCTTTGAGTTACAGCAGGCCTGCCATAAGGTGCCCGAGGCAGCAATAGACCCATGGAGACAAGTCTGCTGGAGGACGATGTATTGAATCGGGACGCAATTTGAGTGATCCATCGTCATTAGGTGGCCCTGAACGTTACAATTCACTATCAGTTTTTCTTCCCATTCTATAATCTAGACTCACAGCAGAACGGCCATAAGGTGCCCGAGGCAGCAATAGTCCCATGGAGTCAAGTCGGCTAGTGGACGATGTACTGAATCGGGACGCAATTTGTGTGGTCCATCGTCATTAGGTGGCCCTGAATGTTACAAATCACTATCAGTTTTTCGTCCGATTCGAAAATCTTTGACTCACAGCAGAACGGCCATAAGGTGCCCGAGGCAGCAATAGACCCATGGAGACAAGTCTGCTGGAGGACGATGTATTGAATCGGGACGCAATTTGAGTGTTCCATCGTCATTAGGAGGCCCTGAACGTTACACATCACTATCAGTTTTTCGTCCGATTCGAAAATCTCTGACTCACAGCAGAACGGCCATAAGGTGCCCGAGGCAGCAATAGACCCATGAAGTCATGTCTGCTGGAGGACGATGTATTGAATCAGGACGCAATTTGAGTGATCCATCGTCATTAGGTGGCCCTGAACGTTACGATTCACTATCAGTTTTTTGTCCCATTCGATAATCTAGACTCACAGCAGAACGGCCATAAGGTGCCCGAGGCAGCAATAGACCCATGGATTCAAGTCGGCTGGGGACGATGTATTGAATCGGGACGCAATTTGAGTGATCCATCGTCATTAGGTGGCCCTGAACGTTACAATTCACTATCAGTTTTTCGTCCCATTCGATAATCTAGTTTCACAGCAGAATGGCGATAAGGTGCCCGAGGCAGCAATAGACCCATGGAGTCAACTCGGCTGGAGGACGATGTATTGAATCGGGACGCAATTTGCGTGGTCCATGGTCATTAGGTGGCCCAGAATGTTACAATTCACTTTCAGTTTTTCGTCCGATTAGAAAATCTTTGACTCACAGCAGAACGGCCATTAGGTGCCCGAGGCAGCAATCGACCCATGGAGACAAGTCTGCTGGAGGACGATATATTGAATCGGGACGCAATTTGAGTGATCCATCGTCATTAGGAGGCCCTGAACGTTACAATTTACTATCAGTTTTTCGTCCGATTCGAAAATCTTTGACTCACAGCAGAACGGCCATAAGGTGCCCGAGGCAGCAATCGACCCATAGGGACAAGTCTGCTGGAGGGCGATGTATTGTATCGGGACGCAATTTCAGTGATCCATCGTCATTAGGTGGCCCTGAAAGTTACAATTCACTATCAGTTTTTCGTCCGATTCGAAAATCTTTGACTCACAGCAGAACGGCCATAAGGTGCCCGAGGCAGCAATAGACCATGGAGTCAACTCGGCTGGAGGACGATGTATTGAATCGGGACGCAATTTGCGTGGTCCATCGTCATTAGGTGGCCCTGAATGTTACAATTCACTATCTGTTTTTCGTCCGATTCGAAAATCTTTGACTCACAGCAGAACGGCCATAAGGTGCCCGAGGCAGCAATAGACGCATGGAGACAAGTCTGCTGAAGGACGATGTATTGAATCGGGACGCAATTTGAGTGTTCCATCGTCATTAGGAGGCCCTGAACGTTACAATACACTATCAGTTTTTCGTCCGATTCGAAAATCTTTGAGTAACAGCAGGCCTGCCATAAGGTGCCCGAGGCAGCAATAGACCCATGGAGACAAGTCTGCTGGAGGACGATTTATTGAATCGGGACGCAATTTGAGTGATCCATCGTCATTAGGTGGCCCTGAACGTTACAATTCACTATCAGTTTTTCATCCCATTCTATAATCTAGACTCACAGCAGAACGGCCAAAAGGTGCCCGAGGCAGCAATAGTCCCATGGAGTTAAGTCGGCTGGAGGACGATGTATTGAATCGGGACGCAATTTGAGAGATCCATCGTCATTAGGAGGCCCTGAACGTTACAATTCACTATCAGTTTTTTGTCCCATTCGATAATCTAGACTCACAGCAGAACGGCCATAAGGTGCCCGAGGCAGCAATAGACCCATGGATTCAAGTCGGCTGGAGGACGATGTATTGAATCGGGACGCAATATGAGTGATCCATCGTCATTAGGTGGCCCTGAACGTTACAATTCACTATCAGTTTTTCGTCCGATTCGGAAATCTTTGACTCACAGCAGAACGGCCGTAAGGTGCCCGAGGCAGCAATAGACGCATGGAGACAAGTCTGCTGGAGGACGATGTATTGAATCGGGACGCAATTTGAGTGTTCGATCGTCATTAGGAGGCCCTGAACGATACAATTCACTATCAGTTTTTCGTCCGATTCGAAAATCTTTGAGTCACAGCAGGCCTGCCATAAGGTGCCCGAGGCAGCAATAGACCCATGGAGACAAGTCTGCTGGAGGACGATGTATTGAATCGGGACGCAATTTGAGTGATCCATCGTCATTAGGTGGCCCTGAACGTTACAATTCACTATCAGTTTTTCGTCTCATTCGATAATCTAGACACTCAGCAGAACGGCCATAAGGTGCCCGAGGCATCAATAGACCCATGGAGACAAGTCGGCTATGGACGATGTATTGAATCGGGACGCAATTTGAGTGATCCATCGTCATTAGGTGGCCCTGAACGTTACAATTCACTATCAGTTTTTCGTCCGATTCGAAAATCTTTGAGTTACAGCAGGCCTGCCATAAGGTGCCCGAGGCAGCAATAGACCCATGGAGACAAGTCTGCTGGAGGACGATGTATTGAATCGGGACGCAATTTGAGTGATCCATCGTCATTAGGTGGCCCTGAACGTTACAATTCACTATCAGTTTTTCTTCCCATTCTATAATCTAGACTCACAGCAGAACGGCCATAAGGTGCCCGAGGCAGCAATAGTCCCATGGAGTCAAGTCGGCTAGTGGACGATGTACTGAATCGGGACGCAATTTGTGTGGTCCATCGTCATTAGGTGGCCCTGAATGTTACAAATCACTATCAGTTTTTCGTCCGATTCGAAAATCTTTGACTCACAGCAGAACGGCCATAAGGTGCCCGAGGCAGCAATCGACCCATGGGGACAAGTCTGCTGGAGGACGATGTATTGAATCGGGACGCAATTTGAGTGATCCATCGTCATTAGGTGGCCCTGAAAGTTACAATTCACTATCAGTTTTTCGTCCGATTCGAAAATCTTTGACTCACAGCAGAACGGCCATAAGGTGCCCGAGGCAGCAATAGACCCAAGAAGTCAAGTCTGCTGGAGGACGATGTATTGAATCAGGACGCAATTTGAGTGATCCATCGTCATTAGGTGGCCCTGAACGTTACAATTCACTATCAGTTTTTCGTCCCATTCGATAATCTAAATTCACAGCAGAACGGCCATAAGGTGCCCGAGGCAGCAATAGACCCATGGAGTCAACTCGGCTGGAGGACGATGTATTGAATCGGGACGCAATTTGCGTGGTCCATCGTCATTAGGTGGCCCTGAATGTTACAAATCACTATCAGTTTTTCGTCCGATTCGAAAATCTTTGACTCACAGCAGAACGGCCATAAGGTGCCCGAGGCAGCAATAGACGCATGGAGACAAGTCTGCTGAAGGACGATGTATTGAATCGGGACGCAATTTGAGTGTTCCATCGTCATTAGGAGGCCCTGAACGTTACAATTCACTATCAGTTTTTCGTCCGATTCGAAAATCTTTGAGTCACAGCAGGCCTGCCATAAGGTGCCCGAGGCAGCAATAGACCCATGGAGACAAGTCTGCTGGAGGACGATGTATTGAATCGGGACGCAATTTGAGTGATCCATCGTCATTAGGTGGCCCTGAACGTTACAATTCACTATCAGTTTTTCATCCCATTCTATAATCTAGACTCACAGCAGAACGGCCATAAGGTGCCAGAGGCAGCAATAGTCCCATGGAGTTAAGTCGGCTGGAGGACGATGTATTGAATCGGGACGCAATTTGAGTGATCCATCGTCATTAGGAGGCCCTGAACGTTACAATTCACTATCAGTTTTTTGTCCCATTCGATAATCTAGACTCACAGCAGAACGGCCATAAGGTGCCCGAGGCAGCAATAGACCCATGGAGTCAAGTCGGCTGGAGGACGATGTATTGAATCGGGACGCAATTTGAGTGATCCATCGTCATTAGGTGGCCCTGAACGTTACAATTCACTATCAGTTTTTCGTCTCATTCGATAATCTAGACACTCAGCAGAACGGCCATAAGGTGCCCGAGGCATCAATAGACCCATGGAGACAAGTCGACTATGGACGATGTATTGAATCGGGACGCAATTTGAGTGATCCATCGTCATTAGGTGGCCCTGAACGTTACAATTCACTATCAGTTTTTCGTCCCATTCGATAATCTAGATTCACAGCAGAACGGCCATAAGGTGCCCGAGGCAGCAATAGACCCATGGAGTCAACTCGGCTGGAGGACGATGTATTGAATCGGGACGCAATTTGCGTGGTCCATCGTCATTAGGTGGCCCTGAACGTTACAATTCACTATCAGTTTTTCGTCCGATTCGAAAATCTTTGACTCACAGCAGAACGGCCATTAGGTGCCCGAGGCAGCAATCGACCCATGGAGACAAGTCTGCTGGAGGACGATATATTGAATCGGGACGCAATTTGAGTGATCCATCGTCATTAGGAGGCCCTGAACGTTACAATTCACCATCAGTTTTTCGTCCGATTCGAAAATCTTTGAGTTACAGCAGGCCTGCCACAAGGTGCCCGAGGCAGCAATAGACCCATGGAGAGAAGTCTGCTGGAGGACGATGTATTGAATCGGGACACAATTTGAGTGATCCATCGTCATTAGGTGGCCCTGAACGTTACAATTCACTATCAGTTTTTCTCCCCATTCTATAATCTAGACTCACAGCAGAACGGCCATAAGGTGCCCGAGGCAGCAATAGTCCCATGGAGTCAAGTCGGCTAGTGGACGATGTACTGAATCGGGACGCAATTTGTGTGGTCCATCGTCATTAGGTGGCCCTGAATGTTACAAATCACTATCAGTTTTTCGTCCGATTCGAAAATCTTTGACTCACAGCAGAACGGCCATAAGGTGCCCGAGGCAGCAATCGACCCATGGGGACAAGTCTGCTGGAGGACGATGTATTGAATCGGGACGCAATTTGAGTGATCCATCGTCATTAGGTGGCCCTGAAAGTTACAATTCACTATCAGTTTTTCGTCCGATTCGAAAATCTTTGACTCACAGCAGAACGGCCATAAGGTGCCCGAGGCAGCAATAGACCCAAGAAGTCAAGTCTGCTGGAGGACGATGTATTGAATCAGGACGCAATTTGAGTGATCCATCGTCATTAGGTGGCCCTGAACGTTACAATTCACTATCAGTTTTTCGTCCCATTCGATAATCTAGATTCACAGCAGAACGGCCATAAGGTGCCCGAGGCAGCAATAGACGCATGGAGTCAACTCGGCTGGAGGACGATGTATTGAATCGGGACGCAATTTGCGTGGTCCATCGTCATTAGGTGGCCCTGAATGTTACAAATCACTATCAGTTTTTCGTCCGATTCGAAAATCTTTGACTCACAGCAGAACGGCCATAAAGTGCCCGAGGCAGCAATAGACGCATGGAGACAAGTCTGCTGAAGGACGATGTATTGAATCGGGACGCAATTTGAGTGTTCCATCGTCATTGGGAGGCACTGAACGTTACAATTCACTATCAGTTTTTCGTCCGATTCGAAAATCTTTGAGTCACAGCAGGCCTGCCATAAGGTGCCCGAGGCAGCAATAGACCCATGGAGACAAGTCTGCTGGAGGACGATGTATTGAATCGGGACGCAATTTGAGTGATCCATCGTCATTAGGTGGCCCTGAACGTTACATTTCACTATCAGTTTTTCATCCCATTCTATAATCTAGACTCACAGCAGAACGGCCATAAGGTGCCCGAGGCAGCAATAGTCCCATGGAGTTAAGTCGGCTGGAGGACGATGTATTGTATCGGGACGCAATTTGAGAGATCCATCGTCATTAGGAGGCCCTGAACGTTACAATTCACTATCAGTTTTTTGTCCCATTCGATAATCTAGACTCACAGCAGAACGGCCATAAGGTGCCCGAGGCAGCAATTGACCCATGGAGTCAAGTCGGCTGGAGGACGATGTATTGAATCGGGACGCAATTTGAGTGATCCATCGTCATTAGGTGGCCCTGAACGTTACAATTCACTATCAGTTTTTCGTCTCATTCGATAATCTAGACACTCAGCAGAACGGCCATAAGGTGCCCGAGGCATCAATAGACCCATGGAGACAAGTCGGCTATGGACGATGTATTGAATCGGGACGCAATTTGAGTGATCCATCGTCATTAGGTGGCCCTGAACGTTACAATTCACTATCAGTTTTTCGTCCCATTCGATAATCTAGATTCACAGCACAACGGCCATAAGGTGCCCGAGGCAGCAATAGACCCATGGAGTCAACTCGGCTGGAGGACGATGTATTGAATCGGGACGCAATTTGCGTGGTCCATCGTCATTAGGTGGCCCTGAACGTTACAATTCACTATCAGTTTTTCGTCCGATTCGAAAATCTTTGACTCACAGCAGAACGGCCATTAGGTGCCCGAGGCAGCAATCGACCCATGGAGACAAGTCTGCTGGAGGACGATATATTGAATCGGGACGCAATTTGAGTGATCCATCGTCATTAGGAGGCCCTGAACGTTACAATTCACCATCAGTTTTTCGTCCGATTCGAAAATCTTTGAGTTACAGCAGGCCTGCCATAAGGTGCCCGAGGCAGCAATAGACCCTTGGAGACAAGTCTGCTGGAGGACGATGTATTGAATCGGGACACAATTTGAGTGATCCATCGTCATTAGGTGGCCCTGAACGTTACAATTCACTATCAGTTTTTCTTCCCATTCTATAATCTAGACTCACAGCAGAACGGCCATAAGGTGCCCGAGGCAGCAATAGTCCCATGGAGTCAAGTCGGCTAGTGGACGATGTACTGAATCGGGACGCAATTTGTGTGGTCCATCGTCATTAGGTGGCCCTGAATGTTACAAATCACTATCAGTTTTTCGTCCGATTCGAAAATCTTTGACTCACAGCAGAACGGCCATAAGGTGCCCGAGGCAGCAATAGACCCAAGAAGAAAAGTCTGCTGGAGGACGATGTATTGAATCAGGACGCAATTTGAGTGATCCATCGTCATTAGGTGGCCCTGAACGTTACAATTCACTATCAGTTTTTCGTCCCATTCGATAATCTAGATTCACAGCAGAACGGCCATAAGGTGCCCGAGGCAGCAATAGACCCATGGAGTCAACTCGGCTGGAGGACGATGTATTGAATCGGGACGCAATTTGCGTGGTCCATCGTCATTAGGTGGCCCTGAATGTTACAAATCACTATCAGTTTTTCGTCCGATTCGAAAATCTTTGACTCACAGCAGAACGGCCATAAGGTGCCCGAGGCAGCAATAGACCCATGGGGACAAGTCTGCTGGAGGACGATGTATTGAATCGGGACGCAATTTGAGTGATCCATCGTCATTAGGTGGCCCTGAAAGTTACAATTCACTATCAGTTTTTCGTCCGATTCGAAAATCTTTGACTCACAGCAGAACGGCCATAAGGTGCCCGAGGCAGCAATAGACCCAAGAAGTCAAGTCTGCTGGAGGACGATGTATTGAATCAGGACGCAATTTGAGTGATCCATCGTCATTAGGTGGCCCTGAACGTTACAAATCACTATCAGTTTTTCGTCCCATTCGATAATCTAGATTCACAGCAGAACGGCCATAAGGTGCCCGAGGCAGCAATAGACCCATGGAGTCAACTCGGCTGGAGGACGATGTATTGAATCGGGACTCAATTTGCGTGGTCCATCGTCATTAGGTGGCCATGAATGTTACAATTCACTATCAGTTTTTCGTCCGATCGAAAATCTTTGACTCACAGCAGAACGGCCATTAGGTGCCCGAGGCAGCAATCGACCCATGGAGACAAGTCTGCTGGAGGACGCTGTATTGAATCGGGACGCAATTTGAGTGATCCATCGTCATTAGGAGGCCCTGAACGTTACAATTCACTATCTGTTTTTCGTCCCATTCGATAATCTAGACTCACAGCTGAACGGCCGAGGCAGAAATAGACCCATGGAGACAAGTCTGCTGGAGGACGATGTATTGAATCGGGACGCAATTTGAGTGTTCCATCGTCATTAGGAGGCCCTGAACGTTACAATTCACTATCAGTTTTTCGTCCGATTCGAAAATCTTTGAGTCACAGCAGGCCTGCCATAAGGTGACCGAGGCAGCAATAGACCCATGGAGACAAGTCTGCTGGAGGACGATGTATTGAATCGGGACGCAATTTGAGTGATCCATCGTCATTAGGTGGCCCTGAACGTTACAATTCACTATCAGTTTTTCATCCCATTCTATAGACTCACAGCAGAACGGCCATAAGGTGCCCGAGGCAGCAATAGTCCCATGGAATCAAGTCGGCTGGGGTCGATGTATTGAATCGGGACGCAATTTGAGTGATCCATCGTCATTAGGTGGCCCTGAACGTTACAATTCACTATCTGTTTTTTGTCCGATTCGAAAATCTTTGACTCACAGCAGAACGGCCATAAGGTGCCCGATGCAGCAATAGACGCATGGAGACAAGTCTGCTGAAGGACGATGTATTGATCGGGACGCAATTTGAGTTGTCCATCGTCATTAGGAGGCCCTGAACGTTACAATTCACTATCAGTTTTTCGTCCGATTCGAAAATCTTTGAGTCACAGCAGGCCTGCCATAAGGTGCCCGAGGCAGCAATAGACCCATGGAGACAAGTCTGCTGGAGGACGATGTATTGAATCGGGACGCAATTTGAGTGATCCATCGTCATTAGGTGGCCCTGAACGTTACAATTCACTATCAGTTTTTCATCCCATTCTATAATCTAGACTCACAGCAGAACGGCCATAAGGTGCCCGAGGCAGCAATAGTCCCATGGAGTTAAGTCGGCTGGGGAAGATGTATTGAATCGGGACGCAATTTGAGTGATCCATCGTCATTAGGTGGCCCTGAACGTTACAATTCACTATCAGTTTTTCGTCCCATTCGATAATCTAGATTCACAGCAGAATGGCGATAAGGTGCCCGAGGCAGCAATAGACCCATGGAGTCAACTCCGCTGGAGGACGATCTATTGAATCGGGACGCAATTTGCGTGGTCCATCGTCATTAGGTGGCCCTGAATGTTACAATTCACTATCAGTTTTTCTTCCGATTCGAAAATCTTTGACTCACAGCAGAACGGCCATTAGGTGCCGAGGCAGCAATAACCCATGGAGACAAGTCTGCTGGAGGACGATGTATTGAATCGGGACGCAATTTGAGTGATCCATCGTCATTAGGTGGCCCTGAACGTTACAATTCACTATCAGTTTTTCGTCCGATTCGAAAATCTTTGACTCACAGCAGAACGGCCATAAGGTGCCCGAGGCAGCAATAGACGCATGGAGAGAAGTCTGCTGGAGGACGATGTATTGAATCGGGACGCAATTTGAGTGTTCGATCGTCATTAGGAGGTCCTGAACGTTACAATTCACTATCAGTTTTTCGTCCGATTCGAAAATCTTTGAGTCACAGCAGGCCTGCCATAAGGTGCCCGAGGCAGCAATAGACCCATGGAGACATGTCTGCTGGAGGACGATGTATTGAATCGGGACGCAATTTGAGTGATCCATCGTCATTAGGTTGCCCTGAACGTTACAATTCACTATCAGTTTTTCGTCTCATTCGATAATCTAGACACTCAGCAGAACGGCCATAAGGTGCCCGAGGCATCAATAGACCCATGGAGACAAGTCGGCTATGGACGATGTATTGAATCGGGACGCAATTTGAGTGATCCATCGTCATTAGGTGGCCCTGAACGTTACAATTCACAATCAGTTTTTCGTCCGATTCGAAAATCTTTGACTCACAGCGGAACGGCCATTAGGTGCCCGAGGCAGCAATCGACCCATGGAGACAAGTCTGCTGGAGGACGATATATTGAATCGGGACGCAATTTGAGTGATCCATCGTCATTAGGAGGCCCTGAACGTTACAATTCACCATCAGTTTTTCGTCCGATTCGAAAATCTTTGAGTTACAGCAGGCCTGCCATAAGGTGCCCGAGGCAGCAATAGATCCATGGAGACAAGTCTGCTGGAGGACGATGTATTGAATCGGGACGCAATTTGAGTGATCCATCGTCATTAGGTGGCCCTGAACGTTACAATTCACTATCAGTTTTTCTTCCCATTCTATAATCTAGACTCACAGCAGAACGGCCATAAGGTACCCGAGGCAGCAATAGTCCCATGGAGTCAAGTCGGCTAGTGGACGATGTACTGAATCGGGACGCAATTTGTGTGGTCCATCGTCATTAGGTGGCCCTGAATGTTACAAATCACTATCAGTTTTTCGTCCGATTCGAAAATCTTTGACTCACAGCAGAACGGCCATAAGGTGCCCGAGGCAGCAATCGACCCATGGGGACAAGTCTGCTGGAGGACGATGTATTGAATCGGGACGCAATTTGAGTGATCCATCGTCATTAGGTGGCCCTGAAAGTTACAATTCACTATCAGTTTTTCGTCCGATTCGAAAATCTTTGACTCACAGCAGAACGGCCATAAGGTGCCCGAGGCAGCAATAGACCCAAGAAGTCAAGTCTGCTGGAGGACGATGTATTGAATCAGGACGCAATTTGAGTGATCCATCGTCATTAGGTGGCCCTGAACGTTACAATTCACTATCAGTTTTTCGTCCCATTCGATAATCTAGATTCACAGCAGAACGGCCATAAGGTGCCCGAAGCAGCAATAGACCCATGGAGTCAACACGGCTGGAGGACGATGTATTGAATCGGGACGCAATTTGCGTGGTCCATCGTCATTAGGTGGCCCTGAATGTTACAATTCACTATCAGTTTTTCGTCCGATCGAAAATCTTTGACTCACAGCAGAACGGCCATTAGGTGCCCGAGGCAGCAATCGACCCATGGAGACAAGTCTGCTGGAGGACGATGTATTGAATCGGGACGCAATTTGAGTGATCCATCGTCATTAGGAGGCCCTGAACGTTACAATTCACTATCAGTTTTTCGTCCCATTCGATAATCTAGACTCACAGCAGAACGGCCGAGGCAGCAATAGACCCATGGAGACAAGTCTGCTGGAGGACGATGTATTGAATCGGGACGCAATTTGAGTGTTCCATCGTCATTAGGAGGCCCTGAACGTTACAATTCACTATCAGTTTTTCGTCCGATTCGAAAATCTTTGAGTCACAGCAGGCCTGCCATAAGGTGCCCGAAGCAGCAATAGACCCATGGAGACAAGTCTGCTGGAGGACGATGTATTGAATCGGGTCGCAATTTGAGTGATCCATCGTCATTAGGTGGCCCTGAACGTTACAATTCACTATCAGTTTTTCATCCCATTCTATAATCTAGACTCACAGCAGAACGGCCATAAGGTGCCCGAGGCAGCAATAGTCCCATGGAATCAAGTCGGCTGGGGTCGATGTATTGAATCGGGACGCAATTTGAGTGATCCATCGTCATTAGGTGGCCCTGAACGTTACAATTCACTATCAGTTTTTCGTCCCATTCGATAATCTAGATTCACAGCAGAATGGCGATAAGGTGCCCGAGGCAGCAATAGACCCATGGAGTCAACTCGGCTGGCGGACGATGAATTGAATCGGGACGCAATTTGCGTGGTCCATCGTCATTAGGTGGCCCTGAATGTTACAATTCACTATTAGTTTTTCGTCCGATTCGAAAATCTTTGACTCACAGCAGAACGGCCATTAGGTGCCCGAGGCAGCAATCGACCCATGGAGACAAGTCTGCTGGAGGACGATATATTGAATCGGGACGCAATTTGAGTGATCCATCGTCATTAGGAGGCCCTGAACGTTACAATTCACTATCAGTTTTTCGTCCCATTCGATAATCTAGACTCACAGCAGAACGGCCATAAGGTGCCTGAGGCAGCAATAGACCCATGGAGTCAAATCGGCTGGAGGACGATGTATTGAATCGGGACGCAATTTGAGTGATCCATCGTCATTAGGAGTCCCTGAACGTTACAATTCACTATCAGTTTTACGACCCATTCGATAATCTAGACTCACAGCAGAACGGCCATAAGGTGCCTGAGGCAGCAATAGACCCATGGAGTCAAGTCGGCTGGAGGACGATGTATTGAATCGGGACGCAATTTGAGTGATCCATCGTCATTAGGTGGCCTTGAGCGTTACAATTCACTAGCAGTTTTTCGTCCGATTCGAAAATCTTTGAGGCACAGCAGGCCTGCCATAAGGCGCCCGAGGCATCAATAGACGCATGGAGACAAGTCTGCTGGAGGACGATGTATTGAATCGGGACGCAATTTGAGTGTTCCATCGTCATTAGGAGGCCCTGAACGTTACAATTCACTATCAGTTTTTCTTCCGATTCGAAAATCTATGACTCACAGCAGAACGGCCATTAGGTGCCGAGGCAGCAATAGTCCCATGGAGTTAAGTCGGCTGGGGAAGATGTATTGAATCGGGACGCAATTTGAGTGATCCATCGTCATTAGGTGGCCCTGAACGTTACAATTCACTATCAGTTTTTCGTCCCATTCGATAATCTAGATTCACAGCAGAATGGCGATAAGGTGCCCGAGGCAGCAATAGACCCATGGAGTCAACTCCGCTGGAGGACGATGTATTGAATCGGGACGCAATTTGCGTGGTCCATCGTCATTAGGTGGCCCTGAATGTTACAATTCACTATCAGTTTTTCTTCCGATTCGAAAATCTTTGACTCACAGCAGAACGGCCATTAGGTGCCGAGGCAGCAATCGACCCATGGAGACAAGTCTGCTGGAGGACGATGTATTGAATCGGGACGCAATTTGAGAGATCCATCGTCATTAGGAGGCCCTGAACGTTACAATTCACTATCAGTTTTTTGTCCCATTCGATAATCTAGACTCACAGCAGAACGGCCATAAGGTGCCCGAGGCAGCAATAGACCCATGGAGTCAAGTCGGCTGGAGGACGATGTATTGAATCGGGACGCAATTTGAGTGATCCATCGTCATTAGGTGGCCCTGAACGTTACAATTCACTATCAGTTTTTCGTCCGATTCGAAAATCTTTGACTCACAGCAGAACGGCCATAAGGTGCCCGAGGCAGCAATAGACGCATGGAGACAAGTCTGCTGGAGGACGATGTATTGAATCGGGACGCAATTTGAGTGTACGATCGTCATTAGGAGGCCCTGAACGTTACAATTCACTATCAGTTTTTCGTCCGATTCGAAAATCTTTGAGTCACAGCAGGCCTGCCATAAGGTGCCCGAGGCAGCAATAGACCCATGGAGACAAGTCTGCTGGAGGACGATGTATTGAATCGGGACGCAATTTGAGTGATCCATCGTCATTAGGTGGCCCTGAACGTTACAATTCACTATCAGTTTTTCGTCTCATTCGATAATCTAGACACTCAGCAGAACGGCCATAAGGTGCCCGAGGCATCAATAGACCCATGGAGACAAGTCGGCTATGGACGATGTATTGAATCGGGACGCAATTTGAGTGATCCATCGTCATTAGGTGGCCCTGAACGTTACAATTCACTATCAGTTTTTCGTCCCATTCGATAATCTAGATTCACAGCAGAACGGCCATAAGGTGCCCGAGGCAGCAATAGACCCATGGAGTCAACTCGGCTGGAGGACGATGTATTGAATCGGGACGCAATTTGCGTGGTCCATCGTCATTAGGTGGCCCTGAACGTTACAATTCACTATCAGTTTTTCGTCCGATTCGAAAATCTTTGACTCACAGCAGAACGGCCATTAGGTGCCCGAGGCAGCAATCGACCCATGGAGACAAGTCTGCTGGAGGACGATATATTGAATCGGGACGCAATTAGAGTGATCCATCGTCATTAGGAGGCCCTGAACGTTACAATTCACCATCAGTTTTTCGTCCGATTCGAAAATCTTTGAGTTACAGCAGGCCTGCCATAAGGTGCCCGAGGCAGCAATAGATCCATGGAGACAAGTCTGCTGGAGGACGATGTATTGAATCGGGACGCAATTTGAGTGATCCATCGTCATTAGGTGGCCCTGAACGTTACAATTCACTATCAGTTTTTCTTCCCATTCTATAATCTAGACTCACAGCAGAACGGCCATAAGGTGCCCGAGGCAGCAATAGTCCCATGGAGTCAAGTCGGCTAGTGGACGATGTACTGAATCGGGACGCAATTTGTGTGGTCCATCGTCATTAGGTGGCCCTGAATGTTACAAATCACTATCAGTTTTTCGTCCGATTCGAAAATCTTTGACTCACAGCAGAACGGCCATAAGGTGCCCGAGGCAGCAATCGACCCATGGGGACAAGTCTGCTGGAGGACGATGTATTGAATCGGGACGCAATTTGAGTGATCCATCGTCATTAGGTGGCCCTGAAAGTTACAATTCACTATCAGTTTTTCGTCCGATTCGAAAATCTTTGACTCACAGCAGAACGGCCATAAGGTGCCCGAGGCAGCAATAGACCCAAGAAGTCAAGTCTGCTGGAGGACGATGTATTGAATCAGGACGCAATTTGAGTGATCCATCGTCATTAGGTGGCCCTGAACGTTACAATTCACTATCAATTTTTCGTCCCATTCGATAATCTAGATTCACAGCAGAACGGCCATAAGGTGCCCGAGGCAGCAATAGACCCATGGAGTCAACTCGGCTGGAGGACGATGTATTGAATCGGGACGCAATTTGCGTGGTCCATCGTCATTAGGTGGCCCTGAATGTTACAATTCACTATCAGTTTTTCGTCCCATTCGATAATCTAGACTCACAGCAGAACGGCCGAGGCAGCAATAGACCCATGGAGACAAGTCTGCTGGAGGACGATGTATTGAATCGGGACGCAATTTGAGTGTTCCATCGTCATTAGGAGGCCCTGAACGTTACAATTCACTATCAGTTTTTCGTCCGATTCGAAAATCTTTGAGTCACAGCAGGCCTGCCATAAGGTGCCCGAAGCAGCAATAGACCCATGGAGACAAGTCTGCTGGAGGACGATGTATTGAATCGGGACGCAATTTGAGTGATCCATCGTCATTAGGTGGCCCTGAACGTTACAATTCACTATCAGTTTTTCGTCTCATTCGATAATCTAGACACTCAGCAGAACGGCCATAAGGTGCCCGAGGCATCAATAGACCCATGGAGACAAGTCGGCTATGGACGATGTATTGAATCGGGACGCAATTTGAGTGATCCATCGTCATTAGGTGGCCCTGAACGTTACAATTCACTATCAGTTTTTCGTCCCATTCGATAATCTAGATTCACAGCAGAACGGCCATAAGGTGCCCGAGGCAGCAATAGACCCATGGAGTCAACTCGGCTGGAGGACGATGTATTGAATCGGGACGCAATTTGCGTGGTCCATCGTCATTAGGTGGCCCTGAACGTTACAATTCACTATCAGTTTTTCGTCCGATTCGAAAATCTTTGACTCACAGCAGAACGGCCATTAGGTGCCCGAGGCAGCAATCGACCCATGGAGACAAGTCTGCTGGAGGACGATATATTGAATCGGGACGCAATTAGAGTGATCCATCGTCATTAGGAGGCCCTGAACGTTACAATTCACCATCAGTTTTTCGTCCGATTCGAAAATCTTTGAGTTACAGCAGGCCTGCCATAAGGTGCCCGAGGCAGCAATAGATCCATGGAGACAAGTCTGCTGGAGGACGATGTATTGAATCGGGACGCAATTTGAGTGATCCATCGTCATTAGGTGGCCCTGAACGTTACAATTCACTATCAGTTTTTCTTCCCATTCTATAATCTAGACTCACAGCAGAACGGCCATAAGGTGCCCGAGGCAGCAATAGTCCCATGGAGTCAAGTCGGCTAGTGGACGATG
Source organism: Schistocerca cancellata (assembly GCF_023864275.1). Taxonomy (NCBI): domain Eukaryota; kingdom Metazoa; phylum Arthropoda; class Insecta; order Orthoptera; family Acrididae; genus Schistocerca; species Schistocerca cancellata. Next base: position 843,070,666 of record NC_064630.1, read on the forward strand.
TACTGAATCGGGACGCAATTTGTGTGGTCCATCGTCATTAGGTGGCCCTGAATGTTACAAATCACTATCAGTTTTTCGTCCGATTCGAAAATCTTTGACTCACAGCAGAACGGCCATAAGGTGCCCGAGGCAGCAATCGACCCATGGGGACAAGTCTGCTGGAGGACGATGTATTGAATCGGGTCGCAATTTGAGTGATCCATCGTCATTAGGTGGCCCTGAAAGTTACAATTCACTATCAGTTTTTCGTCCGATTCGAAAATCTTTGACTCACAGCAGAACGGCCATAAGGTGCCCGAGGCAACAATAGACCCAAGAAGTCAAGTCTGCTGGAGGACGATGTATTGAATCAGGACGCAATTTGAGTGATCCATCGTCATTAGGTGGCCCTGAACGTTACAATTCACTATCAGTTTTTCGTCCCATTCGATAATCTAGATTCACAGCAGAACGGCCATAAGGTGCCCGAGGCAGCAATAGACCCATGGAGTCAACTCGGCTGGAGGACGATGTATTGAATCGGGACGCAATTTGCGTGGTCCATCGTCATTAGGTGGCCCTGAATGTTACAATTCACTATCAGTTTTTCGTCCCATTCGATAATCTAGACTCACAGCAGAACGGCCGAGGCAGCAATAGACCCATGGAGACAAGTCTACTGGAGGACGATGTATTGAATCGGGACGCAATTTGAGTGTTCCATCGTCATTAGGAGGCCCTGAACGTTACAATTCACTATCAGTTTTTCGTCCGATTCGAAAATCTTTGAGTCACAGCAGGCCTGCCATAAGGTGCCCGAAGCAGCAATAGACCCATGGAGACAAGTCTGCTGGAGGACGATGTATTGAATCGGGACGCAATTTGAGTGATCCATCGCCCTGAACGTTACAATTCACTATCAGTTTTTCGTCCCATTCGATAATCTAGACTCACAGCAGAACGGCCATAAGGTGCCCGAGGCAGCAATAGACCCATGGAGTCAAATCGGCTGGAGGACGATGTATTGAATCGGGACGCAATTTGAGTGATCCATCGTCATTAGGTGGCCCTGAACGTTACAATTCACTATCAGTATTTCGACCCATTCGATAATCTAGACTCACAGCAGAACGGCCATAAGGTGCCCGAGGCAGCAATAGATCCATGGAGTCAAGTCGACTGGAGGACGATGTATTGAATCGGGACGCAATTTGAGAGATCCATCGTCATTAGGTGGCCCTGAACGTTACAATTCACTATCAGTTTTTTGTCCCATTCGATAATCTAGACTCACAGCAGAACGGCCATAAGGTGCCCGAGGCAGCAATAGACCCATGAAGTCAAGTCGGCTGGAGGACGATGTATTGAATCGGGACGCAATTTGAGTGATCCATCATCATTAGGTGGCCCTGAGCGTTACAATTCACTAGCAGTTTTTCGTCCGATTCGAAAATCTTTGAGTCACAGCAGGCCTGCCATAAGGTGCCCGAGGCAGCAATAGACGCATGGAGACAAGTCTGCTGGAGGACGATGTATTGAATCGGGACGCAATTTGAGTGTTCCATCGTCATTAGGAGGCCCTGAACGTTACAATTCACTATCAGTTTTTCGTCCGATTCGAAAATCTTTGACTCACAGCAGAACGGCCATAAGGTGCCCGAGGCAGCAATACACCCAAGAAGTCAAGTCTGCTGGAGGACGATGTATTGAATCAGGACGCAATTTGAGTGATCCATCGTCATTAGGTGGCCCTGAACGTTACAATTCACTATCAGTTTTTCGTCCCATTCGATAATCTAGATTCACAGCAGAACGGCCATAAGGTGCCCGAGGCAGCAATAGACCCATGGAGTCAACTCGGCTGGAGGACGATGTATTGAATCGGGACGCAATTTGCGTGGTCCATCGTCATTAGGTGGCCCTGAATGTTACAATTCACTATCTGTTTTTCGTCCGATTCGAAAATCTTTGACTCACAGCAGAACGGCCATAAGGTGCCCGAGGCAGCAATAGACGCATGGAGACAAGTGTGCTGAAGGACGATGTATTGAATCGGGACGCAATTTGAGTGTTCCATCGTCATTAGGAGGCCCTGAACGTTACAATTCACTATCAGTTTTTCGTCCGATTCGAAAATCTTTGAGTCACAGCAGGCCTGCCATAAGGTGCCCGAGGCAGCAATAGACCCATGGAGACAAGTCTGCAGGAGGACGATGTATTGAATCGGGACGCAATTTGAGTGATCCATCGTCATTAGGTGGCCCTGAACGTTACAATTCACTATCAGTTTTTCATCCCATTCTATAATCTAGACTCACAGCAGAACGGCCATAAGGTGCCCGAGGCAGCAATAGTCCCATGGAGTTAAGTCGGCTGGGGAAGATGTATTGAATCGGGACGCAATTTGAGTGATCCATCGTCATTAGGTGGCCCTGAACGTTACAATTCACTATCAGTTTTTCGTCCCATTCGATAATCTAGATTCACAGCAGAATGGCGATAAGGTGCCCGAGGCAGCAATAGACCCATGGAGTCAACTCGGCTGGAGGACGATGTATTGAATCGGGACGCAATTTGCGTGGTCCATCGTCATTAGGTGGCCCTGAATGTTACAATTCACTATCAGTTTTTCTTCCGATTCGAAAATCTTTGACTCACAGCAGAACGGCCATTAGGTGCCGAGGCAGCAATCGACCCATGGAGACAAGTCTGCTGGAGGACGATGTATTGAATCGGGACGCAATTTGAGAGATCCATCGTCATTAGGAGGCCCTGAACGTTACAATTCACTATCAGTTTTTTGTCCCATTCGATAATCTAGACTCACAGCAGAACGGCCATAAGGTGCCCGAGGCAGCAATAGACCCATGGAGTCAAGTCGGCTGGAGGACGATGTATTGAATCGGGACGCAATTTGAGTGATCCATCGTCATTAGGTGGCCCTGAACGTTACAATTCACTATCAGTTTTTCGTCCGATTCGAAAATCTTTGACTCACAGCAGAACGGCCATAAGGTGCCCGAGGCAGCAATAGACGCATGGAGACAAGTCTGCTGGAGGACGATGTATTGAATCGGGACGCAATTTGAGTGTTCGATCGTCATTAGGAGGCCCTGAACGTTACAATTCACTATCAGTTTTTCGTCCGATTCGAAAATCTTTGAGTCACAGCAGGCCTGCCATAAGGTGCCCGAGGCAGCAATAGACCCATGGAGACAAGTCTGCTGGAGGACGATGTATTGAATCGGGACGCAATTTGCGTGGTCCATCGTCATTAGGTGGCCCTGAATGTTACAAATCACTATCAGTTTTTCGTCCGATTCGAAAATCTTTGACTCACAGCAGAACGGCCATAAGGTGCCCGAGGCAGCAATCGACCCATGGGGACAAGTCTGCTGGAGGACGATGTATTGAATCGGGACGCAATTTGAGTGATCCATCGTCATTAGGTGGCCCTGAATGTTACAATTCACTATCAGTTTTTCGTCCGATTCGAAAATCTTTGACTCACAGCAGAACGGACATAAGGTGCCCGAGGCAGCAATAGACCCAAGAAGTCAAGTCTGCTGGAGGACGATGTATTGAATCAGGACGCAATTTGAGTGATCCATCGTCATTAGGTGGCCCTGAACGTTACAATTCACTATCAGTTTTTCGTCCCATTCGATAATCTAGATTCACAGCAGAACGGCCATAAGGTGCCCGGGGCAGCAATAGACCCATGCAGTCAACTCGGCTGGAGGACGATGTATTGATTCGGGACGCAATTTGCGTGGTCCATCGTCATTAGGTGGCCCTGAATGTTACAATTCACTATCAGTTTTTCGTCCGATCGAAAATCTTTGACTCACAGCAGAACGGCCATTAGGTGCCCGAGGCAGCAATCGACCCATGGAGACAAGTCTGCTGGAGGACGATGTATTGAATCGGGACGCAATTTGAGTGATCCATCGTCATTAGGAGGGCCTGAACGTTACAATTCACTATCAGTTTTTCGTCCCATTCGATAATCTAGACTCACAGCAGAACGGCCGAGGCAGCAATAGACCCATGGAGACAAGTCTGCTGGAGGACGATGTATTGAATCGGGACGCAATTTGAGTGTTCCATCGTCATTAGGAGGCCCTGAACGTTACAATTCACTATCAGTTTTTCGTCCGATTCGAAAATCTTTGAGTCACAGCAGGCCTGCCATAAGGTGCCCGAGGCAGCAATAGACCCATGGAGACAAGTCTGCTGGAGGACGATGTATTGAATCGGGACGCAATTTGAGTGATCCATCGTCCTTAGGTGGCCCTGAACGTTACAATTAACTATAAGTTTTTCATCCCATTCTATAATCTAGACTCACAGCAGGACGGCCATAAGGTGCCCGAGGCAGCAATAGTCCCATGGAATCAAGTCGGCTGGGGTCGATGTATTGAATCGGGACGCAATTTGCGTGGTCCATCGTCATTAGGTGGTCCTGAATGTTACAATTCACTATCAGTTTTTCGTCGATTCGAAAATCTTTGTCTCACAGCAGAACGGCCATTAGGTGCCCGAGGCAGCAATCGACACATGGAGACAAGTCTGCTGGAGGACGATATATTGAATCGGGACGCAATTTGAGTGATCCATCGCCCTGAACGTTACAATTCACTATCAGTTTTTCGTCCCATTCGATAATCTAGACTCACAGCAGAACGGCCATAAGGTGCCCGAGGCAGCAATAGACCCATGGAGTCAAATCGGCTGGAGGACGATGTATTGAATCGGGACGCAATTTGAGTGATCCATCGTCATTAGGTGGCCCTGAACGTTACAATTCACTATCAGTTTTTCGACCCATTCGATAATCTAGACTTACAGCAGAACGGCCATAAGGTGCCCGAGGCAGCAATAGATCCATGGAGTCAAGTCGACTGGAGGACGATGTATTGAATCGGGACGCAATTTGAGAGATCCATCGTCATTAGGTGGCCCTGAACGTTACAATTCACTATCAGTTTTTTGTCCCATTCGATAATCTAGACTCACAGCAGAACGGCCATAAGGTGCCCGAGGCAGCAATAGACCCATGAAGTCAAGTCGGCTGGAGGACGATGTATTGAATCGGGACGCAATTTGAGTGATCCATCATCATTAGGTGGCCCTGAGCGTTACAATTCACTAGCAGTTTTTCGTCCGATTCGAAAATCTTTGAGTCACAGCAGGCCTGCCATAAGGTGCCCGAGGCAGCAATAGACGCATGGAGACAAGTCTGCTGGAGGACGATGTATTGAATCGGGACGCAATTTGAGTGTTCCATCGTCATTAGGAGGCCCTGAACGTTACAATTCACTATCAGTTTTTCGTCCGATTCGAAAATCTTTGACTCACAGCAGAACGGCCATAAGGTGCCCGAGGCAGCAAAACACCCAAGAAGTCAAGTCTGCTGGAGGACGATGTATTGAATCAGGACGCAATTTGAGTGATCCATCGTCATTAGGTGGCCCTGAACGTTACAATTCACTATCAGTTTTTCGTCCCATTCGATAATCTAGATTCACAGCAGAACGGCCATAAGGTGCCCGAGGCAGCAATAGACCCATGGAGTCAACTCGGCTGGAGGACGATGTATTGAATCGGGACGCAATTTGCGTGGTCCATCGTCATTAGGTGGCCCTGAATGTTACAATTCACTATCTGTTTTTCGTCCGATTCGAAAATCTTTGACTCACAGCAGAACGGCCATAAGGTGCCCGAGGCAGCAATAGACGCATGGAGACAAGTGTGCTGAAGGACGATGTATTGAATCGGGACGCAATTTGAGTGTTCCATCGTCATTAGGAGGCCCTGAACGTTACAATTCACTATCAGTTTTTCGTCCGATTCGAAAATCTTTGAGTCACAGCAGGCCTGCCATAAGGTGCCCGAGGCAGCAATAGACCCATGGAGACAAGTCTGCAGGAGGACGATGTATTGAATCGGGACGCAATTTGAGTGATCCATCGTCATTAGGTGGCCCTGAACGTTACAATTCACTATCAGTTTTTCATCCCATTCTATAATCTAGACTCACAGCAGAACGGCCATAAGGTGCCCGAGGCAGCAATAGTCCCATGGAGTTAAGTCGGCTGGGGAAGATGTATTGAATCGGGACGCAATTTGAGTGATCCATCGTCATTAGGTGGCCCTGAACGTTACAATTCACTATCAGTTTTTCGTCCCATTCGATAATCTAGATTCACAGCAGAATGGCGATAAGGTGCCCGAGGCAGCAATAGACCCATGGAGTCAACTCGGCTGGAGGACGATGTATTGAATCGGGACGCAATTTGCGTGGTCCATCGTCATTAGGTGGCCCTAATGTTACAATTCACTATCAGTTTTTCTTCCGATTCGAAAATCTTTGACTCACAGCAGAACGGCCATTAGGTGCCGAGGCAGCAATCGACCCATGGAGACAAGTCTACTGGAGGACGATGTATTGAATCGGGACGCAATTTGAGAGATCCATCGTCATTAGGAGGCCCTGAACGTTACAATTCACTATCAGTTTTTTGTCCCATTCGATAATCTAGACTCACAGCAGAACGGCCATAAGGTGCCCGAGGCAGCAATAGACCCATGGAGTCAAGTCGGCTGGAGGACGATGTATTGAATCGGGACGCAATTTGAGTGATCCATCGTCATTAGGTGGCCCTGAACGTTACAATTCACTATCAGTTTTTCGTCCGATTCGAAAATCTTTGACTCACAGCAGAACGGCCATAATGTGCCCGAGGCAGCAATAGACGCATGGAGACAAGTCTGCTGGAGGACGATGTATTGAATCGGGACGCAATTTGAGTGTTCGATCGTCATTAGGAGGCCCTGAACGTTACAATTCACTATCAGTTTTTCGTCCGATTCGAAAATCTTTGGGTCACAGCAGGCCTGCCATAAGGTGCCCGAGGCAGCAATAGACCCATGGAGACAAGTCTGCTGGAGGACGATGTATTGAATCGGGACGCAATTTGAGTGATCCATCGTCATTAGGTGGCACTGAACGTTACAATTCACTATCAGTTTTTCGTCTCATTCGATAATCTAGACACTCAGCAGAACGGCCATAAGGTGCCCGAGGCATCAATAGACCCATGGAGACAAGTCGGCTATGGACGATGTATTGAATCGGGACGCAATTTGAGTGATCCATCGTCATTAGGTGGCCCTGAACGTTACAATTCACTATCAGTTTTTCGTCCCATTCGATAATCTAGATTCACAGCAGAACGGCCATAAGGTGCCCGAGGCAGCAATAGACCCATGGAGTCAACTCGGCTGGAGGACATGTATTGAATCGGGACGCAATTTGCGTGGTCCATCGTCATTAGGTGGCCCTGAACGTTACAATTCACTATCAGTTTTTCGTCCGATTCGAAAATCTTTGACTCACAGCAGAACGGCCATTAGGTGCCCGAGGCAGCAATCGACCCATGGAGACAAGTCTGCTGGAGGACGATATATTGAATCGGGACGCAATTTGAGTGATCCATCGTCATTAGGAGGCCCTGAACGTTACAATTCACCATCAGTTTTTCGTCCGATTCGAAAATCTTTGAGTTACAGCAGGCCTGCCATAAGGTGCCCGAGGCAGCAATAGACCCATGGAGACAAGTCTGCTGGAGGACGATGTATTGAATCGGGACGCAATTTGAGTGATCCATCGTCATTAGGTGGCCCTGAACGTTACAATTCACTATCAGTTTTTCTTCCCATTCTATAATCTAGACTCACAGCAGAACGGCCATAAGGTGCCCGAGGCAGCAATAGTCCCATGGAGTCAAGTCGGCTAGTGGACGATGTACTGAATCGGGACGCAATTTGTGTGGTCCATCGTCATTAGGTGGCCCTGAATGTTACAAATCACTATCAGTTTTTCGTCCGATTCGAAAATCTTTGACTCACAGCAGAACGGCCATAAGGTGCCCGAGGCAGCAATCGACCCATGGGGACAAGTCTGCTGGAGGACGATGTATTGAATCGGGACGCAATTTGAGTGATCCATCGTCATTAGGTGGCTCTGAAAGTTACAATTCACTATCAGTTTTTCGTCCGATTCGAAAATCTTTGATTCACAGCAGAACGGCCATAAGGTGCCCGAGGCAGCAATAGACCCAAGAAGTCAAGTCTGCTGGAGGACGATGTATTGAATCAGGACGCAATTTGAGTGATCCATCGTCATTAGGTGGCCCTGAACGTTACAATTCACTATCAGTTTTTCGTCCCATTCGATAATCTAGATTCACAGCAGAACGGCCATAAGGTGCCCGAGGCAGCAATAGACCCATGGAGTCAATTCGGCTGGAGGACGATGTATTGAATCGGGACGCAATTTGCGTGGTCCATCGTCATTAGGTGGCCCTGAATGTTACAAATCACTATCAGTTTTTCGTCCGATTCGAAAATCTTTGACTCACAGCAGAACGGCCATAAGGTGCCCGAGGCAGCAATCGACCCATGGGGACAAGTCTGCTGGAGGACGATGTATTGAATCAGGACGCAATTTGAGTGATCCATCGTCATTAGGTGGCCCTGAAAGTTACAATTCACTATCAGTTTTTCGTCCGATTCGAAAATCTTTGACTCACAGCAGAACGGCCATAAGGTGCCCGAGGCAGCAATAGACCCAAGAAGTCAAGTCTGCTGGAGGACGATGTATTGAATCAGGACGCAATTTGAGTGATCCATCGTCATTAGGTGGCCCTGAACGTTACTATTCACTATCAGTTTTTCGTCCCATTCGATAATCTAGATTCACAGCAGAACGGCCATAAGGTGCCCGAGGCAGCAATAGACCCATGGAGTCAACTCGGCTGGAGGACGATGTATTGAATCGGGACGCAATTTGAGTGATCCATCGTCATTAGGTGGCCCTGAACGTTACAATTCACTATCAGTTTTTCGTCCGATTCGAAAATCTTTGACTCACAGCAGAACGGCCATAAGGTGCCCGAGGCAGCAATAGACGCATGGAGACAAGTCTGCTGGAGGACGATGTATTGAATCGGGACGCAATTTGAGTGTTCGATCGTCATTAGGAGGCCCTGAACGTTACAATTCACTATCAGTTTTTCGTCCGATTCGAAAATCTTTGGGTCACAGCAGGCCTGCCATAAGGTGCCCGAGGCAGCAATAGACCCATGGAGACAAGTCTGCTGGAGGACGATGTATTGAATCGGGACGCAATTTGAGTGATCCATCGTCATTAGGTGGCACTGAACGTTACAATTCACTATCAGTTTTTCGTCTCATTCGATAATCTAGACACTCAGCAGAACGGCCATAAGGTGCCCGAGGCATCAATAGACCCATGGAGACAAGTCGGCTATGGACGATGTATTGAATCGGGACGCAATTTGAGTGATCCATCGTCATTAGGTGGCCCTGAACGTTACAATTCACTATCAGTTTTTCGTCCCATTCGATAATCTAGATTCACAGCAGAACGGCCATAAGGTGCCCGAGGCAGCAATAGACCCATGGAGTCAACTCGGCTGGAGGACATGTATTGAATCGGGACGCAATTTGCGTGGTCCATCGTCATTAGGTGGCCCTGAACGTTACAATTCACTATCAGTTTTTCGTCCGATTCGAAAATCTTTGACTCACAGCAGAACGGCCATTAGGTGCCCGAGGCAGCAATCGACCCATGGAGACAAGTCTGCTGGAGGACGATATATTGAATCGGGACGCAATTTGAGTGATCCATCGTCATTAGGAGGCCCTGAACGTTACAATTCACCATCAGTTTTTCGTCCGATTCGAAAATCTTTGAGTTACAGCAGGCCTGCCATAAGGTGCCCGAGGCAGCAATAGACCCATGGAGACAAGTCTGCTGGAGGACGATGTATTGAATCGGGACGCAATTTGAGTGATCCATCGTCATTAGGTGGCCCTGAACGTTACAATTCACTATCAGTTTTTCTTCCCATTCTATAATCTAGACTCACAGCAGAACGGCCATAAGGTGCCCGAGGCAGCAATAGTCCCATGGAGTCAAGTCGGCTAGTGGACGATGTACTGAATCGGGACGCAATTTGTGTGGTCCATCGTCATTAGGTGGCCCTGAATGTTACAAATCACTGTCAGTTTTTCGTTCGATTCGAAAATCTTTGACTCACAGCAGAACGGCCATAAGGTGCCCGAGGCAGCAATCGACCCATGGGGACAAGTCTGCTGGAGGACGATGTATTGAATCGGGACGCAATTTGAGTGATCCATCGTCATTAGGTGGCTCTGAAAGTTACAATTCACTATCAGTTTTTCGTCCGATTCGAAAATCTTTGATTCACAGCAGAACGGCCATAAGGTGCCCGAGGCAGCAATAGACCCAAGAAGTCAAGTCTGCTGGAGGACGATGTATTGAATCAGGACGCAATTTGAGTGATCCATCGTCATTAGGTGGCCCTGAACGTTACAATTCACTATCAGTTTTTCGTCCCATTCGATAATCTAGATTCACAGCAGAACGGCCATAAGGTGCCCGAGGCAGCAATAGACCCATGGAGTCAATTCGGCTGGAGGACGATGTATTGAATCGGGACGCAATTTGCGTGGTCCATCGTCATTAGGTGGCCCTGAATGTTACAAATCACTATCAGTTTTTCGTCCGATTCGAAAATCTTTGACTCACAGCAGAACGGCCATAAGGTGCCCGAGGCAGCAATCGACCCATGGGGACAAGTCTGCTGGAGGACGATGTATTGAATCAGGACGCAATTTGAGTGATCCATCGTCATTAGGTGGCCCTGAAAGTTACAATTCACTATCAGTTTTTCGTCCGATTCGAAAATCTTTGACTCACAGCAGAACGGCCATAAGGTGCCCGAGGCAGCAATAGACCCAAGAAGTCAAGTCTGCTGGAGGACGATGTATTGAATCAGGACGCAATTTGAGTGATCCATCGTCATTAGGTGGCCCTGAACGTTACTATTCACTATCAGTTTTTCGTCCCATTCGATAATCTAGATTCACAGCAGAACGGCCATAAGGTGCCCGAGGCAGCAATAGACCCATGGAGTCAACTCGGCTGGAGGACGATGTATTGAATCGGGACGCAATTTGCGTGGTCCATCGTCATTAGGTGGCCCTGAACGTTACAATTCACTATCAGTTTTTCGTCCGATCGAAAATCTTTGACTCACAGCAGAACGGCCATTAGGTGCCCGAGGCAGCAATCGACCCATGGAGACAAGTCTGCTGGAGGACGATGTATTGAATCGGGACGCAATTTGAGTGATCCATCGTCATTAGGAGGCCCTGAACGTTATAATTCACTATCAGTTTTTCGTCCCATTCGATAATCTAGACTCACAGCAGAACGGCCGAGGCAGCAATAGACCCATGGAGACAAGTCTGCTGGAGGACGATGTATTGAATCGGGACGCAATTTGAGTGTTCCATCGTCATTAGGATGCCCTGAACGTTACAATTCACTATCAGTTTTTCGTCCGATTCGAAAATCTTTGAGTCACAGCAGGCCTGCCATAAGGTGCCCGAAGCAGCAATAGACACATGGAGACAAGTCTGCTGGAGGACGATGTATTGAATCGGGACGCAATTTGAGTGATCCATCGTCATTAGGTGGCCCTGAACGTTACAATTCACTATCAGTTTTTCATCCCATTCTATAATCTAGACTCACAGCAGAACGGCCATAAGGTGCCCGAGGCAGCAATAGTCCCATGGAATCAAGTCGGCTGGGGTCGATGTATTGAATCGGGACGCAATTTGAGTGATCCATCGTCATTAGGTGGCCCTGAACGTTACAATTCACTATCAGTTTTTCGTCCCATTCGATAATCTAGATTCACAGCAGAATGGCGATAAGGTGCCCGAGGCAGCAATAGACCCATGGAGTCAACTCGGCTGGAGGACGATGAATTGAATCGGGACGCAATTTGCGTGGTCCATAGTCATTAGGTGGCCCTGAATGTTACAATTCACTATCAGTTTTTCGTCCGATTCGAAAATCTTTGACTCACAGCAGAACGGCCATTAGGTGCCCGAGGCAGCAATCGACCCATGGAGACAAGTCTGCTGGAGGACGATATATTGAATCGGGACGCAATTTGAGTGATCCATCGTCATTAGGAGGCCCTGAACGTTACAATTCACTATCAGTTTTTCGTCCCATTCGATAATCTAGACTCACAGCAGAACGGCCATAAGGCGCCTGAGGCAGCAATAGACCCATGGAGTCAAATCGGCTGGAGGACGATGTATTGAATCGGGACGCAATTTGAGTGATCCATCGTCATTAGGAGTCCCTGAACGTTACAATTCACTATCAGTTTTTCGACCCATTCGATAATCTAGACTCACAGCAGAACGGCCATAAGGTGCCCGAGGCAGCAATAGATCCATGGAGTCAAGTCGACTGGAGGACGATGTATTGAATCGGGACGCAATTTGAGAGATCCATCGTCATTAGGTGGCCCTGAACGTTACAATTCACTATCAGTTTTTTGTCCCATTCGATAATCTAGACTCACAGCAGAACGGCCATAAAGTGCCCGAGGCAGCAATAGACCCATGGAGTCAAGTCGGCTGGAGGACGATGTATTGAATCGGGACGCAATTTGAGTGATCCATCGTCATTAGGTGTCCCTGAGCGTTACAATTCACTAGCAGTTTTTCGTCCGATTCGAAAATCTTTGAGGCACAGCAGGCCTGCCATAAGGTGCCCGAGGCATCAATAGACGCATGGAGACAAGTCTGCTGGAGGACGATGTATTGAATCGGGACGCAATTTGAGTTTTCCATCGTCATTAGGAGGCCCTGAACGTTACAATTCACTATCAGTTTTTCGTCCGATTCGAAAATCTTTGACTCACAGCAGAACGGCCATAAGGTGCCCGAGGCAGCAATAGACCCAAGAAGTCAAGTCTGCTGGAGGACGATGTATTGAATCAGGACGCAATTTGAGTGATCCATCGTCATTAGGTGGCCCTGAACGTTACAATTCACTATCAGTTTTTCTTCCGATTCGAAAATATTTGACTCACAGCAGAACGGCCATTAGGTGCCGAGGCAGCAATCGACCCATGGAGACAAGTCTTCTGGAGGACGATGTATTGAATCGGGACGCAATTTGAGTGATCCATCGTCATTCGGAGGCCCTGAACGTTACAATTCACTATCAGTTTTTCGTCCCATTCGATAATCTAGACTCACAGCAGAACGGCCATAAGGTGCCCGAGGCAGCAATAGACCCATGGAGACAAGTCTGCTGGAGGACGATGTATTGAATCGGGACGCAATTTGAGAAATCCATCGTCATTAGGAGGCCCTGAACGTTACAATTCACTATCAGTTTTTTGTCCCATTCGATAATCTAGACTCACAGCAGAACGGCCATAAGGTGCCCGAGGCAGCAATAGACCCATGGAGTCAAGTCGGCTGGAGGACGATGTATTGAATCGGGACGCAATTTGAGTGATCCATCGTCATTAGGTGGCCCTGAACGTTACAATTCACTATCAGTTTTTCTTCCCATTCTATAATCTAGACTCACAGCAGAACGGCCATAAGGTGCCCAAGGCAGCAATAGTCCCATGGAGTCAAGTCGGCTAGTGGACGATGTACTGAATCGGGACGCAAATTGTGTGGTCCATCGTCATTAGGTGGCCCTGAATGTTACAAATCACTATCAGTTTTTCGTCCGATTGGAAAATCTTTGACTCACAGCAGAACGGCCATAAGGTGCCCGAGGCAGCAATCGACCCATGGGGACAAGTCTGCTGGAGGACGATGTATTGATTCGGGACGCAATTTGAGTGATCCATCGTCATTAGGTGGCCCTGAAAGTTACAATTCACTATCAGTTTTTCGTCCGATTCGAAAATCTTTGACTCACAGCAGAACGGCCATAAGGTGCCCGAGGCAGCAATAGACCCATGGAGTCAACTCGGCTGGAGGACGATGTATTGAATCGGGACGCAATTTGCGTGGTCCATCGTCATTAGGTGGCCCTGAACGTTACAATTCACTATCAGTTTTTCGTCCCATTCGATAATCTAGATTCACAGCAGAACGGCCATAAGGTGCCCGAGGCAGCAATAGACCCATGGAGTCAACTCGGCTGGAGGACGATGTATTGAATCGGGACGCAATTTGCGTGGTCCATCGTCATTAGGTGGCCCTGAATGTTACAAATCACTATCAGTTTTTCGTCCGATTCGAAAATCTTTGACTCACAGCAGAACGGCCATAAGGTGCCCGAGGCAGCAATCGACCCAAGAAGTCAAGTCTGCTGGAGGACGATGTATTGAATCAGGACGCAATTTGAGTGATCCATCGTCATTAGGTGGCACTGAACGTTACAATTCACTATCAGTTTTTCGTCCCATTCGATAATCTAGATTCACAGCAGAACGGACATAAGGTGCCCGAGGCAGCAATAGACCCATGGAGTCAACTCGGCTGGAGGACGATGTATTGAATCGGGACGCAATTTGCGTGGTCCATCGTCATTAGGTGGCCCTGAATGTTACAAATCACTATCAGTTTTTCGTCCGATTCGAAAATCTTTGACTCACAGCAGAACGGCCATAAGGTGCCCGAGGCAGCAATCGACCCATGGGGACAAGTCTGCTGGAGGACGATGTATTGAATCGGGACGCAATTTGAGTGATCCATCGTCATTAGGTGGCCCTGAAAGTTACAATTCACTATCAGTTTTTCGTCCGATTCGAAAATCTTTGACTCACAGCAGAACGGCCATAAGGTGCCCGAGGCAGCAATAGACCCAAGAAGTCAAGTCTGCTGGAGGACGATGTATTGAATCAGGACGCAATTTGAGTGATACATCGTCATTAGGTGGCCCTGAACGTTACAATTCACTATCAGTTTTTCGTCCCATTCGATAATCTAGATTCACAGCAGAACGGCCATAAGGTGCCCGAGGCAGCAATAGGCCCATGGAGTCAACTCGGCTGGAGGACGATGTATTGAATCGGGACGCAATTTGCGTGGTCCATCGTCATTAGGTGGCCCTGAATGTTACAATTCACTATCAGTTTTTCGTCCGATCGAAAATCTTTGACTCACAGCAGAACGGCCATTAGGTGCCCGAGGCAGCAATCGACCCATGGAGACAAGTCTGCCGGAGGACGATGTATTGAATCGGGACGCAATTTGAGTGATCCATCGTCATTAGGAGGCCCTGAACGTTACAATTCACTATCAGTTTTTCGTCCCATTCGATAATCTAGACTCACAGCAGAACGGCCGAGGCAGCAATAAACCCATGGAGACAAGTCTGCTGGAGGACGATGTATTGAATCGGGACGCAATTTGAGTGTTCCATCGTCATTAGGAGGCCCTGAACGTTACAATTCACTATCAGTTTTTCGTCCGATTCGAAAATCTTTGAGTCACAGCAGGCCTGCCATAAGGTGCCCGAGGCAGCAATAGACCCATGGAGACAAGTCTGCTGGAGGACGATGTATTGAATCGGGACGCAATTTGAGTGATCCATCGTCATTAGGTGGCCCTGAACGTTACAATTCACTATCAGTTTTTCATCCCATTCTATAATCTAGACTCACAGCAGAACGGCCATAAGGTGCCCGAGGCAGCAATAGTCCCATGGAATCAAGTCGGCTGGGGTCGATGTATTGAATCGGGACGCAATTTGAGTGATCCATCGTCATTAGGTGGCCCTGAACGTTACAATTCACTATCTGTTTTTCGTCCGATTCGAAAATCTTTGACTCACAGCAGAACGGCCATAAGGTGCCCGAGGCAGCAATAAGCGCATGGAGACAAGTCTGCTGAAGGACGATGTATTGAATCGGGACGCAATTTGAGTGTTCCATCGTCATTAGGAGGCCCTGAACGTTACAATTCACTATCAGTTTTTCGTCCGATTCGAAAATCTTTGAGTCACAGCAGGCCTGCCATAAGGTGCCCGAGGCATCAATAGACGCATGGAGACAAGTCTGCTGGAGGACGATGTATTGAATCGGGACGCAATTTGAGTTTTCCATCGTCATTAGGAGGCCCTGAACGTTACAATTCACTATCAGTTTTTCGTCCGATTCGAAAATCTTTGACTCACAGCAGAACGGCCATAAGGTGCCCGAGGCAGCAATAGACCCAAGAAGTCAAGTCTGCTGGAGGACGATGTATTGAATCAGGACGCAATTTGAGTGATCCATCGTCATTAGGTGGCCCTGAACGTTACAATTCACTATCAGTTTTTCTTCCGATTCGAAAATCTTTGACTCACAGCAGAACGGCCATTAGGTGCCGAGGCAGCAATCGACCCATGGAGACAAGTCTTCTGGAGGACGATGTATTGAATCGGGCCGCAATTTGAGTGATCCATCGTCATTAGGAGGCCCTGAACGTTACAATTCACTATCAGTTTTTCGTCCCATTCGATAATCTAGACTCACAGCAGAACGGCCATAAGGTGCCCGAGGCAGCAATAGACCCATGGAGACAAGTCTGCTGGAGGACGATGTATTGAATCGGGACGCAATTTGAGAAATCCATCGTCATTAGGAGGCCCTGAACGTTACAATTCACTATCAGTTTTTTGTCCCATTCGATAATCTAGACTCACAGCAGAACGGCCATAAGGTGCCCGAGGCAGCAATAGACCCATGGAGTCAAGTCGGCTGGAGGACGATGTATTGAATCGGGACGCAATTTGAGTGATCCATCGTCATTAGGTGGCCCTGAACGTTACAATTCTCTATCAGTTTTTCTTCCCATTCTATAATCTAGACTCACAGCAGAACGGCCATAAGGTGCCCGAGGCAGCAATAGGCCCATGGAGTCAAGTCGGCTAGTGGACGATGTACTGAATCGGGACGCAAATTGTGTGGTCCATCGTCATTAGGTGGCCCTGAATGT
Source organism: Schistocerca cancellata (assembly GCF_023864275.1). Lineage (NCBI taxonomy): Eukaryota > Metazoa > Arthropoda > Insecta > Orthoptera > Acrididae > Schistocerca > Schistocerca cancellata. Next base: position 843,087,520 of record NC_064630.1, read on the forward strand.
TACAAATCACTATCAGTTTTTCGTCCGATTGGAAAATCTTTGACTCACAGCAGAACGGCCATAAGGTGCCCGAGGCAGCAATCGACCCATGGGGACAAGTCTGCTGGAGGACGATGTATTGAATCGGGACGCAATTTGAGTGTTCCATCGTCATTAGGAGGCCCTGAACGTTACAATTCACTATCAGTTTTTCGTCCGATTCGAAAATCTTTGAGTCACAGCAGGCCTGCCATAAGGTGCCCGAGGCAGCAATAGACCCATGGAGACAAGTCTGCTGGAGGACGATGTATTGAATCGGGACGCAATTTGAGTGATCCATCGTCCTTAGGTGGCCCTGAACGTTACAATTCACTATCAGTTTTTCATCCCATTCTATAATCTAGACTCACAGCAGAACGGCCATAAGGTGCCCGAGGGAGCAATAGTCCCATGGAATCAAGTCGGCTGGGGTCGATGTATTGAATCGGGACGCAATTTGCGTGGTCCATCGTCATTAGGTGGCCCTGAATGTTACAATTCACTATCAGTTTTTCGTCCGATTCGAAAATCTTTGACTCACAGCAGAACGGCCATTAGGTGCCCGAGGCAGCAATCGACCCATGGAGACAAGTCTGCTGGAGGACGATATATTGAATCGGGACGCAATTTGAGTGATCCATCGGCCTGAACGTTACAATTCACTATCAGTTTTTCGTCCCATTCGATAATCTAGACTCACAGCAGAACGGCCATAAGGTGCCCGAGGCAGCAATAGACCCATGGAGTCAAATCGGCTGGAGGACGATGTATTGAATCGGGACGCAATTTGAGTGATCCATCGTCATTAGGTGGCCCTGAACGTTACAATTCACTATCAGTTTTTCGACCCATTCGATAATCTAGACTCACAGCAGAACGGCCATAAGGTGCCCGAGGCAGCAATAGACACATGAAGTCAAGTCGGCTGGAGGACGTTGTATTGAATCGGGACGCAATTTGAGTGACCCATCGTCATTAGGTGGCCCTGAGCGTTACAATTCACTAGCAGTTTTTCGTCCGATTCGAAAATCTTTGAGTCACAGCAGGCCTGCCATAAGGTGCCCGAGGCAGCAATAGACGCATGGAGACAAGTCTGCTGGAGGACGATGTATTGATTCGGGACGCAATTTGAGTGATCCATCGTCATTAGGTGGCCCTGAACGTTACAATTCACTATCAGCTTTTCGTCCCATTCGATAATCTAGATTCACAGCAGAACGGCCATAAGGTGCCCGAGGCAGCAATAGACCCATGGAGTCAACTCGGCTGGAGGACGATGTATTGAATCGGGACGCAATTTGCGTGGTCCATCGTCATTAGGTGGCCCTGAATGTTACAATTCACTATCAGTTTTTCTTCCGATTCGAAACTCTTTGACTCACAGCAGAACGGCCATTAGGTGCCGAGGCAGCAATCGACCCATGGAGACAAGTCTGCTGGAGGACGATGTATTGAATCGGGACGCAATTTGAGAGATCCATCGTCATTAGGAGGCCCTGAACGTTTACAATTCACTATCAGTTTTTTGTCCCATTCGATAATCTAGACTCACAGCAGAACGGCCATAAGGTGCCCGAGGCAGCAATAGACCCATGGAGTCAAGTCGGCTGGAGGACGATGTATTGAATCGGGACGCAATTTGAGTGATCCATCGTCATTAGGTGGCCCTGAACGTTACAATTCACTATCAGTTTTTCTTCCCATTCTATAATCTAGACTCACAGCAGAACGGCCATAAGGTGCCCGAGGCAGCAATAGTCCCATGGAGTCAAGTCGGCTAGTGGACGATGTACTGAATCGGGACGCAATTTGTGTGGTCCATCGTCATTAGGTGGCCCTGAATGTTACAAATCATTATCAGTTTTTCGTCCGATTCGAAAATCTTTGACTCACAGCAGAACGGCCATAAGGTGCCCGAGGCAGCAATCGACCCATGGGGACAAGTCTGCTGGAGGACGATGTATTGAATCGGGACGCAATTTGAGTGATCCATCGTCATTAGGTGGCCCTGAAAGTTACAATTCACTATCAGTTTTTCGTCCGATTCGAAAATCTAGATTCACAGCAGAACGGCCATAAGGTGCCCGAGGCAGCAATAGACCCATGGAGTCAACTCGGCTGGAGGACGATGTATTGAATCGGGACGCAATTTGCGTGGTCCATCGTCATTAGGTGGCCCTGAATGTTACAAATCACTATCAGTTTTTCGTCCGATTCGAAAATCTTTGACTCACAGCAGAACGGCCATAAGGTGCCCGAGGCAGCAATCGACCCATGGGAACAAGTCTGCTGGAGGACGATGTATTGAATCGGGACGCAATTTGAGTGATCCATCGTCATTAGGTGGCCCTGAAAGTTACAATTCACTATCAGTTTTTCGTCCGATTCGAAAATCTATGACTCACAGCAGAACGGCCATAAGGTGCCCGAGGCAGCAATAGACCCAAGAAGTCAAGTCTGCTGGAGGACGATGTATTGAATCAGGACGCAATTTGAGTGATCCATCGTCATTAGGTGGCCCTGAACGTTACAATTCACTATCAGTTTTTCGTCCCATTCGATAATCTAGATTCACAGCAGAACGGCCATAAGGTGCCCGAGGCAGCAATAGACCCATGGAGTCAACTCGGCTGGAGGACGATGTATTGAATCGGGACGCAATTTGCGTGGTCCATCGTCATTAGGTGGCCCTGAATGTTACAATTCACTATCAGTTTTTCTTCCGATTCGAAAATCTTTGACTCACAGCAGAACGGCCATTAGGTGCCGAGGCAGCAATCGACCCATGGAGACAAGTCTGCTGGAGGACGATGTATTGAATCGGGACGCAATTTGAGAGATCCATCGTCATTAGGAGGCCCTGAACGTTACAATTCACTATCGGTTTTTTGTCCCATTCGATAATCTAGACTCACAGCAGAACGGCCATAAGGTGCCCGAGGCAGCAATAGACCCATGGAGTCAAGTCGGCTGGAGGACGATGTATTGAATCGGGACGCAATTTGAGTGATCCATCGTCATTAGGTGGCCCTGAAAGTTACAATTCACTATCAGTTTTTCGTCCGATTCGAAAATCTAGATTCACAGCAGAACGGCCATAAGGTGCCCGAGGCAGCAATAGACCCATGGAGTCAACTCGGCTGGAGGACGATGTATTGAATCGGGACGCAATTTGCGTGGTCCATCGTCATTAGGTGGCCCTGAATGTTACAAATCACTATCAGTTTTTCGTCCGATTCGAAAATCTTTGACTCACAGCAGAACGGCCATAAGGTGCCCGAGGCAGCAATCGACCCATGGGAACAAGTCTGCTGGAGGACGATGTATTGAATCGGGACGCAATTTGAGTGATCCATCGTCATTAGGTGGCCCTGAAAGTTACAATTCACTATCAGTTTTTCGTCCGATTCGAAAATCTATGACTCACAGCAGAACGGCCATAAGGTGCCCGAGGCAGCAATAGACCCAAGAAGTCAAGTCTGCTGGAGGACGATGTATTGAATCAGGACGCAATTTGAGTGATCCATCGTCATTAGGTGGCCCTGAACGTTACAATTCACTATCAGTTTTTCGTCCCATTCGATAATCTAGATTCACAGCAGAACGGCCATAAGGTGCCCGAGGCAGCAATAGACCCATGGAGTCAACTCGGCTGGAGGACGATGTATTGAATCGGGACGCAATTTGCGTGGTCCATCGTCATTAGGTGGCCCTGAATGTTACAATTCACTATCAGTTTTTCGTCCGATTCGAAAATCTTTGACTCACAGCAGAACGGCCATTAGGTGCCCGAGGCAGCAATCGACCCATGGAGACAAGTCTGCTGGAGGACGATGTATTGAATCGGGACGCAATTTGAATGATCCATCGTCATTAGGAGGCCCTGATCGTTACAATTCACTATCAGTTTTTCGTCCCATTCGATAATCTAGACTCACAGCAGAACGGCCGAGGCAGCAATAGACCCATGGAGTCAACTCGGCTGGAGGACGATGAATTGAATCGGGACGCAATTTGCGTGGTCCATCGTCATTAGGTGGCCCTGAATGTTACAATTCACTATCAGTTTTTCGTCCGATTCGAAAATCTTTGACTCACAGCAGAACGGCCATTAGGTGCCCGAGGCAGCAATCGACCCATGGAGACAAGTCTGCTGGAGGACGATATATTGAATCGGGACGCAATTTGAGTGATCCATCGTCATTAGGAGGCCCTGAACGTTACAATTCACTATCAGTTTTTCGTCCCATTCGATAATCTAGACTCACAGCAGAACGGCCATAAGGTGCCCGAGGCAGCAATAGACCCATGGAGTCAAATCGGCTGGAGGACGATGTATTGAACCGGGACGCAATTTGAGTGATCCATCGTCATTAGGAGTCCCTGAACGTTACAATTCACTATCAGTTTTTCGACCCATTCGATAATCTAGACTCACAGCAGAACGGCCATAAGGTGCCCGAGGCAGCAATAGATCCATGGAGTCAAGTCGACTGGAGGACGATGTATTGAATCGGGACGCAATTTGAGAGATCCATCGTCATTAGGTGGCCCTGAACATTACAATTCACTATCAGTTTTTTGTCCCATTCGATAATCTAGACTCACAGCAGAACGGCCATAAGGTGCCCGAGGCAGCAATAGACCCATGGAGTCAAGTCGGCTGGAGGACGATGTATTGAATCGGGACGCAATTTGAGTGATCCATCGTCATTAGGTGGCCCTGAGCGTTACAATTCACTAGCAGTTTTTCGTCCGATTCGAAAATCTTTGAGTCACAGCAGGCCTGCCATTAAGTGCCCGAGGCAGCAATAGACGCATGGAGACAAGTCTGCTGGAGGACGATGTATTGAATCGGGACGCAATTTGATTGTTCCATCGTCATTAGGAGGCCCTGAACGTTACAATTCACTATCAGTTTTTCGTCCGATTCGAAAATCTTTGACTCACAGCAGAACGACCATAAGGTGCCCGAGGCAGCAATAGACCCAAGAAGTCAAGTCTGCTGGAGGACGATGTATTGAATCAGGACGCAATTTGAGTGATCCATCGTCATTAGGTGGTCCTGAACGTTACAATTCACTATCAGTTTTTCGTCCCATTCGATAATCTAGATTCACAGCAGAACGGACATAAGGTGCCCGAGGCAGCAATAGACCCATGGAGTCAACTCGACTGGAGGACGATGTATTGAATCGGGACGCAATTTGCGTGGTCCATCGTCATTAGGTGGCCCTGAATGTTACAAATCACTATCAGTTTTTCGTCCGATTCGAAAATCTTTGACTCACAGCAGAACGGCCATAAGGTGCCCGAGGCAGCAATCGACCCATGGGGACAAGTCTGCTGGAGGACGATGTATTGAATCGGGACGCAATTTGAGTGATCCATCGTCATTAGGTGGCCCTGAAAGTTACAATTCACTATCAGTTTTTCGTCCGATTCGAAAATCTTTGACTCACAGCAGAACGGCCATAAGGTGCCCGAGGCAGCAATCGACCCATGGAGACAAGTCTGCTGGAGGACGATGTACTGAATCAGGACGCAATTTGAGTGATCCATCGTCATTAGGTGGCCCTGAACGTTACAATTCACTATCAGTTTTTCGTCCCATTCGATAATCTAGATTCACAGCAGAACGGCCATAAGGTGCCCGAGGCAGCAATAGACCCATGGAGTCAACTCGGCTGGAGGACGATGTATTGAATCGGGACGCAATTTGCGTGGTCCATCGTCATTAGGTGGCCCTGAATGTTACCATTCACTATCAGTTTTTCGTCCGATCGAAAATCTTTGACTCACAGCAGAACGGCCATTAGGTGCCCGAGGCAGCAATCGACCCATGGAGACAAGTCTGCCGGAGGACGATGTATTGAATCGGGACGCAATTTGAGTGATCCATCGTCATTAGGAGGCCCTGAACGTTACAATTCACTATCAGTTTTTCGTCCCATTCGATAATCTAGACTCACAGCAGAACGGCCGAGGCAGCAATAAACCCATGGAGACAAGTCTGCTGGAGGACGATGTATTGAATCGGGACGCAATTTGAGTGTTCCATCGTCATTAGGAGGCCCTGAACGTTACAATTCACTATCAGTTTTTCGTCCGATTCGAAAATCTTTGAGTCACAGCAGGCCTGCCATAAGGTGCCCGAGGCAGCAATAGACCCATGGAGACAAGTCTGCTGGAGGACGATGTATTGAATCGGGACGCAATTTGAGTGATCCATCGTCATTAGGTGGCCCTGAACGTTACAATTCACTATCAGTTTTTCATCCCATTCGATAATCTAGACTCACAGCAGAACGGCCATAAGGTGCCCGAGGGAGCAATAGTCCCATGGAATCAAGTCGGCTGGGGTCGATGTATTGAATCGGGACGCAATTTGCGTGGTCCATCGTCATTAGGTGGCCCTGAATGTTACAATTCACTATCAGTTTTTCGTCCGATTCGAAAATCTTTGACTCACAGCAGAACGGCCATTAGGTGCCCGAGGCAGCAATCGACCCATGGAGACAAGTCTGCTGGAGGACGATATATTGAATCGGGACGCAATTTGAGTGATCCATCGGCCTGAACGTTACAATTCACTATCAGTTTTTCGTCCCATTCGATAATCTAGACTCACAGCAGAACGGCCATAAGGTGCCCGAGGCAGCAATAGACCCATGGAGTCAAATCGGCTGGAGGACGATGTATTGAATCGGGACGCAATTTGAGTGATCCATCGTCATTAGGTGGCCCTGAACGTTACAATTCACTATCAGTTTTTCGACCCATTCGATAATCTAGACTCACAGCAGAACGGCCATAAGGTGCCCGAGGCAGCAATAGATCCATGGAGTCAAGTCGACTGGAGGACGATGTATTGAATCGGGACGCAATTTGAGAGATCCATCGTCATTAGGTGGCCCTGAACGTTACAATTCACTATCAGTTTTTTGTCCCATTCGATAATGTAGACTCACAGCAGAACGGCCATAAGGTGCCCGAGGCAGCAATAGACACATGAAGTCAAGTCGGCTGGAGGACGTTGTATTGAATCGGGACGCAATTTGAGTGACCCATCGTCATTAGGTGGCCCTGAGCGTTACAATTCACTAGCAGTTTTTCGTCCGATTCGAAAATCTTTGAGTCACAGCAGGCCTGCCGTAAGGTGCCCGAGGCAGCAATAGACGCATGGAGACAAGTCTGCTGGAGGACGATGTATTGATTCGGGACGCAATTTGAGTGATCCATCGTCATTAGGTGGCCCTGAACGTTACAATTCACTATCAGTTTTTCGTCCCATTCGATAATCTAGATTCACAGCAGAACGGCCATAAGGTGCCCGAGGCAGCAATAGACCCATGGAGTCAACTCGGCTGGAGGACGATGTATTGAATCGGGACGCAATTTGCGTGGTCCATCGTCATTAGGTGGCCCTGAATGTTACAATTCACTATCAGTTTTTCTTCCGATTCGAAAATCTTTGACTCACAGTAGAACGGCCATTAGGTGCCGAGGCAGCAATCGACCCATGGAGACAAGTCTGCTGGAGGACGATGTATTGAATCGGGACGCAATTTGAGAGATCCATCGTCATTAGGAGGCCCTGAACGTTACAATTCACTATCAGTTTTTTGTCCCATTCGATAATCTAGACTCACAGCAGAACGGCCATAAGGTGCCCGAGGCAGCAATAGACCCATGGAGTCAAGTCGGCTGGAGGACGATGTATTGAATCGGGACGCAATTTGAGTGATCCATCGTCATTAGGTGGCCCTGAACGTTACAATTCACTATCAGTTTTTCTTCCCATTCTATAATCTAGACTCACAGCAGAACGGCCATAAGGTGCCCGAGGCAGCAATAGTCCCATGGAGTCAAGTCGGCTAGTGGACGATGTACTGAATCGGGACGCAATTTGTGTGGTCCATCGTCATTAGGTGGCCCTGAATGTTACAAATCATTATCAGTTTTTCGTCCGATTCGAAAATCTTTGACTCACAGCAGAACGGCCATAAGGTGCCCGAGGCAGCAATCGACCCATGGGGACAAGTCTGCTGGAGGACGATGTATTGAATCGGGACGCAATTTGAGTGATCCATCGTCATTAGGTGGCCCTGAAAGTTACAATTCACTATCAGTTTTTCGTCCGATTCGAAAATCTAGATTCACAGCAGAACGGCCATAAGGTGCCCGAGGCAGCAATAGACCCATGGAGTCAACTCGGCTGGAGGACGATGTATTGAATCGGGACGCAATTTGCGTGGTCCATCGTCATTAGGTGGCCCTGAATGTTACAAATCACTATCAGTTTTTCGTCCGATTCGAAAATCTTTGACTCACAGCAGAACGGCCATAAGGTGCCCGAGGCAGCAATCGACCCATGGGAACAAGTCTGCTGGAGGACGATGTATTGAATCGGGACGCAATTTGAGTGATCCATCGTCATTAGGTGGCCCTGAAAGTTACAATTCACTATCAGTTTTTCGTCCGATTCGAAAATCTATGACTTCACTATCAGTTTTTCGTCCCATTCGATAATCTAGATTCACAGCAGAACGGCCATAAGGTGCCCGAGGCAGCAATAGACCCATGGAGTCAACTCGGCTGGAGGACGATGTATTGAATCGGGACGCAATTTGCGTGGTCCATCGTCATTAGGTGGCCCTGAATGTTACAATTCACTATCAGTTTTTCTTCCGATTCGAAAATCTTTGACTCACAGCAGAACGGCCATTAGGTGCCGAGGCAGCAATCGACCCATGGAGACAAGTCTGCTGGAGGACGATGTATTGAATCGGGACGCAATTTGAGTGATCCATCGTCATTAGGTGGCCCTGAACGTTACAATTCACTATCAGTTTTTCGTCCGATTCGAAAATCTTTGACTCACAGCAGAACGGCCATAAGGTGCCCGAGGCAGCAATAGACGCATGGAGACAAGTCTGCTGGAGGACGATGTATTGAATGGGGACGCAATTTGAGTGTTCCATCGTCATTAGGCGGCCCTGAACGTTACAATTCACTATCAGTTTTTCGTCCGATTCGAAAATCTTTGAGTCACAGCAGGCCTGCCATAAGGTGCCCGAGGCAGCAATAGACCCATGGAGACAAGTCTGCTGGAGGACGATGTATTGAATCGGGACGCAATTTGAGTGATCCATCGTCATTAGGTGGCCCTGAAAGTTACAATTCACTATCAGTTTTTCGTCTCATTCGATAATCTAGACACTCAGCAGAACGGCCATAAGGTGCCCGAGGCATCAATAGACCCATGGAGACAAGTCGGCTGGGGACGATGTATTGAATCGGGACGCAATTTGAGTGATCCATCGTCATTAGGTGGCCCTGAACGTTACAATTCACTATCAGTTTTTCGTCCCATTCGATAATCTAGATTCACAGCAGAACGGCCATAAGGTGCCCGAGGCAGCAATAGACCCATGGAGTCAACTCGGCTGGAGGACGATGTATTGAATCGGGACGCAATTTGCGTGGTCCATCGTCATTAGGTGACCCTGAACGTTACAATTCACTATCAGTTTTTCGTCCGATTCGAAAATCTTTGACTCACAGCAGAACGGCCATAAGGTGCCCGAGGCAGCAATAGACGCATGGAGACAAGTCTGCTGGAGGACGATGTATTGAATGGGGACGCAATTTGAGTGTTCCATCGTCATTAGGCGGCCCTGAACGTTACAATTCACTATCAGTTTTTCGTCCGATTCGAAAATCTTTGAGTCACAGCAGGCCTGCCATAAGGTGCCCGAGGCAGCAATAGACCCATGGAGACAAGTCTGCTGGAGGACGATGTATTGAATCGGGACGCAATTTGAGTGATCCATCGTCATTAGGTGGCCCTGAAAGTTACAATTCATTATCAGTTTTTCGTCTCATTCGATAATCTAGACACTCAGCAGAACGGCCATAAGGTGCCCGAGGCATCAATAGACCCATGGAGACAAGTCGGCTGGGGACGATGTATTGAATCGGGACGCAATTTGAGTGATCCATCGTCATTAGGTGGCCCTGAACGTTACAATTCACTATCAGTTTTTCGTCCCATTCGATAATCTAGATTCACAGCAGAACGGCCATAAGGTGCCCGAGGCAGCAATAGACCCATGGAGTCAACTCGGCTGGAGGACGATGTATTGAATCGGGACGCAATTTGCGTGGTCCATCGTCATTAGGTGACCGTGAACGTTACAATTCACTATCAGTTTTTCGTCCGATTCGAAAATCTTTGAGTCACAGCAGGCCTGCCATAAGGTGCCCGAGGCAGCAATAGACCCATGGAGTCAAGTCAGCTGGAGGACGATGTATTGAATCGGGACGCAATTTGAGTGATCCATCGTCATTAGGAGGCCCTGAACGTTACAATTCACTATCAGTTTTTCGTCCCATTCGATAATCTAGACTCACAGCAGAACGGCCATAAGGTGCCCGAGGCAGCAATAGACCCATGGAGTCAAGTCGGCTGGAGGACGATGTATTGAATCGGGACGCAATTTGAGTGATCCATCGTCATTAGGAGGCCCTGAACGTTACAATTCACTATCAGTTTTTCGTCCCATTCGATAATCTAGACTCACAGCAGAACGGCCGAGGCATCAATAGACCCATGGAGACAAGTCTGCTGGAGGACGATGTATTGAATCGGGACGCAATTTGAGAGATCCATCGTCATTAGGAGGCCCTGAACGTTACAATTCACTATCAGTTTTTCGTCCCATTCGATAATCTAGACTCACAGCAGAACGGTCGTAAGGTGCCCGAGGCAGCAATAGACCCATGGAATCAAGTCGGCTGGAGGACGATGTATTGAATCGGGACGCAATTTGAGTGATCCATCGTCGTTAGGTGCCCTGAACGTTACAATTCACTTTCAGTTTTTCGTCGCATTCGATAATCTAGACTCACAGCAGAACGGCCTTAAGGTGCCCGAGGCAGCAATAGACCCATGGAGACAAGTCTGCTGGAGGACGATGTATTGAATCGGGACGCAATTTGAGTGATCCATCGTCATTAGGAGGCCCTGAACGTTACAATTCACTATCAGTTTTTTGTCCCATTCGATAATCTAGACTCACAGCAGAACGGCCATAAGGTGCCCGAGGAAGCAATAGACCCATGGAGACAAGTCGGCTGGAGGACGATGTATTGAATCGGGACGCAATTTGAGTGATCCATCGTCATTAGGTGGCCCTGAACGTTACAATTCACTATCAGTTTTTCGTCCGATTCGAAAATCTTTGACTCACAGCAGAACGGCCATAAGGTGCCCGAGGCAGCAATAGACGCATGGAGACAAGTCTGCTGGAGGACGATGTATTGAATCGGGACGCAATTTGAATGTTCCATCGTCATTAGGAGGCCCTGAACGTTACAATTCACTAGCAGTTTTTCGTCCGATTCGAAAATCTTTGATTCACAGCAGAACGGCCATAAGGTGCCCGAGGCAGCAATAGACCCATGGAGACAAGTCGGCCGGTGGACGATGTAATGAATCGGAACGCAATTTGAGTGATCCATCGTCATTAGGTGGCCCTGAATGTTACAATTCACTATCAGTTTTTCGTCCGATTCGAAAATCTTTGACTCACAGCAGAACGGCCATAAGGTGCCCGAGGCAGCAATAGACCCTTGGAGACAAGTCTGCTGGAGGACGATGTATTTAATCGGGACGCAATTTGAGTGATCCATCGTCATTAGGTGGCCCTGAAAGTTACAATTCACTATCAGTTTTACGTCCCATTCGATAATCTAGACTCACAGCAGAACGGCCATTAGGTGCACGAGGCACCAATAGACCCTTGGAGATAAGTCTGCTGGAGGACGATGTATTGAATCGGGACGCAATTTGAGTGATCTATCGTCATTAGGTGGCCCTGAACGGTACAATTCACTATCAGTTTTTCGTCCCATTCATACTCTAGACTCACAGCAGAACGGCCATAAGGTGCCCGAGGCAGCAATAGACCCATGGAGTCAGGTCGGCTGGAGGACGATGTACTGAATCGGGACGCAATTTGTGTGGTCCATCGTCATTAGGTGGCCTCAATGTTACAATTCACTATCAGTTTTTTGTCCCATTCGATAATCTAAACTCACAGCAGAACGGCCATAAGGTGCCCGAGGCAGCAATAGACCCATGGAGTCAAGTCGGCTGGAGGACGATGTATTGAATCGGGACGCAATTTGAGTGATCCATCGTCATTAGGTGGCGCTGAACGTTACAATTCACTATCAGTTTTTCGTCCGATTCGAAAATCTTTGACTCACAGCAGAACGGCCATAAGGTGCCCGAGGCAGCAATAGACGCATGGAGACAAGTCTGCTGGAGGACGATGTATTGAATCGGGACGCAATTTGAGTGTTCCATCGTCATTAAGAGGCCCTGAACGTTACAATTCACTATCAGTTTTTCGTCCGATTCGAAAATCTTTGAGTCACAGCAGGCCTGCCATAAGGTGCCCGAGGCAGCAATAGACCCATGAAGACAAGTCGGCTAGGGGACGATGTATTGAATCGGGACGCAATTTGAGTGATCCATCGTCATTAGGTGGCCCTGAACGTTACAATTCACTATCAGTTTTTCGTCCCATTCGATAATCTAGATTCACAGCAGAACGGCCATAAGGTGCCCGAGGCAGCAATAGACCCATGGAGTCAACTCGGCTGGAGGACGATGTATTGAATCGGGACGCAATTTGCGTGGTCCATCGTCATTAGGTGACCCTGAACGTTACAATTCACTATCAGTTTTTCGTCCGATTCGAAAATCTTTGACTCACACCAGAACGGCCATTAGGTGCCCGAGGCAGCAATCGACCCATGGAGACAAGTCTGCTAGAGGACGATGTATTGAATCGGGACGCAATTTGAGTGATCCATCGTCATTAGGAGGCCCTGAACGTTACAATTCACTATCAGTTTTTCGTCCCATTCGATAATCTAGACTCACAGCAGAACGGCCATTAGGTGCCCGAGGCAGCAATAGACCCATTGAGTCAAGTCGGCTGGAGGACGATGTATTGAATCGGGACGCAATTTGAGTGATCCATCGTCATTAGGTGGCCCTGAATGTTACAATTCACTATCAGTTTTTCGTCCGATTCGAAAATCTTTGACTCACAGCAGAACGGCCATAAGGTGCCCGAGACAGCAATAGACGCATGGAGACAAGTCTGCTGGAGGACGCTGTATTGAATCGGGACGCAATTTGAATGTTCCATCGTCATTAGGAGGCCCTGAACGTTACAATTCACTATCAGTTTTTCGTCCGATTCGAAAATCTTTGACTCACAGCAGAACGGCCATAAGGTGCCCGAGGCAGCAATAGACCCATGGAGACAAGTCGGCCGGTGGACGATGTAATGAATCGGGACGCAATTTGAGTGATCCATCGTTATTAGGTGGCCCTGAATGTTACAATTCACTATCAGTTTTTCGTCCGATTCGAAAATCTTTGACTCACAGCAGAACGGCCATAAGGTGCCCGAGGCAGCAATAGACCCATGGAGACAAGTCTGCTGGAGGACGATGTATTGAATCGGGACGCAATTTGAGTGATCCATCGTCATTAGGTGGCCCTGAACGTTACAATTCACTATCAGTTTTTCGTCCCATTCATACTCTAGACTCACAGCAGAACGGCCATAAGGTGCCCGAGGCAGCAATAGACCCATGGAGTCAGGTCGGCTGGAGGACGATGTACTGAATCGGGACGCAATTTGTGTGGTCCATCGTCATTAGGTGGCCCTGAATGTTACAATTCACTATCAGTTTTTTGTCCCATTCGATAATCTAGACTCACAGCAGAACGGCCATAAGGTGCCCGAGGCAGCAATAGATCCATGGAGTCAAGTCGGCTGGAGGACGATGTATTGAATCGGAACGCAATTTGAGTGATCCATCGTCATTAGGTGGCCCTGAACGTTACAATTCACTATCAGTTTTTCGTCCGATTCGAAAAGCTTTGACTCACAGCAGAACGGCCATAAGGTGCCCGAGGCAGCAATAGACGCATGGAGACAAGTCTGCTGGAGGACGATGTATTGAATCGGGACGCAATTTGAGTGTTCCATTGTCATTAGGAGGCCCTGAACGTTACAATTCACTATCAGTTTTTCGTCCGATTCGAAAATCTTTGAGTCACAGCAGGCCTGCCATATGGTGCCCGAGGCAGCAATAGACCCATGGAGACAAGTCTGCTGGAGGACGATGTATTGAATCGGGACGCAATTTGAGTGATCCATCGTCATTAGGTGGACCTGAAAGTTACAACTCACTATCAGTTTTTCGTCTCATTCGATACTCTAGACACTCAGCAGAACGGCCATAAGGTGCCCGAGGCATCAATAGACCCATGGAGACAAGTCGGCTGGGGACGATGTATTGAATCGGGACGCAATTTGAGTGATCCATCGTCATTAGGTGGCCCTGAACGTAACAATTCACTATCAGTTTTTCGTCCCATTCGATAATCTAGATTCACAGCAGAACGGCCATAAGGTGCCCGACGCAGCAATAGACCCATGGAGTCAACTCGGCTGGAGGACGATGTATTGAATCGGGACGCAATTTGCGTGGTCCATCGTCATTAGGTGACCCTGAACGTTACAATTCACTATCAGTTTTTCGTCCGATTCGAAAATCTTTGACTCACACCAGAACGGCCATTAGGTGCCCGAGGCAGCAATGGACCCATGGAGACAAGTCTGCTGGAGGACGATGTATTGAATCGGGACGCAATTTGGGTGATCCATCGTCATTAGGAGGCCCTGAACGTTACAATTCACTATCAGTTTTTCGTCCCATTCGATAATCTAGACTCACAGCAGAACGGCCATAAGGTGCCCGAGGCAGCAATAGACCCATGGAGTCAAGTCGGCTGGAGGACGATGTATTGAATCGGGACGCAATTTGAGTGATCCATCGTCATTAGGAGGCCCTGAACGTTACAATTCACTATCAGTTTTTCGTCCCATTCGATAATCTAGACTCACAGCAGAACGGCCGAGGCATCAATAGACCCATGGAGACAAGTCTGCTGGAGGACGATGTATTGAATCGGGACGCAATTTGAGAGATCCATCGTCATTAGGAGGCCCTGAACGTTCCAATTCACTATCAGTTTTTTGTCCCATTCGATAATCTAGACTCACAGCAGAACGGCCATAAGGTGCCCGAGGCAGCAATAGACCCATGGAGTCAAGTCGGCTGGAGGACGATGTACTGAATCGGGACGCAATTTGAGTGATCCATCGTCATTAGGTGGCCCTGAACGTTACAATTCACTATCTGTTTTTCGTCCGATTCGAAAATCTTTGACTCACAGCAGAACGGCCATAAGGTGCCCGAAGCAGCAATAGACGCATGGAGACAAGTCTGCTGAAGGACGATGTATTGAATCGGGACGCAATTTGAGTGTTCCATCGTCATTAGGAGGCCCTGAACATTACAATTCACTATCAGTTTTTCGTCCGATTCGAAAATCTTTGAGTCACAGCACAACGGCCATTAGGTGCCCGAGGCAGCAATCGACCCATGGAGACAAGTCTGCTCGAGGACGATATATTGAATCGGGACGCAATTTGAGTGATCCATCGTCATTAGGAGGCCCTGAACGTTACAATTCACTATCACTTTTTCGTCCCATTCGGTAATCTAGACTCACAGCAGAACGGCCATAAGGTGCCCGAGGCAGCAATAGACCCATGGAGTCAAATCGGCTGGAGGACGATGTATTGAATCGGGACGCAATTTGAGTGATCCATCGTCATTAGGAGTCCCTGAACGTTACAATTCACTATCAGTTTTTCGACCCATTCGATAATCTAGACTCACAGCAGAACGGCCATAAGGTGCCCGAGGCAGCAATAGATCCATGGAGTCAAGTCGGCTGGAGGACGATGTATTGAATCGGGACGCAATTTGAGAGATCCATCGTCATTAGGTGGCCCTGAACGTTACAATTCACTATCAGTTTTTTGTCCCATTCGATAATCTAGACTCACAGCAGAACGGCCATAAGGTGCCCGAGGCAGCAATAGACCCATGGAGTCAAGTCGGCTGGAGGACGATGTATTGAATCGGGACGCAATTTGAGTGATCCATCGTCATTAGGTGGCCCTGAGCGTTACAATTCACTAGCAGTTTTTTGTCCGATTCGAAAATCTTTGAGTCACAGCAGGCCTGCCATAAGGTGCCCGAGGCAGCAATAGACGCATGGAGACAAGTCTGCTGGAGGACGATGTATTGAATCGGGACGCAATTTGAGTGTTCCATCGTCATTAGGAGGCCCTGAACGTTACAATTCACTATCAGTTTTTCGTCCGATTCGAAAATCTTTGAGTTACAGCCGGCCTGCCATAAGGTGCCCGAGGCAGCAATAGACCCATGGAGACAAGTCTGCTGGAGGACGATGTATTGAATCGGGACGCAATTTGAGTGATCCATCGTCATTAGGAGGCCCTGAACGTTACAATTCACTATCAGTTTTTTGTCCCATTCGATAATCTAGACTCACAGCAGAACGGCCATAAGGTGCCCGAGGCAGCAATAGACCCATGGAGTCAAGTCGGCTGGAGGACGATGTATTGAATCGGGACGCAATTTGAGTGATCCATCGTCATTAGGTGGCCCTGAACGTTACAATTCACTATCAGTTTTTCGTCCGATTCGAAAATCTTTGACTCACAGCAGAACGGCCATAAGGTGCCCGAAGCAGCAATAGACGCATGGAGACAAGTCTGCTGAAGGACGATGTATTGAATCGGGACGCAATTTGAGTGTTCCATCGTCATTAGGAGGCCCTGAACATTACAATTCACTATCAGTTTTTCGTCCGATTCGAAAATCTTTGAGTCACAGCAGGCCTGCCATAAGGTGCCCGAGGCAGCAATAGACCCATGGAGACAAGTCTGCTGGAGGACGATGTATTGAATCGGGACGCAATTTGAGTGATCCATCGTCATTAGGTGGCCCTGAACGTTACAATTCACTATCAGTTTTTCATCCCATACTATAATCTAGACTCACAGCAGAACGGCCATAAGGTGCCCGAGGCAGCAATAGTCCCATGGAGTCAAGTCGGCTGGGGACGATGTATTGAATCGGGACGCAATTTGAGTGATCCATCGTCATTAGGTGGCCCTGAACGTTACAATTCACTATCAGTTTTTCGTCCCATTCGATAATCTAGATTCACAACAGAATGGCGATAAGGTGCCCGAGGCAGCAATAGACCCATGGAGTCAACTCGGCTGGAGGACGATGTATTGAATCGGGACGCAATTTGCGTGGTCCATCGTCATTAGGTGGCCCTGAATGTTACAATTCACTATCAGTTTTTCGTCCGATTCGAAAATCTTTGACTCACAGCACAACGGCCATTAGGTGCAAGAGGCAGCAATCGACCCATGGAGACAAGTCTGCTCGAGGACGATATATTGAATCGGGACGCAATTTGAGTGATCCATCGTCATTAGGAGGCCCTGAACGTTACAATTCACTATCAGTTTTTCGTCCCATTCGGTAATCTAGACTCACAGCAGAACGGCCATAAGGTGCCCGAGGCAGCAATAGACGCAAGGAGACAAGTCTGCTGGAGGACGATGTATTGAATCGGGACGCAATTTGAGTGTTCCATCGTCATTAGGAGGCCCTGAACGTTACAATTCACTATCAGTTTTTCGTCCGATTCGAAAATCTTTGAGTCACAGCAGCCCTGCCATAGGGTGCCCGAGGCAGCAATAGACCCATGGAGACAAGTCTGCTGGAGGACGATGTATTGAATCGGGACGCAATTTGACTGATCCATCGTCATTAGGTGGCCCTGAAAGTTACAATTCACTATCAGTTTTTCGTCTCATTCGATAATCTAGACACTCAGCAGAACGGCCATAAGGTGCCCGAGGCATCAATAGACCCATGGAGACAAGTCGGCTGGGGACGATGTATTGAATCGGGACGCAATTTGAGTGATCCATCGTCATTAGGTGGCCCTGAACGTTACAATTCACTATCAGTTTTTCGTCCCATTCGATAATCTAGATTCACAGCAGAACGGCCATAAGGTGCCCGAGGCAGCAATAGACCTATGGAGTCAACTCGGCTGGAGGACGATGTATTGAATCGGGACGCAATTTGCGTGGTCCATCGTCATTAGGTGACCCTGAACGTTACAATTCACTATCAGTTTTTCGTCCGATTCGAAAATCTTTGACTCACACCAGAACGGCCATTAGGTGCCCGAGGCAGCAATCGACCCATGGAGACAAGTCTGCTGGAGGACGATGTATTGAATCGGGACGCAATTTGAGTGATCCATCGTCATTAGGAGGCCCTGAACGTTACAATTCACTATCAGTTTTTCGTCCCATTCGATAATCTAGACTCACAGCAGAACGGCCATAAGGTGCCCGAGGCAGCAATAGACCCATGGAGTCAAGTCGGCTGGAGGACGATGTATTGAATCGGGACGCAATTTGAGTGATCCATCGTCGTTAGGTGCCCTGAACGTTACAATTCACTATCAGTTTTTCGTCGCATTCGATAATCTAGACTCACAGCAAAACGGCCATAAGGTGCCCGAGGCAGCAATAGACCCATGGAGACAAGTCTCCTAGAGGACGATGTATTGAATCGGGACGCAATTTGAGTGATCCATCGTCATTAGGTGGCCCTGAGCGTTACAATTCACTATCTGTTTTTCGTCCGATTCGAAAATCTTTGACTCACAGCAGAACGGCCATAAGGTGCCCGAGGCAGCAATAGACGCATGGAGACAAGTCTGCTGAAGGACGATGTATTGAATCGGGACGAAATTTGAGTGATCCATCGTCATTAGGTGGCCCTGAGCGTTACAATTCACTAGCAGTTTTTTGTCCGATTCGAAAATCTTTGAGTCACAGCAGGCCTGCCATAAGGTGCCCGAGGCAGCAATAGACGCATGGAGACAAGTCTGCTGGAGGACGATGTATTGAATCGGGACGCAATTTGAGTGTTCCATCGTCATTAGGAGGCCCTGAACGTTACAATTCACTATCAGTTTTTCGTCCGATTCGAAAATCTTTGAGTTACAGCAGGCCTGCCATAAGGTGCCCGAGGCAGCAATAGACCCATGGCGACAAGTCTGCTGGAGGACGATGTATTGAATCGGGACGCAATTTGAGTGATCCATCGTCATTAGGAGGCCCTGAACGTTACAATTCACTATCAGTTTTTTGTCCCATTCGATAATCTAGACTCACAGCAGAACGGCCATAAGGTGCCCGAGGCAGCAATAGACCCATGGAGACAAGTCGGCTGGAGGACGATGTATTGAATCGGGACGCAATTTGAGTGATCCATCGCCATTAGGAGGCCCTGAACGTTACAATTCACTATCAGTTTTTCGTCCGATTCGAAAATCTTTGACTCACAGCAGAACGGCCATAAGGTGCCCGAGGCAGCAATAGACGCATGGAGACAAGTCTGCTGGAGGACGATGTATTGAATCGGGACGCAATTTGAATGTTCCATCGTCATTAGGATGCCCTGAACGTTACAATTCACTATCAGTTTTTCGTCCGATTCGAAAATCTTTGACTCACAGCAGAACGGCCATAAGGTGCCCGAGGCAGCAATAGACCCTTGGAGATAAGTCTGCTGGAGGACGATTTATATAAACGGGACGCAATTTGAGTGATCCATCGTCATTAGGTGGCCCTGAAAGTTACAATTCACTATCAGTTTTACGTCCCATTCGATAATCTAGACTCACAGCAGAACGGCCATTAGGTGCCCGAGGCAGCAATAGACCCATGGAGACAAGTCGGCTGGAGGACGATGTATTGAATCGGGACGCAATTTGAGGGATCCATCGTCATTAGGTGGCCCTGAACGTTACAATTCACTATCAGTTTTTCGTCCGATTCGAAAATCTTTGACTCACAGCAGAACGGCCATAAGGTGCCCGAGGCAGCAATAGACCCATGGAGACAAGTCGGCCGGTGGACAATGTAATGAATCGGGACGCAATTTGAGTGATCCATCGTCATTAGGTGGCCCTGAATGTTACAATTCACTATCAGTTTTTCGTCCGATTCGAAAATCTTTGACTCACAGCAGAACGGCCATAAGGTGCCCGAGGCAGCAATAGACCCATGGAGACAAGTCTGCTGGAGGACGATGTATTGAATCGGGACGCAATTTGAGTGATCCATCGTCATTAGGTGGCCCTGAACGTTACAATTCACTATCAGTTTTTCGTCCCATTCATACTCTAGACTCACAGCAGAACGGTTATAAGGTGCCCGAGGCAGCAATAGACCCATGGAGTCAGGTCGGCTGGAGTACGATGTACTGAATCGGGACGCAATTTGAGTGGTCCATCGTCATTAGGTGGCCCTGAATGTTACAATTCACTATCAGTTTTTCGTCCGATTCGAAAATCTTTGACTCACAGCAGAACGGCCAGAAGGTGCCCGAGGCAGCAATAGACCCATGGAGACAAGTCGGCTGGAGGACGATGTATTGAATCGGGACGCAATTTGAGTGATCCATCGTCATTAGGTGGCCCTGAAAGTTACTATTCACTATCAGTTTTTCGTCCGATTCGAAAATCTCTGACTCACAGCAGAACGGCCATTAGGTGCCCGAGGCAGCAATAGACCCATGGAGACAAGTCGGCTGAAGGACGATGTATTGAATCGGGACGCAATTTGAGTGTTCCATCGTCATTAGGAGGCCCTGAACGTTACAATTCACTATCAGTTTTTCGTCCGATTCGAAAATCTTTGACTCACAGCAGAACGGCCATAAGGTGCCCGAGGCAGCAATAGACCCATGGAGACAAGTCGACCGGTGGACGATGTAATGAATCGGGACGCAATTTGAGTGATCCATCGTCATTAGGTGGCCCTGAATGTTACAATTCACTATCAGTTTTTCGTCCGATTCGAAAATCTTTGACTCACAGCAGAACGGCCATAAGGTGCCCGAGGCAGCAATAGACCCTTGGAGACAAGTCTGCTGGAGGACGATGTATTTAATCGGGACGCAATTTGAGTGATCCATCGTCATTAGTGGCCCTGAAAGTTACAATTCACTATCAGTTTTACGTCCCATTCGATAATCTAGACTCACAGCAGAACGGCCATTAGGTGCCCGAGGCAGCAATAGACCCATGGAGACAAGTCGGCTGGAGGACGATGTATTGAATCGGGACGCAATTTGAGTGATCCATCGTCATTAGGTGGCCCTGAACGTTACAATTCACTATCAGTTTTTCGTCCGATTCGAAAATCTTTGACTCACAGCAGAACGGCCATAAGGTGCCCGAGGCAGCAATAGACCCATGGAGACAAGTCGGCCGGTGGACGATGTAATGAATCGGGACGCAATTTGAGTGATCCATCGTTATTAGGTGGCCCTGAATGTTACAATTCACTATCAGTTTTTCGTCCGATTCGAAAATCTTTGACTCACAGCAGAACGGCCATAAGGTGCCCGAGGCAGCAATAGACCCATGGAGACAAGTCTGCTGGAGGACGATGTATTGAATCGGGACGCAATTTGAGTGATCCATCGTCATTAGGTGGCCCTGAACGTTACAATTCACTATCAGTTTTTCGTCCCATTCATACTCTAGACTCACAGCAGAACGGCCATAAGGTGCCCGAGGCAGCAATAGACCCATGGAGTCAGGTCGGCTGGAGGACGATGTACTGAATCGGGACGCAATTTGTGTGGTCCATCGTCATTAGGTGGCCCTGAATGTTACAATTCACTATCAGTTTTTTGTCCCATTCGATAATCTAGACTCACAGCAGAACGGCCATAAGGTGCCCGAGGCAGCAATAGACCCATGGAGTCAATTCGGCTGGAGGACGATGTATTGAATCGGGACGCAATTTGAGTGATCCATCGTCATTAGGTGGCCCTGAACGTTACAATTCACTATCAGTTTTTCGTCCGATTCGAAAATCTTTGACTCACAGCAGAACGGCCATAAGGTGCCCGAGGCAGCAATAGACGCATGGAGACAAGTCTGCTGGAGGACGATGTATTGAATCGGGACGCAATTTGAGTGATCCATCGTCATTAGGTGGCCCTGAACGTTACAATTCACTATCAGTTTTTCGTCTCATTCGATAATCTAGACACTCAGCAGAACGGCCATAAGGTGCCCGAGGCATCAATAGACCCATGGAGACAAGTCGGCTGGGGACGATGTATTGAATCGGGACGCAATTTTAGTGATCCATCGTCATTAGGTGGCCCTGAACGTTAGAATTCACTATCAGTTTTTCGTCCCATTCCATAATCTAGATTCACAGCAGAACGGCCATAAGGTGCCCGAGGCAGCAATAGACCCATGGAGTCAACTCGGCTGGAGGACGATGTATTGAATCGGGACGCAATTTGCGTGGTCCATCGTCATTAGGTGACCCTGAACGTTACAATTCACTATCAGTTTTTCGTCCGATTCGAAAATCTTTGACTCACACCAGAACGGCCATTAGGTGCCCGAGGCAGCAATCGACCCATGGAGACAAGTCTGCTGGAGGACGATGTATTGAATCGGGACGCAATTTGAGTGATCCATCGTCATTAGGAGGCCCTGAACGTTACAATTCACTATCAGTTTTTCGTCCCATTCGATAATCTAGACTCACAGCAGAACGGCCATAAGGTGCCCGAGGCAGCAATAGACCCATGGAGTCAAGTCGGCTGGAGGACGATGTATTGAATCGGGACGCAATTTGAGTGATCCATCGTCATTAGGAGGCCCTGAACGTTACAATTCACTATCAGTTTTTCGTCCCATTCGATAACCTAGACTCACAGCAGAACGGCCATAAGGTGCCCGAGGCAGCAATAGACCCATGGAGTCAAGTCGGCTGGAGGACGATGTATTGAATCGGGACGCAATTTGAGTGATCCATCGTCGTTAGGTGCCCTGAACGTTACAATTCACTATCAGTTTTTCGTCGCATTCGATAATCTAGACTCACAGCAGAAAGGCCATAAGGTGCCCGAGGCAGCAATAGACCCATGGAGACAAGTCTGCTGGAGGACGATGTATTGAATCGGGACGCAATTTGAGTGATCCATCGTCATTAGGAGGCCCTGAACGTTACAATTCACTATCAGTTTTTCGTCCCATTCGATAATCTAGACTCACAGCAGAACGGCCATAAGGTGCCCGAGGCAGCAATAGACCCATGGAGTCAAGTCGGCTGGAGGACGATGTATTGAATCGGGACGCAATTTGAGTGATCCATCGTCATTAGGAGGCCCTGAACGTTACAATTCACTATCAGTTTTTCGTCCCATTCGATAATCTAGACTCACAGCAGAACGGCCATAAGGTGCCCGAGGCAGCAATAGACCCATGGAGTCAAGTCGGCTGGAGGACGATGTATTGAATCGGGACGCAATTTGAGTGATCCATCGTCATTAGGAGTCCCTGAACGTTACAATTCACTATCAGTTTTTCGACCCATTCGATAATCTAGACTCACAGCAGAACGGCCATAAGGTGCCCGAGGCAGCAATAGATCCATGGAGTCAAGTCGGCTGGAGGACGATGTATTGAATCGGGACGCAATTTGAGAGATCCATCGTCATTAGGTGGCCCTGAACGTTACAATTCACTATCAGTTTTTTGTCCCATTCGATAATCTAGACTCACAGCAGAACGGCCATAAGGTGCCCGAGGCAGCAATAGACCCATGGAGTCAAGTCGGCTGGAGGACGATGTATTGAATCGGGACGCAATTTGAGTGATCCATCGTCATTAGGTGGCCCTGAGCGTTACAATTCACTAGCAGTTTTTTATCCGATTCGAAAATCTTTGAGTCACAGCAGGCCTGCCATAAGGTGCCCGAGGCAGCAATAGACGCATGGAGACAAGTCTGCTGGAGGACGATGTATTGAATCGGGACGCAATTTGAGTGTTCCATCGTCATTAGGAGGCCCTGAACGTTACAATTCACTATCAGTTTTTCGTCCGATTCGAAAATCTTTGAGTTACAGCCGGCCTGCCATAAGGTGCCCGAGGCAGCAATAGACCTATGGAGTCAACTCGGCTGGAGGACGATGTATTGAATCGGGACGCAATTTGCGTGGTCCATCGTCATTAGGTGACCCTGAACGTTACAATTCACTATCAGTTTTTCGTCCGATTCGAAAATCTTTGACTCACAGCAGAACGGCCATAAGGTGCCCGAGGCAGCAATAGACCCATGGAGACAAGTCTGCTGGAGGACGATGTATTGAATCGGGACGCAATTTGAGTGATCCATCGTCATTAGGTGGCCCTGAACGTTACAATTCACTATCAGTTTTTCGTCCCATTCGATAATCTAGATTCACAGCAGAACGGCCATAAGGTGCCCGAGGCAGCAATAGACCTATGGAGTCAACTCGGCTGGAGGACGATGTATTGAATCGGGACGCAATTTGCGTGGTCCATCGTCATTAGGTGACCCTGAACGTTACAATTCACTATCAGTTTTTCGTCCGATTCGAAAATCTTTGACTCACACCAGAACGGCCATTAGGTGCCCGAGGCAGCAATCGACCCATGGAGACAAGTCTGCTGGAGGACGATGTATTGATTCGGGACGCAATTTGAGTGATCCATCGTCATTAGGAGGCCCTGAACGTTACAATTCACTATCAGTTTTTCGTCGCATTCGATAATCTAGACTCACAGCAGAACGGCCATAAGGTGCCCGAGGCAGCAATAGACCCATGGAGTCAAGTCGGCTGGAGGACGATGTATTGAATCGGGACGCAATTTGAGTGATCCGTCGTCGTTAGGTGCCCTGAACGTTACAATTCACTATCAGTTTTTCGTCGCATTCGATAATCTAGACTCACAGCAGAACGGCCATAAGGTGCCCGAGGCAGCAATAGACCCATGGAGACAAGTCTGCTAGAGGACGATGTATTGAATCGGGACGCAATTTGAGTGATCCATCGTCATTAGGAGGCCCTGAACGTTACAATTCACTATCAGTTTTTCGTCCCATTCGATAATCTAGACTCACAGCAGAACGGCCATAAGGAGCCCGAGGCAGCAATAGACCCATGGAGTCAAGTCGGCTGGAGGACGATGTATTGAATCGGGACGCAATTTGAGTGATCCATCGTCATTAGGAGGCCCTGAACGTTACAATTCACTATCAGTTTTTCGTCCCATTCGATAATCTAGACTCACAGCAGAACGGCCATAAGGTGCCCGAGGCAGCAATAGACCCATGGAGTCAAGTCGGCTGGAGGACGATGTATTGAATCGGGACGCAATTTGAGTGATCCATCGTCATTAGGAGGCCCTGAACGTTACAATTCACTATCAGTTTTTCGTCCCATTCGATAATCTAGACTCACAGCAGAACGGCCATTAGGTGCCCGAGGCAGCAATCGACCCATGGAGACAAGTCTGCTGGAGGACGATGTATTGAACCGGGACGCAATTTGAGTGATCCATCGTCATTAGGAGGCCCTGAACGTTACAATTCACTATCAGTTTTTTGTCCCATTCGATAATCTAGACTCACAGCAGAACGGCCATAAGGTGCCCGAGGCAGCAATAGACCCATGGAGACAAGTCTGCTGGAGGACGATGTATTGAATCGGGACGCAATTTGAGTGATCCATCGTCATTAGGTGGCCCTGAACGTTACAATTCACTATCAGTTTTTCATCCGATTCGAAAATCTTTGACTCACAGCAGAACGGCCATAAGGTGCCCGAGGCAGCAATAGACGCATGGAGACAAGTCTGCTGGAGGACGATGTATTGAATCGGGACGCAATTTGAATGTTCCATCGTCATTAGGAGGCCCTGAACGTTACAATTCACTATCAGTTTTTCGTCCGATTCGAAAATCTTTGACTCACAGCAGAACGGCCATAAGGTGCCCGAGGCAGCAATAGACCCTTGGAGATAAGTCTGCTGGAGGACGATTTATTTAATCGGGACGCAATTTGAGTGATCCATCTTCTTTAGGTGGCCCTGAAAGTTACAATTCACTATCAGTTTTACGTCCCATTCGATAATCTAGACTCACAGCAGAACGGCCATTAGGTGCCCGAGGCAGCAAAAGACCCATGGAGACAAGTCGGCTGGAGGACGATGTATTGAATCGGGACGCAATTTGAGGGATCCATCGTCATTAGGTGGCCCTGAACGTTACAATTCACTATCAGTTTTTCGTCCGATTCGAAAATCTTTGACTCACAGCAGAACGGCCATAAGGTGCCCGAGGCAGCAATAGACCCATGGAGACAAGTCGGCCGGTGGACGATGTAATGAATCGGGACGCAATTTGAGTGATCCATCGTCATTAAGTGGCCCTGAATGTTACAATTCACTATCAGTTTTTCGTCCGATTCGAAAATCTTTGACTCACAGCAGAACGGCCATAAGGTGCCCGAGGCAGCAATAGACGCATGGAGACAAGTCTGCTGGAGGACGATGTATTGAATCGGGACGCAATTTGAATGTTCCATCGTCATTAGGAGGCCCTGAACGTTACAATTCACTATCAGTTTTTCGTCCGATTCGAAAATCTTTGACTCACAGCAGAACGGCCATAAGGTGCCCGAGGCAGCAATAGACCCTTGGAGATAAGTCTGCTGGAGGACGATTTATTTAATCGGGACGCAATTTGAGTGATCCATCGTCATTAGGTGGCCCTGAAAGTTACAATTCACTATCAGTTTTACGTCCCATTCGATAATCTAGACTCACAGCAGAACGGCCATTAGGTGCCCGAGGCAGCAATAGACCCATGGAGACAAGTCGGCTGGAGGACGATGTATTGAATCGGGACGCAATTTGAGGGATCCATCGTCATTAGGTGGCCCTGAACGTTACAATTCACTATCAGTTTTTCGTCCGATTCGAAAATCTTTGACTCACAGCAGAACGGCCATAAGGTGCCCGAGGCAGCAATAGACCCATGGAGACAAGTCGGCCGGTGGACGATGTAATGAATCGGGACGCAATTTGAGTGATCCATCGTCATTAGGTGGCCCTGA
This sequence comes from Schistocerca cancellata, assembly GCF_023864275.1. NCBI lineage: Eukaryota > Metazoa > Arthropoda > Insecta > Orthoptera > Acrididae > Schistocerca > Schistocerca cancellata. The sequence continues at coordinate 843,114,573 of NC_064630.1, forward strand.
ATGTTACAATTCACTATCAGTTTTTCGTCCGATTCGAAAATCTTTGACTCACAGCAGAACGGCCATAAGGTGCCCGAGGCAGCAATAGACCCTTGGAGACAAGTCTGCTGGAGGACGATGTATTTAATCGGGACGCAATTTGAGTGATCCATCGTCATTAGTGGCCCTGAAAGTTACAATTCACTATCAGTTTTACGTCCCATTCGATAATCTAGACTCACAGCAGAACGGCCATTAGGTGCCCGAGGCAGCAATAGACCCATGGAGACAAGTCGGCTGGAGGACGATGTATTGAATCGGGACGCAATTTGAGTGATCCATCGTCATTAGGTGGCCCTGAACGTTACAATTCACTATCAGTTTTTCGTCCGATTCGAAAATCTTTGACTCACAGCAGAACGGCCATAAGGTGCCCGAGGCAGCAATAGACGCATGGAGACAAGTCTGCTGGAGGACGATGTAATGAATCGGGACGCAATTTGAGTGATCCATCGTTATTAGGTGGCCCTGAATGTTACAATTCACTATCAGTTTTTCGTCCGATTCGAAAATCTTTGACTCACAGCAGAACGGCCATAAGGTGCCCGAGGCAGCAATAGACGCATGGAGACAAGTCTGCTGGAGGACGATGTATTGAATCGGGACGCAATTTGAGTGATCCATCGTCATTAGGTGGCCCTGAACGTTACAATTCACTATCAGTTTTTCGTCTCATTCGATAATCTAGACACTCAGCAGAACGGCCATAAGGTGCCCGAGGCATCAATAGACCCATGGAGACAAGTCGGCTGGGGACGATGTATTGAATCGGGACGCAATTTTAGTGATCCATCGTCATTAGGTGGCCCTGAACGTTAGAATTCACTATCAGTTTTTTGTCCCATTCGATAATCTAGACTCACAGCAGAACGGCCATAAGGTGCCGGAGGCAGCAATAGACCCATGGAGACAAGTCTGCTGGAGGACGATGTATTGAATCGGGACGCAATTTGAGTGATCCATCGTCATTAGGTGGCCCTGAACGTTACAATTCACTATCAGTTTTTCGTCCGATTCGAAAATCTTTGACTCACAGCAGAACGGCCATAAGGTGCCCGAGGCAGCAATAGACGCATGGAGACAAGTCTGCTGGAGGACGATGTATTGAATCGGGACGCAATTTGAATGTTCCATCGTCATTAGGAGGCCCTGAACGTTACAATTCACTATCAGTTTTACGTCCCATTCGATAATCTAGACTCACAGCAGAACGGCCATTAGGTGCCCGAGGCAGCAATAGACCCATGGAGACAAGTCGGCTGGAGGACGATGTATTGAATCGGGACGCAATTTGAGGGATCCATCGTCATTAGGTGGCCCTGAACGTTACAATTCACTATCAGTTTTTCGTCCGATTCGAAAATCTTTGACTCACAGCAGAACGGCCATAAGGTGCCCGAGGCAGCAATAGACCCATGGAGACAAGTCGGCCGGTGGACGATGTAATGAATCGGGACGCAATTTGAGTGATCCATCGTCATTAGGTGGCCCTGAATGTTACAATTCACTATCAGTTTTTCGTCCGATTCGAAAATCTTTGACTCACAGCAGAACGGCCATAAGGTGCCCGAGGCAGCAATAGACGCATGGAGACAAGTCTGCTGGAGGACGATGTATTGAATCGGGACGCAATTTGAATGTTCCATCGTCATTAGGAGGCCCTGAACGTTACAATTCACTATCAGTTTTTCGTCCGATTCGAAAATCTTTGACTCACAGCAGAACGGCCATAAGGTGCCCGAGTTAGCAATAGACCCATGGAGACAAGTCGGCCGGTGGACGATGTAATGAATCGGGACGCAATTTGAGTGATCCATCGTTATTAGGTGGCCCTGAATGTTACAATTCACTATCAGTTTTTCGTCCGATTCGAAAATCTTTGACTCACAGCAGAACGGCCATAAGGTGCCCGAGGCAGCAATAGACGCATGGAGACAAGTCTGCTGGAGGACGATGTATTGAATCGGGACGCAATTTGAGTGATCCATCGTCATTAGGTGGCCCTGAACGTTACAATTCACTATCAGTTCTTCGTCTCATTCGATAATCTAGACACTCAGCAGAACGGCCATAAGGTGCCCGAGGCATCAATAGACCCATGGAGACAAGTCGGCTGGGGACGATGTATTGAATCGGGACGCAATTTTAGTGATCCATCGTCATTAGGTGGCCCTGAACGTAAGAATTCACTATCAGTTTTTCGTCCCATTCGATAATCTAGATTCACAGCAGAACGGCCATAAGGTGCCCGAGGCAGCAATAGACCCATGGAGTCAACTCGGCTGGAGGACGATGTATTGAATCGGGACGCAATTTGCGTGGTCCATCGTCATTAGGTGACCCTGAACGTTACAATTCACTATCAGTTTTTCGTCCGATTCGAAAATCTTTGACTCACACCAGAACGGCCATTAGGTGCCCGAGGCAGCAATCGACCCATGGAGACAAGTCTGCTGGAGGACGATGGATTGAATCGGGACGCAATTTGAGTTATCCATCGTCATTAGGAGGCCCTGAACGTTACAATTCACTATCAGTTTTTCGTCCCATTCGATAATCTAGACTCACAGCAGAACGGCCATAAGGTGCCCGAGGCAGCAATAGACCCATGGAGTCAAGTCGGCTGGAGGACGATGTATTGAATCGGGACGCAATTTGAGTGATCCATCGTCGTTAGGTGCCCTGAACGTTACAATTCACTATCAGTTTTTCGTCGCATTCGATAATCTAGACTCACAGCAGAACGGCCATAAGGTGCCCGAGGCAGCAATAGACCCATGGAGACAAGTCTGCTGGAGGACGATGTATTGAATCGGGACGCAATTTGAGTGATCCATCGTCATTAGGAGGCCCTGAACGTTACAATTCACTATCAGTTTTTCGTCCCATTCGATAATCTAGACTCACAGCAGAACGGCCATAAGGTGCCCGAGGCAGCAATAGACCCATGGAGTCAAGTCGGCTGGAGGACGATGTATTGAATCGGGACGCAATTTGAGTGATCCATCGTCATTAGGAGGCCCTGAACGTTACAATTCATTATCAGTTTTTCGTCCCATTCGATAATCTAGACTCACAGCAGAACGGCCATAAGGTGCCCGAGGCAGCAATAGACCCATGGAGTCAAGTCGGCTGGAGGACGATGTATTGAATCGGGACGCAATTTGAGTGATCCATCGTCATTAGGAGGCCCTGAACGTTACAATTCACTATCAGTTTTTCGTCCCATTCGATAATCTAGACTCACAGCAGAACGGCCGAGGCATCAATAGACCCATGGAGACAAGTCTGCTGGAGGACGATGTATTGAATCGGGACGCAATTTGAGAGATCCATCGTCATTAGGAGGCCCTGAACGTTCCAATTCACTATCAGTTTTTTGTCCCATTCGATAATCTAGACTCACAGCAGAACGGCCATAAGGTGCCCGAGGCGGCAATAGACCCATGGAGTCAGGTCGGCTGGAGGACGATGTACTGAATCGGGACGCAATTTGTGTGGTCCATCGTCATTAGGTGGCCCTGAATGTTACAATTCACTATCAGTTTTTCGTCCGATTCGAAAATCTTTGACTCACAGCAGAACGGCCATAAGGTGCCCGAGGCAGCAATAGACCCATGGAGACAAGTCGGCTGGAGGACGATGTATTGAATCGGGACGCAATTTGAGTGATCCATCGTCATTAGGTGGCCCTGAACGTTACAATTCACTATCTGTTTTTCGTCCGATTCGAAAATCTTTGACTCACAGCAGAACGGCCATAAGGTGCCAAGGCAGCAATAGACCCATGGAGACAAGTCGGCCGGTGAACGTTACAATTCACTACCAGTTCTTCGTCCCATTCGATAATCTAGATTCACAGCAGAACGGCCATAAGGTGCCCGAGGCAGCAATTGACAAATGGAGTCAACTCGGCTGGAGGACGATGTATTGAATCGGGACGCAATTTGCGTGGTCCATCGTCATTAGGTGGCCCTGAATGTTACAATTCACTATCAGTTTTTCGTCCGATTCGAAAATCTTTGACTCACAGCAGAACGGCCATTAGGTGCCCGAGGCAGCAATCGACCCGTGGAGACAAGTCTGCTGGAGGACGATGTATTGAATCGGGACGAAATTTGAGTGATCCATCGTCATTAGGTGGCCCTGAACGTTACAATTCACTATCAGTTTTTCGTCCCAATCGATAATCTAGACTCACAGCAGAACGGCCATAAGGTGCCCGAGGCAGCAATAGACCCATGGAGTCAAGTCGGCCGGGGGCGATGTATTGAATCGGGACGCAATTTCAGTGATCCATCGTCATTAGGTGGCCCTGAACGTTACAATTCACTATCAGTTTTTCGTCTCATTCGATAATCTAGACACTCAGCAGAACGGCCATAAGGTGCCCGAGGCATCAATAGACCCATGGAGACAAGTCGGCTGGGGACGATGTATTGAATCGGGACGCAATTTTAGTGATCCATCGTCATTAGGTGGCCCTGAACGTTAGAATTCACTATCAGTTTTTCGTCCCATTCGATAATCTAGATTCACAGCAGAACGGCCATAAGGTGCCCGAGGCAGCAATAGACCCATGGAGACAAGTCTGCTGGAGGACGATGTATTGAATCTGGACGCAATTTGAGTGATCCATCGTCATTAGGAGGCCCTGAACGTTACAATTCACTATCAGTTTTTCGTCCCATTCGATAATCTAGACTCACAGCAGAACGGCCATAAGGTGCCCGAGGCAGCAATAGACCCATGGAGTCAAGTCGGCTGGAGGACGATGTATTGAATCGGGACGCAATTTGAGTGATCCATCGTCATTAGGTGGCCCTGAACGTTGCAATTCACTATCAGTTTTTCATCCCATTCTATAATCTAGACTCACAGCAGAACGGCCATAAGGTGCCGGAGGCAACAATAATCCCATGGAGTCAAGTCGGCTAGTGGACGATGTACTGAATCGGGACGCAATTTGAGTGATCCATCGTCATTAGGTGGCCCTGAACGTTACAATTCACTATCAGTTTTTCGTCCCAATCGATAATCTAGACTCACAGCAGAACGGCCATTAGGTGCCCGAGGCAGCAATAGACCCATGGAGTCAAGTCGGCTGGAGGACGATGTATTGAATCGGGACGCAATTTGAGTGATCCATCGTCGTTAGGTGCCCTGAACGTTACAATTCACTATCAGTTTTTCGTCGCATTCGATAATCTAGACTCACAGCAGAACGGCCATAAGGTGCCCGAGGCAGCAATAGACCCATGGAGACAAGTCTGCTGGAGGACGATGTATTAAATCGGGACGCAATTTGAGTGATCCATCGTCATTAGGAGGCCCTGAACGTTACAATTCACTATCAGTTTTTCGTCCCATTCGATAATCTAGACTCACAGCAGAACGGCCATAAGGTGCCCGAGGCTGCAATAGACCCATGGAGTGAAGTCGGCTGGAGGACGATGTATTGAATCGGGACGCAATTTGAGTGATCCATCGTCATTAGGAGGCCCTGAACGTTACAATTCACTATCAGTTTTTCGTCCCATTCGATAATCTAGACTCACAGCAGAACGGCCATAAGGTGCCCGAGGCAGCAATAGACCCATGGAGTCAAGTCGGCTGGAGGACGATGTATTGAATCGGGACGCAATTTGAGTGATCCATCGTCATTAGGAGGCCCTGAACGTTACAATTCACTATCAGTTTTTCGTCCCATTCGATAATCTAGACTCACAGCAGAACGGCCGAGGCATCAATAGACCCATGGAGACAAGTCTGCTGGAGGACGATGTATTGAATCGGGACGCAATTTGAGAGATCCATCGTCATTAGGAGGCCCTGAACGTTCCAATTCACTATCAGTTTTTTGTCCCATTCGATAATCTAGACTCACAGCAGAACGGCCATAAGGTGCCCGAGGCAGCTATAGACCCATGGAGTCAAGTCGGCTGGAGGACGATGTACTGAATCGGGACGCAATTTGAGTGATCCATCGTCATTAGGTGGCCCTGAACGTTACAATTCACTATCTGTTTTTCGTCCGATTCGAAAATCTTTGACTCACAGCAGAACGGCCATAAGGTGCCCGAGGCAGCAATAGACGCATGGAGACAAGTCTGCTGAAGGACGATGTATTGAATCGGGACGCAATTTGAGTGTTCCATCGTCATTAGGAGGCCCTGAACGTTACAATTCACTATCAGTTTTTCGTCTGATTCGAAAATCTTTGAGTCACAGCAGGCCTGCCATAAGGTGCCCGAGGCAGCAATAGACCCATGGAGACAAGTCTGCTGGAGGACGATGTATTGAATCGGGACGCAATTTGAGTGATCCATCGTCATTAGGTGGCCCTGAACGTTACAATTCACTATCAGTTTTTCATCCCATTCTATAATCTAGACTCACAGCAGAACGGCCATAAGGTGCCCGAGGCAGCAATAGTCCCATGGAGTCAAGTCGGCTGGGGACGATGTATTGAATCGGGACGCAATTTGAGTGATCCATCGTCATTAGGTGGCCCTGAACGTTACAATTCCCTATCAGTTTTTCGTCCCTTTCGATAATCTAGATTCACAGCAGAATGGCGATAAGGTGCCCGAGGCAGCAATAGACCCATGGAGTCAACTCGCCTGGAGGACGATGTATTGAATCGGGACGCAATTTGCGTGGTACATCGTCATTAGGTGGCCCTGAATGTTACAATTCACTATCAGTTTTTCGTCCGATTCGAAAATCTTTGACTCACAGCATAACGGCCATTAGGTGCCCGAGGCAGCAATCGACCCATGGAGACAAGTCTGCTGGAGGACGATATATTGAATCGGGACGCAATTTGAGTGAACCATCGTCATTAGGAGGCCCTGAACGTTACAATTCACTATCAGTTTTTCGTCCCATTCGGTAATCTAGACTCATAGCAGAACGGCCATAAGGTGCCCGAGGCAGCAATAGACCCATGGAGTCAAATCGGCTGGAGGACGATGTATTGAATCGGGACGCAATTTGAGTGATCCATCGTCATTAGGAGTCCCTGAACGTTACAATTCACTATCAGTTTTTCGACCCATTCGATAATCTAGACTCACAGCAGAACGGCCATAAGGTGCCCGAGGCAGCAATAGATCCATGGAGTCAAGTCGGTTGGAGGACGATGTATTGAATCGGGACGCAATTTGAGAGATCCATCGTCATTAGGTGGCCCTGAAAGTTACAATTCACTATCAGACCCATGGAGTCAAGTCGGCTGGAGGACGATGTATTGAATCGGGACGCAATTTGAGTGATCCATCGTCATTAGGTGGCCCTGAGCGTTACAATTCACTAGCAGTTTTTTGTCCGATTCGAAAATCTTTGAGTCACAGCAGGCCTGCCATAAGGTGCCCGAGGCAGCAATAGACGCATGGAGACAAGTCTGCTGGAGGACGATGTATTGAATCGGGACGCAATTTGAGTGTTCCATCGTCATTAGGAGGCCCTGAACGTTACAATTCACTATCAGTTTTTCGTCCGATTCGAAAATCTTTGAGTTACAGCAGGCCTGCCATAAGGTGCCCGAGGCAGCAATAGACCCATGGAGACAAGTCTGCTGGAGGACGATGTAGTGAATCGGGACGCAATTTGAGTGATCCATCGTCATTAGGAGGCCCTGAACGTTACAATTCACTATCAGTTTTTTGTCCCATTCGATAATCTAGACGAACAGCAGAACGTCCATAAGGTGCCCGAGGCAGCAGTAGACCCATGGAGACAAGTCGGCTGGAGGACGATGTATTAATTCGGGACGCAATTTGAGTGATCCATCGTCATTAGGTGGCCCTGAACGTTACAATTCACTATCAGTTTTTCGTCCGATTCGAAAATCTTTGACTCACAGCTGAACGGGCATAAGGTGCCCGAGGCAGCAATAGACGCATGGAGACAAGTCTGCTGGAGGACGATGTATTGAATCGGGACGCAATTTGAATGTTCCATCGTCATTAGGAGGCCCTGAACGTTACAATTCACTATCAGATTTTCGTCCGATTCGAAAATCTTTGACTCACAGCAGAACGGCCATAAGGTGCCAGAGGCAGCAATAGACCCATGGAGACAAGTCGGCTGGAGGACGATGTATTGAATCGGGACGCAATTTGAGGGATCCATCGTCATTAGGTGGCCCTGAACGTTACAATTCACTATCAGTTTTTCGTCCGATTCGAAAATCTTTGACTCTCAGCAGAACGGCCATAAGGTGCCCGAGGCAGCAATAGACGCATGGAGACAAGTCTGCTGGAGGACGATGTATTGAATCGGGACGCAATTTGAATGTTCCATCGTCATTATGAGGCCCTGAACGTTACAATTCACTATCAGTTTTTCGTCCGATTCGAAAATCTTTGACTCACAGCAGAACGGCCATAAGGTGCCCGAGGCAGCAATAGACCCATGGAGACAAATCGGCCGGTGGACGATGTAATGAATCGGGACGCAATTTGAGTGATCCAACGTCATTAGGTGGCCCTGAATGTTACAATTCACTATCAGTTTTTCGTCCGATTCGAAAATCTTTGACTCACAGCAAAACGGCCATAAGGTGCCCGAGGCAGCAATACACCCATGGAGACAAGTCTGCTGGAGGACGATGTATTGAATCGGGACGCAATTTGAGTGATCCATCGTCATTAGGTGGCCCTGAACGTTACAATTCACTATCAGTTTTTCGTCCCATTCATACTCTAGACTCACAGCAGAACGGCCATAAGGTGCCCGAGGCAGCAATAGACCCATGGAGTCAGGTCGGCTGGAGGACGATGTACTGAATCGGGACGCAATTTGTGTGGTCCATCGTCATTAGGTGGCCCTGAATGTTACAATTCACTATCAGTTTTTCGTCCGATTCGAAAATCTTTGACTCACAGCAGAACGGCCATAAGGTGCCCGAGGCAGCAATAGACCCATGGAGACAAGTCGGCTGGAGGACGATGTGTTGAATCGGGACGCAATTTGAGTGATCCATCGTCATTAGGTGGCCCTGAACGTTACAATTCACTATCAGTTTTTCGTCCGATTCGAAAATCTCTGACTCACAGCAGAACGGCCGTTAGGTGCCCGAGGCAGCAATAGACCCATGGAGACAAGTCGGCTGAAGGACGATGTATTGAATCGGGACGCAATTTGAGTGTTCCATCGTCATTAGGAGGCCCTGAACGTTACAATTCACTATCAGTTTTTAGTCCGATTCGAAAATCTTTGAGTCACAGCTGAACGGCCATAAGGTGCCCGAGGCTGCAATAGACCCATGGAGACAGTCTGCTGGAGGACAATGTATTGAATCGGGACGCAATTTGAGTGATCCATCGTCATTAGGTGGCCCTGAACGTTACAATTCACTATCTGTTTTTCGTCCGATTCGAAAATCTTTGACTCACAGCAGAACGGCCATAAGGTGCCAAGGCAGCAATAGACCCATGGAGACAAGTCGGCCGGTGAACGTTACAATTCACTACCAGTTCTTCGTCCCATTCGATAATCTAGATTCACAGCAGAACGGCCATAAGGTGCCCGAGGCAGCAATAGACAAATGGAGTCAACTCGGCTGGAGGACGATGTATTGAATCGGGACGCAATTTGCGTGGTCCATCGTCATTAGGTGGCGCTGAATGTTACAATTCACTATCAGTTTTTCGTCCGATTCGAAAATCTTTAACTCACAGCAGAACGGCCATTAGGTGCCCGAGGCAGCAATCGACCCGTGGAGACAAGTCTGCTGGAGGACGATGTATTGAATCGGGACGCAATTTGAGTGATCCATCGTCATTAGGTGGCCCTGAACGTTACAATTCACTATCAGTTTTTCGTCCCAATCGATAATCTAGACTCACAGCAGAACGGCCATAAGGGGCCCGAGGCAGCAATAGTCGCATGGAGTCAAGTCGGCCGGGGGCGATGTATTGAATCGGGACGCAATTTCAGTGATCCATCGTCATTAGGTGGCCCTGAACGTTACAATTCACTATCAGTTTTTCGTTCCATTCGATAATCTAGATTCACAGCAGAACGGCCATAAGGTGCCCAGGCAGCAATAGACCCATGGAGTCAACTCGGCTCGAGGAATGTATTGAATCGGGACGCAATTTGCGTGGTCCATCGTCATTAGGTGGCCCTGAATGTTACAATTGACTATCAGTTTTTCGTCCGATTCGAAAATCTTTGACTCACAGCAGATCGGCCATTAGATGCCCGAGGCAGCAATCGACCCATGGAGACAAGTCTGCTGGAGGACGATGTATTGAATCGGGACGCAATTTGAGTGATCCATCGTCATTAGGAGGCCCTGAACGTTACAATTCACTATCAGTTTTTCGTCCCATTCGATAATCTAGACTCACAGCAGAACGGCCATAAGGTGCCCGAGGCAGCAGTAGACCCATGGAGTCAAGTCGGCTGGAGGACGATGTATTGAATCGGGACGCAATTTGAGTGATCCATCGTCATTAGGTGGCCCTGAACGTTGCAATTCACTATCAGTTTTTCATCCCATTCTATAATCTAGACTCACAGCAGAACGGCCATAAGGTGCCCGAGGCAGCAATAGTCCCATGGAGTCAAGTCGGCTAGTGGACGATGTACTGAATCGGGACGCAATTTGAGTGATCCATCGTCATTAGGTGGCCCTGAACGTTACAATTCACTATCAGTTTTTCATCCCATTCTATAATCTAGACTCACAGCAGAACGGCCATAAGGTGCCCGAGGCAGCAATAGTCCCATGGAGTCAAGTCGGCTGGGGACGATGTATTGAATCGGGACGCAATTTGAGTGATCCATCGTCATTAGGTGGCCCTGAACGTTACAATTCACTATCAGTTTTTCGTCCCTTTCGATAATCTAGATTCACAGCAGAATGGCGATAAGGTGCCCGAGGCAGCAATAGACCCATGGAGTCAACTCGCCTGGAGGACGATGTATTGAATCGGAACGCAATTTGCGTGGTACATCGTCATTAGGTGGCATTGAATGTTACAATTCACTATCAGTTTTTCGTCCGATTCGAAAATCTTTGACTCACAGCAGAACGGCCATTAGGTGCCCGAGGCAGCAATCGACCCATGGAGACAAGTCTGCTGGAGGACGATATATTGAATCGGGACGCAATTTGAGTGTTCCATCGTCATTAGGAGGCCCTGAACGTTACAATTCACTATCAGCTTTTCGTCCGATTCGAAAATCTTTGAGTTACAGCAGGCCTGCCATAAGGTGCCCGAAGCAGCAATAGACCCATGGAGACAAGTCTGCTGGAGGACGATGTATTGAATCGGGACGCAATTTGAGTGATCCATCGTCATTAGGAGGCCCTGAACGTTACAATTCACTATCAGTTTTTTGTCCCATTCGATAATCTAGACTCACAGCAGAACGGCCATAAGGTGCCCGAGGCAGCAATAGACCCATGGAGACAAGTCGGCTGGAGGACGATGTATTAATTCGGGACGCAATTTGAGTGATCCATCGTCATTAGGTGGCCCTGAACGTTACAATTCACTATCTGTTTTTCGTCCGATTCGAAAATCTTTGACTCACAGCAGAACGGCCATAAGGTGCCAAGGCAGCAATAGACCCATGGAGATAAGTCGGCCGGTGAACGTTACAATTCACTACCAGTTCTTCGTCCCATTCGATAATCTAGATTCACAGCAGAACGGCCATAAGGTGCCCGAGGCAGCAATAGACAAATATAGTCAACTCGGCTGGAGGACGATGTATTGAATCGGGACGCAATTTGCGTGGTCCATCGTCATTAGGTGGCCCTGAATGTTACAATTCACTATCAGTTTTTCGTCCGATTCGAAAATCTTTGACTCACAGCAGAACGGCCATAAGGTGCCCGAGGCAGCTATAGACGCATGGAGACAAGTCTGCTGGAGGACGATGTATTGAATCGGGACGCAATTTGAATGTTCCATCGTCATTAAGTGGCCCTGAACGTTACAATTCACTATCAGATTTTCGTCCGATTCGAAAATCTTTGACTCACAGCAGAACGGCCATAAGGTGCCCGAGGCAGCAATAGACCCATGGAGACAAGTCGGCTGGAGGACGATGTATTGAATCGGGACGCAATTTGAGGGATCCATCGTCATTAGGTGGCCCTGAACCTTACAATTCACTATCAGTTTTTCGTCCGATTCGAAATTCTTTGACTCACAGCAGAACGGCCATAAGGTGCCCGAGGCAGCAATAGACGCATGGAGACAAGTCTGCTGGAGGACGATGTATTGAATCGGGACGCAATTTGAATGTTCCATCGTCATTATGAGGCCCTGAACGTTACAATTCACTATCAGTTTTTCGTCCGATTCGAAAATCTTTGACTCACAGCAGAACGGCCATAAGGTGCCCGAGGCAGCAATAGACCCATGGAGACAAGTCGGCCGGTGGACGATGTAATGAATCGGGACGCAATTTGAGTGATCCAACGTCATTAGGTGGCCCTGAATGTTACAATTCACTATCAGTTTTTCGTCCGATTCGAAAATCTTTGACTCACAGCAAAACGGCCATAAGGTGCCCGAGGCAGCAATACACCCATGGAGACAAGTCTGCTGGAGGACGATGTATTGAATCGGGACGCAATTTGAGTGATCCATCGTCATTAGGTGGCCCTGAACGTTACAATTCACTATCAGTTTTTCGTCCCATTCATACTCTAGACTCACAGCAGAACGGCCATAAGGTGCCCGAGGCAGCAATAGACCCATGGAGTCAGGTCGGCTGGAGGACGATGTACTGAATCGGGACGCAATTTGTGTGGTCCATCGTCATTAGGTGGCCCTGAATGTTACAATTCACTATCAGTTTTTCGTCCGATTCGAAAATCTTTGACTCACAGCAGAACGGCCATAAGGTGCCCGAGGCAGCAATAGACCCATGGAGACAAGTCGGCTGGAGGACGATGTATTGAATCGGGACGCAATTTGAGTGATCCATCGTCATTAGGTGGCCCTGAACGTTACAATTCACTATCAGTTTTTCGTCCGATTCGAAAATCTCTGACTCACAGCAGAACGGCCATTAGGTGCCCGAGGCAGCAATAGACCCATGGAGACAAGTCGGCTGAAGGACGATGTATTGAATCGGGACGCAATTTGAGTGTTCCATCGTCATTAGGAGGCCCTGAACGTTACAATTCACTATCAGTTTTTCGTCCGATTCGAAAATCTTTGAGTCACAGCTGAACGGCCATAAGGTGCCCGAGGCTGCAATAGACCCATGGAGACAGTCTGCTGGAGGACAATGTATTGAATCGGGACGCAATTGGAGTGATCCATCGTCATTAGGTGGCCCTGAACGTTACAATTCACTATCTGTTTTTCGTCCGATTCGAAAATCTTTGACTCACAGCAGAACGGCCATAAGGTGCCAAGGCAGCAATAGACCCATGGAGACAAGTCGGCCGGTGAACGTTACAATTCACTACCAGTTCTTCGTCCCATTCGATAATCTAGATTCACAGCAGAACGGCCATAAGGTGCCCGAGGCAGCAATAGACAAATGGAGTCAACTCGGCTGGAGGACGATGTATTGAATCGGGACGCAATTTGCGTGGTCCATCGTCATTAGGTGGCCCTGAATGTTACAATTCACTATCAGTTTTTCGTCCGATTCGAAAATCTTTGACTCACAGCAGAACGGCCATTAGGTGCCCGAGGCAGCAATCGACCCGTGGAGACAAGTCTGCTGGAGGACGATGTATTGAATCGGGACGCAATTTGAGTGATCCATCGTCATTAGGTGGCCCTGAACGTTACAATTCACTATCAGTTTTTCGTCCCAATCGATAATCTAGACTCACAGCAGAACGGCCATAAGGTGCCCGAGGCAGCAATAGACCCATGGAGTCAAGTCGGCTGGAGGACGATGTATTGAATCGGGACGCAATTTGAGTGATCCATCGTCATTAGGAGGCCCTGAACGTTACAATTCACTATCAGTTTTCCGTGCCACTCGATAATCTAGACTCACAGCAGAACGGCCATAAGGTGCCCGAGGCAGCAATCGACCCGTGGAGACAAGTCGGCTGGAGGACGATGTATTGAATCGGGACGCAATTTGAGTGATCCATCGTCATTAGGTGGCCCTGAACGCTACAATTCACTATCAGTTTTTCGTCCGATTCGAAAATCTTTGACTCACAGCAGAACGGCCATAAGGTGCCCGAGGCAGCAATAGACACATGGAGACAAGTCTGCTGGAGGACGATGTATTGAATCCGGACGCAATTTGAGTGTTCCATCGTCATTAGGAGGCCCTGAACGTTACAATTCACTATCAGTTTTTCGTCCGATTCGAAAATCTTTGAGTCACAGCAGGCCTGCCATAAGGTGCCCGAGGCAGCAATAGACCCATGGAGACAAGTCTGCTGGAGGACGATGTATTGAATCGGGACGCAATTTGAGTGATCCATCGTCATTAGGTGGACTTGAACGTTACAATTCACTATCAGTTTTTCATCCCATTCTATAATCTAGACTCACAGCAGAACGGCCATAAGGTGCCCGAGGCAGCAATAGTCGCATGGAGTCAAGTCGGCCGGGGGCGATGTATTGAATCGGGACGCAATTTCAGTGATCCATCGTCATTAGGTGGCCCTGAACGTTACAATTCACTATCAGTTTTTCGTCCCATTCGATAATCTAGATTCACAGCAGAACGGCCATAAGGTGCCCAGGCAGCAATAGACCCATGGAGTCAACTCGGCTCGAGGACGATGTATTGAATCGGGACGCAATTTGCGTGGTCCATCGTCATTAGGTGGCCCTGAATGTTACAATTCACTATCAGTTTTTCGTCCGATTCGAAAATCTTTGACTCACAGCAGATCGGCCATTAGATGCCCGAGGCAGCAATCGACCCATGGAGACAAGTCTGCTGGAGGACGATGTATTGAATCGGGACGCAATTTGAGTGATCCATCGTCATTAGGAGGCCCTGAACGTTACAATTCACTATCAGTTTTTCGTCCCATTCGATAATCTAGACTCACAGCAGAACGGCCATAAGGTGCCCGAGGCAGCAATAGACCCATGGAGTCAAGTCGGCTGGAGGACGATGTATTGAATCGGGACGCAATTTGAGTGATCCATCGTCATTAGGTGGCCCTGAACGTTGCAATTCACTATCAGTTTTTTCTCCCATTCTATAATCTAGTCTCACAGCAGAACGGCCATAAGGTGCCCGAGGCAGCAATAGTCCCATGGAGTCAAGTCGGCTAGTGGACGATGTACTGAATCGGGACGCAATTTGTGTGGTCCATCGTCATTAGGTGGCCCTGAATGTTACAAATCACTATAAGTTTTTCGTCCGATTCGAAAATCTTTGACTCATAGCAGAACGGCCATTAGGTGCCCGAGGCAGCAATAGACCCATGGAGACAAGTCGGCTGAAGGACGATGTATTGAATCGGGACGCAATTTGAGTGTTCCATCGTCATTAGGAGGCCCTGAAAGTTACAATTCACTATCTGTTTTTCGTCCGATTCGAAAATCTTTGACTCACAGCAGAACGGCCATAAGGTGCCAAGGCAGCAATAGACCCATGGAGACATGTCGGCTGGAGGACGATGTATTGAATCGGGACGCAATTTGAGTGATCCATCGTCATTAGGTGGCCCTGAACGTTACAATTCACTATCAGTTTTTCGTCCGATTCGAAAATCTTTGACTCACAGCAGAACGGCCATAAGGTGCCCGAGGCAGCAATAGACGCATGGAGACAAGTCTGCTGGAGGACGATGTATTGAATCGGGACGCAATTTGAATGTTCCATCGTCATTATGAGGCCCTGAACGTTACAATTCACTATCAGTTTTTCGTCCGATTCGAAAATCTTTGACTCACAGCAGAACGGCCATAAGGTGCCCGAGGCAGCAATAGACCCATGGAGAGAAGTCGGCTGGTGGACGATGTAATGAATCGGGACGCAATTTGAGTGATCCATCGTCATTAGGTGGCCCTGAACGTTACAATTCACTATCAGTTTTTCGTCCCATTCATACTCTAAGACTCACAGCAGAACGGCCATTAGGTGCCCGAGGCAGCAATAGACCCATGGAGTCAAGTCGGCTGGAGGACGATGTATTGAATCGGGACGCAATTTGAGTGATCCATCGTCATTAGGAGGCCCTGAACGTTACAATTCACTATCAGTTTTTCGTCCCATTCGATAATCTAGACTCACAGCAGAACGGCCATAAGGTGCCCTAGGCAGCAATAGACCCATGGAGTCAAGTCGGCTGGAGGACGATGTATTGAATCGGGACGCAATTTGAGTGATCCATCGTCATTAGGAGGCCCTGAACGTTACAATTCACTATCAGTTTTTCGTCCCAATCGATAATCTAGACTCACAGCAGAACGGCCATAAGGTGCCCTAGGCAGCAATAGACCCATGGAGTCAAGTCGGCTGGAGGACGATGTATTGAATCGGGACGCAATTTGAGTGATCCATCGTCATTAGGAGGCCCTGAACGTTACAATTCACTATCAGTTTTTCGTCCCAATCGATAATCTAGACTCACAGCAGAACGGCCATAAGGTGCCCGAGGCAGCAATAGACGCATGGAGACAAGTCTGCTGCTGGACGATGTATTGAATCGGGACGCAATTTGAATGTTCCATCGTCATTAGGAGGCCCTGAACGTTACAATTCACTATCAGTTTTTCGTCCGATTCGAAAATCTTTGACTCACAGCAGAACGGCCATAAGGTGCCCGAGGCAGCAATAGACCCATGGAGACAAGTCGGCCGGTGGACGATGTAATGAATCGGGACGCAATTTGAGTGGTCCATCGTCATTAGGTGGCCCTGAATGTTACAATTCACTATCAGTTTTTCGTCCGATTCGAAAATCTTTGACTCACAGCAGATTGGCCATTAGATGCCCGAGGCAGCAATCGACCCATGGAGACAAGTCTGCTGGAGGACGAAGTATTGAATCGGGACGCAATTTGAGTGATCCATCGTCATTAGGAGGCCCTGAACGTTACAATTCACTATCAGTTTTTCGTCCCATTCATACTCTAGGCTCACAGCAGAACGGCCATAAGGTGCCCGAGGCAGCAATAGACCCATGGAGTCAGGTCGGCTGGAGGACGATGTACTGAATCGGGACGCAATTTGTGTGGTCCATCGTCATTAGGTGGCCCTGAATGTTACAATTCACTATCAGTTTTTCGTCCGATTCGAAAATCTTTGACTCACAGCAGAACGGCCATATGGTGCCCGAGGCAGCAATAGACCCATGGAGACAAGTCGGCTGGAGGACGATGTATTGAATCGGGACGCAATTTGAGTGATCCATCGTCATTAGGTGGCCCTGAAAGTTACAATTCACTATTAGTTTTTCGTCCGATTCGAAAATCTCTGACTCACAGCAGAACGGCCATTAGGTGCCCGAGGCAGCAATAGACCCATGGAGACAAGTCGGCTGAAGGACGATGTATTGAATCGGGACGCAATTTGAGTGTTCCATCGTCATTAGGAGGCCCTGAACGTTACAATTCACTATCAGTTTTTCGTCCGATTCGAAAATCTTTGACTCACTGCTGAACGGCCATAAGGTGCCCGAGGCTGCAATAGACCCATGGAGACAGTCTGCTGGAGGACAATGTATTGAATCGGGACGCAATTTGAGTGATCCATCGTCATTAGGTGGCCCTGAACGTTACAATTCACTATCTGTTTTTCGTCCGATTCGAAAATCTTTGACTCACAGCAGAACGGCCATAAGGTGCCAAGGCAGCAATAGACCCATGGAGACAAGTCGGCCGGTGAACGTTACAATTCACTACCAGTTCTTAGTCCCATTCGATAATCTAGATTCACAGCAGAACGGCCATAAGGTGCCCGAGGCAGCAATAGACCCATGGAGTCAACTCGGCTGGAGGACGATGTATTGAATCGGGACGCAATTTGCGTGGTCCATCGTCATTAGGTGGCCCTGAATGTTACAATTCGCTATCAGTTTTTCGTCCGATTCGAAAATCTTTGACTCACAGCAGAACGGCCATTAGGTGCCCGAGGCAGCAATCGACCCGTGGAGACAAGTCTGCTGGAGGACGATGTATTGAATCGGGACGCAATTTGAGTGATCCATCGTCATTAGGTGGCCCAGAACGTTACAATTCACTATCAGTTTTTCGTCCCAATCGATAATCTAGACTCACAGCAAAACGGCCATAAGGTGCCCGAGGCAGCAATAGACCCATGGAGTCAAGTCGGCTGGAGGACGATGTATTGAATCGGGACGCAATTTGAGTGATCCATCGTCATTAGGAGGCCCTGAACGTTACAATTCACTATCAGTTTTCCGTGCCACTCGATAATCTAGACTCACAGCAGAACGGCCATAAGGTGCCCGAGGCAGCAATAGACCCATGGAGTCAAGTCGGCTGGAGGACGATGTATTGAATCGAGACGCAATTTGAGTGATCCATCGTCATTAGGTGGCCCTGAACGCTACAATTCACTATCAGTTTTTCGTCCGATTCGAAAATCTTTGACTCACAGCAGAACGGCCATAAGGTGCCCGAGGCAGCAATAGACGCATGGAGACAAGTGTGCTGGAAGACGATGTATTGAATCGGGACGCAATTTGAGTGTTCCATCGTCATTAGGAGGCCCTGAACGTTACAATTCACTATCAGTTTTTCGTCCGATTCGAAAATCTTTGAGTCACAGCAGGCCTGCCATAAGGTGCCCGAGGCAGCAATAGACCCATGGAGACAAGTCTGCTGGAGGACCATGTATTGAATCGGGACGCAATTTGAGTGATCCATCGTCATTAGGTGGACTTGAACGTTACAATTCACTATCAGTTTTTCATCCCATTCTATAATCTAGACTCACAGCAGAACGGCCATAAGGTGCCCGAGGCAGCAATAGTCGCATGGAGTCAAGTCGGCTGGGGACGATGTATTGAATCGGGACGCAATTTCAGTGATCCATCGTCATTAGGTGGCCCTGAACGTTACAATTCACTATCAGTTTTTCGTCCCATTCGATAATCTAGATGCACAGCAGGACGGCCATAAGGTGCCCAGGCAGCAATAGACCCATGGAGTCAACTCGACTGGAGGACGATGTATTGAATCGGGACGCAATTTGCGTGGTCCATCGTCATTAGGTGGCCCTGAATGTTACAATTCACTATCAGTTTTTCGTCCGATTCGAAAATCTTTGACTCACAGCAGATTGGCCATTAGATGCCCGAGGCAGCAATCGACCCATGGAGACAAGTCTGCTGGAGGACGATGTATTGAATCGGGACGCAATTTGAGTGATCCATCGTCATTAGGAGGCCCTGAACGTTACAATTCACTATCAGTTTTTCGTCCCATTCGATAATCTAGACTCACAGCAGAACGGCCATAAGGTGCCCGAGGCAGCAATAGACCCATGGAGTCAAGTCGGCTGGAGGACGATGTATTGAATCGGGACGCAATTTGAGTGATCCATCGTCATTAGGTGGCCCTGAACGTTGCAATTCACTATCAGTTTTTCATCCCATTCTATAATCTACACTCACAGCAGAACGGCCATAAGGTGCCCGAGGCAGCAATAGTCCCATGGAGTCAAGTCGGCTAGTGGACGATGTACTGAATCGGGACGCAATTTGTGTGGTCCATCGTCATTAGGTGGCCATGAATGTTACAAATCACTATCAGTTTTTCGCCCGATTCGAAAATCTTTGACTCATAGCAGAACGGCCATTAGGTGCCCGAGGCAGCAATAGACCCATGGAGACAAGTCTGCTGCTGGACGATGTATTGAATCGGGACGCAATTTGAATGTTCCATCGTCATTAGGAGGCCCTGAACGTTACAATTCACTATCAGTTTTTCGTCCGATTCGAAAATCTTTGACTCACAGCAGAACGGCCATAAGGTGCCCGAGGCAGCAATAGACCCATGGAGACAAGTCGGCCGGTGGACGATGTATTGAATCGGAACGCAATTTGAGTGATCCATCGTCATTAGGTGGCCCTGAACGTTACAATTCACTATCAGTTTTTCGTCCCATTCATACTCTAGGCTCACAGCAGAACGGCCATAAGGTGCCCGAGGCAGAAATAGACCCATGGAGTCAGGTCGGCTGGAGGACGATGTACTGAATCGGGACGCAATTTGTGTGGTCCATCGTCATTAGGTGGCCCTGAATGTTACAATTCACTATCAGTTTTTCGTCCGATTCGAAAATCTTTGACTCACAGCAGAACGGCCATATGGTGCCCGAGGCAGCAATAGACCCATGGAGACAAGTCGGCTGGAGGACGATGTATTGAATCGGGACGCAATTTGAGTGATCCATCGTCATTAGGTGGCCCTGAAAGTTACAATTCACTATTAGTTTTTCGTCCGATTCGAAAATCTCTGACTCACAGCAGAACGGCCATTAGGTGCCCGAGGCAGCAATAGACCCATGGAGACAAGTCGGCTGAAGGACGATGTATTGAATCGGGACGCAATTTGAGTGTTCCATCGTCATTAGGAGGTCCTGAACGTTACAATTCACTATCAGTTTTTCGTCCGATTCGAAAATCTTTGACTCACTGCTGAACGGCCATAAGGTGCCCGAGGCTGCAATAGACCCATGGAGACAGTCTGCTGGAGGACAATGTATTGAATCGGGACGCAATTTGAGTGATCCATCGTCATTAGGTGGCCCTGAACGTTACAATTCACTATCTGTTTTTCGTCCGATTCGAAAATCTTTGACTCACAGCAGAACGGCCATAAGGTGCCAAGGCAGCAATAGACCCATGGAGACAAGTCGGCCGGTGAACGTTACAATTCACTACCAGTTCTTCGTCCCATTCGATAATCTAGATTCACAGCAGAACGGCCATAAGGTGCCCGAGGCAGCAATAGACCCATGGAGTCAACTCGGCTGGAGGACGATGTATTGAATCGGGACGCAATTTGCGTGGTCCATCGTCATTAGGTGGCCCTGAATCTTACATTTCGCTATCAGTTTTTCGTCCGATTCGAAAATCTTTGACTCACAGCAGAACGGCCATTAGGTGCCCGAGGCAGCAATCGACCCGTGGAGACAAGTCTGCTGGAGGACGATGTATTGAATCGGGACGCAATTTGAGTGATCCATCGTCATTAGGTGGCCCAGAACGTTACAATTCACTATCAGTTTTTCGTCCCAATCGATAATCTAGACTCACAGCAGAACGGCCATAAGGTGCCCGAGGCAGCAATAGACCCATGGAGTCAAGTCGGCTGGAGGACGATGTATTGAATCGGGACGCAATTTGAGTAATCCATCGTCATTAGGTGGCCCTGAACGCTACAATTCACTATCAGTTTTTCGTCCGATTCGAAAATCTTTGACTCACAGCAGAACGGCCATAAGGTGCCCGAGGCAGCAATAGACGCATGGAGACAAGTCTGCTGGAAGACGATGTATTGAATCGGGACGCAATTTGAGTGTTCCATCGTCATTAGGAGGCCCTGAACGTTACAATTCACTATCAGTTTTTCGTCCGATTCGAAAATCTTTGAGTCACAGCAGGCCTGCCATAAGGTGCCCGAGGCAGCAATAGACCCATGGAGACAAGTCTGCTGGAGGACCATGTTATGAATCGGGACGCAATTTGAGTGATCCATCGTCATTAGGTGGACTTGAACGTTACAATTCACTATCAGTTTTTCATCCCATTCTATAATCTAGACTCACAGCAGAACGGCCATAAGGTGCCCGAGGCAGCAATAGTCGCATGGAGTCAAGTCGGCTGGGGACGATGTATTGAATCGGGACGCAATTTCAGTGATCCATCGTCATTAGGTGGCCCTGAACGTTACAATTCACTATCAGTTTTTCGTCCCATTCGATAATCTAGATGCACAGCAGGACGGCCATAAGGTGCCCAGGCAGCAATAGACCCATGGAGTCAACTCGACTGGAGGACGATGTATTGAATCGGGACGCAATTTGCGTGGTCCATCGTCATTAGGTGGCCCTGAATGTTACAATTCACTATCAGTTTTTCGTTCGATTCGAAAATCTTTGACTCACAGCAGATTGGCCATTAGATGCCCGAGGCAGCAATCGACCCATGGAGACAAGTCTGCTGGAGGACGATGTATTGAATCGGGACGCAATTTGAGTGATCCATCGTCATTAGGAGGCCCTGAACGTTACAATTCACTATCAGTTTTTCGTCCCATTCGATAATCTAGACTCACAGCAGAACGGCCATAAGGTGCCCGAGGCAGCAATAGACCCATGGAGTCAAGTCGGCTGGAGGACGATGTATTGAATCGGGACGCAATTTGAGTGATCCATCGTCATTAGGTTGCCCTGAACGTTGCAATTCACTATCAGTTTTTCATCCCATTCTATAATCTACACTCACAGCAGAACGGCCATAAGGTGCCCGAGGCAGCAATAGTCCCATGGAGTCAAGTCGGCTAGTGGACGATGTACTGAATCGGGACGCAATTTGTGTGGTCCATCGTCATTAGGTGGCCCTGAATGTTACAAATCACTATCAGTTTTTCGCCCGATTCGAAAATCTTTGACTCATAGCAGAACGGCCATTAGGTGCCCGAGGCAGCAATAGACCCATGGAGACAAGTCGGCTGAAGGACGATGTATTGAATCGGGACGCAATTTGAGTGTTCCATCGTCATTAGGAGGCCCTGAACGTTACAATTCACTATCAGTTTTTTGTCCGATTCGAAAATCTTTGAGTCACAGCTGAACGGCCATAAGGTGCCCGAGGCTGCAATAGACCCATGGAGACAGTCTGCTGGAGGACAATGTATTGAATCGGGACGCAATTTGAGTGATCCATCGTCATTAGGTGGCCCTGAACGTTACAATTCACTATCAGTTTTTCGTCCGATTCGAAAATCTTTGACTCACAGCAGAACGGCCATAAGGTGCCCGAGGCAGCAATAGACGCATGGAGACAAGTCTGCTGGAGGACGATGTATTAATTCGGGACGCAATTTGAATGTTCCATCGTCATTATGAGGCCCTGAACGTTACAATTCACTATCAGTTTTTCGTCCGATTCGAAAATCTTTGACTCACAGCAGAACGGCCATAAGGTGCCCGAGGCAGCAATAGACCCATGGAGTCAACTCGGCTGGAGGACGATGTATTGAATCGGGACGCAATTTGCGTGGTCCATCGTCATTAGGTGGCCCTGAATGTTACAATTCACTATCAGTTTTTCGTCCGATTCGAAAATCTTTGACTCACAGCAGAACGGCCATTAGGTGCCCGAGGCAGCAATCGACCCATGGAGACATGTCTGCTGGAGGACGATGAATTGAATCGGGACGCAATTTGAGTGATCCATCGTCATTAGGAGGCCCTGAACGTTACAATTCACTATCAGTTTTTCGTCCCATTCGATAATGTAGACTCACAGCAGAACGGCCATAAGGTGCCCGAGGCAGCAATAGACCCATGGAGTCAAGTCGGCTGGAGGACGATGTATTGAATCGGGACGCAATTTGAGTGATCCATCGTCATTAGGAGGCCCTGAACGTTACAATTCACTATCAGTTTTTCGTCCCAATCGATAATCTAGACTCACAGCAGAACGGCCATAAGGTGGCCGATGCAGCAATAGACCCATGGAGTCAAGTCGGCTGGAGGACGATGTATTGAATCGGGACGCAATTTGAGTGATCCATCGTCATTAGGTGACCCTGAACGTTACAATTCACTATCAGTTTTTCGTCCCATTCGATAATCTAGACTCACAGCAGAACGGCCATAAGGTGCCCGAGGCAGCAATAGACCCATGGAGACAAGTCTGCTGGAGGACGATGTATTGAATCGGGACGCAATTTGAGTGATCCATCGTCATCAGGAGGCCCTGAACGTTACAATTCACTATCAGTTTTTTGTCCCATTCGATAATCTAGACTCACAGCAGAACGGCCATAAGGTGCCCGAGGCAGCAATAGACCCATGGAGACAAGTCGGCTGGAGGACGATGTATTGAATCGGGACGCAATTTGAGTGATCCATCGTCATTAGGTGGCCCTGAACGTTACAATTCACTATCAGTTTTTCGTCCGATTCGAAAATCTTTGACTCACAGCAGAACGGCCATAAGGTGCCCGAGGCAGCAATAGACGCATGGAGACAAGTCTGCTGGTGGACGATGTATTGAATCGGGAAGCAATTTGAATGTTCCATCGTCATTAGGAGGCCCTGAACGTTACAATTCACTATCAGTTTTTCGTCCGATTCGAAAATCTTTGACTCACAGCAGAACGGCCATAAGGTGCCCGAGGCAGCAATAGACACATGGAGACAAGTCGGCCGGTGGACGATGTAATGAATCGGGACGCAATTTGAGTGATCCATCGTTATTAGGTGGCCCTGAATGTTACAATTCACTATCAGTTTTTCGTCCGATTCGAAAATCTTTGACTCACAGCAGAACGGCCATAAGGTGCCCGAGGCAGCAATAGACCCATGGAGACAAGTCTGCTGGAGGACGATGTATTGAATCGGGACGCAATTTGAGTGATCCATCGTCATTAGGTGGCCCTGAACGTTACAATTCACTATCAGTTTTTCGTCCCATTCATACCCTAGACTCACAGCAGAACGGCCATAAGGAGCCCGAGGCAGCAATAGACCCATGGATTCAGGTCGGCTGGAGGACGATGTACTGAAACGGGACACAGTTTGTGTGGTCCATCGTCATTAGGTGGCCCTGAATGTTACAATTCACTATCAGTTTTTCGTCCGATTCGAAAATCTTTGACTCACAGCAGAACGGCCATAAGGTGCCCGAGGCAGCAATAGACCCATGGAGACACGTCGGCTGGAGGACGATGTATTGAATCGGGACGCAATTTGAGTGATCCATCGTCATTAGGAGGCCCTGAACGTAACAATTCACTATCAGTTTTCCGTGCCACTCGATAATCTAGACTCACAGCAGAACGGCCATAAGGTGCCCGAGGCAGCAATAGACCCATGGAGTCAAGTCGGCTGGAGGACAATGTATTGAATCGGGACGCAATTTGAGTGATCCATCGTCATTAGGAGGCCCTGAACGTTACAATTCACTATCTGTTTTTCGTCCCATTCGATAATCTAGACTCACAGCAGAACGGCCATAAGGTGCCCGAGGCAGCAATAGACCCATGGAGTCAAGTCGGCTGGAGGACGATGTATTGAATCGGGACGCAATTTGAGTGGTCCATCGTCATTAGGTGGCCCTGAACGCTACAATTCACTATCAGTTTTTCGTCCGATTCGAAAATCTATGACTCACAGCAGAACGGCCATAAGGTGCCCGAGGCAGCAATAGACGCATGGAGACAAGTCTACTGGAGGACGTTGTATTGAATCGGGACGCAATTTGAGTGTTCCATCGTCATTAGGAGGCCTTGAACGTTACAATTCACTATCAGTTTTTCGTCCGATTCGAAAATCTTTGACTCACAGCAGGCCTGCCATAAGGTGCCCGAGGCAGCAATAGACCCATGGAGACAAGTCTGCTGGAGGACGATGTATTGAATCGGGACGCAATTTGAGTGATCCATCGTCATTAGGTGGACTTGAACGTTACAATTCACTATCAGTTTTTCATCCCATTCTATAATCTAGACTCACAGCAGAACGGCCATAAGGTGCCCGAGGCAGCAATAGTCGCATGGAGTCAAGTCGGCTGGAGGACGATGTATTGAATCGGGACCCAATTTCAGTGATCCATCGTCATTAGGTGGCCCTGAACGTTACAATTCACTATCAGTTTTTCGTCCCATTCGATAATCTAGATTCACAGCAGGACGGCCATAAGGTGCCCAGGCAGCAATAGACCCATGGAGTCAACTCGGCTGGAGGACGATGTATTGAATCGGGACGCAATTTGCGTGGTCCATCGTCATTAGGTGGCCCTGAATGTTACAATTCACTATCAGTTTTTCGTCCGATTCGAAAATCTTTGACTCACAGCAGATTGGCCATTAGATGCCCGAGGCAGCAATCGACCCATGGAGACAAGTCTGCTGGAGGACGATGTATTGAATCGGGACGCAAATTGAGTGATCCATCGTCATTAGGAGGCCCTGAACGTTACAATTCACTATCAGTTTTTCGTCCCATTCGATAATCTAGACTCACAGCAGAACGGCCATAAGGTGCCCGAGGCAGCAATAGACCCATGGAGTCAAGTCGGCTGGAGGACGATGTATTGAATCGGGACGCAATTTGAGTGATCCATCGTCATTAGGTGGCCCTGAACGTTGCAATTCACTATCAGTTTTTCATCCCATTCTATAATCTACACTCACAGCAGAACGGCCATAAGGTGCCCGAGGCAGCAATAGTCCCACGGAGTCAAGTCGGCTAGTGGACGATGTACTGAATCGGGACGCAATTTGTGTGGTCCATCGTCATTAGGTGGCCCTGAATGTTACAAATCACTATCAGTTTTTCGCCCGATTCGAAAATCTTTGACTCATAGCAGAACGGCCATTAGGTGCCCGAGGCAGCAATAGACCCATGGAGACAAGTCGGCTGAAGGACGATGTATTGAATCGGGACGCAATTTGAGTGTTCCATCGTCATTAGGAGGCCCTGAACGTTACAATTCACTATCAGTTTTTCGTCCGATTCGAAAATCTTTGACTCACAGCAGAACGGCCATAAGGTGCCCGAGGCAGCAATAGACGCATGGAGACAAGTCTGCTGGAGGACGATGTATTGAATCGGGACGCAATTTGAATGTTCCATCGTCATTATGAGGCCCTGAACGTTACAATTCACTATCAGTTTTTCGTCCGATTCGAAAATCTTTGACTCACAGCAGAACGGCCATAAGGTGCCCGAGGCAGCAATAGACCCATGGAGTCAACTCGGCTGGAGGACGATGTATTGAATCGGGACGCAATTTGCGTGGTCCATCGTCATTAGGTGGCCCTGAATGTTACAATTCACTATCAGTTTTTCGTCCGATTCGAAAATCTTTGACTCACAGCAGAACGGCCATTAGGTGCCCGAGGCAGCAATCGACCCATGGAGACAAGTCTGCTGGAGGACGATGTATTGAATCGGGACGCAATTTGAGTGATCCATCGTCATTAGGAGGCCCTGAACGTTACAATTCACTATCAGTTTTTCGTCCCATTCGATAATGTAGACTCACAGCAGAACGGCCATAAGGTGCCCGAGGCAGCAATAGACCCGTGGAGTCAAGTCGGCTGGACGACGATGTATTGAATCGGGACGCAATTTGAGTGATCCATCGTCATTAGGAGGCCCTGAACGTTACAATTCACTATCAGTTTTTCGTCCGATTCGAAAATCTTTGACTCACAGCAGAACGGCCATAAGGTGCCCGAGGCAGCAATAGACCCATGGAGACAAGTCTGCTGGAGGACGATGTATTGAATCGGGACGCAATTTGAGTGATCCATCGTCATTAGGTGGCCCTGAACGTTACAATTCACTATCAGTTTTTCGTCCCATTCATACCCTAGACTCACAGCAGAACGGCCATAAGGAGCCCGAGGCAGCAATAGACCCATGGAGTCAGGTCGGCTGGAGGACGATGTACTGAATCGGGACACAATTTGTGTGGTCCATCGTCATTAGGTGGCCCTGAATGTTACAATTCACTATCAGTTTTTCGTCCGGTTCGAAAATCTTTGACTCACAGCAGAACGGCCATAAGGTGCCCGAGGCAGCAATAGACCCATGGAGACACGTCGGCTGGAGGACGATGTATTGAATCGGGACGCAATTTGAGTGATCCATCGTCATTAGGAGGCCCTGAACGTTACAATTCACTATCAGTTTTCCGTGCCACTCGATAATCTAGACTCACAGCAGAACGGCCATAAGGTGCCCGAGGCAGCAATAGACCCATGGAGTCAAGTCGGCTGGAGGACAATGTATTGAATCGGGACGCAATTTGAGTGATCCATCGTCATTAGGAGGCCCTGAACGTTACAATTCACTATCTGTTTTTCGTCCCATTCGATAATCTAGACTCACAGCAGAACGGCCATAAGGTGCCCGAGGCAGCAATAGACCCATGGAGTCAAGTCGGCTGGAGGACGATGTATTGAATCGGGACGCAATTTGAGTGGTCCATCGTCATTAGGTGGCCCTGAACGCTACAATTCACTATCAGTTTTTCGTCCGATTCGAAAATCTATGACTCACAGCAGAACGGCCATAAGGTGCCCGAGGCAGCAATAGACGCATGGAGACAAGTCTACTGGAGGACGATGTATTGAATCGGGACGCAATTTGAGTGTTCCATCGTCATTAGGAGGCCTTGAACGTTACAATTCACTATCAGTTTTTCGTCCGATTCGAAAATCTTTGACTCACAGCAGGCCTGCCATAAGGTGCCCGAGGCAGCAATAGACCCATGGAGACAAGTCTGCTGGAGGACGATGTATTGAATCGGGACGCAATTTGAGTGATCCATCGTCATTAGGTGGACTTGAACGTTACAATTCACTATCAGTTTTTCATCCCATTCTATAATCTAGACTCACAGCAGAACGGCCATAAGGTGCCCGAGGCAGCAATAGTCGCATGGAGTCAAGTCGGCTGGAGGACGATGTATTGAATCGGGACCCAATTTCAGTGATCCATCGTCATTAGGTGGCCCTGAACGTTACAATTCACTATCAGTTTTTCGTCCCATTCGATAATCTAGATTCACAGCAGGACGGCCATAAGGTGCCCAGGCAGCAATAGACCCATGGAGTCAACTCGGCTGGAGGACGATGTATTGAATCGGGACGCAATTTGCGTGGTCCATCGTCATTAGGTGGCCCTGAATGTTACAATTCACTATCAGTTTTTCGTCCGATTCGAAAATCTTTGACTCACAGCAGATTGGCCATTAGATGCCCGAGGCAGCAATCGACCCATGGAGACAAGTCTGCTGGAGGACGATGTATTGAATCGGGACGCAAATTGAGTGATCCATCGTCATTAGGAGGCCCTGAACGTTACAATTCACTATCAGTTTTTCGTCCCATTCGATAATCTAGACTCACAGCAGAACGGCCATAAGGTGCCCGAGGCAGCAATAGACCCATGGAGTCAAGTCGGCTGGAGGACGATGTATTGAATCGGGACGCAATTTGAGTGATCCATCGTCATTAGGTGGCCCTGAACGTTGCAATTCACTATCAGTTTTTCATCCCATTCTATAATCTACACTCACAGCAGAACGGCCATAAGGTGCCCGAGGCAGCAATAGTCCCACGGAGTCAAGTCGGCTAGTGGACGATGTACTGAATCGGGACGCAATTTGTGTGGTCCATCGTCATTAGGTGGCCCTGAATGTTACAAATCACTATCAGTTTTTCGCCCGATTCGAAAATCTTTGACTCATAGCAGAACGGCCATTAGGTGCCCGAGGCAGCAATAGACCCATGGAGACAAGTCGGCTGAAGGACGATGTATTGAATCGGGACGCAATTTGAGTGTTCCATCGTCATTAGGAGGCCCTGAACGTTACAATTCACTATCAGTTTTTCGTCCGATTCGAAAATCTTTGACTCACAGCAGAACGGCCATAAGGTGCCCGAGGCAGCAATAGACGCATGGAGACAAGTCTGCTGGAGGACGATGTATTGAATCGGGACGCAATTTGAATGTTCCATCGTCATTATGAGGCCCTGAACGTTACAATTCACTATCAGTTTTTCGTCCGATTCGAAAATCTTTGACTCACAGCAGAACGGCCATAAGGTGCCCGAGGCAGCAATAGACCCATGGAGTCAACTCGGCTGGAGGACGATGTATTGAATCGGGACGCAATTTGCGTGGTCCATCGTCATTAGGTGGCCCTGAATGTTACAATTCACTATCAGTTTTTCGTCCGATTCGAAAATCTTTGACTCACAGCAGAACGGCCATTAGGTGCCCGAGGCAGCAATCGACCCATGGAGACAAGTCTGCTGGAGGACGATGTATTGAATCGGGACGCAATTTGAGTGATCCATCGTCATTAGGAGGCCCTGAACGTTACAATTCACTATCAGTTTTTCGTCCCATTCGATAATGTAGACTCACAGCAGAACGGCCATAAGGTGCCCGAGGCAGCAATAGACCCATGGAGTCAAGTCGGCTGGAGGACGATGTATTGAATCGGGACGCAATTTGAGTGATCCATCGTCATTAGGAGGCCCTGAACGTTACAATTCACTATCAGTTTTTCGTCCGATTCGAAAATCTTTGACTCACAGCAGAACGGCCATAAGGTGCCCGAGGCAGCAATAGACCCATGGAGACAAGTCTGCTGGAGGACGATGTATTGAATCGGGACGCAATTTGAGTGATCCATCGTCATTAGGTGGCCCTGAACGTTACAATTCACTATCAGTTTTTCGTCCCATTCATACCCTAGACTCACAGCAGAACGGCCATAAGGAGCCCGAGGCAGCAATAGACCCATGGAGTCAGGTCGGCTGGAGGACGATGTACTGAATCGGGACACAATTTGTGTGGTCCATCGTCATTAGGTGGCCCTGAATGTTACAATTCACTATCAGTTTTTCGTCCGATTCGAAAATCTTTGACTCACAGCAGAACGGCCATAAGGTGCCCGAGGCAGCAATAGACCCATGGAGACACGTCGGCTGGAGGACGATGTATTGAATCGGGACGCAATTTGAGTGATCCATCGTCATTAGGAGGCCCTGAACGTTACAATTCACTATCAGTTTTCCGTGCCACTCGATAATCTAGACTCACAGCAGAACGGCCATAAGGTGCCCGAGGCAGCAATAGACCCATGGAGTCAAGTCGGCTGGAGGACAATGTATTGAATCGGGACGCAATTTGAGTGATCCATCGTCATTAGGAGGCCCTGAACGTTACAATTCACTATCTGTTTTTCGTCCCATTCGATAATCTAGACTCACAGCAGAACGGCCATAAGGTGCCCGAGGCAGCAATAGACCCATGGAGTCAAGTCGGCTGGAGGACGATGTATTGAATCGGGACGCAATTTGAGTGGTCCATCGTCATTAGGTGGCCCTGAACGCTACAATTCACTATCAGTTTTTCGTCCGATTCGAAAATCTATGACTCACAGCAGAACGGCCATAAGGTGCCCGAGGCAGCAATAGACGCATGGAGACAAGTCTACTGGAGGACGATGTATTGAATCGGGACGCAATTTGAGTGTTCCATCGTCATTAGGAGGCCTTGAACGTTACAATTCACTATCAGTTTTTCGTCCGATTCGAAAATCTTTGACTCACAGCAGGCCTGCCATAAGGTGCCCGAGGCAGCAATAGACCCATGGAGACAAGTCTGCTGGAGGACGATGTATTGAATCGGGACGCAATTTGAGTGATCCATCGTCATTAGGTGGACTTGAACGTTACAATTCACTATCAGTTTTTCATCCCATTCTATAATCTAGACTCACAGCAGAACGGCCATAAGGTGCCCGAGGCAGCAATAGTCGCATGGAGTCAAGTCGGCTGGAGGACGATGTATTGAATCGGGACCCAATTTCAGTGATCCATCGTCATTAGGTGGCCCTGAACGTTACAATTCACTATCAGTTTTTCGTCCCATTCGATAATCTAGATTCACAGCAGGACGGCCATAAGGTGCCCAGGCAGCAATAGACCCATGGAGTCAACTCGGCTGGAGGACGATGTATTGAATCGGGACGCAATTTGCGTGGTCCATCGTCATTAGGTGGCCCTGAATGTTACAATTCACTATCAGTTTTTCGTCCGATTCGAAAATCTTTGACTCACAGCAGATTGGCCATTAGATGCCCGAGGCAGCAATCGACCCATGGAGACAAGTCTGCTTGAGGACGATGTATTGAATCGGGACGCAAATTGAGTGATCCATCGTCATTAGGAGGCCCTGAACGTTACAATTCACTATCAGTTTTTCGTCCCATTCGATAATCTAGACTCACAGCAGAACGGCCATAAGGTGCCCGAGGCAGCAATAGACCCATGGAGTCAAGTCGGCTGGAGGACGATGTATTGAATCGGGACGCAATTTGAGTGATCCATCGTCATTAGGTGGCCCTGAACGTTGCAATTCACTATCAGTTTTTCATCCCATTCTATAATCTACACTCACAGCAGAACAGCCATAAGGTGCCCGAGGCAGCAATAGTCCCACGGAGTCAAGTCGGCTAGTGGACGATGTACTGAATCGGGACGCAATTTGTGTGGTCCATCGTCATTAGGTGGCCCTGAATGTTACAAATCACTATCAGTTTTTCGCCCGATTCGAAAATCTTTGACTCATAGCAGAACGGCCATTAGGTGCCCGAGGCAGCAATAGACCCATGGAGACAAGTCGGCTGAAGGACGATGTATTGAATCGGGACGCAATTTGAGTGTTCCATCGTCATTAGGAGGCCCTGAACGTTACAATTCACTATCAGTTTTTCGTCCGATTCGAAAATCTTTGACTCACAGCAGAACGGCCATAAGGTGCCCGAGGCAGCAATAGACGCATGGAGACAAGTCTGCTGGAGGACGATGTATTGAATCGGGACGCAATTTGAATGTTCCATCGTCATTATGAGGCCCTGAACGTTACAATTCACTATCAGTTTTTCGTCCGATTCGAAAATCTTTGACTCACAGCAGAACGGCCATAAGGTGCCCGAGGCAGCAATAGACCCATGGAGTCAACTCGGCTGGAGGACGATGTATTGAATCGGGACGCAATTTGCGTGGTCCATCGTCATTAGGTGGCCCTGAATGTTACAATTCACTATCAGTTTTTCGTCCGATTCGAAAATCTTTGACTCACAGCAGAACGGCCATTAGGTGCCCGAGGCAGCAATCGACCCATGGAGACAAGTCTGCTGGAGGACGATGTATTGAATCGGGACGCAATTTGAGTGATCCATCGTCATTAGGAGGCCCTGAACGTTACAATTCACTATCAGTTTTTCGTCCCATTCGATAATGTAGACTCACAGCAGAACGGCCATAAGGTGCCCGAGGCAGCAATAGACCCATGGAGTCAAGTCGGCTGGAGGACGATGTATTGAATCGGGACGCAATTTGAGTGATCCATCGTCATTGGGAGGCCCTGAACGTTACAATTCACTATCAGTTTTTCGTCCGATTCGAAAATCTTTGACTCACAGCAGAACGGCCATAAGGTGCCCGAGGCAGCAATAGACCCATGGAGACAAGTCTGCTGGAGGACGATGGATTGAATCGGGACGCAATTTGAGTGATCCATCGTCATTAGGTGGCCCTGAACGTTACAATTCACTATCAGTTTTTCGTCCCATTCATACCCTAGACTCACAGCAGAACGGCCATAAGGAGCCCGAGGCAGCAATAGACCCATGGAGTCAGGTCGGCTGGAGGACGATGTACTGAATCGGGACACAATTTGTGTGGTCCATCGTCATTAGGTGGCCCTGAATGTTACAATTCACTATCAGTTTTTCGTCCGATTCGAAAATCTTTGACTCACAGCAGAACGGCCATAAGGTGCCCGAGGCAGCAATAGACCCATGGAGACACGTCGGCTGGAGGACGATGTATTGAATCGGGACGCAATTTGAGTGATCCATCGTCATTAGGAGGCCCTGAACGTTACAATTCACTATCAGTTTTCCGTGCCACTCGATAATCTAGACTCACAGCAGAACGGCCATAAGGTGCCCGAGGCAGCAATAGACCCATGGAGTCAAGTCGGCTGGAGGACAATGTATTAAATCGGGACGCAATTTGAGTGATCCATCGTCATTAGGAGGCCCTGAACGTTACAATTCACTATCTGTTTTTCGTCCCATTCGATAATCTAGACTCACAGCAGAACGGCCATAAGGTGCCCGAGGCAGCAATAGACCCATGGAGTCAAGTCGGCTGGAGGACGATGTATTGAATCGGGACGCAATTTGAGTGGTCCATCGTCATTAGGTGGCCCTGAACGCTACAATTCACTATCAGTTTTTCGTCCGATTCGAAAATCTTTGACTCACAGCAGAACGGCCATAAGGTGCCCGAGGCAGCAATAGACGCATGGAGACAAGTCTACTGGAGGACGATGTATTGAATCGGGACGCAATTTGAGTGTTCCATCGTCATTAGGAGGCCTTGAACGTTACAATTCACTATCAGTTTTTCATCCCAATCTATAATCTAGACTCACAGCAGAACGGCCATAAGGTGCCCGAGGCAGCAATAGTCGCATGGAGTCAAGTCGGCTGGAGGACGATGTATTGAATCGGGACCCAATTTCAGTGATCCATCGTCATTAGGTGGCCCTGAACGTTACAATTCACTATCAGTTTTTCGTCCCATTCGATAATCTAGATTCACAGCAGGACGGCCATAAGGTGCCCAGGCAGCAATAGACCCATGGAGTCAACTCGGCTGGAGGACGATGTATTGAATCGGGACGCAATTTGCGTGGTCCATCGTCATTAGGTGGCCCTGAATGTTACAATTCACTATCAGTTTTTCGTCCGATTCGAAAATCTTTGACTCACAGCAGGTTGGCCATTAGATGCCCGAGGCAGCAATCGACCCATGGAGACAAGTCTGCTGGAGGACGATGTATTCAATCGGGACGCAAATTGAGTGATCCATCGTCATTAGGAGGCCCTGAACGTTACAATTCACTATCAGTTTTTCGTCCCATTCGATAATCTAGACTCACAGCAGAACGGCCATAAGGTGCCCGAGGCAGCAATAGACCCATGGAGTCAAGTCGGCTGGAGGACGATGTATTGAATCGGGACGCAATTTGAGTGATCCATCGTCATTAGGTGGCCCTGAACGTTGCAATTCACTATCAGTTTTTCATCCCATTCTATAATCTACACTCACAGCAGAACGGCCATAAGGTGCCCGAGGCAGCAATAGTCCCACGGAGTCAAGTCGGCTAGTGGACGATGTACTGAATCGGGACGCAATTTGTGTGGTCCATCGTCATTAGGTGGCCCTGAATGTTACAAATCACTATCAGTTTTTCGCCCGATTCGAAAATCTTTGACTCATAGCAGAACGGCCATTAGGTGCCCGAGGCAGCAATAGACCCATGGAGACAAGTCGGCTGAAGGACGATGTATTGAATCGGGACGCAATTTGAGTGTTCCACCGTCATTAGGAGGCCCTGAACGTTACAATTCACTATCAGTTTTTCGTCCGATTCGAAAATCTTTGACTCACAGCAGAACGGCCATAAGGTGCCCGAGGCAGCAATTGACGCATGGAGACAAGTCTGCTGGAGGACGATGTATTGAATCGGGACGCAATTTGAGTGATCCATCGTTTTTAGGTGGCCCTGAAAGTTACAATTCACTATCAGTTTTACGTCCCATTCGATAATCTAGACTCACAGCAGAACGGCCATAAGGTGCCCGAGCCAGCAATAGACCCATGGAGACAAGTCGGCTGGAGGACGATGTATTGAATCGGGACGCAATTTGAGTGATCCATCGTCATTAGGTGGCCCTGAACGCTACAATTCACTATCAGTTTTTCGTCCGATTCGAAAATCTTTGACTCACAGCAGAACGGCCATAAGGTGCCCGAGGCAGCAATAGACGCATGGAGACAAGTCTGCTGGAGGACGATGTATTGAATCGGGACGCAATTTGAGTGTTCCATCGTCATTAGGAGGCCCTGAACGTTACAATTCACTATCAGTTTTTCGTCCGATTCGAAAATCTTTGAGTCACAGCAGGCCTGCCATAAGGTGCCCGAGGCAGCAATAGACCCATGGAGACAAGTCTGCTGGAGGACGATGTATTGAATCGGGACGCAATTTCAGTGATCCATCGTCATTAGGTGGACTTGAACGTTACAATTCACTATCAGTTTTTCATCCCATTCTATAATCTAGACTCACAGCAGAACGGCCATAAGGTGCCCGAGGCAGCAATAGTCCCATGGAGTCAAGTCGGCTGGGGACGATGTATTGAATCGGGACGCAATTTCAGTGATCCATCGTCATTAGGTGGCCCTGAACGTTACAATTCAGTATCAGTTTTTCGTCCCATTCGATAATCTAGATTCACAGCAGAACGGCCATAAGGTGCCCGAGGCAGCAATAGACCCATGGAGTCAACTCGGCTGGAGGACGATGTATTGAATCGGGACGCAATTTGCGTGGTCCATCGTCATTAGGTGGCCCTTAACGCTACAATTCACTATCAGTTTTTCGTCCGATTCGTAAATCTTTGACTCACAGCAGAACGGCCATTAGGTGCCCGAGGCAGCAATCGACCCATGGAGACAAGTCTGCTGGAGGACGATGTATTGAATCGGGACGCAATTTGAGTGATCCATCGTCATTAGGAGGCCCTGAACGTTACAATTCACTGTCAGTTTTTCGTCCCATTCGATAATCTAGACTCACAGCAGAACGTCCATAAGGTGCCCGAGGCAGCAATAGACCCATGGAGTCAAGTCGGCTGGAGGACGATGTATTGAATCGGGACGCAATTTGAGTGATCCATCGTCCTTAGGAGGCCCTGAACGTTACAATTCACTATCAGTTTTTCGTCCCATTCGATAATCTAGACTCACAGCAGAACGGCCATAAGGTGCCCGAGGCAGCAATAGACCCATGGAGTCAAGTCGGCTGGAGGACGCTGTATTGAATCGGGACGCAATTTGAGTGATCCATCGTCGTTAGGTGCCCTGAACGTTACAATTCACTATCAGTTTTTCGTCGCATTCGATAATCTAGACTCACAGCAGAACGGCCATAAGGTGCCCGAGGCAGCAATAGACCCATGGAGACAAGTCTGCTGGAGGACGATGTATTGAATCGGGACGCAATTTGGGTGATCCATCGTCATTAGGAGGCCCTGAACGTTACTATTCACAATCAGTTTTTCGTCCCATTCGATAATCTAGACTCACAGCACAACGGCCATAAGGTGCCCGAGGCAGCAATAGACCCATGGAGTCAAGTCGGCTGGAGGACGATGTATTGAATCGGGACGCAATTTGAGTGATCCATCGTCATTAGGAGGCCCTGAACGTTACAATTCACTATCAGTTTTTCGTCCCATTCGATAATCTAGACTCACAGCAGAACGGCCATAAGGTGCCCGAGGCAGCAATAGACCCATGGAGTCAGGTCGGCTGGAGGACGATGTATTGAATCGGGACGCAATTTGAGTGATCCATCGTCATTAGGTGGCCCTGAATGTTACAATTCACTATCAGTTTTTCGTCCCATTCGATAATCTAGACTCACAGCAGAACGGCCATAAGGTGCCCGAGGCAGCAATAGACCCATGGAGACAAGTCTGCTGGAGGACGATGTATTGAATCGGGACGCAATTTGAGTGATCCATCGTCATTAGGAGGCCCTGAACGTTACAATTCACTATCAGTTTTTTGTCCCATTCGACAATCTAGACTCACAGCAGAACGGCCATAAGGTGCCCGAGGCAGCAATAGACCCATGGAGACAAGTCGGCTGGAGGACGATGTATTGAATCGGGACGAAATTTGAGTGATCCATCGTCATTAGGTGGCCCTGAACGTTACAATTCACTATCAGTTTTTCGTCCGATTCGAAAATTTTTGACTCACAGCAGAACGGCCATAAGGTGCCCGAGGCAGCAATAGACGCATGGAGACAAGTCTGCTGGAGGACGATGTATTGAATCGGGACGCAATTTGAATGTTCCATCGTCATTAGGAGGCCCTGAACGTTACAATTCACTATCAGTTTTTCGTCCGATTCGAAAATCTTTGACTCACAGCAGAACGGCCATAAGGTGCCCGAGGCAGCAATAGACCCATGGAGACAAGTCGGCCGGTGGACGATGTAATGAATCGGGACGCAATTTGAGTGATCCATCGTCATTAGGTGACCCTGAATGCTACAATTCACTATCAGTTTTTCGTCCGATTCGAAAATCTTTGACTCACAGCAGAACGGCCATAAGGTGCCCGAGGCAGCAATAGACCCATGGAGACAACTCGGCTGGAGGACGATGTATTTAATCGGGACGCAATTTGAGTTATCCATCGTCATTAGGTGGCCCTGAAAGTTACAATTCACTATCAGTTTTTCGTCCGATTCGAAAATCTTTGACTCACAGCAGAACGGCCATTAGGTGCCCGAGGCAGCAATAGACCCATGGAGACAAGTCGGCTGGAGGACGATGTATTGAATCGGGACGCAATTTGAGTGATCCATCGTCATTATGTGGCCCTGAACGTTACAATTCACTATCAGTTTTTCGTCCGATTCGAAAATCTTTGACTCACAGCAGAACGGCCATAAGGTGCCCGAGGCAGCAATAGACGCATGGAGACAAGTCTGCTGGAGGACGATGTATTGAATCGGGACGCAATTTGAATGTTCCATCGTCATTAGGAGGCCCTGAACGTTACAATTCACTATCAGTTTTTCGTCCGATACGAAAATCTTTGACTCACAGCAGAACGGCCATAAGGTGCCCGAGGCAGCAATAGACCCATGGAGACAAGTCGGCTGGAGGACGATGTATTGAATCGGGACGCAATTTGAGTGATCCATCGTCATTAGGTGGCCCTGAAAGTTACAATTCACTATCAGTTTTTCGTCCGATTCGAGAATCTTTGACTCACAGCAGAACGGCCATTAGGTGCCCGAGGCAGCAATAGACCCATGGAGACAAGTCGGCTGAAGGACGATGTATTGAATCGGGACGCAATTTGAGTGTTCCATCGTCATTAGGAGGCCCTGAACGTTACAATTCACTATCAGTTTTTCGTCCGATTCGAAAATCTTTGACTCACAGCAGAACGGCCATAAGGTGCCCGAGGCAGCAATAGACGCATGGAGACAAGTCTGCTGGAGGACGATGTATTGAATCGGGACGCAATTTGAATGTTCCATCGTCATTATGAGGCCCTGAACGTTACAATTCACTATCAGTTTTTCGTCCGATTCGAAAATCTTTGACTCACAGCAGAACGGCCATAAGGTGCCCGAGGCATGGAGTCAACTCGGCTGGAGGACGATGTATTGAATCGGGACCCAATATGAGTGATCCATCGTCATTAGGTGGCCCTGAACGTTACAATTCACTATCAGTTTTTCGTCCCATTCATACTCTAGACTCACAGCAGAACGGCAATAAGGTGCACGAGGCAGCAATAGACCCATGGAGTCAGGTCGGCTGGAGGACGATGTACTGAATCGGGACGCAATTTGTGTGGTCCATCGTCATTAGGTGGCCCTGAATGTTACAATTCACTATCAGTTTTTCGTCCGATTCGAAAATCTTTGACTCACAGCAGAACGGCCATAAGGTGCCCGAGGCAGCAATCGACCCTTGGAGACAAGTCTGCTGGAGGACGATGTATTGAATCGGGACGCAATTTGAGTGATCCATCGTTTTTAGGTGGCCCTGAAAGTTACAATTCACTATCAGTTTTACGTCCCATTCGATAATCTAGACTCACAGCAGAACGGCCATAAGGTGCCCGAGGCAGCAATAGACCCATGGAGACAAGTCGGCTGGAGGACGATGTATTGAATCGGGACGCAATTTGAGTGATCCATCGTCATTAGGTGGCCCTGAACGCTACAATTCACTATCAGTTTTTCGTCCGATTCGAAAATCTTTGACTCACAGCAGAACGGCCATAAGGTGCCCGAGGCAGCAATAGACGCATGGAGACAAGTCTGCTGGAGGACGATGTATTGAATCGGGACGCAATTTGAGTGTTCCATCGTCATTAGGAGGCCCTGAACGTTACAATTCACTATCAGTTTTTCGTCCGATTCGAAAATCTTTGAGTCACAGCAGGCCTGCCATAAGGTGCCCGAGGCAGCAATAGACCCATGGAGACAAGTCTGCTGGAGGACGATGTATTGAATCGGGACGCAATTTCAGTGATCCATCGTCATTAGGTGGACTTGAACGTTACAATTCACTATCAGTTTTTCATCCCATTCTATAATCTAGACTCACAGCAGAACGGCCATAAGGTGCCCGAGGCAGCAATAGTCCCATGGAGTCAAGTCGGCTGGGGACGATGTATTGAATCGGGACGCAATTTCAGTGATCCATCGTCATTAGGTGGCCCTGAACGTTACAATTCAGTATCAGTTTTTCGTCCCATTCGATAATCTAGATTCACAGCAGAACGGCCATAAGGTGCCCGAGGCAGCAATAGACCCATGGAGTCAACTCGGCTGGAGGACGATGTATTGAATCGGGACGCAATTTGCGTGGTCCATCGTCATTAGGTGGCCCTTAACGCTACAATTCACTATCAGTTTTTCGTCCGATTCGTAAATCTTTGACTCACAGCAGAACGGCCATTAGGTGCCCGAGGCAGCAATCGACCCATGGAGACAAGTCTGCTGGAGGACGATGTATTGAATCGGGACGCAATTTGAGTGATCCATCGTCATTAGGAGGCCCTGAACGTTACAATTCACTGTCAGTTTTTCGTCCCATTCGATAATCTAGACTCACAGCAGAACGTCCATAAGGTGCCCGAGGCAGCAATAGACCCATGGAGTCAAGTCGGCTGGAGGACGATGTATTGAATCGGGACGCAATTTGAGTGATCCATCGTCCTTAGGAGGCCCTGAACGTTACAATTCACTATCAGTTTTTCGTCCCATTCGATAATCTAGACTCACAGCAGAACGGCCATAAGGTGCCCGAGGCAGCAATAGACCCATGGAGTCAAGTCGGCTGGAGGACGCTGTATTGAATCGGGACGCAATTTGAGTGATCCATCGTCGTTAGGTGCCCTGAACGTTACAATTCACTATCAGTTTTTCGTCGCATTCGATAATCTAGACTCACAGCAGAACGGCCATAAGGTGCCCGAGGCAGCAATAGACCCATGGAGACAAGTCTGCTGGAGGACGATGTATTGAATCGGGACGCAATTTGGGTGATCCATCGTCATTAGGTGGCCCTGAACGTTACTATTCACAATCAGTTTTTCGTCCCATTCGATAATCTAGACTCACAGCACAACGGCCATAAGGTGCCCGAGGCAGCAATAGACCCATGGAGTCAAGTCGGCTGGAGGACGATGTATTGAATCGGGACGCAATTTGAGTGATCCATCGTCATTAGGAGGCCCTGAACGTTACAATTCACTATCAGTTTTTCGTCCCATTCGATAATCTAGACTCACAGCAGAACGGCCATAAGGTGCCCGAGGCAGCAATAGACCCATGGAGTCAGGTCGGCTGGAGGACGATGTATTGAATCGGGACGCAATTTGAGTGATCCATCGTCATTAGGTGGCCCTGAATGTTACAATTCACTATCAGTTTTTCGTCCCATTCGATAATCTAGACTCACAGCAGAACGGCCATAAGGTGCCCGAGGCAGCAATAGACCCATGGAGACAAGTCTGCTGGAGGACGATGTATTGAATCGGGACGCAATTTGAGTGATCCATCGTCATTAGGAGGCCCTGAACGTTACAATTCACTATCAGTTTTTTGTCCCATTCGACAATCTAGACTCACAGCAGAACGGCCATAAGGTGCCCGAGGCAGCAATAGACCCATGGAGACAAGTCGGCTGGAGGACGATGTGTTGAATCGGGACGCAATTTGAATGTTCCATCGTCATTAGGAGGCCCTGAACGTTACAATTCACTATCAGTTTTTCGTCCGATTCGAAAATCTTTGACTCACAGCAGAACGGCCATAAGGTGCCCGAGGCAGCAATAGACCCATGGAGACAAGTCGGCC
This sequence comes from Schistocerca cancellata, assembly GCF_023864275.1. Classification (NCBI taxonomy): domain Eukaryota; kingdom Metazoa; phylum Arthropoda; class Insecta; order Orthoptera; family Acrididae; genus Schistocerca; species Schistocerca cancellata. The sequence continues at coordinate 843,156,305 of NC_064630.1, forward strand.
GGTGGACGATGTAATGAATCGGGACGCAATTTGAGTGATCCATCGTCATTAGGTGACCCTGAATGCTACAATTCACTATCAGTTTTTCGTCCGATTCGAAAATCTTTGACTCACAGCAGAACGGCCATAAGGTGCCCGAGGCAGCAATAGACCCATGGAGACAACTCGGCTGGAGGACGATGTATTTAATCGGGACGCAATTTGAGTTATCCATCGTCATTAGGTGGCCCTGAAAGTTACAATTCACTATCAGTTTTTCGTCCGATTCGAAAATCTTTGACTCACAGCAGAACGGCCATTAGGTGCCCGAGGCAGCAATAGACCCATGGAGACAAGTCGGCTGGAGGACGATGTATTGAATCGGGACGCAATTTGAGTGATCCATCGTCATTATGTGGCCCTGAACGTTACAATTCACTATCAGTTTTTCGTCCGATTCGAAAATCTTTGACTCACAGCAGAACGGCCATAAGGTGCCCGAGGCAGCAATAGACGCATGGAGACAAGTCTGCTGGAGGACGATGTATTGAATCGGGACGCAATTTGAATGTTCCATCGTCATTAGGAGGCCCTGAACGTTACAATTCACTATCAGTTTTTCGTCCGATACGAAAATCTTTGACTCACAGCAGAACGGCCATAAGGTGCCCGAGGCAGCAATAGACCCATGGAGACAAGTCGGCTGGAGGACGATGTATTGAATCGGGACGCAATTTGAGTGATCCATCGTCATTAGGTGGCCCTGAAAGTTACAATTCACTATCAGTTTTTCGTCCGATTCGAGAATCTTTGACTCACAGCAGAACGGCCATTAGGTGCCCGAGGCAGCAATAGACCCATGGAGACAAGTCGGCTGAAGGACGATGTATTGAATCGGGACGCAATTTGAGTGTTCCATCGTCATTAGGAGGCCCTGAACGTTACAATTCACTATCAGTTTTTCGTCCGATTCGAAAATCTTTGAGTCACAGCTGAACGGCCATAAGGTGCCCGAGCCTGCAATAGACCCATGGAGACAGTCTGCTGGAGGACAATGTATTGAATCGGGACGCAATTTGAGTGATCCATCGTCATTAGGTGGCCCTGAACGTTACAATTCACTATCTGTTTTTCGTCCGATTCGAAAATCTTTGACTCACAGCAGAACGGCCATAAGGTGCCAAGGCAGCAATAGACCCATGGAGACATGTCGGCTGGAGGACGATGTATTGAATCGGGACGCAATTTGAGTGATCCATCGTCATTAGGTGACCCTGAACGTTACAATTCACTATCAGTTTTTCGTCCGATTCGAAAATCTTTGACTCACAGCAGTACGGCCATTAGGTGCCCGAGGCAGCAATCGACCCGTGGAGACAAGTCTGCTGGAGGACGATGTATTGAATCGGGACGCAATTTGCGTGGTCCATCGTCATTAGGTGGCCCTGAATGTTACAATTCACTATCAGTTTATCGTCCGATTCGAAAATCTTTGACTCACAGCAGTACGGCCATTAGGTGCCCGAGGCAGCAATCGACCCGTGGAGACAAGTCTGCTGGAGGACGATGTATTGAATCGGGACGCAATTTGAGTGATCCATCGTCATTAGGTGGCCCTGAACGTTACAATTCACTATCAGTTTTTCGTCCCAATCGATAATCTAGACTCACAGCAGAACGGCCATAAGGTGCCCGAGGCAGCAATAGACCCATGGAGTCAAGTCGGCTGGAGGACGATGTATTGAATCGGGACGCAATTTGAATGTTCCATCGTCATTATGAGGCCCTGAACGTTACAATTCACTATCAGTTATTCGTCCCATTCGATAATCTAGATTCACAGCAGAACGGCCATAAGGTGCCCAGGCAGCAATAGACCCATGGAGTCAACTCGGCTGGAGGACGATGTATTGAATCGGGACGCAATTTGCGTGGTCCATCGTCATTAGGTGGCCCTGAATGTTACAATTCACTATCAGTTTTTCGTCCGATTCGAAAATCTTTGACTCACACCAGAACGGCCATTAGGTGCCCGAGGCAGCAATCGACCCATGGAGACAAGTCTGCTGGAGGACGATGTATTGAATCGGGACGCAATTTGAGTGATCCATCGTTATTAGGAGGCTCTGAACGTTACAATTCACTATCAGTTTTTCGTCCCATTCGATAATCTAGACTCACAGCAGAACGGCCATAAGGTGCCCGAGGCAGCAATAGACCCATGGAGTCAAGTCGGCTGGAGGACGATGTATTGAATCGGGACGCAATTTGAGTGATCCATCGTCATTAGGTGGCCCTGAACGTTACAATTCACTATCAGTTTTTCATCCCATTCTATAATCTAGACTCACAGCAGAACGGCCATAAGGTGCCCGAGGCAGCAATAGTCCCATGGAGTCAAGTCGGCTAGTGGACGATGTACTGAATCGGGACGCAATTTGTGTGGTCCATCGTCATTAGGTGGCCCTGAATGTTACAAATCACTATCAGTTTTTCGTCCGATTCCAAAATCTTTGACTCACAGCAGAACGGCCATTAGGTGCCCGAGGCAGCAATAGACCCATGGAGACAAGTCGGCTGAAGGTCGATGTATTGAATCGGGACGCAATTTGAGTGTTCCATCGTCATTAGGAGGCCCTGAACGTTACAATTCACTATCAGTTTTTCGTCCCATTCATACTCTAGACTCACAGCAGAACGGCAATAAGGTGCCCGAGGCAGCAATAGACCCATGGAGTCAGGTCGGCTGGAGGACGATGTACTGAATCGGGACGCAATTTGTGTGGTCCATCGTCATTAGGTGGCCCTGAATGTTACAATTCACTATCAGTTTTTCGTCCGATTCGAAAATCTTTAACTCACAGCAGAACGGCCATAAGGTGCCCGAGGCAGCAATAGACCCATGGAGTCAAGTCGGCTGGAGGACGATGTATTGAATCGGGACGCAATTTGAGTGATCCATCGTCATTAGGAGGCCCTGAACGTTACAATTCACTATCAGTTTTTCGTCCCATTCATACTCTAGACTCACAGCAGAACGGCAGTAAGGTGCCCGAGGCAGCAATAGACCCATGGAGACAAGTCTGCTGGAGGACGATGTATAAGAATCGGGACGCAATTTGAGTGATCCATCGTCATTAGGTGGACTTGAACGTTACAATTCACTATCAGTTTTTCATCTCATTCTATAATCTAGACTCACAGCAGAACGGCCATAAGGTGCCCGAGGCAGCAATACTCCCATGGAGTCAAGTCGGCTGGGGATGATGTATTGAATCGGGACGCAATTTCAGTGATCCATCGTCATTAGGTGGCCCTGAACGTTACAATTCACTATCAGTTTTTCGTCCCATTCGATAATCTAGATTCACAGCAGAACGGCCATAAGGTACCCGAGGCAGCAATAGACCCATGGAGTCAACTCGGCTGGAGGACGATGTATTGAATCGGGACGCAATTTGCGTGGTCCATCTTCATTAGGTGGCCCTGAATGTTACAATTCACTATCAGTTTTTCGTCCGATTCGAAAATCTTTGACTCACAGCAGAACGGCCATTAGGTGCCCGAGGCAGCAATCGACCCATGGAGACAAGTCTGCTGGAGGACGATGTATTGAATCGGGACGCAATTTGAGTGATCCATCGTCATTAGGAGGCCCTGAACGTTACAATTCACTATCAGTTTTTCGTCCCATTCGATAATCTAGACTCACAGCAGAACGGCCATAAGGTGCCCGAGGCAGCAATAGACCCATGGAGTCAAGTCGGCTGGAGGACGATGTATTGAATCGGGACGCAATTTGAGTGATCCATCGTCATTAGGAGGCCATGATCGTTACAATTCACTATCAGTTTTTCGTCCCATTCGATAATCTAGACTCACAGCAGAACGGCCATAAGGTGCCCGAGGCAGCAATAGATCCATGGAGTCAAGTCGGCTGGAGGACGATGTATTGTATCGGGACGCAATTTGAGTCATCCATCGTCATTAGGAGGCCCTGAACGTTACAATTCACTATCAGTTTTTCGTGCCATTCGATAATCTAGACTCACAGCAGAACGGCCATAAGGTGCCCGAGGCAGCAATAGACCCATGGAGTCAAGTCGGCTGGAGGACGATGTATTGAATCGGGACGCAATTTGAGTGATCCATCGTTATTAGGAGGCCCTGAACGTAACAATTCACTATCAGTTTTTCGTCCCATTCGATAATCTAGACTCACAGCAGAACGGCCATAAGGTGCTCGAGGCAGCAATAGACGCATGGAGATAAGTCTGCTGGAGGACGATGTATTGATTCGGGACGCAATTTGAGTGATCCATCGTCATTAGGAGGCCCTGAACGTTACAATTCACTATCAGTTTTTCGTGCCATTTGATAATCTAGACTCACAGCAGAACGGCCATAAGGTGCCCGAGGCAGCAATAGACCCATGGAGTCAAGTCGGCTGGAGGACGATGTATTGAATCGGGACGCAATTTGAGTGATCCATCGTTATTAGGAGGCCCTGAACGTAACAATTCACTATCAGTTTTTCGTCCCATTCGATAATCTAGACTCACAGCAGAACGGCCATAAGGTGCCCGAGGCAGCAATAGACCCATGGAGTCAACTCGGCTGGAGGACGATGTATTGAATCGGGACGCAATTTGCGTGGTCCATCGTCATTAGGTGGCCCTGAATGTTACAATTCACTATCAGTTTTTCGTCCGATTCGAAAATCTTTGACTCACACCAGAACGGCCATTAGGTGCCCGAGGCAGCAATCGACCCATGGAGACAAGTCTGCTGGAGGACGATGTATTGAATCGGGACGCAATTTGAGTGATCCATCGTTATTAGGAGGCCCTGAACGTTACAATTCACTATCAGTTTTTCGTCCCATTCGATAATCTAGACTCACAGCAGAACGGCCATAAGGTGCCCGAGGCAGCAATAGACCCATGGAGTCAAGTCGGCTGGAGGACGATGTATTGAATCGGGACGCAATTTGAGTGATCCATCGTTATTAGGTGGCCCTGAACGTTACAATTCACTATCAGTTTTTCATCCCATTCTATAATCTAGACTCACAGCAGAACGGCAATAAGGTGCCCGAGGCAGCAATAGTCCCATGGAGTCAAGTCGGCTAGTGGACGATGTACTGAATCGGGACGCAATTTGTGTGGTCCATCGTCATTAGGTGGCCCTGAATGTTACAAATCACTATCAGTTTTTCGTCCGATTCCAAAATCTTTGACTCACAGCAGAACGGCCATTAGGTGCCCGAGGCAGCAATAGACCCATGGAGACAAGTCGGCTGAAGGACGATGTATTGAATCGGGACGCAATTTGAGTGTTCCATCGTCATTAGGAGGCCCTGAACGTTACAATTCACTATCAGTTTTTCGTCCGATTCGAAAATCTTTGAGTCACAGCTGAACGGCCATAAGGTGCCCGAGGCTGCAATAGACCCATGGAGACAGTCTGCTGGAGGACAATGTATTGAATCGGGACGCAATTTGAGTGATCCATCGTCATTAGGTGGCCCTGAACGTTACAATTCACTATCTGTTTTTCGTCCGATTCGAAAATCTTTGACTCACTGCAGAACGGCCATAAGGTGCCAAGGCAGCAATAGACCCATGGAGACATGTCGGCTGGAGGACGATGTATTGAATCGGGACGCAATTTGAGTGTTCCATCGTCATTAGGTGGCCCTGAACGTTACAATTCACTATCAGTTTTTCGTCCGATTCGAAAATCTTTGACTCACAGCAGAACGGCCATAAGGTGCCCGAGGCAGCAATAGACGCATGGAGACAAGTCTGCTGGAGGACGATGTATTGAATCGGGACGCAATTTGAATGTTCCATCGTCATTATGAGGCCCTGAACGTTACAATTCACTATCAGTTTTTCGTCCCATTCGATAATCTAGACTCACAGCAGAACGGCCATAAGGTGCCCGAGGCAGCAATAGACGCATGGAGACAAATCTGCTGGAGGACGATGTATTGATTCGGGACGCAATTTGAGTGATCCATCGTCATTAGGTGGCCCTGAACATTACAATTCACTATCAGTTTTTCGTCCCATTCATACTCTAGACTCACAGCAGAACGGCAATAAGGTGCCCGAGGCAGCAATAGACCCATGGAGTCTGGTCGGCTGGAGGACGATGTACTGAATCGGGACGCAATTTGTGTGGTCCATCGTCATTAGGTGGCCCTGAATGTTACAATTCACTATCAGTTTTTCGTCCGATTCGAAAATCTTTGACTCACAGCAGAACGGCCATAAGGTGCCCGAGGCAGCAATAGACCCATGGAGTCAAGTCGGCTGGAGGACGATGTATTGAATCGGGACGCAATTTGAGTGATCCATCGTCATTAGGAGGCCCTGAACGTTACAATTCACTATCGGTTTTTCGTCCCATTCATACTCTAGACTCACAGCAGAACGGCAATAAGGTGCCCGAGGCAGCAATAGACCCATGGAGACAAGTCTGCTGGAGGACGATGTATTAGAATCGGGACGCAATTTGAGTGATCCATCGTCATTAGGTGGACTTGAACGTTACAATTCACTATCAGTTTTTCATCTCATTCTATAATCTAGACTCACAGCAGAACGGCCATAAGGTGCCCGAGGCAGCAATAGTCCCATGGAGTCAAGTCGGCTAGTGGACGATGTACTGAATCGGGACGCAATTTGTGTGGTCCATCGTCATTAGGTGGCCCTGAATGTTACAAATCACTATCAGTTTTTCGTCCGATTCCAAAATCTTTGACTCACAGCAGAACGGCCATTAGGTGCCCGAGGCAGCAATAGACCCATGGAGACAAGTCGGCTGAAGGACGATGTATTGAATCGGGACGCAATTTGAGTGTTCCATCGTCATTAGGAGGCCCTGAACGTTACAATTCACTATCAGTTTTTCGTCCGATTCGAAAATCTTTGAGTCACAGCTGAACGGCCATAAGGTGCCCGAGGCTGCAATAGACCCATGGAGACAGTCTGCTGGAGGACAATGTATTGAATCGGGACGCAATTTGAGTGATCCATCGTCATTAGGTGGCCCTGAACGTTACAATTCACTATCTGTTTTTCGTCCGATTCGAAAATCTTTGACTCACTGCAGAACGGCCATAAGGTGCCAAGGCAGCAATAGACCCATGGAGACATGTCGGCTGGAGGACGATGTATTGAATCGGGACGCAATTTGAGTGTTCCATCGTCATTAGGTGGCCCTGAACGTTACAATTCACTATCAGTTTTTCGTCCGATTCGAAAATCTTTGACTCACAGCAGAACGGCCATAAGGTGCCCGAGGCAGCAATAGACGCATGGAGACAAGTCTGCTGGAGGACGATGTATTGAATCGGGACGCAATTTGAATGTTCCATCGTCATTATGAGGCCCTGAACGTTACAATTCACTATCAGTTTTTCGTCCCATTCGATAATCTAGACTCACAGCAGAACGGCCATAAGGTGCCCGAGGCAGCAATAGACGCATGGAGACAAGTCTGCTGGAGCACGATGTATTGATTCGGGACGCAATTTGAGTGATCCATCGTCATTAGGTGGCCCTGAACGTTACAATTCACTATCAGTTTTTCGTCCCATTCATACTCTAGACTCACAGCAGAACGGCAATAAGGTGCCCGAGGCAGCAATAGACCCATGGAGTCAGGTCGGCTGGAGGACGATGTACTGAATCGGGACGCAATTTGTGTGGTCCATCGTCATTAGGTGGCCCTGAATGTTACAATTCACTATCAGTTTTTCGTCCGATTCGAAAATCTTTGACTCACAGCAGAACGGCCATAAGGTGCCCGAGGCAGCAATAGACCCATGGAGTCAAGTCGGCTGGAGGACGATGTATTGAATCGGGACGCAATTTGAGTGATCCATCGTCATTAGGAGGCCCTGAACGTTACAATTCACTATCAGTTTTTCGTCCCATTCATACTCTAGACTCACAGCAGAACGGCAATAAGGTGCCCGAGGCAGCAATAGACCCATGGAGACAAGTCTGCTGGAGGACGATGTATAAGAATCGGGACGCAATTTGAGTGATCCATCGTCATTAGGTGGACTTGAACGTTACAATTCACTATCAGTTTTTCATCTCATTCTATAATCTAGACTCACAGCAGAACGGCCATAAGGTGCCCGAGGCAGCAATACTCCCATGGAGTCAAGTCGGCTGGGGATGATGTATTGAATCGGGACGCAATTTCAGTGATCCATCGTCATTAGGTGGCCCTGAACGTTACAATTCACTATCAGTTTTTCGTCCCATTCGATAATCTAGATTCACAGCAGAACGGCCATAAGGTACCCGAGGCAGCAATAGACCCATGGAGTCAACTCGGCTGGAGGACGATGTATTGAATCGGGACGCAATTTGCGTGGTCCATCTTCATTAGGTGGCCCTGAATGTTACAATTCACTATCAGTTTTTCGTCCGATTCGAAAATCTTTGACTCACAGCAGAACGGCCATTAGGTGCCCGAGGCAGCAATCGACCCATGGAGACAAGTCTGCTGGAGGACGATGTATTGAATCGGGACGCAATTTGAGTGATCCATCGTCATTAGGAGGCCTTGAACGTTACAATTCACTATCAGTTTTTCGTCCTATTCGATAATCTAGACTCACAGCAGAACGGCCATAAGGTGCCCGAGGCAGCAATAGACCCATGGAGTCAAGTCGGCTGGAGGACGATGTATTGAATCGGGACGCAATTTGAGTGATCCATCGTCATTAGGAGGCCATGAACGTTACAATTCACTATCAGTTTTTCGTCCCATTCGATAATCTAGACTCACAGCAGAACGGCCATAAGGTGCCCGAGGCAGCAATAGACCCATGGAGTCAAGTCGGCTGGAGGACGATGTATTGTATCGGGACGCAATTTGAGTGATCCATCGTCATTAGGAGGCCCTGAACGTTACAATTCACTATCAGTTTTTCGTGCCATTCGATAATCTAGACTCACAGCAGAACGGCCATAAGGTGCCCGAGGCAGCAATAGACCCATGGAGTCAAGTCGGCTGGAGGACGATGTATTGAATCGGGACGCAATTTGAGTGATCCATCGTTATTAGGAGGCCCTGAACGTAACAATTCACTATCAGTTTTTCGTCCCATTCGATAATCTAGACTCACAGCAGAACGGCCATAAGGTGCTCGAGGCAGCAATAGACGCATGGAGACAAGTCTGCTGGAGGACGATGTATTGATCCGGGACGCAATTTGAGTGATCCATCGTCATTAGGAGGCCCTGAACGTTACAATTCACTATCAGTTTTTCGTGCCATTCGATAATCTAGACTCACAGCAGAACGGCCATAAGGTGCCCGAGGCAGCAATAGACCCATGGAGTCAAGTCGGCTGGAGGACGATGTATTGAATCGGGACGCAATTTGAGTGATCCATCGTTATTAGGAGGCCCTGAACGTAACAATTCACTATCAGTTTTTCGTCCCATTCGATAATCTAGACTCACAGCAGAACGGCCATAAGGTGCCCGAGGCAGCAATAGACCCATGGAGTCAACTCGGCTGGAGGACGATGTATTGAATCGGGACGCAATTTGCGTGGTCCATCGTCATTAGGTGGCCCTGAATGTTACAATTCACTATCAGTTTTTCGTCCGATTCGAAAATCTTTGACTCACAAACCGAACGGCCATTAGGTGCCCGAGGCAGCAATCGACCCATGGAGACAAGTCTGCTGGAGGACGATGTATTGAATCGGGACGCAATTTGAGTGATCCATCGTTATTAGGAGGCCCTGAACGTTACAATTCACTATCAGTTTTTCGTCCCATTCGATAATCTAGACTCACAGCAGAACGGCCATAAGGTGCCCGAGGCAGCAATAGACCCATGGAGTCAAGTCGGCTGGAGGACGATGTATTGAATCGGGACGCAATTTGAGTGATCCATCGTTATTAGGTGGCCCTGAACGTTACAATTCACTATCAGTTTCTCATCCCATTCTATAATCTAGACTCACAGCAGAACGGCAATAAGGTGCCCGAGGCAGCAATAGTCCCATGGAGTCAAGTCGGCTAGTGGACGATGTACTGAATCGGGACGCAATTTGTGTGGTCCATCGTCATTAGGTGGCCCTGAATGTTACAAATCACTATCAGTTTTTCGTCCGATTCCAAAATCTTTGACTCACAGCAGAACGGCCATTAGGTGCCCGAGGCAGCAATAGACCCATGGAGACAAGTCGGCTGAAGGACGATGTATTGAATCGGGACGCAATTTGAGTGTTCCATCGTCATTAGGAGGCCCTGAACGTTACAATTCACTATCTGTTTTTCGTCCGATTCGAAAATCTTTGACTCACTGCAGAACGGCCATAAGGTGCCAAGGCAGCAATAGACCCATGGAGACATGTCGGCTGGAGGACGATGTATTGAATCGGGACGCAATTTGAGTGTTCCATCGTCATTAGGTGGCCCTGAACGTTACAATTCACTATCAGTTTTTCGTCCGATTCGAAAATCTTTGACTCACAGCAGAACGGCCATAAGGTGCCCGAGGCAGCAATAGACGCATGGAGACAAGTCTGCTGGAGGACGATGTATTGAATCGGGACGCAATTTGAATGTTCCATCGTCATTATGAGGCCCTGAACGTTACAATTCACTATCAGTTTTTCGTCCCATTCGATAATCTAGACTCACAGCAGAACGGCCATAAGGTGCCCGAGGCAGCAATAGACGCATGGAGACAAGTCTGCTGGAGGACGATGTATTGATTCGGGACGCAATTTGAGTGATCCATCGTCATTAGGTGGCCCTGAACGTTACAATTCACTATCAGTTTTTCGTCCCATTCTTACTCTAGACTCACAGCAGAACGGCAATAAGGTGCCCGAGGCAGCAATAGACCCATGGAGTCAGGTCGGCTGGAGGACGATGTACTGAATCGGGACGCAATTTGTGTGGTCCATCGTCATTAGGTGGCCCTGAATGTTACAATTCACTATCAGTTTTTCGTCCGATTCGAAAATCTTTGACTCACAGCAGAACGGCCATAAGGTGCCCGAGGCAGCAATAGACCCATGGAGTCAAGTCGGCTGGAGGACGATGTATTGAATCGGGACGCAATTTGAGTGATCCATCGTCATTAGGAGGCCCTGAACGTTACAATTCACTATCAGTTTTTCGTCCCATTCATACTCTAGACTCACAGCAGAACGGCAATAAGGTGCCCGAGGCAGCAATAGACCCATGGAGACAAGTCTGCTGGAGGACGATGTATAAGAATCGGGACGCAATTTGAGTGATCCATCGTCATTAGGTGGACTTGAACGTTACAATTCACTATCAGTTTTTCATCTCATTCTATAATCTAGACTCACAGCAGAACGGCCATAAGGTGCCCGAGGCAGCAATACTCCCATGGAGTCAAGTCGGCTGGGGATGATGTATTGAATCGGTACGCAATTTCAGTGATCCATCGTCATTAGGTGGCCCTGAACGTTACAATTCACTATCAGTTTTTCGTCCCATTCGATAATCTAGATTCACAGCAGAACGGCCATAAGGTGCCCGAGGCAGCAATAGACCCATGGAGTCAACTCGGCTGGAGGACGATGTATTGAATCGGGACGCAATTTGCGTGGTCCATCTTCATTAGGTGGCCCTGAATGTTACAATTCACTATCAGTTTTTCGTCCCATTCGATAATCTAGACTCACAGCAGAACGGCCATAAGGTGCCCGAGGCAGCAATAGACCCATGGAGACAAGTCTGCTGGAGGACGATGTATTTATTGAATCGGGACGCAATTTGAGTGATCCATCGTCATTAGGTGCACTTGAAAGTTACAATTCACTATCAGTTTTTCATTCCATTCTATAAACTAGACTCACAGCAGAACGGCCATTAGGTGCCCGAGGCAGCAATAGTCCCATGGAGTCAAGTCGGCTGGGGACGATGTATTGAATCGGGACGCAATTTGAGTGATCCATCGTCATTAGGTGGCCCTGAACGTTACAATTCACTATCAGTTTTTCGTCCCATTCGATAATCTAGATTCACAGCAGAACGGCCATAAGGTGCCCGAGGCAGCAATAGACCCATGGAGTCAACTCGGCTGGAGGACGATGTATTGAATCGGGACGCAATTTGCGTGGTCCATCGTCATTAGGTGGCCCTGAATGTTACAAATCACTATCAGTTTTTCGTCCGATTCGAAAATCTTTGACTCACAGCCGAACGGCCATTAGGTGCCCGAGGCAGCAATAGACCCATGGAGACAAGTCGGCTGAAGGACGATGTATTGAATCGGGACGCAATTTGAGTGTTCCATCTTCATTAGGAGGCCCTGAACGTTACAATTCACTATCAGTTTTTCGTCCGATTCGAAAATCTTTGAGTCACAGCTGAACGGCCATAAGGTGCCCGAGGCTGCAATAGACCCATTGAGACAGTCTGCTGGAGGACAATATATTGAATCGGGACGCAATTTGAGTGATCCATCGTCATTAGGTGGCCCTGAACGTTACAATTCACTATCTGTTTTTCGTCCGATTTGAAAATCTTTGACTCACAGCAGAACGGCCATAAGGTGCCAAGGCAGCAATAGACCCATGGAGACATGTCGGCTGGAGGACGATGTATTGAATCGGGACGCAATTTGAGTGATCCATCGTCATTAGGTGGCCCTGAACGTTACAATTCACTATCAGTTTTTCGTCCGATTCGAAAATCTTTGACTCACAGCAGAACGGCCATAAGGTGCCCGAGGCAGCAATAGTCCCATGGAGTCAAGTCGGCTGGTGGACGATGTAATGAATCGGGACGCAATGTGAGTGATCCATCGTCATTAGGTGGCCCTGAATGTTACAATTCACTATCAGTTTTTCGTCCGATTCGAAAATCTTTGACTCACAGCAGAACGGCCATAAGGTGCCCGAGGCAGCAATAGACCCATGGAGACAAGTCTGCTGGAGGACGATGTATTGAATCGGGACGCAATTTGAGTAATCCATCGTCATTAGGTGGCCCTGAACGTTACAATTCACTATCAGTTTTTCGTCCCATTCGATAATCTAGACTCACAGCAGAACGGCCATAAGGTGCCCGAGGCAGCAATAGTCCCATGGAGTCAAGTCAGCTGGAGGACGAAGTATTGAATCGGGACGCAATTTGAGTGTTCCATGGTCATTAGGAGGCCCTGAACGTTACAATTCACTATCAGTTTTTCGTCCGATTCGAAAATCTTTGAGTCACAGCAGGCCTGCCATAAGGTGCCCGAGGCAGCAATAGACCCATGGAGACAAGTCTGCTGGAGGACGATGTATTGAATCGGGACGCAATTTGAGTGATCCATCGTCATTAGGTGGACTTGAACGTTACAATTCACTATCAGTTTTTCATCCCATTCTATAATCTAGACTCACAGCAGAACGGCCATAAGGTGCCCGAGGCAGCAATAGTCCCATGGAGTCAAGTCGGCTGGGGACGATGTATTGAATCGGGACGCAATTTCAGTGATCCATCGTCATTAGGTGGCCCTGAACGTTACAATTCACTATCAGTTTTTCGTCCCATTCGATAATCTAGATTCACAGCAGAACGGCCATAAGGCGCCCGAGGCAGCAATAGACCCATGGAGTCAACTCGGCTGGAGGACGATGTATTGTATCGGGACGCAATTTGCGTGGTCCATCGTCATTAGGTGGCCCTGAATGTTACAATTCGCTATCAGTTTTTCGTCCGATTCGAAAATCTTTGACTCACAGCAGAACGGCCAAGAGGTGCCCGAGGCAGCAATCGACCCATGGAGACAAGTCTGCTGGAGGACGATGTATTGAATCGGGACGCAATTTGAGTGATCCATCGTCATTAGGAAGCCCTGAACGTTACAATTCACTATCAGTTTTTCGTCCCATTCGATAACCTAGACTCACAGCAGAACGGCCATAAGGTGCCCGAGGCAGCAATAGATCCATGGAGTCAAGTCGGCTGGAGGACGATGTATTGAATCGGGACGCAATTTGAGTGATCCATCGTCATTAGGAGACCCTGAACGTTACAATTCACTATCAGTTTTTCGTGCCATTCGATAATCTAGACTCACAGCAGAACGGCCATAAGGTGCCCCAGGAAGCAATAGACACATGGAGTCAAGTCGGCTGGAGGACGATGTATTGAATCGGGACGCAATTTGAGTGATCCATCGTCATTAGGTGGACTTGAACGTTACAATTCACTATCAGTTTTTCGTCCGATTCGAAAATCTTTGAGTTACAGCAGGCCTGCCATAAGGTGCCCGAGGCAGCAATAGACCCATGGAGACAAGTCTGCTGGAGGACGATGTATTTATTGAATCGGGACGCAATTTGAGTGATCCATCGTCATTAGGTGGACTTGAACGTTACAATTCACTATCAGTTTTTCATTCCATTCTATAAACTAGACTCACAGCAGAACGGCCATTAGGTGCCCGAGGCAGCAATAGTCCCATGGAGTCAAGTCGGCTGGGGACGATGTATTGAATCGGGACGCAATTTGAGTAATCCATCGTCATTAGGTGGACTTGAACGTTACAATTCATTATCAGTTTTTCATCCCATTCTATAATCTAGACTCACAGCAGAACGGCCATAAGGTGCCCGAGGCAGCAATAGACCCATGGAGTCAACTCGGCTGGAGGACGATGTATTGAATCGGGACGCAATTTGCGTGGTCCATCGTCATTAGGTGGCCCTGAATGTTACAATTCACTATCAGTTTTTCGTCCGATTCGAAAATCTTTGACTCACAGCAGAACGGCCATTAGGTGCCCGAGGCAGCAATCGACCCATGGAGACAAGTCTGCTGGAGGACGATGTATTGAATCGGGACGCAATTTGAGTGATCCATCGTCATTAGGAGGCCCTGAACGTTACAATTCACTATCAGTTTTTCGTCCCATTCGATAATCTAGACTCACAGCAGAACGGCCATAAGGTGCCCGAGGCAGCAATATATCCATGGAGTCAAGTCGGCTGGAGGACGATGTATTGAATCGGGACGCAATTTGAGTGATCCATCGTCATTAGGAGGCCCTGAACGTTACAATTCACTATCAGTTTTTCGTGCCATTCGATAATCTAGACTCACAGCAGAACGGCCATAAGGTGCCCGAGGCAGCAATAGACCCATGGAGTCAAGTCGGCGGGAGGACGATGTATTGAATCGGGACGCAATTTGAGTGATCCATCGTCATTAGGTGGACTTGAACGTTACAATTCACTATCAGTTTTTCGTCCGATTCGAAAATCTTTGAGTCACAGCAGGCCTGCCATAAGGTGCCCGAGGCAGCAATAGACCCATGGAGACAAGTCTGCTGGAGGACGATGTATTGAATCGGGACGCAATTTGAGTGATCCATCGTCATTAGGTGGACTTGAACGTTACAATTCACTATCAGTTTTTCATTCCATTCTATAATCTAGACTCACAGCAGAACGGCCATAAGGTGCCCGAGGCAGCAATATTCCCATGGAGTCAAGTCGGCTGGGGACGATGTATTGAATCGGGACGCAATTTGAGTGATCCATCGTCATTAGGTGGCCCTGAACGTTACAATTCACTATCAGTTTTTCGTCCCATTCGATAATCTAGATTCACAGCTGAACGGCCATAAGGTGCCCGAGGCTGCAATAGACCCATGGAGACAGTCTGCTGGAGGACAATTTATTGAATCGGGACGCAATTTGAGTGATCCATCGTCATTAGGTGGCCCTGGACGTTACAATTCACTATGTTTTTCGTCCGATTCGAAAATCTTTGACTCACAGCAGAACGGCCATAAGGTGCCAAGGCAGCAATAGACCCATGGAGACATGTCTGCTGGAGGACGATGTATTGAATCGGGACGCAATTTGAATGTTCCATCGTCATTATGAGGCCCTGAACGTTACAATTCACTATCAGTTTTTCGTCCGATTCGAAAATCTTTGACTCACAGCAGAACGGCCATAAGGTGCCCGAGGCAGCAATCGACCCATGGAGACAAGTCGGCTGGTGGACGATGTAATGAATCGGGACGCAATGTGAGTGATCCATCGTCATTAGGTGGCCCTGAATGTTTCAATTCACTATCAGTTTTTCGTCCGATTCGAAAATCTTTGACTCACAGCAGAACGGCCATAAGGTGCCCGAGGCAGCAATAGACCCATGGAGACAAGTCTGCTGGAGGACGATGTATTGAATCGGGACGCAATTTGAGTAATCCATCGTCACTAGGTGGCCCTGAATGTTACAATTCACTATCAGTTTTTCGTCCCATTCATACTCTAGACTCACAGCAGAACGGCAATAAGGTGCCCGAGGCAGCAATAGACCCATGGAGTCAGGTCGGCTGGAGGACGATGTACTGAATCGGGACGCAATTTGTGTGGTCCATCGTCATCAGGTGGCCCTGAATGTTACAATTCACTATCAGTTTTTCGTCCGATTCGAAAATCTTTGACTCACAGCAGAACGGCCATAAGGTGCCCGAGGCAGCAATCGACCCTTGGAGACAAGTCTGCTGGAGGACGATGTATTGAATCGGGACGCAATTTGAGTGATCCATCGTCATTAGGTGGCCCTGAAAGTTACAATTCACTATCAGTTTTACGTCCCATTCGATAATCTAGACTCACAGCAGAACGGCCATAAGGTGCCCGAGGCAGCAATAGACCCATGGAGACAAGTCGGCTGGAGGACGATGTATTGAATCGGGACGCAATTTGAGTGATCCATCGTCATTAGGAGGCCCTGAACGTTACAATTCACTATCAGTTTTTCGTCCCATTCATACTCTAGACTCACAGCAGAACGGCAATAAGGTGCCCGAGGCAGCAATAGACCCATGGAGTCAGGTCGGCTGGAGGACGATGTACTGAATCGGGACGCAATTTGTGTGGTCCATCGTCATTAGGTGGCCCTGAATGTTACAATTCACTATCAGTTTTTCGTCCGATTCGAAAATCTTTGACTCACAGCAGAACGGCCATAAGGTGCCCGAGGCAGCAATCGACCCTTGGAGACAAGTCTGCTGGAGGACGATGTATTGAATCGGGAAGCAATTTGAGTGATCCATCGTCATTAGGTGGCCCTGAAAGTTACAATTCACTATCAGTTTTTCGTCCCATTCGATAATCTAGACTCACAGCAGAACGGCCATAAGGTGCCCGAGGCAGCAATAGTCCCATGGAGTCAAGTCTGCTGGAGGACGAAGTATTGAATCGGGACGCAATTTGAGTGTTCCATGGTCATTAGGAGGCCCTGAACGTTACAATTCACTATCAGTTTTTCCTCCGATTCGAAAATCTTTGTGTCACAGCAGGCCTGCCATAAGGTGCCCGAGGCAGCAATAGTCCCATGGAGTCAAGTCGGCTGGGGACGATGTATTGAATCGGGACGCAATTTGAGTAATCCATCGTCATTAGGTGGACTTGAACGTTACAATTCATTATCAGTTTTTCATCCCATTCTATAATCTACACTCACAGCAGAACGGCCATAAGGTGCCCGAGGCAGCAATAGACCCATGGAGTCAACTCGGCTGGAGGACGATGTATTGAATCGGGACGCAATTTGCGTGGTCCATCGTCATTAGGTGGCCCTGAACGTTACAATTCACTATCAGTTTTTCGTCCCATTCGATAATCTAGATTCACAGCTGAACGGCCATAAGGTGCCCGAGGCTGCAATAGACCCATGGAGACAGTCTGCTGGAGGACAATTTATTGAATCGGGACGCAATTTGAGTGATCCATCGTCATTAGGTGGCCCTGGACGTTACAATTCACTATGTTTTTCGTCCGATTCGAAAATCTTTGACTCACAGCAGAACGGCCATAAGGTGCCAAGGCAGCAATAGACCCATGGAGACATGTCTGCTGGAGGACGATGTATTGAATCGGGACGCAATTTGAATGTTCCATCGTCATTATGAGGCCCTGAACGTTACAATTCACTATCAGTTTTTCGTCCGATTCGAAAATCTTTGACTCACAGCAGAACGGCCATAAGGTGCCCGAGGCAGCAATCGACCCATGGAGACAAGTCGGCTGGTGGACGATGTAATGAATCGGGACGCAATGTGAGTGATCCATCGTCATTAGGTGGCCCTGAATGTTTCAATTCACTATCAGTTTTTCGTCCGATTCGAAAATCTTTGACTCACAGCAGAACGGCCATAAGGTGCCCGAGGCAGCAATAGACCCATGGAGACAAGTCTGCTGGAGGACGATGTATTGAATCGGGACGCAATTTGAGTAATCCATCGTCATTAGGTGGCCCTGAATGTTACAATTCACTATCAGTTTTTCGTCCCATTCATACTCTAGACTCACAGCAGAACGGCAATAAGGTGCCCGAGGCAGCAATAGACCCATGGAGTCAGGTCGGCTGGAGGACGATGTACTGAATCGGGACGCAATTTGTGTGGTCCATCGTCATCAGGTGGCCCTGAATGTTACAATTCACTATCAGTTTTTCGTCCGATTCGAAAATCTTTGACTCACAGCAGAACGGCCATAAGGTGCCCGAGGCAGCAATCGACCCTTGGAGACAAGTCTGCTGGAGGACGATGTATTGAATCGGGACGCAATTTGAGTGATCCATCGTCATTAGGTGGCCCTGAAAGTTACAATTCACTATCAGTTTTACGTCCCATTCGATAATCTAGACTCACAGCAGAACGGCCATAAGGTGCCCGAGGCAGCAATAGACCCATGGAGACAAGTCGGCTGGAGGACGATGTATTGAATCGGGACGCAATTTGAGTGATCCATCGTCATTAGGAGGCCCTGAACGTTACAATTCACTATCAGTTTTTCGTCCCATTCATACTCTAGACTCACAGCAGAACGGCAATAAGGTGCCCGAGGCAGCAATAGACCCATGGAGTCAGGTCGGCTGGAGGACGATGTACTGAATCGGGACGCAATTTGTGTGGTCCATCGTCATTAGGTGGCCCTGAATGTTACAATTCACTATCAGTTTTTCGTCCGATTCGAAAATCTTTGACTCACAGCAGAACGGCCATAAGGTGCCCGAGGCAGCAATCGACCCTTGGAGACAAGTCTGCTGGAGGACGATGTATTGAATCGGGAAGCAATTTGAGTGATCCATCGTCATTAGGTGGCCCTGAAAGTTACAATTCACTATCAGTTTTTCGTCCCATTCGATAATCTAGACTCACAGCAGAACGGCCATAAGGTGCCCGAGGCAGCAATAGTCCCATGGAGTCAAGTCTGCTGGAGGACGAAGTATTGAATCGGGACGCAATTTGAGTGTTCCATGGTCATTAGGAGGCCCTGAACGTTACAATTCACTATCAGTTTTTCCTCCGATTCGAAAATCTTTGTGTCACAGCAGGCCTGCCATAAGGTGCCCGAGGCAGCAATAGTCCCATGGAGTCAAGTCGGCTGGGGACGATGTATTGAATCGGGACGCAATTTGAGTAATCCATCGTCATTAGGTGGACTTGAACGTTACAATTCATTATCAGTTTTTCATCCCATTCTATAATCTACACTCACAGCAGAACGGCCATAAGGTGCCCGAGGCAGCAATAGACCCATGGAGTCAACTCGGCTGGAGGACGATGTATTGAATCGGGACGCAATTTGCGTGGTCCATCGTCATTAGGTGGCCCTGAATGTTACAATTCACTATCAGTTTTTCGTCCGATTCGAAAATCTTTGACTCACAGCAGAACGGCCATTAGGTGCCCGAGGCAGCAATCGACCCATGGAGACAAGTCGGCTGGAGGACGATGTATTGAATCGGGACGCAATTTGAGTGATCCATCGTCATTAGGAGGCCCTGAACGTTACAATTCACTATCAGTTTTTCGTCCCATTCGATAATCTAGACTCACAGCAGAACGGCCATAAGGTGCCCGAGGCAGCAATATATCCATGGAGTCAAGTCGGCTGGAGGACGATGTATTGAATCGGGACGCAATTTGAGTGATCCATCGTCATTAGGAGGCCCTGAACGTTAAAATTCACTATCAGTTTTTCGTGCCATTCGATAATCTAGACTCACAGCAGAACGGCCATAAGGTGCCCGAGGCAGCAATAGACCCATGGAGTCAAGTCGGCGGGAGGACGATGTATTGAATCGGGACGCAATTTGAGTGATCCATCGTCATTAGGTGGACTTGAACGTTACAATTCACTATCAGTTTTTCGTCCGATTCGAAAATCTTTGAGTCACAGCAGGCCTGCCATAAGGTGCCCGAGGCAGCAATAGACCCATGGAGACAAGTCTGCTGGAGGACGATGTATCGAATCGGGACGCAATTTGAGTGATCCATCGTCATTAGGTGGACTTGAACGTTACAATTCACTATCAGTTTTTCATTCCATTCTATAATCTAGACTCACAGCAGAACGGCCATAAGGTGCCCGAGGCAGCAATAGTCCCATGGAGTCAAGTCGGCTGGGGACGATGTATTGAATCGGGACGCAATTTGAGTGATCCATCGTCATTAGGTGGCCCTGAACGGGACGCAATTTGCGTGGTCCATCGTCAGTAGGTGGTCCTGAATGTTACAATTCACTATCAGTTTTTCGTCCGATTCGAAAATGTTTGACTCACAGCAGAACGGCCATTAGGTGCCCGAGGCAGCAATCGACCCATGGAGACAAGTCTGCTGGAGGACGATGTATTGAATCGGGACGCAATTTGAATGTTCCATCGTCATTATGAGGCCCTGAACGTTACAATTCACTATCAGTTTTTCGTCCGATTCGAAAATCTTTGACTCACAGCAGAACGGCCATAAGGTGCCCGAGGCAGCAATCGACCCATGGAGACAAGTCGGCTGGTGGACGATGTAATGAATCGGGACGCAATGTGAGTGATCCATCGTCATTAGGTGGCCCTGAATGTTTCAATTCACTATCAGTTTTTCGTCCGATTCGAAAATCTTTGACTCACAGCAGAACGGCCATAAGGTGCCCGAGGCAGCAATAGACCCATGGAGACAAGTCTGCTGGAGGACGATGTATTGAATCGGGACGCAATTTGAGTAATCCATCGTCATTAGGTGGCCCTGAACGTTACAATTCACTATCAGTTTTTCGTCCCATTCATACTCTAGACTCACAGCAGAACGGCAATAAGGTGCCCGAGGCAGCAATAGACCCATGGAGTCAGGTCGGCTGGAGGACGATGTACTGAATCGGGACGCAATTTGTGTGGTCCATCGTCATCAGGTGGCCCTGAATGTTACAATTCACTATCAGTTTTTCGTCCGATTCGAAAATCTTTGACTCACAGCAGAACGGCCATAAGGTGCCCGAGGCAGCAATCGACCCTTGGAGACAAGTCTGCTGGAGGACGATGTATTGAATCGGGACGCAATTTGAGTGATCCATCGTCATTAGGTGGCCCTGAAAGTTACAATTCACTATCAGTTTTACGTCCCATTCGATAATCTAGACTCACAGCAGAACGGCCATAAGGTGCCCGAGGCAGCAATAGACCCATGGAGACAAGTCGGCTGGAGGACGATGTATTGAATCGGGACGCAATTTGAGTGATCCATCGTCATTAGGAGGCCCTGAACGTTACAATTCACTATCAGTTTTTCGTCCCATTCATACTCTAGACTCACAGCAGAACGGCAATAAGGTGCCTGAGGCAGCAATAGACCCATGGAGTCAGGTCGGCTGGAGGACGATGTACTGAATAGGGACGCAATTTGTGTGGTCCATCGTCATTAGGTGGCCCTGAATGTTACAATTCACTATCAGTTTTTCGTCCGATTCGAAAATCTTTGACTCACAGCAGAACGGCCATAAGGTGCCCGAGGCAGCAATCGACCCTTGGAGCCAAGTCTGCTGGAGGACGATGTATTGAATCGGGACGCAATTTGAGTGATCCATCGTCATTAGGTGGCCCTGAAAGTTACAATTCACTATCAGTTTTACGTCCCATTCGATAATCTAGACTCACAGCAGAACGGCCATAAGGTGCCCGAGGCAGCAGTAGACCCATGGAGACAAGTCGGCTGGAGGACGATGTATTGAATCGGGACGCAATTTGAGTGATCCATCGTCATTAGGAGGCCCTGAACGTTACAATTCACTATCAGTTTTTCGTCCCATTCATACTCTAGACTCACAGCAGAACGGCAATAAGGTGCCCGAGGCAGCAGTAGACCCATGGAGTCAGTTCGGCTGGAGGACGATGTACTGAATCGGGACGCAATTTGTGTGGTCCATCGTCATTAGGTGGCCCTGAATGTTACAATCCACTATCAGTTTTTCGTCCGATTCGAAAATCTTTGACTCACAGCAGAACGGCCATAAGGTGCCCGAGGCAGCAATCGACCCTTGGAGACAAGTCTACTGGAGGACGATGTATTGAATCGGGACGCAATTTGAGTGATCCATCGTCATTAGGTGGCCCTGAAAGTTACAATTCACTATCAGTTTTACGTCCCATTCGATAATCTAGACTCACAGCAGAACGGCCATAAGGTGCCCGAGGCAGCAATAGACCCATGGAGACAAGTCGGCTGGAGGACGATGTATTGAATCGGGACGCAATTTGAGTGATCCATCGTCATTAGGAGGCCCTGAACGTTACAATTCACTATCAGTTTTTCGTGCCATTCGATAATCTAGACTCACAGCAGAACGGCCATAAGGTGCCCGAGGCAGCAATAGAACCATGGAGGCAAGTCGGCTGGAGGACGATGTATTGAATCGGGACGCAATTTGAGTGATCCATCGTCATTAGGAGGCCCTGAACGTTACAATTCACTATCAGTTTTTCGTGCCATTCGATAATCTAGACTCACAGCAGAATGGCCATAAGGTGCCCGAGGCAGCAATAGACCCATGGAGTCAAGTCGGCTGGAGGACGATGTATTGAATCGGGACGCAATTTGAGTGATCCATCGTCATTAGGTGGCCCTGAACGCTACAATTCACTATCAGTTTTTCGTCCGATTCGAAAATCTTTGACTCACAGCAGAACGGCCATATGGTGCCCGAGGCTGCAATAGACGCATGGAGACAAGTCTGCTGGAGGACGATGTATTGAATCGGGACGCAATTTGAGTGTTCCATCGTCATTAGGAGGCCCTGGACGTTACAATTCACTATCAGTTTTTCGTCCGATTCGAAAATCTTTGAGTCACAGCAGGCCTGCCATAAGGTGCCCGAGGCAGCAATAGCCCCATGGAGACAAGTCGGCTGGAGGACGATGTATTGAATCGGGACGCAATTTGAGTGATCCATCGTCATTAGGAGGCCCTGAACGTTACAATTCACTATCAGTTTTTCGTGCCATTCGATAATCTAGACTCACAGCAGAACGGCCATAAGGTGCCCGAGGCAGCAATAGACCCATGGAGTCAAGTCGGCTGGAGGACGATGTATTGAATCGGGACGCAATTTGAGTGATCCATCGTCATTAGGTGGCCCTGAACGCTACAATTCACTATCAGTTTTTCGTCCGATTCGAAAATCTTTGACTCACAGCAGAACGGCCATATGGTGCCCGAGGCTGCAATAGACGCATGGAGACAAGTCTGCTGGAGGACGATGTATTGAATCGGGACGCAATTTGAGTGTTCCATCGTCATTAGGAGGCCCTGAACGTTACAATTCACTATCAGTTTTTCGTCCGATTCGAAAATCTTTGAGTCACAGCAGGCCTGCCATAAGGTGCCCGAGGCAGCAATAGACCCATGGAGACAAGTCTGCTGGAGGACGATGTATTGAATCGGGACGCAATTTGAGTGATCCATCGTCATTAGGTGGATTTGAACGTTACAATTCACTATCAGTTTTTCATTCCATTCTATAATCTAGACTCACAGCAGAACGGCCATAAGGTGCCCGAGGCAGCAATAGTCCCATGGAGTCAAGTCGGCTGGGGACGATGTATTGAATCGGGACGCAATTTCAGTGATCCATCGTCATTAGGTGGCTCTGAACGTTACAATTCACTATCAGTTTTTCGTCCCATTCGATAATCTAGATTCACAGCAGAACGGCCATAAGGTGCCCGAGGCAGCAATAGACCCATGGAGTCAAGTCGGCTGGAGGACGATGTATTGAATCGGGACGCAATTTGAGTGATCCATCGTCATTAGGTGGCCCTGAACGCTACAATTCACTATCAGTTTTTCGTCCGATTCGAAAATCTTTGACTCACAGCAGAACGGCCATATGGTGCCCGAGGCTGCAATAGACGCATGGAGACAAGTCTGCTGGAGGACGATGTATTGAATCGGGACGCAATTTGAGTGTTCCATCGTCATTAGGAGGCCCTGAACGTTACAATTCACTATCAGTTTTTCGTCCGATTCGAAAATCTTTGAGTCACAGCAGGCCTGCCATAAGGTGCCCGAGGCAGCAATAGACCCATGGAGACAAGTCGGCTGGAGGACGATGTATTGAATCGGGACGCAATTTGAGTGATCCATCGTCATTAGGAGGCCCTGAACGTTACAATTCACTATCAGTTTTTCGTCCCATTCGATAATCTAGACTCACAGCAGAACGGCCATAAGGTGCCCGAGGCAGCAATAGAACCATGGAGTCAAGTCGGTTGGAGGACGATGTATTGAAACGGGACGCAATTTGAGTGATCCATCGTCATTAGGTGGCCCTGAACGTTACAATTCACTATCAGTTTTTCGTCCCATTCGATAATCTAGATTCACAGCAGAACGGCCATAAGGTGCCCGAGGCAGCAATCGACCCATGGAGACAAGTCTGCTGGAGGACGATGTATTGAATCGGGACGCAATTTGAGTGATCCATCGTCATTAGGAGGCCCTGAACGTTACAATTCACTATCAGTTTTTCGTCCGATTCGAAAATCTTTGAGTCACAGCTGAACGGCCATAAGGTGCCCGAGGCTGCCATAGACCCATGGAGACAGTCTGCTGGAGGACAATGTATTGAATCGGGACGCAATTTGAGTGATCCATCGTCATTAGGTGGCCCTGGACGTTACAATTCACTATGTTTTTCGTCCGATTCGAAAATCTTTGACTCACAGCAGAACGGCCATAAGGTGCCAAGGCAGCAATAGACCCATGGAGACATGTCTGCTGGAGGACGATGTATTGAATCGGGACGCAATTTGAATGTTCCATCGTCATTATGAGGCCCTGAACGTTACAATTCACTATCAGTTTTTCGTCCGATTCGAAAATCTTTGACTCACAGCAGAACGGCCATAAGGTGCCCGAGGCAGCAATCGACCCATGGAGACAAGTCGGCTGGTGGACGATGTAAAGAATCGGGACGCAATGTGAGTGATCCATCGTCATTAGGTGGCCCTGAATGTTTCAATTCACTATCAGTTTTTCGTCCGATTCGAAAATCTTTGACTCACAGCAGAACGGCCATAAGGTGCCCGAGGCAGCAATAGACCCATGGAGACAAGTCTGCTGGAAGACGATGTATTGAATCGGGACGCAATTTGAGTAATCCATCGTCATTAGGTGGCCCTGAACGTTACAATTCACTATCAGTTTTTCGTCCCATTCATACTCTAGACTCACAGCAGAACGGCAATAAGGTGCCCGAGGCAGCAATAGACCCATGGAGTCAGGTCGGCTGGAGGACGATGTACTGAATCGGGACGCAATTTGTGTGGTCCATCGTCATTAGGTGGCCCTGAATGTTACAATTCACTATCAGTTTTTCGTCCGATTCGAAAATCTTTGACTCACAGCAGAACGGCCATAAGGTGCCCGAGGCAGCAATCGACCCTTGGAGACAAGTCTGCTGGAGGACGATGTATTGAATCGGGACGCAATTTGAGTGATCCATCGTCATTAGGTGGCCCTGAAAGTTACAATTCACTATCAGTTTTACGTCCCATTCGATAATCTAGACTCACAGCAGAACGGCCATAAGGTGCCCGAGGCAGCAATAGACCCATGGAGACAAGTCGGCTGGAGGACGATGTATTGAATCGGGACGCAATTTGAGTGATCCATCGTCATTAGGAGGCCCTGAACGTTACAATTCACTATCAGTTTTTCGTGCCATTCGATAATCTAGACTCACAGCAGAACGGCCATAAGGTGCCCGAGGCAGCAATAGAACCATGGAGTCAAGTCGGCTGGAGGACGATGTATTGAATCGGGACGCAATTTGAGTGATCCATCGTCATTAGGAGGCCCTGAACGTTACAATTCACTATCAGTTTTTCGTGCCATTCGATAATCTAGACTCACAGCAGAACGGCCATAAGGTGCCCGAGGCAGCAATAGACCCATGGAGTCAAGTCGGCTGGAGGACGATGTATTGAATCGGGACGCAATTTGAGTGATCCATCGTCATTAGGTGGCCCTGAACCCTACAATTCACTATCAGTTTTTCGTCCGATTCGAAAATCTTTGACTCACAGCAGAACGGCCATATGGTGCCCGAGGCTGCAATAGACGCATGGAGACAAGTCTGCTGGAGGACGATGTATTGAATCGGGACGCAATTTGAGTGTTCCATCGTCATTAGGAGGCCCTGGACGTTACAATTCACTAACAGTTTTTCGTCCGATTCGAAAATCTTTGAGTCACAGCAGGCCTGCCATAAGGTGCCCGAGGCAGCAATAGCCCCATGGAGACAAGTCGGCTGGAGGACGATGTATTGAATCGGGACGCAATTTGAGTGATCCATCGTCATTAGGAGGCCCTGAACGTTACAATTCACTATCAGTTTTTCGTGCCATTCGATAATCTAGACTCACAGCAGAACGGCCATAAGGTGCCCGAGGCAGCAATAGACCCATGGAGTCAAGTCGGCTGGAGGACGATGTATTGAATCGGGACGCAATTTGAGTGATCCATCGTCATTAGGTGGCCCTGAACGCTACAATTCACTATCAGTTTTTCGTCCGATTCGAAAATCTTTGACTCACAGCAGAACGGCCATATGGTGCCCGAGGCTGCAATAGACGCATGGAGACAAGTCTGCTGGAGGACGATGTATTGAATCGGGACGCAATTTGAGTGTTCCATCGTCATTAGGAGGCCCTGAACGTTACAATTCACTATCAGTTTTTCGTCCGATTCGAAAATCTTTGAGTCACAGCAGGCCTGCCATAAGGTGCCCGAGGCAGCAATAGACCCATGGAGACAAGTCTGCTGGAGGACGATGTATTGAATCGGGACGCAATTTGAGTGATCCATCGTCATTAGGTGGATTTGAACGTTACAATTCACTATCAGTTTTTCATTCCATTCTATAATCTAGACTCACAGCAGAACGGCCATAAGGTGCCCGAGGCAGCAATAGTCCCATGGAGTCAAGTCGGCTGGGGACGATGTATTGAATCGGGACGCAATTTCAGTGATCCATCGTCATTAGGTGGCTCTGAACGTTACAATTCACTATCAGTTTTTCGTCCCATTCGATAATCTAGATTCACAGCAGAACGGCCATAAGGTGCCCGAGGCAGCAATAGACCCATGGAGTCAAGTCGGCTGGAGGACGATGTATTGAATCGGGACGCAATTTGAGTGATCCATCGTCATTAGGAGGCCCTGAACGTTACAATTCACTATCAGTTTTTCGTCCCATTCGATAATCTAGACTCACAGCAGAACGGCCATAAGGTGCCCGAGGCAGCAATAGAACCATGGAGTCAAGTCGGTTGGAGGACGATGTATTGAAACGGGACGCAATTTGAGTGATCCATCGTCATTAGGTGGCCCTGAACGTTACAATTCACTATCAGTTTTTCGTCCCATTCGATAATCTAGATTCACAGCAGAACGGCCATAAGGTGCCCGAGGCAGCAATAGACCCATGGAGACAAGTCGGCTGGAGGACGATGTATTGAATCGGGACGCAATTTGCGTGGTCCATCGTCAGTAGGTGGCCCTGAATGTTACAATTCACTATAAGTTTTTCGTCCGATTCGAAAATGTTTGACTCACAGCAGAACGGCCATTAGGTGCCCGAGGCAGCAATCGACCCATGGAGACAAGTCTGCTGGAGGACGATGTATTGAATCGGGACGCAATTTGAGTGATCCATCGTCATTAGGAGGCCCTGAACGTTAAAATTCACTATCAGTTTTTCGTCCGATTCGAAAATCTTTGAGTCACAGCTGAACGGCCATAAGGTGCCCGAGGCTGCAATAGACCCATGGAGACAGTCTGCTGGAGGACAATGTATTGAATCGGGACGCAATTTGAGTGATCCATCGTCATTAGGTGGCCCTGGACGTTACAATTCACCATGTTTTTCGTCCGATTCGAAAATCTTTGACTCACAGCAGAACGGCCATAAGGTGCCAAGGCAGCAATAGACCCATAGAGACATGTCTGCTGGAGGACGATGTATTGAATCGGGACGCAATTTGAATGTTCCATCGTCATTATGAGGCCCTGAACGTTACAATTCACTATCAGTTTTTCGTCCGATTCGAAAATCTTTGACTCACAGCAGAACGGCCATAAGGTGCCCGAGGCAGCAATCGACCCATGGAGACAAGTCGGCTGGTGGACGATGTAATGAATCGGGACGCAATGTGAGTGATCCATCGTCATTAGGTGGCCCTGAATGTTTCAATTCACTATCAGTTTTTCGTCCGATTCGAAAATCTTTGACTCACAGCAGAACGGCCATAAGGTGCCCGAGGCAGCAATAGACCCATGGAGACAAGTCTGCTGGAGGACGATGTATTGAATCGGGACGCAATTTGAGTAATCCATCGTCATTAGGTGGCCCTGAACGTTACAATTCACTATCAGTTTTTCGTCCCATTCATACTCTAGACTCACAGCAGAACGGCAATAAGGTGCCCGAGGCAGCAATAGACCCATGGAGTCAGGTCGGCTGGAGGACGATGTACTGAATCGGGACGCAATTTGTGTGGTCCATCGTCATTAGGTGGCCCTGAATGTTACAATTCACTATCAGTTTTTCGTCCGATTCGAAAATCTTTGACTCACAGCAGAACGGCCATAAGGTGCCCGAGGCAGCAATCGACCCTTGGAGACAAGTCTGCTGGAGGACGATGTATTGAATCGGGACGCAATTTGAGTGATCCATCGTCATTAGGTGGCCCTGAAAGTTACAATTCACTATCAGTTTTACGTCCCATTCGATAATCTAGACTCACAGCAGAACGGCCATAAGGTGCCCGAGGCAGCAATAGACCCATGGAGACAAGTCGGCTGGAGGACGATGTATTGAATCGGGACGCAATTTGAGTGATCCATCGTCATTAGGAGGCCCTGAACGTTACAATTCACTATCAGTTTTTCGTGCCATTCGATAATCTAGACTCACAGCAGAACGGCCATAAGGTGCCCGAGGCAGCAATAGAACCATGGAGTCAAGTCGGCTGGAGGACGATGTATTGAATCGGGACGCAATTTGAGTGATCCATCGTCATTAGGAGGCCCTGAACGTTACAATTCACTATCAGTTTTTCGTGCCATTCGATAATCTAGACTCACAGCAGAACGGCCATAAGGTGCCCGAGGCAGCAATAGACCCATGGAGTCAAGTCGGCTGGAGGACGATGTATTGAATCGGGACGCAATTTGAGTGATCCATCGTCATTAGGTGGCCCTGAACGCTACAATTCACTATCAGTTTTTCGTCCGATTCGAAAATCTTTGACTCACAGCAGAACGGCCATATG
Source organism: Schistocerca cancellata (assembly GCF_023864275.1). NCBI lineage: Eukaryota > Metazoa > Arthropoda > Insecta > Orthoptera > Acrididae > Schistocerca > Schistocerca cancellata. The sequence continues at coordinate 843,185,929 of NC_064630.1, forward strand.
GTGCCCGAGGCTGCAATAGACGCATGGAGACAAGTCTGCTGGAGGACGATGTATTGAATCGGGACGCAATTTGAGTGTTCCATCGTCATTAGGAGGCCCTGAACGTTACAATTCACTATCAGTTTTTCGTCCGATTCGAAAATCTTTGAGTCACAGCAGGCCTGCCATAAGGTGCCCGAGGCAGCAATAGACCCATGGAGACAAGTCTGCTGGAGGACGATGTATTGAATCGGGACGCAATTTGAGTGATCCATCGTCATTAGGTGGATTTGAACGTTACAATTCACTATCAGTTTTTCATTCCATTCTATAATCTAGACTCACAGCAGAACGGCCATAAGGTGCCCGAGGCAGCAATAGTCCCATGGAGTCAAGTCGGCTGGGGACGATGTATTGAATCGGGACGCAATTTCAGTGATCCATCGTCATTAGGTGGCTCTGAACGTTACAATTCACTATCAGTTTTTCGTCCCATTCGATAATCTAGATTCACAGCAGAACGGCCATAAGGTGCCCGAGGCAGCAATAGACCCATGGAGTCAAGTCGGCTGGAGGACGATGTATTGAATCGGGACGCAATTTGAGTGATCCATCGTCATTAGGAGGCCCTGAACGTTACAATTCACTATCAGTTTTTCGTCCCATTCGATAATCTAGACTCACAGCAGAACGGCCATAAGGTGCCCGAGGCAGCAATAGAACCATGGAGTCAAGTCGGTTGGAGGACGATGTATTGAAACGGGACGCAATTTGAGTGATCCATCGTCATTAGGTGGCCCTGAACGTTACAATTCACTATCAGTTTTTCGTCCCATTCGATAATCTAGATTCACAGCAGAACGGCCATAAGGTGCCCGAGGCAGCAATAGACCCATGGAGACAAGTCGGCTGGAGGACGATGTATTGAATCGGGACGCAATTTGCGTGGTCCATCGTCAGTAGGTGGCCCTGAATGTTACAATTCACTATAAGTTTTTCGTCCGATTCGAAAATGTTTGACTCACAGCAGAACGGCCATTAGGTGCCCGAGGCAGCAATCGACCCATGGAGACAAGTCTGCTGGAGGACGATGTATTGAATCGGGACGCAATTTGAGTGATCCATCGTCATTAGGAGGCCCTGAACGTTAAAATTCACTATCAGTTTTTCGTCCGATTCGAAAATCTTTGAGTCACAGCTGAACGGCCATAAGGTGCCCGAGGCTGCAATAGACCCATGGAGACAGTCTGCTGGAGGACAATGTATTGAATCGGGACGCAATTTGAGTGATCCATCGTCATTAGGTGGCCCTGGACGTTACAATTCACCATGTTTTTCGTCCGATTCGAAAATCTTTGACTCACAGCAGAACGGCCATAAGGTGCCAAGGCAGCAATAGACCCATGTAGACATGTCTGCTGGAGGACGATGTATTGAATCGGGACGCAATTTGAATGTTCCATCGTCATTATGAGGCCCTGAACGTTACAATTCACTATCAGTTTTTCGTCCGATTCGAAAATCTTTGACTCACAGCAGAACGGCCATAAGGTGCCCGAGGCAGCAATCGACCCATGGAGACAAGTCGGCTGGTGGACGATGTAATGAATCGGGACGCAATGTGAGTGATCCATCGTCATTAGGTGGCCCTGAATGTTTCAATTCACTATCAGTTTTTCGTCCGATTCGAAAATCTTTGACTCACAGCAGAACGGCCATAAGGTGCCCGAGGCAGCAATAGACCCATGGAGACAAGTCTGCTGGAGGACGATGTATTGAATCGGGACGCAATTTGAGTAATCCATCGTCATTAGGTGGCCCTGAACGTTACAATTCACTATCAGTTTTTCGTCCCATTCATACTCTAGACTCACAGCAGAACGGCAATAAGGTGCCCGAGGCAGCAATAGACCCATGGAGTCAGGTCGGCTGGAGGACGATGTACTGAATCGGGACGCAATTTGTGTGGTCCATCGTCATTAGGTGGCCCTGAATGTTACAATTCACTATCAGTTTTTCGTCCGATTCGAAAATCTTTGACTCACAGCAGAACGGCCATAAGGTGCCCGAGGCAGCAATCGACCCTTGGAGACAAGTCTGCTGGAGGACGATGTATTGAATCGGGACGCAATTTGAGTGATCCATCGTCATTAGGTGGCCCTGAAAGTTACAATTCACTATCAGTTTTACGTCCCATTCGATAATCTAGACTCACAGCAGAACGGCCATAAGGTGCCCGAGGCAGCAATAGACCCATGGAGACAAGTCGGCTGGAGGACGATGTATTGAATCGGGACGCAATTTGAGTGATCCATCGTCATTAGGAGGCCCTGAACGTTACAATTCACTATCAGTTTTTCGTGCCATTCGATAATCTAGACTCACAGCAGAACGGCCATAAGGTGCCCGAGGCAGCAATAGAACCATGGAGTCAAGTCGGCTGGAGGACGATGTATTGAATCGGGACGCAATTTGAGTGATCCATCGTCATTAGGAGGCCCTGAACGTTACAATTCACTATCAGTTTTTCGTGCCATTCGATAATCTAGACTCACAGCAGAACGGCCATAAGGTGCCCGAGGCAGCAATAGACCCATGGAGTCAAGTCGGCTGGAGGACGATGTATTGAATCGGGACGCAATTTGAGTGATCCATCGTCATTAGGTGGCCCTGAACCCTACAATTCACTATCAGTTTTTCGTCCGATTCGAAAATCTTTGAGTCACAGCTGAACGGCCATAAGGTGCCCGAGGCTGCAATAGACCCATGGAGACAGTCTGCTGGAGGACAATGTATTGAATCGGGACGCAATTTGAGTGATCCATCGTCATTAGGTGGCCCTGGACGTTACAATTCACTATGTTTTTCGTCCGATTCGAAAATCTTTGACTCACAGCAGAACGGCCATAAGGTGCCAAGGCAGCAATAGACCCATGGAGACATGTCTGCTGGAGGACGATGTATTGAATCGGGACGCAATTTGAATGTTCCATCGTCATTATGAGGCCCTGAACGTTACAATTCACTATCTGTTTTTCGTCCGATTCGAAAATCTTTGACTCACAGCAGAACGGCCATAAGGTGCCCGAGGCAGCAATCGACCCATGGAGACAAGTCGGCTGGTGGACGATGTAAAGAATCGGGACGCAATGTGAGTGATCCATCGTCATTAGGTGGCCCTGAATGTTTCAATTCACTATCAGTTTTTCGTCCGATTCGAAAATCTTTGACTCACAGCAGAACGGCCATAAGGTGCCCGAGGCAGCAATAGACCCATGGAGACAAGTCTGCTGGAGGACGATGTATTGAATCGGGACGCAATTTGAGTAATCCATCGTCATTAGGTGGCCCTGAACGTTACAATTCACTATCAGTTTTTCGTCCCATTCATACTCTAGACTCACAGCAGAACGGCAGTAAGGTGCCCGAGGCAGCAATAGACCCATGGAGTCAGGTCGGCTGGAGGACGATGTACTGAATCGGGACGCAATTTGTGTGGTCCATCGTCATTAGGTGGCCCTGAATGTTACAATTCACTATCAGTTTCTCGTCCGATTCGAAAATCTTTGACTCACAGCAGAACGGCCATAAGGTGCCCGAGGCAGCAATCGACCCTTGGAGACAAGTCTGCTGGAGGACGATGTATTGAATCGGGACGCAATTTGAGTGATCCATCGTTATTAGGTGGCCCTGAAAGTTACAATTCACTATCAGTTTTACGTCCCATTCGATAATCTAGACTCACAGCAGAACGGCCATAAGGTGCCCGAGGCAGCAATAGACCCATGGAGACAAGTCGGCTGGAGGACGATGTATTGAATCGGGACGCAATTTGAGTGATCCATCGTCATTAGGAGGCCCTGAACGTTACAATTCACTATCAGTTTTTCGTGCCATTCGATAATCTAGACTCACAGCAGAACGGCCATAAGGTGCCCGAGGCAGCAATAGAACCATGGAGTCAAGTCGGCTGGAGGACGATGTATTGAATCGGGACGCAATTTGAGTGATCCATCGTCATTAGGAGGCCCTGAACGTTACAATTCACTATCAGTTTTTCGTGCCATTCGATAATCTAGACTCACAGCAGAACGGCCATAAGGTGCCCGAGGCAGCAATAGACCCATGGAGTCAAGTCGGCTGGAGGACGATGTATTGAATCGGGACGCAATTTGAGTGATCCATCGTCATTAGGTGGCCCTGAACGCTACAATTCACTATCAGTTTTTCGTGCCATTCGATAATCTAGACTCACAGCAGAACGGCCATAAGGTGCCCGAGGCAGCAATAGACCCATGGAGTCAAGTCGGCTGGAGGACGATGTATTGAATCGGGACGCAATTTGAGTGATCCATCGTCATTAGGTGGCCCTGAACGCTACAATTCACTATCAGTTTTTCGTCCGATTCGAAAATCTTTGAGTCACAGCAGGCCTGCCATAAGGTGCCCGAGGCAGCAATAGCCCCATGGAGACAAGTCGGCTGGAGGACGATGTATTGAATCGGGACGCAATTTGAGTGATCCATCGTCATTAGGAGGCCCTGAACGTTACAATTCACTATCAGTTTTTCGTGCCATTCGATAATCTAGACTCACAGCAGAACGGCCATAAGGTGCCCGAGGCAGCAATAGACCCATGGAGTCAAGTCGGCTGGAGGACGATGTATTGAATCGGGACGCAATTTGAGTGATCCATCGTCATTAGGTGGCCCTGAACGCTACAATTCACTATCAGTTTTTCGTCCGATTCGAAAATCTTTGACTCACAGCAGAACGGCCATATGGTGCCCGAGGCTGCAATAGACGCATGGAGACAAGTCTGCTGGAGGACGATGTATTGAATCGGGACGCAATTTGAGTGTTCCATCGTCATTAGGAGGCCCTGAACGTTACAATTCACTATCAGTTTTTCGTCCGATTCGAAAATCTTTGAGTCACAGCAGGCCTGCCATAAGGTGCCCGAGGCAGCAATAGACCCATGGAGACAAGTCGGCTGGAGGACGATGTATTGAATCGGGACGCAATTTGAGTGATCCATCGTCATTAGGAGGCCCTGAACGTTACAATTCACTATCAGTTTTTTGTCCGATTCGAAAATCTTTGAGTCACAGCTGAACGGCCATAAGGTGCCCGAGGCTGCAATAGACCCATGGAGACAGTCTGCTGGAGGACAATGTATTGAATCGGGACGCAATTTGAGTGATCCATCGTCATTAGGTGGCCCTGGACGTTACAATTCACTATGTTTTTCGTCCGATTCGAAAATCTTTGACTCACAGCAGAACGGCCATAAGGTGCCAAGGCAGCAATAGACCCATGGAGACATGTCTGCTGGAGGACGATGTATTGAATCGGGACGCAATTTGAATGTTCCATCGTCATTATGAGGCCCTGAACGTTACAATTCACTATCAGTTTTTCGTCCGATTCGAAAATCTTTGACTCACAGCAGAACGGCCATAAGGTGCCCGAGGCAGCAATCGACCCATGGAGACAAGTCGGCTGGTGGACGATGTAATGAATCGGGACGCAATGTGAGTGATCCATCGTCATTAGGTGGCCCTGAATGTTTCAATTCACTATCAGTTTTTCGTCCGATTCGAAAATCTTTGACTCACAGCAGAACGGCCATAAGGTGCCCGAGGCAGCAATAGACCCATGGAGACAAGTCTGCTGGAGGACGATGTATTGAATCGGGACGCAATTTGAGTAATCCATCGTCATTAGGTGGCCCTGAACGTTACAATTCACTATCAGTTTTTCGTCCCATTCATACTCTAGACTCACAGCAGAACGGCAATAAGGTGCCCGAGGCAGCAATAGACCCATGGAGTCAGGTCGGCTGGAGGACGATGTACTGAATCGGGACGCAATTTGTGTGGTCCATCGTCATTAGGTGGCCCTGAATGTTACAATTCACTATCAGTTTTTCGTCCGATTCGAAAATCTTTGACTCACAGCAGAACGGCCATAAGGTGCCCGAGGCAGCAATCGACCCTTGGAGACAAGTCTGCTGGAGGACGATGTATTGAATCGGGACGCAATTTGAGTGATCCATCGTCATTAGGTGGCCCTGAAAGTTACAATTCACTATCAGTTTTACGTCCCATTCGATAATCTAGACTCACAGCAGAACGGCCATAAGGTGCCCGAGGCAGCAATAGACCCATGGAGACAAGTCGGCTGGAGGACGATGTATTGAATCGGGACGCAATTTGAGTGATCCATCGTCATTAGGAGGCCCTGAACGTTACAATTCACTATCAGTTTTTCGTGCCATTCGATAATCTAGACTCACAGCAGAACGGCCATAAGGTGCCCGAGGCAGCAATAGAACCATGGAGTCAAGTCGGCTGGAGGACGATGTATTGAATCGGGACGCAATTTGAGTGATCCATCGTCATTAGGAGGCCCTGAACGTTACAATTCACTATCAGTTTTTCGTGCCATTCGATAATCTAGACTCACAGCAGAACGGCCATAAGGTGCCCGAGGCAGCAATAGACCCATGGAGTCAAGTCGGCTGGAGGACGATGTATTGAATCGGGACGCAATTTGAGTGATCCATCGTCATTAGGTGGCCCTGAACGCTACAATTCACTATCAGTTTTTCGTGCCATTCGATAATCTAGACTCACAGCAGAACGGCCATAAGGTGCCCGAGGCAGCAATAGACCCATGGAGTCAAGTCGGCTGGAGGACGATGTATTGAATCGGGACGCAATTTGAGTGATCCATCGTCATTAGGTGGCCCTGAACGCTACAATTCACTATCAGTTTTTCGTCCGATTCGAAAATCTTTGAGTCACAGCAGGCCTGCCATAAGGTGCCCGAGGCAGCAATAGCCCCATGGAGACAAGTCGGCTGGAGGACGATGTATTGAATCGGGACGCAATTTGAGTGATCCATCGTCATTAGGAGGCCCTGAACGTTACAATTCACTATCAGTTTTTCGTGCCATTCGATAATCTAGACTCACAGCAGAACGGCCATAAGGTGCCCGAGGCAGCAATAGACCCATGGAGTCAAGTCGGCTGGAGGACGATGTATTGAATCGGGACGCAATTTGAGTGATCCATCGTCATTAGGTGGCCCTGAACGCTACAATTCACTATCAGTTTTTCGTCCGATTCGAAAATCTTTGACTCACAGCAGAACGGCCATATGGTGCCCGAGGCTGCAATAGACGCATGGAGACAAGTCTGCTGGAGGACGATGTATTGAATCGGGACGCAATTTGAGTGTTCCATCGTCATTAGGAGGCCCTGAACGTTACAATTCACTATCAGTTTTTCGTCCGATTCGAAAATCTTTGAGTCACAGCAGGCCTGCCATAAGGTGCCCGAGGCAGCAATAGACCCATGGAGACAAGTCGGCTGGAGGACGATGTATTGAATCGGGACGCAATTTGAGTGATCCATCGTCATTAGGAGGCCCTGAACGTTACAATTCACTATCAGTTTTTCGTCCGATTCGAAAATCTTTGAGTCACAGCTGAACGGCCATAAGGTGCCCGAGGCTGCAATAGACCCATGGAGACAGTCTGCTGGAGGACAATGTATTGAATCGGGACGCAATTTGAGTGATCCATCGTCATTAGGTGGCCCTGGACGTTACAATTCACTATGTTTTTCGTCCGATTCGAAAATCTTTGACTCACAGCAGAACGGCCATAAGGTGCCAAGGCAGCAATAGACCCATGGAGACATGTCTGCTGGAGGACGATGTATTGAATCGGGACGCAATTTGAATGTTCCATCGTCATTATGAGGCCCTGAACGTTACAATTCACTATCAGTTTTTCGTCCGATTCGAAAATCTTTGACTCACAGCAGAACGGCCATAAGGTGCCCGAGGCAGCAATCGACCCATGGAGACAAGTCGGCTGGTGGACGATGTAATGAATCGGGACGCAATGTGAGTGATCCATCGTCATTAGGTGGCCCTGAATGTTTCAATTCACTATCAGTTTTTCGTCCGATTCGAAAATCTTTGACTCACAGCAGAACGGCCATAAGGTGCCCGAGGCAGCAATAGACCCATGGAGACAAGTCTGCTGGAGGACGATGTATTGAATCGGGACGCAATTTGAGTAATCCATCGTCATTAGGTGGCCCTGAACGTTACAATTCACTATCAGTTTTTCGTCCCATTCATACTCTAGACTCACAGCAGAACGGCAATAAGGTGCCCGAGGCAGCAATAGACCCATGGAGTCAGGTCGGCTGGAGGACGATGTACTGAATCGGGACGCAATTTGTGTGGTCCATCGTCATTAGGTGGCCCTGAATGTTACAATTCACTATCAGTTTTTCGTCCGATTCGAAAATCTTTGACTCACAGCAGAACGGCCATAAGGTGCCCGAGGCAGCAATCGACCCTTGGAGACAAGTCTGCTGGAGGACGATGTATTGAATCGGGACGCAATTTGAGTGATCCATCGTCATTAGGTGGCCCTGAAAGTTACAATTCACTATCAGTTTTACGTCCCATTCGATAATCTAGACTCACAGCAGAACGGCCATAAGGTGCCCGAGGCAGCAATAGACCCATGGAGACAAGTCGGCTGGAGGACGATGTATTGAATCGGGACGCAATTTGAGTGATCCATCGTCATTAGGAGGCCCTGAACGTTACAATTCACTATCAGTTTTTCGTGCCATTCGATAATCTAGACTCACAGCAGAACGGCCATAAGGTGCCCGAGGCAGCAATAGAACCATGGAGTCAAGTCGGCTGGAGGACGATGTATTGAATCGGGACGCAATTTGAGTGATCCATCGTCATTAGGAGGCCCTGAACGTTACAATTCACTATCAGTTTTTCGTGCCATTCGATAATCTAGACTCACAGCAGAACGGCCATAAGGTGCCCGATGCAGCAATAGACCCATGGAGTCAAGTCGGCTGGAGGACGATGTATTGAATCGGGACGCAATTTGAGTGATCCATCGTCATTAGGTGGCCCTGAACGCTACAATTCACTATCAGTTTTTCGTCCGATTCGAAAATCTTTGACTCACAGCAGAACGGCCATATGGTGCCCGAGGGTGCAATAGACGCATGGAGACAAGTCTGCTGGAGGACGATGTATTGAATCGGGACGCAATTTGAGTGTTCCATCGTCATTAGGAGACCCTGGACGTTACAATTCACTATCAGTTTTTCGTCCGATTCGAAAATCTTTGAGTCACAGCAGGCCTGCCATAAGGTGCCCGAGGCAGCAATAGCCCCATGGAGACAAGTCGGCTGGAGGACGATGTATTGAATCGGGACGCAATTTGAGTGATCCATCGTCATTAGGAGGCCCTGAACGTTACAATTCACTATCAGTTTTTCGTGCCATTCGATAATCTAGACTCACAGCAGAACGGCCATAAGGTGCCCGAGGCAGCAATAGACCCATGGAGTCAAGTCGGCTGGAGGACGATGTATTGAATCGGGACGCAATTTGAGTGATCCATCGTCATTAGGTGGCCCTGAACGCTACAATTCACTATCAGTTTTTCGTCCGATTCGAAAATCTTTGACTCACAGCAGAACGGCCATATGGTGCCCGAGGCTGCAATAGACGCATGGAGACAAGTCTGCTGGAGGACGATGTATTGAATCGGGACGCAATTTGAGTGTTCCATCGTCGTTAGGAGGCCCTGAACGTTACAATTCACTATCAGTTTTTCGTCCGATTCGAAAATCTTTGAGTCACAGCAGGCCTGCCATAAGGTGCCCGAGGCAGCAATAGACCCATGGAGACAAGTCTGCTGGAGGACGATGTATTGAATCGGGACGCAATTTGAGTGATCCATCGTCATTAGGTGGATTTGAACGTTACAATTCACTATCAGTTTTTCATTCCATTCTATAATCTAGACTCACAGCAGAACGGCCATAAGGTGCCCGAGGCAGCAATAGTCCCATGGAGTCAAGTCGGCTGGGGACGATGTATTGAATCGGGACGCAATTTCAGTGATCCATCGTCATTAGGTGGCCCTGAACGTTACAATTCACTATCAGTTTTTCGTCCCATTCGATAATCTAGATTCACAGCAGAACGGCCATAAGGTGCCCGAGGCAGCAATAGACCCATGGAGTCAAGTCGGCTGGAGGACGATGTATTGAATCGGGACGCAATTTGAGTGATCCATCGTCATTAGGTGGCCCTGAACGCTACAATTCACTATCAGTTTTTCGTCCGATTCGAAAATCTTTGACTCACAGCAGAACGGCCATATGGTGCCCGAGGCTGCAATAGACGCATGGAGACAAGTCTGCTGGAGGACGATGTATTGAATCGGGACGCAATTTGAGTGTTCCATCGTCATTAGGAGGCCCTGAACGTTACAATTCACTATCAGTTTTTCGTCCGATTCGAAAATCTTTGAGTCACAGCAGGCCTGCCATAAGGTGCCCGAGGCAGCAATAGACCCATGGAGACAAGTCGGCTGGAGGACGATGTATTGAATCGGGACGCAATTTGAGTGATCCATCGTCATTAGGAGGCCCTGAACGTTACAATTCACTATCAGTTTTTCGTCCCATTCGATAATCTAGACTCACAGCAGAACGGCCATAAGGTGCCCGAGGCAGCAATAGAACCATGGAGTCAAGTCGGTTGGAGGACGATGTATTGAAACGGGACGCAATTTGAGTGATCCATCGTCATTAGGAGGCCTTGAACGTTACAATTCACTATCAGTTTTTCGTGCCATTCGATAATCTAGACTCACAGCAGAACGGCCATAAGGTGCCCGAGGCAGCAATAGACCCATGGAGTCAAGTCGGCTGGAGGACAATGTATTGAATCGGGACGCAATTTGAGTGATCCATCGTCATTAGGTGGCCCTGAACGCTACAATTCACTATCAGTTTTTCGTCCGATTCGAAAATCTTTGACTCACAGCAGAACGGCCATATGGTGCCCGAGGCTGCAATAGACGCATGGAGACAAGTCTGCTGGAGGACGATGTATTGAATCGGGACGCAATTTGAGTGTTCCATCGTCATTAGGAGGCCCTGAACGTTACAATTCACTATCAGTTTTTCGTCCGATTCGAAAATCTTTGAGTCACAGCAGGCCTGCCATAAGGAGCCCGAGGCAGCAATAGACCCATGGAGACAAGTCTGCTGGAGGACGATGTATTGAATCGGGACGCAATTTGAGTGATCCATCGTCATTAGGTGGACTTGAACGTTACAATTCACTATCAGTTTTTCATTCCATTCTATAATCTAGACTCACAGCAGAACGGCCATAAGGTGCCCGAGGCAGCAATAGTCCCATGGAGTCAAGTCGGCTGGGGACGATGTATTGAATCGGGACGCAATTTCAGTGATCCATCGTCATTAGGTGGCCCTGAACGTTACAATTCACTATCAGTTTTTCGTCCCATTCGATAATCTAGATTCACAGCAGAACGGCCATAAGGTGCCCGAGGCAGCAATAGACCCATGGAGTCTACTCGGCTGCAGGACGATGTACTGAATCGGGACGCAATTTCTGTGGTCCATCGTCGTTAGGTGGCCCTGAATGTTACACTTCACTATCAGTTTTTCGTCCGATTCGAAAATCTTTGACTCACAGCAGAACGGCCATAAGGTGCCCGAGGCAGCAATCGACCCTTGGAGACAAGTCTGCTGTAGGACGATGTATTGAATCGGGACGCAATTTGAGTGATCCATCGTCATTAGGTGGCCCTGAACGTTACAATTCACTACCAGTTCTACGTCCCATTCGATAATCTAGATTCACAGCAGAACGGCCATAAGGTGCCCGAGGCAGCAATAGACCCATGGAGTCAACTCGGCTGGAGGACGATGTATTGAATCGGGACGCAATTTGCGTGGTCCATCGTCATTAGGTGGCCCTGAATGTTACAATTCACTATCAGTTTTTCGTCCGATTCGAAAATCTTTGACTCACAGCAGAACGGCCATTAGGTGCCCGAGGCAGCAATCGACCCGTGGAGACAAGTCTGCTGGAGGACGATGTATTGAATCGGGACGCAATTTGAGTGATCCATCGTCATTAGGAGGCCCTGAACGTTACAATTCACTATCAGTTTTTCGTCCCAATCGATAATCTAGACTCACAGCAGAACGGCCATAAGGTGCCCGAGGCAGCAATAGACCCGTGGAGACAAGTCTGCTGGAGGACGATGTATTGAATCGGGACGCAATTTGAGTGATCCATCGTCATTAGGTGGATTTGAACGTTACAATTCACTATCAGTTTTTCATTCCATTCTATAATCTAGACTCACAGCAGAACGGCCATAAGGTGCCCGAGGCAGCAATAGTCCCATGCAGTCAAGTCGGCTGGGGACGATGTATTGAATCGGGACGCAATTTCAGTGATCCATCGTCATTAGGTGGCCCTGAACGTTACAATTCACTATCAGTTTTTCGTCCCATTCGATAATCTAGATTCACAGCAGAACGGCCATAAGGTGCCCGAGGCAGCAATAGACCCATGGAGTCAACTCGGCTGGAGGACGATGTATTGAATCGGGACGCAATTTGCGTGGTCCATCGTCATTAGGTGGCCCTGAATGTTACAATTCACTATCAGTTTTTCGTCCGATTCGAAAATCTTTGACTCACAGCAGAACGGCCATAAGGTGCCCGAGGCAGCAATCGACCCTTGGAGACAAGTCTGCTGGAGGACGATGTATTGAATCGGGACGCAATTTGAGTGATCCATCGACATTAGGTGGCCCTGAAAGTTACAATTCACTATCAGTTTTACGTCCCATTCGATAATCTAGACTCACAGCAGAACGGCCATAAGGTGCCCGAGGCAGCAATCGACCCATGGAGACAAGTCGGCTGGAGGACGATGTATTGAATCGGGACGCAATTTGAGTGATCCATCGTCATTAGGAGGCCCTGAACGTTACAATTCACTATCAGTTTTTCGTCCCAATCGATAATCTAGACTCACAGCAGAACGGCCATAAGGTGCCGGGGGCCGCGATAGACCCATGGAGTCAAGTCGGCTGGAGGACGATGTATTGAATCGGGACGCAATTTGAGTGATCCATCGTCATTAGGAGGCCCTGAACGTTACAATTCACTATCAGTTTTTCGTGCCATTCGATAATCTAGACCCACAGCAGAACGGCCATAAAGTGCCCGAGGCAGCAATAGACCCATGGAGTCAAGTCGGCTGGAGGACGATGTATTGAATCGGGACGCAATTTGAGTGATCCATCGTCATTAGGTGGCCCTGAACGTTACAATTCACTATCAGTTTTTCATTCCATTCTATAATCTAGACTCACAGCAGAACGGCCATAAGGTGCCCGAGGCAGCAATAGTCCCATGGAGTCAAGTCGGCTGGGGACGATGTATTGAATCGGGACGCAATTTCAGTGATCCATCGTCATTAGGTGGCCCTGAACGTTACAATTCACTATCAGTTTTTCGTCCCATTCGATAATCTAGATTCACAGCAGAACGGCCATAAGGTGCCCGAGGCTGCAATAGACCCATGGAGTCTACTCGGCTGCAGGACGATGTACTGAATCGGGACGCAATTTCTGTGGTCCATCGTCGTTAGGTGGCCCTGAATGTTACACTTCACTATCAGTTTTTCGTCCGATTCGAAAATCTTTGACTCACAGCAGAACGGCCATAAGGTGCCCGAGGCAGCAATCGACCCTTGGAGACAAGTCTGCTGTAGGACGATGTATTGAATCGGGACGCAATTTGAGTGATCCATCGTCATTAGGTGGCCCTGAACGTTACAATTCACTACCAGTTCTACGTCCCATTCGATAATCTAGATTCACAGCAGAACGGCCATAAGGTGCCCGAGGCAGCAATAGACCCATGGAGTCAACTCGGCTGGAGGACGATGTATTGAATCGGGACGCAATTTGCGTGGTCCATCGTCATTAGGTGGCCCTGAATGTTACAATTCACTATCAGTTTTTCGTCCGATTCGAAAATCTTTGACTCACAGCAGAACGGCCATTAGGTGCCCGAGGCAGCAATCGACCCGTGGAGACAAGTCTGCTGGAGGACGATGTATTGAATCGGGACGCAATTTGAGTGATCCATCGTCATTAGGAGGCCCTGAACGTTACAATTCACTATCAGTCTTTCGTCCCAATCGATAATCTAGACTCACAGCAGAACGGCCATAAGGTGGCCGAGGCAGCAATAGACCCGTGGAGACAAGTCTGCTGGAGGACGATGTATTGAATCGGGACGCAATTTGAGTGATCCATCGTCATTAGGTGGATTTGAACGTTACAATTCACTATCAGTTTTTCATTCCATTCTATAATCTAGACTCACAGCAGAACGGCCATAAGGTGCCCGAGGCAGCAATAGTCCCATGCAGTCAAGTCGGCTGGGGACGATGTATTGAATCGGGACGCAATTTCAGTGATCCATCGTCATTAGGTGGCCCTGAACGTTACAATTCACTATCAGTTTTTCGTCCCATTCGATAATCTAGATTCACAGCAGAACGGCCATAAGGTGCCCGAGGCAGCAATAGACCCATGGAGTCAACTCGGCTGGAGGACGATGTATTGAATCGGGACGCAATTTGCGTGGTCCATCGTCATTAGGTGGCCCTGAATGTTACAATTCACTATCAGTTTTTCGTCCGATTCGAAAATCTTTGACTCACAGCAGAACGGCCATAAGGTGCCCGAGGCAGCAATCGACCCTTGGAGACAAGTCTGCTGGAGGACGATGTATTGAATCGGGACGCAATTTGAGTGATCCATCGACATTAGGTGGCCCTGAAAGTTACAATTCACTATCAGTTTTACGTCCCATTCGATAATCTAGACTCACAGCAGAACGGCCATAAGGTGCCCGAGGCAGCAATAGACCCATGGAGACAAGTCGGCTGGAGGACGATGTATTGAATCGGGACGCAATTTGAGTGATCCATCGTCATTAGGAGGCCCTGAACGTTACAATTCACTATCAGTTTTTCGTCCCAATCGATAATCTAGACTCACAGCAGAACGGCCATAAGGTGCCGGGGGCCGCGATAGACCCATGGAGTCAAGTCGGCTGGAGGACGATGTATTGAATCGGGACGCAATTTGAGTGATCCATCGTCATTAGGAGGCCCTGAACGTTACAATTCACTATCAGTTTTTCGTGCCATTCGATAATCTAGACCCACAGCAGAACGGCCATAAAGTGCCCGAGGCAGCAATAGACCCATGGAGTCAAGTCGGCTGGAGGACGATGTATTGAATCGGGACGCAATTTGAGTGATCCATCGTCATTAGGAGGCCCTGAACGTTACAATTCACTATCAGTATTTCGTCCCATTCGATAATCTAGACTCACAGCAGAACGGCCATAAGGTGCCCGAGGCAGCAATAGACCCATGGAGTCAAGTCAGCTGGAGGACGATGTATTGAATCGGGACGCAATTTGAGTGATCCATCGTCATTAGGAGGCCCTGAACGTTACAATCAGTTTTTCGTCCTATTCGATAATCTAGAATCACAGCAGAACGGCCATAAGGTGCCCGAGGCATGGAGTCAAGTCGGCTGGGGACGATGTATTGAATCGGGACGCAATTTCAGTGATCCATTGTCATTAGGTGGCACTGAACGTTACAATTCACTATCAGTTTTTAGTCCCATTCGATAATCTAGATTCACAGCAGAACGGCCATAAGGTGCCCGAGGCAGCAATAGACCCATGGAGTCAAGTCGGCTGGAGGACGATGTATTGAATCGGGACGCAATTTGAGTGATCCATCGTCATTAGGTGGCCCTGAACGCTACAATTCACTATCAGTTTTTCGTCCGATTCGAAAATCTTTGACTCACAGCAGAACGGCCATATGGTGCCCGAGGCTGCAATAGACGCATGGAGACAAGTCTGCTGGAGGACGATGTATTGAATCGGGACGCAATTTGAGTGTTCCATCGTCATTAGGAGGCCCTGAACGTTACAATTCACTATCAGTTTTTCGTCCGATTCGAAAATCTTTGAGTCACAGCAGGCCTGCCATAAGGTGCCCGAGGCAGCAATAGACCCATGGAGACAAGTCTGCTGGAGGACGATGTATTGAATCGGGACGCAATTTGAGTGATCCATCGTCATTAGGTGGATTTGAACGTTACAATTCACTATCAGTTTTTCATTCCATTCTATAATCTAGACTCACAGCAGAACGGCCATAAGGTGCCCGAGGCAGCAATAGTCCCATGGAGTCAAGTCGGCTGGGGACGATGTATTGAATCGGGACGCAATTTCAGTGATCCATCGTCATTAGGTGGCCCTGAACGTTACAATTCACTATCAGTTTTTCGTCCCATTCGATAATCTAGATTCACAGCAGAACGGCCATAAGGTGCCCGAGGCAGCAATCGACCCTTGGAGACAAGTCTGCTGTAGGACGATGTATTGAATCGGGACGCAATTTGAGTGATCCATCGTCATTAGGTGGCCCTGAACGTTACAATTCACTACCAGTTCTACGTCCCATTCGATAATCTAGATTCACAGCAGAACGGCCATAAGGTGCCCGAGGCAGCAATAGACCCATGGAGTCAACTCGGCTGGAGGACGATGTATTGAATCGGGACGCAATTTGCGTGGTCCATCGTCATTAGGTGGCCCTGAATGTTACAATTCACTATCAGTTTTTCGTCCGATTCGAAAATCTTTGACTCACAGCAGAACGGCCATTAGGTGCCCGAGGCAGCAATCGACCCGTGGAGACAAGTCTGCTGGAGGACGATGTATTGAATCGGGACGCAATTTGAGTGATCCATCGTCATTAGGAGGCCCTGAACGTTACAATTCACTATCAGTTTTTCGTCCCAATCGATAATCTAGACTCACAGCAGAACGGCCATAAGGTGCCCGAGGCAGCAATAGACCCATGGAGACAAGTCTGCTGGAGGACGATGTATTGAATCGGGACGCAATTTGAGTGATCCATCGTCATTAGGTGGATTTGAACGTTACAATTCACTATCAGTTTTTCATTCCATTCTATAATCTAGACTCACAGCAGAACGGCCATAAGGTGCCCGAGGCAGCAATAGTCCCATGCAGTCAAGTCGGCTGGGGACGATGTATTGAATCGGGACGCAATTTCAGTGATCCATCGTCATTAGGTGGCCCTGAACGTTACAATTCACTATCAGTTTTTCGTCCCATTCGATAATCTAGATTCACAGCAGAACGGCCATAAGGTGCCCGAGGCAGCAATAGACCCATGGAGTCAACTCGGCTGGAGGACGATGTATTGAATCGGGACGCAATTTGCGTGGTCCATCGTCATTAGGTGGCCCTGAATGTTACAATTCACTATCAGTTTTTCGTCCGATTCGAAAATCTTTGACTCACAGCAGAACGGCCATAAGGTGCCCGAGGCAGCAATCGACCCTTGGAGACAAGTCTGCTGGAGGACGATGTATTGAATCGGGACGCAATTTGAGTGATCCATCGTCATTAGGTGGCCCTGAAAGTTACAATTCACTATCAGTTTTACGTCCCATTCGATAATCTAGACTCACAGCACAACGGCCATAAGGTGCCCGAGGCAGCAATAGACCCATGGAGACAAGTCGGCTGGAGGACGATGTATTGAATCGGGACGCAATTTGAGTGATCCATCGTCATTAGGAGGCCCTGAACGTTACAATTCACTATCAGTTTCTCGTCCCAATCGATAATCTAGACTCACAGCAGAACGGCCATAAGGTGCCGGGGGCAGCGATAGACCCATGGAGTCAAGTCGGCTGGAGGACGATGTATTGAATCGGGACGCAATTTGAGTGATCCATCGTCATTAGGAGGCCCTGAACGTTACAATTCACTATCAGTTTTTCGTGCCATTCGATAATCTAGACCCACAGCAGAACGGCCATAAGGTGCCCGAGGCAGCAATAGACCCATGGAGTCAAGTCGGCTGGAGGACGATGTATTGAATCGGGACGCAATTTGAGTGATCCATCGTCATTAGGAGGCCCTGAACGTTACAATTCACTATCAGTTTTTCGTCCGATTCGAAAATGTTTGACTCACAGCAGAACGGCCATTAGGTGCCCGAGGCAGCAATCGACCCATGGAGACAAGTCTGCTGGAGGACGATGTATTGAATCGGGACGCAATTTGAGTGTTCCATCGTCATTAGGAGGCCCTGAACGTTACAATTCACTATCAGTTTTTCGTCCGATTCGAAAATCTTTGAGTCACAGCAGGCCTGCCATAAGGTGCCCGAGGCAGCAATAGACCCATGGAGACAAGTCTGCTGGAGGACGATGTATTGAATCGGGACGCAATTTGAGTGATCCATCGTCATTAGGTGGATTTGAACGTTACAATTCACTATCAGTTTTTCATTCCATTCTATAATCTAGACTCACAGCAGAACGGCCATAAGGTGCCCGAGGCAGCAATAGTCCCATGGAGTCAAGTCGGCTGGGGACGATGTATTGAATCGGGACGCAATTTCAGTGATCCATCGTCATTAGGTGGCCCTGAACGTTACAATTCACTATCAGTTTTTCGTCCCATTCGATAATCTAGATTCACAGCAGAACGGCCATAAGGTGCCCGAGGCAGCAATAGACCCATGGAGTCAACTCGGCTGCAGGACGATGTACTGAATCGGGACGCAATTTCTGTGGTCCATCGTCATTAGGTGGCCCTGAATGTTACACTTCACTATCAGTTTTTCGTCCGATTCGAAAATCTTTGACTCACAGCAGAACGGCCATAAGGTGCCCGAGGCAGCAATCGACCCTTGGAGACAAGTCTGCTGTAGGACGATGTATTGAATCGGGACGCAATTTGAGTGATCCATCGTCATTAGGTGGCCCTGAACGTTACAATTCACTACCAGTTCTACGTCCCATTCGATAATCTAGATTCACAGCAGAACGGCCATAAGGTGCCCGAGGCAGCAATAGACCCATGGAGTCAACTCGGCTGGAGGACGATGTATTGAATCGGGACGCAATTTGCGTGGTCCATCGTCATTAGGTGGCCCTGAATGTTACAATTCACTATCAGTTTTTCGTCCGATTCGAAAATCTTTGACTCACAGCAGAACGGCCATTAGGTGCCCGAGGCAGCAATCGACCCGTGGAGACAAGTCTGCTGGAGGACGATGTATTGAATCGGGACGCAATTTGAGTGATCCATCGTCATTAGGAGGCCCTGAACGTTACAATTCACTATCAGTTTTTCGTCCCAATCGATAATCTAGACTCACAACAGAACGGCCATAAGGTGCCCGAGGCAGCAATAGACCCATGGAGACAAGTCTGCTGGAGGACGATGTATTGAATCGGGACGCAATTTGAGTGATCCATCGTCATTAGGTGGATTTGAACGTTACAATTCACTATCAGTTTTTCATTCCATTCTATAATCTAGACTCACAGCAGAACGGCCATAAGGTGCCCGAGGCAGCAATAGTCCCATGCAGTCAAGTCGGCTGGGGACGATGTATTGAATCGGGACGCAATTTCAGTGATCCATCGTCATTAGGTGGCCCTGAACGTTACAATTCACTATCAGTTTTTCGTCCCATTCGATAATCTAGATTCACAGCAGAACGGCCATAAGGTGCCCGAGGCAGCAATAGACCCATGGAGTCAACTCGGCTGGAGGACGATGTATTGAATCGGGACGCAATTTGCGTGGTCCATCGTCATTAGGTGGCCCTGAATGTTACAATTCACTATCAGTTTTTCGTCCGATTCGAAAATCTTTGACTCACAGCAGAACGGCCATAAGGTGCCCGAGGCAGCAATCGACCCTTGGAGACAAGTCTGCTGGAGGACGATGTATTGAATCGGGACGCAATTTGAGTGATCCATCGTCATTAGGTGGCCCTGAAAGTTACAATTCACTATCAGTTTTACGTCCCATTCGATAATCTAGACTCACAGCAGAACGGCCATAAGGTGCCGGGGGCAGCGATAGACCCATGGAGTCAAGTCGGCTGGAGGACGATGTATTGAATCGGGACGCAATTTGAGTGATCCATCGTCATTAGGAGGCCCTGAACGTTACAATTCACTATCAGTTTTTCGTGCCATTCGATAATCTAGACCCACAGCAGAACGGCCATAAGGTGCCCGAGGCAGCAATAGACCCATGGAGTCAAGTCGGCTGGAGGACGATGTATTGAATCGGGACGCAATTTGAGTGATCCATCGTCATTAGGAGGCCCTGAACGTTACAATTCACTATCAGTTTTTCGTCCCATTCGATAATCTAGACTCACAGCAGAACGGCCATAAGGTGCCCGAGGCAGCAATAGACCCATGGAGTCAAGTCAGCTGGAGGACGATGTATTGAATCGGGACGCAATTTGAGTGATCCATCGTCATTAGGAGGCCCTGAACGTTACAATCAGTTTTTCGTCCTATTCGATAATCTAGACTCACAGCAGAACGGCCATAAGGTGCCCGAGGCATGGAGTCAAGTCGGCTGGGGACGATGTATTGAATCGGGACGCAATTTCAGTGATCCATTGTCATTAGGTGGCCCTGAACGTTACAATTCACTATCAGTTTTTAGTCCCATTCGATAATCTAGATTCACAGCAGAACGGCCATAAGGTGCCCGAGGCAGCAATAGACGCATGGAGTC
The DNA here is from genome assembly GCF_023864275.1 of Schistocerca cancellata. Taxonomy (NCBI): domain Eukaryota; kingdom Metazoa; phylum Arthropoda; class Insecta; order Orthoptera; family Acrididae; genus Schistocerca; species Schistocerca cancellata. The sequence continues at coordinate 843,206,511 of NC_064630.1, forward strand.
AACTCGGCTGGAGGACGATGTATTGAATCGGGACGCAATTTGCGTGATCCATCGTCATTAGGTGGCCCTGAATGTTACAATTCACTATCAGTTTTTCGTCCGATTCGAAAATCTTTGACTCACAGCAGAACGGCCATTAAGTGCCCGAGGCAGCAATCGACCCATGGAGACAAGTCTGCTGGAGGACGATGTATTGAATCGGGACGCAATTTGAGTGATCCATCGTCATTAGGAGGCCCTGAACGTTACAATTCACTTTCAGTTTTTCGTCCCATTCGATAATCTAGACTCACAGCAGAACGGCCATAAGGTGCCCGAGGCAGCAATAGACCCATGGAGTCAAGTCGGCTGGAGGACGATGTATTGAATCGGGACGCAATTTGAGTGATCCATCGTCATTAGGAGGCCCTGAACGTTACAATTCACTATCAGTTTTTCGTGCCATTCGATAATCTAGACTCACAGCAGAACGGCCATAAGGTGCCCGAGGCAGCAATAGACCCATGGAGACAAGTCTGCTGGAGGACGATGTATTGAATCGGGACGCAATTTGAGTGATCCATCGTCATTAGGTGGCCCTGAACGTTACAATTCACTATCAGCTTTTCGTCCCATTCGATAATCTAGATTCACAGCAGAACGGCCATAAGGTGCCCGAGGCAGCAATAGACCCATGGAGTCAACTCGGCTGGAGGACGATGTATTGAATCGGGACGCAATTTGCGTGGTCCATCGTCATTAGGTGGCCCTGAATGTTACAATTCACTATCAGTTTTTCGTCCGATTCGAAAATGTTTGACTCCCGCAGAACGGCCATTAGGTGCCCGAGGCAGCAATCGACCCATGGAGACAAGTCTGCTGGAGGACGATGTATTGAATCGGGACGCAATTTGAGTGATCCATCGTCATTAGGAGGCCCTGAACGTTACAATTCACTATAAGTTTTTCGTCCCATTCGATAATCTAGACTCACAGCAGAACGGCCATAAGGTGCCCGAGGCAGCAATAGACCCATGGAGTCAAGTCGGCTGGAGGACGATGTATTGAATCGGGACGCAATTTGAATGATCCATCGTCATTAGGTGGCCCTGAACGTTACAATTCACTACCAGTTCTTCGTCCCATTCGATAATCTAGATTCACAGCAGAACGGCCATAAGGTGCCCGAGGCAGCAATAGACCCATGGAGTCAAGTCGGCTGGAGGACGATGTATTGAATCGGGACGCAATTTGAGTGATCCATCGTCATTAGGTGGCCCTGAACGCTACAATTCACTATCAGTTTTTCGTCCGATTCGAAAATCTTTGACTCACAGCAGAACGGCCATATGGTGCCCGAGGCTGCAATAGACGCATGGAGACAAGTCTGCTGGAGGACGATGTATTGAATCGGGACGCAATTTGAGTGTTCCATCGTCATTAGGAGGCCCTGAACGTTACAATTCACTATCAGTTTTTCGTCCGTTTCGAAAATCTTTGAGTCACAGCAGGCCTGCCATAAGGTGCCCGAGGCAGCAATAGACCCATGGAGACAAGTCTGCTGGAGGACGATGTATTGAATCGGGACGCAATTTGAGTGATCCATCGTCATTAGGTGGATTTGAACGTTACAATTCACTATCAGTTTTTCATTCCATTCTATAATCTAGACTCACAGCAGAACGGCCATAAGGTGCCCGAGGCAGCAATAGTCCCATGGAGTCAAGTCGGCTGGGGACGATGTATTGAATCGGGACGCAATTTGAGTGATCCATCGTCATTAGGAGGCCCTGAACGTTACAATTCACTATCAGTTTTTCGTCCCAATCGATAATCTAGACTCACAGCAGAACGGCCATAAGGTGCCCGAGGCAGCAATAGACCCATGGAGACAAGTCTGCTGGAGGACGATGTATTGAATCGGGACGCAATTTGAGTGATCCATCGTCATTAGGTGGCCCTGGACGTTACAATTCACTATCAGTTTTTCGTCCCATTCGATAATCTAGATTCACAGCAGAACGGCCATAAGGTGCCCGAGGCAGCAATAGACCCATGGAGTCAACTCGGCTGCAGGACGATGTACTGAATCGGGACGCAATTTCTGTGGTCCATCGTCATTAGGTGGCCCTGAATGTTACAATTCACTATCAGTTTTTCGTCCGATTCGAAAATCTTTGACTCACAGCAGAACGGCCATAAGGTGCCCGAGGCAGCAATCGACCCTTGGAGACAAGTCTGCTGTAGGACGATGTATTGAATCGGGACGCAATTTCAGTGATCCATCGTCATTAGGTGGCCCTGAACGTTACAATTCACTACCAGATCTTCGTCCCATTCGATAATCTAGATTCACAGCAGAACGGCCATAAGGTGCCCGAGGCAGCAATAGACCCATGGAGTCAACTCGGCTGGAGGACGATGTATTGAATCGGGACGCAATTTGCGTGGTCCATCGTCATTAGGTGGCCCTGAATGTTACAATTCACTATCAGTTTTTCGTCCGATTCGAAAATCTTTGACTCACAGCAGAACGGCCATTAGGTGCCCGAGGCAGCAATCGACCCGTGGAGACAAGTCTGCTGGAGGACGATGTATTGAATCGGGACGCAATTTGAGTGATCCATCGTAATTAGGAGGCCCTGAACGTTACAATTCACTATCAGTTTTTCGTCCCAATCGATAATCTAGACTCACAGCAGAACGGCCATAAGGTGCCCGAGGCAGCAATAGACCCATGGAGACAAGTCTGCTGGAGGACGATGTATTGAATCGGGACGCAATTTGAGTGATCCATCGTCATTAGGTGGATTTGAACGTTACAATTCACTATCAGTTTTTCATTCCATTCTATAATCTAGACTCACAGCAGAACGGCCATAAGGTGCCCGAGGCAGCAATAGTCCCATGCAGTCAAGTCGGCTGGGGACGATGTATTGAATCGGGACGCAATTTCAGTGATCCATCGTCATTAGGTGGCCCTGAACGTTACAATTCACTATCAGTTTTTCGTCCCATTCGATAATCTAGATTCACAGCAGAACGGCCATAAGGTGCCCGAGGCAGCAATAGACCCATGGAGTCAACTCGGCTGGAGGACGATGTATTGAATCGGGACGCAATTTGCGTGGTCCATCGTCATTAGGTGGCCCTGAATGTTACAATTCACTATCAGTTTTTCGTCCGATTCGAAAATCTTTGACTCACAGCAGAACGGCCATAAGGTGCCCGAGGCAGCAATTGACCCTTGGAGACAAGTCTGCTGGAGGACGATGTATTGAATCGGGACGCAATTTGAGTGATCCATCGTCATTAGGTGGCCCTGAAAGTTACAATTCACTATCAGTTTTACGTCCCATTCGATAATCTAGACTCACAGCAGAACGGCCATAAGGTGCCCGAGGCAGCAATAGACCCATGGAGACAAGTCGGCTGGAGGACGATGTATTGAATCGGGACGCAATTTGAGTGATCCATCGTCATTAGGAGGCCCTGAACGTTACAATTCACTATCAGTTTTTCGTCCAAATCGATAATCTAGACTCACAGCAGAACGGCCATAAGGTGCCGGGGGCAGCGATAGACCCATGGAGTCAAGTCGGCTGGAGGACGATGTATTGAATCGGGACGCAATTTGAGTGATCCATCGTCATTAGGAGGCCCTGAACGTTACAATTCACTATCAGTTTTTCGTGCCATTCGATAATCTAGACCCACAGCAGAACGGCCATAAGGTGCCCGAGGCAGCAATAGACCCATGGAGTCAAGTCGGCTGGAGGACGATGTATTGAATCGGGACGCAATTTGAGTGATCCATCGTCATTAGGAGGCCCTGAACGTTACAATTCACTATCAGTTTTTCGTCCCATTCGATAATCTAGACTCACAGCAGAACGGCCATAAGGTGCCCGAGGCAGCAATAGACCCATGGAGTCAAGTCAGCTGGAGGACGATGTATTGAATCGGGACGCAATTTGAGTGATCCATCGTCATTAGGAGGCCCTGAACGTTACAATCAGTTTTTCGTCCTATTCGATAATCTAGACTCACAGCAGAACGGCCATAAGGTGCCCGAGGCATGGAGTCAAGTCGGCTGGGGACGATGTATTGAATCGGGACGCAATTTCAGTGATCCATTGTCATTAGGTGGCCCTGAACGTTACAATTCACTATCAGTTTTTAGTCCCATTCGATAATCTAGATTCACAGCAGAACGGCCATAAGGTGCCCGAGGCAGCAATAGACCCATGGAGTCAACTCGGCTGGAGGACGATGTATTGAATCGGGACGCAATTTGCGTGATCCATCGTCATTAGGTGGCCCTGAATGTTACAATTCACTATCAGTTTTTCGTCCGATTCGAAAATCTTTGACTCACAGCAGAACGGCCATTAAGTGCCCGAGGCAGCAATCGACCCATGGAGACAAGTCTGCTGGAGGACGATGTATTGAATCGGGACGCAATTTGAGTGATCCATCGTCATTAGGAGGCCCTGAACGTTACAATTCACTATCAGTTTTTCGTCCCATTCGATAATCTAGACTCACAGCAGAACGGCCATAAGGTGCCCAAGGCAGCAATAGACCCATGGAGTCAAGTCGGCTGGAGGACGATGTATTGAATCGGGACGCAATTTGAGTGATCCATCGTCATTAGGAGGCCCTGAACGTTACAATTCACTATCAGTTTTTCGTGCCATTCGATAATCTAGACTCACAGCAGAACGGCCATAAGGTGCCCGAGGCAGCAATAGACCCATGGAATCAAGTCGGCTGGAGGACGATGTAATGAATCGGGACGCAATTTGAGTGATCCATCGTCATTAGGAGGCCCTGAACGTTACAATTCACTATCAGTTTTTCGTGCCATTCGATAATCTAGACTCACAGCAGAACGGCCATAAGGTGCCCGAGGCAGCAGTAGACCCATGGAGTCAAGTCAGCTGGAGGACGATGTATTGAATCGGGACGCAATTTGAGTGATCCATCGTCATTAGGTGGCCTTGAACGCTACAATTCACTATCAGTTTTTCGTCCGATTCGAAAATCTTTGACTCACAGCAGAACGGCCATAAGGTGCCCGAAGCAGCAATAGACGCATGGAGACAAGTCTGCTGGAGGACGATGTATTGAATCGGGACGCAATTTGAGTGTTCCATCGTCATTAGGAGGCCCTGAACGTTAAAATTCACTATCAGTTTTTCGACCGATTCGAAAATCTTTGAGTCACAGCAGGCCTGCCATAAGGTGCCCGAGGAGACAAGTCTGCTGGAGGACGATGTATTGAATCGGGACCCAATTTGAGTGATCCATCGTCATTAGGTGGACTTGTACGTTACAATTCACTATCAGTTTTTCGTCCCATTCGATAATCTAGACTCACAGCAGAACGGCCATAAGGTGCCCGAGGCAGCAATAGACCCATGGAGTCAAGTCGGCTGGAGGACGATGTATTGAATCGGGACGCAATTTGAGTGATCCATCGTCATTAGGTGGCCCTGAACGCTACAATTCACTATCAGTTTTTCGTCCGATTCGAAAATCTTTGACTCACAGCAGAACGGCCATATGGTGCCCGAGGCTGCAATAGACGCATGGAGACAAGTCTGCTGGAGGACGATGTATTGAATCGGGACGCAATTTGAGTGTTCCATCGTCATTAGGAGGCCCTGAACGTTACAATTCACTATCAGTTTTTCGTCCGATTCGAAAATCTTTGAGTCACAGCAGGCCTGCCATAAGGTGCCCGAGGCAGCAATAGACCCATGGAGACAAGTCTGCTGGAGGACGATGTATTGAATCGGGACGCAATTTGAGTGATCCATCGTCATTAGGTGGATTTGAACGTTACAATTCACTATCAGTTTTTCATTCCATTCTATAATCTAGACTCACAGCAGAACGGCCATAAGGTGCCCGAGGCAGCAATAGTCCCATGCAGTCAAGTCGGCTGGGGACGATGTATTGAATCGGGACGCAATTTCAGTGATCCATCGTCATTAGGTGGCCCTGAACGTTACAATTCACTATCAGTTTTTCGTCCCATTCGATAATCTAGATTCACAGCAGAACGGCCATAAGGTGCCCGAGGCAGCAATAGACCCATGGAGTCAACTCGGCTGGAGGACGATGTATTGAATCGGGACGCAATTTGCGTGGTCCATCGTCATTAGGTGGCCCTGAATGTTACAATTCACTATCAGTTTTTCGTCCGATTCGAAAATCTTTGACTCACAGCAGAACGGCCATAAGGTGCCCGAGGCAGCAATCGACCCTTGGAGACAAGTCTGCTGGAGGACGATGTATTGAATCGGGACGCAATTTGAGTGATCCATCGTCATTAGGTGGCCCTGAAAGTTACAATTCACTATCAGTTTTACGTCCCATTCGATAATCTAGACTCACAGCAGAACGGCCATAAGGTGCCCGAGGCAGCAATAGACCCATGGAGACAAGTCGGCTGGAGGACGATGTATTGAATCGGGACGCAATTTGAGTGATCCATCGTCATTAGGAGGCCCTGAACGTTACAATTCACTATCAGTTTTTCGTCCCAATCGATAATCTAGACTCACAGCAGAACGGCCATAAGGTGCCGGGGGCAGCGATAGACCCATGGAGTCAAGTCGGCTGGAGGACGATGTATTGAATCGGGACGCAATTTGAGTGATCCATCGTCATTAGGAGGCCCTGAACGTTACAATTCACTATCAGTTTTTCGTGCCATTCGATAATCTAGACCCACAGCAGAACGGCCATAAGGTGCCCGAGGCAGCAATAGACCCATGGAGTCAAGTCGGCTGGAGGACGATGTATTGAATCGGGACGCAATTTGAGTGATCCATCGTCATTAGGAGGCCCTGAACGTTACAATTCACTATCAGTATTTCGTCCCATTCGATAATCTAGACTCACAGCAGAACGGCCATAAGGTGCCCGAGGCAGCAATAGACCCATGGAGTCAAGTCAGCTGGATGACGATGTATTGAATCGGGACGCAATTTGAGTGATCCATCGTCATTAGGAGGCCCTGAACGTTACAATCAGTTTTTCGTCCTATTCGATAATCTAGACTCACAGCAGAACGGCCATAAGGTGCCCGAGGCATGGAGTCAAGTCGGCTGGGGACGATGTATTGAATCGGGACGCAATTTCAGTGATCCATTGTCATTAGGTGGCCCTGAACGTTACAATTCACTATCAGTTTTTAGTCCCATTCGATAATCTAGATTCACAGCAGAACGGCCATAAGGTGCCCGAGGCAGCAATAGACCCATGGAGTCAAGTCGGCTGGAGGACGATGTATTGAATCGGGACGCAATTTGAGTGATCCATCGTCATTAGGTGGCCCTGAACGCTACAATTCACTATCAGTTTTTCGTCCGATTCGAAAATCTTTGACTCACAGCAGAACGGCCATATGGTGCCCGAGGCTGCAATAGACGCATGGAGACAAGTCTGCTGGAGGACGATGTATTGAATTGGGACGCAATTTGAGTGTTCCATCGTCATTAGGAGGCCCTGAACGTTACAATTCACTATCAGTTTTTCGTCCGATTCGAAAATCTTTGAGTCACAGCAGGCCTGCCATAAGGTGCCCGAGGCAGCAATAGACCCATGGAGACAAGTCTGCTGGAGGACGATGTATTGAATCGGGACGCAATTTGAGTGATCCATCGTCATTAGGTGGATTTGAACGTTACAATTCACTATCAGTTTTTCATTCCATTCTATAATCTAGACTCACAGCAGAACGGCCATAAGGTGCCCGAGGCAGCAATAGTCCCATGGAGTCAAGTCGGCTGGGGACGATGTATTGAATCGGGACGCAATTTCAGTGATCCATCGTCATTAGGTGGCCCTGAACGTTACAATTCACTATCAGTTTTTCGTCCCATTCGATAATCTAGATTCACAGCAGAACGGCCATAAGGTGCCCGAGGCAGCAATAGACCCATGGAGTCAACTCGGCTGCAGGACGATGTACTGAATCGGGACGCAATTTCTGTGGTCCATCGTCATTAGGTGGCCCTGAATGTTACACTTCACTATCAGTTTTTCGTCCGATTCGAAAATCTTTGACTCACAGCAGAACGGCCATAAGGTGCCCGAGGCAGCAATCGACCCTTGGAGACAAGTCTGCTGTAGGACGATGTATTGAATCGGGACGCAATTTGAGTGATCCATCGTCATTAGGTGGCCCTGAACGTTACAATTCACTACCAGTTCTACGTCCCATTCGATAATCTAGATTCACAGCAGAACGGCCATAAGGTGCCCGAGGCAGCAATAGACCCATGGAGTCAACTCGGCTGGAGGACGATGTATTGAATCGGGACGCAATTTGCGTGGTCCATCGTCATTAGGTGGCCCTGAATGTTACAATTCACTATCAGTTTTTCGTCCGATTCAAAAATCTTTGACTCACAGCAGAACGGCCATTAGGTGCCCGAGGCAGCAATCGACCCGTGGAGACAAGTCTGCTGGAGGACGATGTATTGAATCGGGACGCAATTTGAGTGATCCATCGTCATTAGGAGGCCCTGAACGTTCCAATTCACTATCAATTTTTCGTCCCAATCGATAATCTAGACTCACAGCAGAACGGCCATAAGGTGCCCGAGGCAGCAATAGACCCATGGAGACAAGTCTGCTGGAGGACGATGTATTGAATCGGGACGCAATTTGAGTGATCCATCGTCATTAGGTGGATTTGAACGTTACAATTCACTATCTGTTTTTCATTCCATTCTATAATCTAGACTCACAGCAGAACGGCCATAAGGTGCCCGAGGCAGCAATAGTCCCATGCAGTCAAGTCGGCTGGGGACGATGTATTGAATCGGGACGCAATTTCAGTGATCCATCGTCATTAGGTGGCCCTGAACGTTACAATTCACTATCAGTTTTTCGTCCCATTCGATAATCTAGATTCACAGCAGAACGGCCATAAGGTGCCCGAGGCAGCAATAGACCCATGGAGTCAACTCGGCTGGAGGACGATGTATTGAATCGGGACGCAATTTGCGTGGTCCATCGTCATTAGGTGGCCCTGAATGTTACAATTCACTATCAGTTTTTCGTCCGATTCGAAAATCTTTGACTCACAGCAGAACGGCTATAAGGTGCCCGAGGCAGCAATCGACCCTTGGAGACAAGTCTGCTGGAGGACGATGTATTGAATCGGGACGCAATTTGAGTGATCCATCGTCATTAGGTGGCCCTGAAAGTTACAATTCACTATCAGTTTTACGTCCCATTCGATAATCTAGACTCACAGCAGAACGGCCATAAGGTGCCCGAGGCAGCAATAGACCCATGGAGACAAGTCGGCTGGAGGACGATGTATTGAATCGGGACGCAATTTGAGTGATCCATCGTCATTAGGAGGCCCTGAACGTTACAATTCACTATCAGTTTTTCGTCCCAATCGATAATCTAGACTCACAGCAGAACGGCCATAAGGTGCCGGGGGCAGCGATAGACCCATGGAGTCAAGTCGGCTGGAGGACGATGTATTGAATCGGGACGCAATTTGAGTGATCCATCGTCATTAGGAGGCCCTGAACGTTACAATTCACTATCAGTTTTTCGTCCCATTCGATAATCTAGACTCACAGCAGAACGGCCATAAGGTGCCCGAGGCAGCAATAGACCCATGGAGTCAAGTCGGCTGGAGGACGATGTATTGAATCGGGACGCAATTTCAGTGATCCATCGTCATTAGGTGGCCCTGAACGTTACAATTCACTATCAGTTTTTCGTCCCATTCGATAATCTAGATTCACAGCAGAACCGCCATAAGGTACCCTAGGCAGCAATAGACCCATGGAGTCAACTCGGCGTGAGGAAGATGTATTGAATCGGGACGCAATTTGAGTGATCCATCGTCATTAGGTGGCCCTGAATGTTACAATTCACTATTAGGTTTTCGACCGATTCGAAAATCTTTGACTCACAGCAGAACGACCATTAGGTGCCCGAGGCAGCAATCGACCCATGGAGACAAGTCTGCTGGAGGACGATGTATTGAATCGGGACGCAATTTGAGTGATCCATCGTCATTAGGAGGCCCTGAACGTTACAATTCACTTTCAGTTTTTCGTCCCATTCGATAATCTAGACTCACAGCAGAACGGCCATAAGGTGCCCGAGGCAGCAATAGACCCATGGAGTCAAGTCGGCTGGAGGACGATGTATTGAATCGGGACGCAATTTGAGTGATCCATCGTCATTAGGAGGCCCTGGACATTACAATTCACTATCAGTTTTTCGTCCCAATCGATAATCTAGACTCACAGCAGAACGGCCATAAGGTGCCCGAGGCAGCAATAGACCCATGGAGTCGAGTCGGCTGGAGGACGATGTATTGAATCGGGACGCAATTTGAGTGATCCATCGTCATTAGGAGGCCCTGAACGTTACAATTCACTATCAGTTTTTCGTGCCATTCGATAATCTAGACTCACAGCAGAACGGCCATAAGGTGCCCGAGGCAGCAATAGACCCATGGAGTCAACTCGGCTGGAGGACTATGTATTGAATCGGGACGCAATTTGAGTGATCCATCGTCATTAGGAGGCCCTGAACGTTACAATTCACTATCAGTTTTTCGTCCGATTCGAAAATCTTTGACTCACAGCAGAACGGCCATAAGGTGCCCGAGGCAGCAATAGACGCATGGAGACAAATCTGCTGGAGGACGATGTATTGAATCGGGACGTAATTTGAGTGTTCCATCGTCATTAGGAGGCCCTGAACGTTACAATTCACTATCAGTTTTTCGTCCGATTCGAAAATCTTTGAGTCACAGCAGGCGTGCCATAAGGTGCCCGAGGCAGCAATAGACCCATGGAGACATGTCTGCTGGAGGACGATGTATTGAATCGGGACGCAATTTGAGTGATCCATCGTCATTAGGAGGCCCTGAACGTTACAATTCACTATCAGTTTTTCGTGCCATTCGATAATCTAGACTCACAGCAGAACGGCTATAAGGTGCCCGAGGCAGCAATAGACCCATGGAGTCAAGTCGGCTGGAGGACGATGTATTGAATCGGGACGCAATTTGAGTGATCCATCGTCATTAGGTGGCCCTGAACGCTACAATTCACTATCAGTTTTTCGTCCGATTCGAAAATCTTTGACTCACAGCAGAACGGCCATATGGTGCCCGAGGCTGCAATAGACGCATGGAGACAAGTCTGCTGGAGGACGATGTATTGAATCGGGACGCAATTTGAGTGATCCATCGTCATTAGGTGGCCCTGAACGCTACAATTCACTATCAGTTTTTCGTCCGATTCGAAAATCTTTGACTCACAGCAGAACGGCCATATGGTGCCCGAGGCTGCAATAGACGCATGGAGACAAGTCTGCTGGAGGACGATGTATTGAATCGGGACGCAATTTGAGTGATCCATCGTCATTAGGTGGCCCTGAACGCTACAATTCACTATCAGTTTTTCGTCCGATTCGAAAATCTTTGACTCACAGCAGAATGGCCATAAGGTGCCCGAGGCAGCAATAGACGCATGGAGACAAGTCTGCTGGAGGACGATGTATTGAATCGGGACGTAATTTGAGTGTTCCATCGTCATTAGGAGGCCCTGAACGTTACAATTCACTATCAGTTTTTCGTCCGATTCGAAAATCTTTGAGTCACAGCAGGCCTGCCATAAGGTGCCCGAGGCAGCAATAGACCCATGGAGACAAGTCTGCTGGAGGACGATGTATTGAATCGGGACGCAATTTGAGTGATCCATCGTCATTAGGTGGACTTGAACGTTACAATTCACTATCAGTTTTTCATTCCATTCAATAATCTAGACTCACAGCAGAACGGCCATAAGGTGCCCGAGGCAGCAATAGTCCCATGGAGTCAAGTCGGCTGGGGACGATGTATTGAATCAGGACGCAATTTCAGTGATCCATCGTCATTAGGCGGCCCTGAACGTTACAATTCACTATCAGTTTTTCGTCCCATTCGATAATCTAGATTCACAGCAGAACGGCCATAAGGTGCCCGAGGCAGCAATAGACCCATGGAGTCAACTCGGCTGGAGGACGATGTATTGAATCGGGACGCAATTTGCGTGGTCCATCGTCATTAGGTGGCCCTGAATGTTACAATTCACTATCAGTTTTTCGTCTGATTCGAAAATCTTTGACTCACAGCAGAACGGCCATTAGGTGCCCGAGGCAGCAATCGACCCATGGAGACAAGTCTGCTGGAGGACGATGTATTGAATCGGGACGCAATTTGAGTGATCCATCGTCATTAGGAGACCCTGAACGTTACAATTCACTATCAGTTTTTCGTCCCATTCGATAATCTAGACTCACAGCAGAACGGCCATAAGGTGCCCGAGGCAGCAATAGACCCATGGAGTCAAGTCGGCTGGAGGACGATGTATTGAATCGGGACGCAATTTGAGTGATCCATCGTCATTAGGAGGCCCTGAACGTTACAATTCACTATCAGTTTTTCGTGCCATTCGATAATCTAGACTCACAGCAGAACGGCCATAAGGTGCCCGAGGCAGCAATAGACCCATGGAGTCAACTCGGCTGGAGGACGATGTATTGAATCGGGACGCAATTTGCGTGGTCCATCGTCATTAGGTGGCCCTGAATGTTACAATTCACTATCAGTTTTTCGTCCGATTCGAAAATCTTTGACTCACAGCAGAACGGCCATAAGGTGCCCGAGGCAGCGATAGACCCATGGAGACAAGTCTGCTGGAGGACGATGTATTGAATCGGGACGCAATTTGAGTGATCCATCGTCATTAGGTGGCCCTGAACGTTACAATTCACTATCAGTTTTTCGTCCCATTCATACTCTAGACTCACAGCAGAACGGCAATAAGGTGCCCGAGGCAGCAATAAACCCATGGAGTCAGGTCGGCTGGAGGACGATGTACTGAATCGGGACGCAATTTGTGTGGTCCATCGTCATTAGGTGGCCCTGAATGTTACAATTCACTATCAGTTTTTCGTCCGATTCGAAAATCTTTGACTCACAGCAGAACGGCCATAAGGTGCCCGAGGCAGCAATCGACACTTGGAGACAAGTCTGCTGGAGGGCGATGTATTGAATCGGTACGCAATTTGAGTGATCCATCGTCATTAGGTGGCCCTGAAAGTTACAATTCACTATCAGTTTTACGTCCCATTCGATAATCTAGACTCACAGCAGTACGGCCATAAGGTGCCCGAGGCAGCAATAGACCCATGGAGACAAGTCGGCTGGAGGACGATGTATTGAATCGGGACGCAATTTGAATGATCCATCGTCATTAGGTGGCCCTGAACGTTACAATTCACTACCAGTTCTTCGTCCCATTCGATAATCTAGATTCACAGCAGAACGGCAATAAGGTGCCCGAGGCAGCAATAGACCCATGGAGTCAACTCGGCTGGAGGACGATGTATTGAATCGGGACGCAATTTGCGTGGTCCATCGTCATTAGGAGGCCCTGAACTTTACAATCAGTTTTTCGTCCCATTCGATAATCTAGACTCACAGCAGAACGGCCATAAGGTGCCCGAGGCATGGAGTCAAGTCGGCTGGGGACGATGTATTGAATCGGGACGCAATTTCAGTGATCCATCGTCATTAGGTGGCCCTGAACGTTACAATTCACTATCAGTTTTTCGTCCCATTCGATAATCTAGATTCACAGCAGAACCGCCATAAGGTACCCGAGGCAGCAATAGACCCATGGAGTCAACTCGGCTGGAGGACGATGTATTGAATCGGGACGCAATTTGCGTGATCCATCGTCATTAGGTGGCCCTGAATGTTACAATTCACTATTAGTTTTTCGACCGATTCGAAAATCTTTGACTCACAGCAGAACGGCCATTAGGTGCCCGAGGCAGCAATCGACCCATGGAGACAAGTCTGTTGGAGGACGATGTATTGAATCGGGACTCAATTTGAGTGATCCATCGTCATTAGGAGGCCCTGAACGTTACAATTCACTTTCAGTTTTTCGTCCCATTCGATAATCTAGACTCACAGCAGAACGGCCATAAGGTGCCCGAGGCAGCAATAGACCCATGGAGTCAAGTCGGCTGGAGGACGATGTATTGAATCGGGACGCTATTTGAGTGATCCATCGTCATTAGGAGGCCCTGAACGTTACAATTCACTATCAGTTTTTCGTCCCATTCGATAATCTAGACTCACAGCAGAACGGCCATAAGGTGCCCGAGGCAGCAATAGACCCATGGAGTCAAGTCAGCTGGAGGACGATGTATTGAATCGGGACGCAATTTGAGCGATCCATCGTCATTAGGTGGCCCTGAACGCTACAATTCACTATCAGTTTTTCGTCCGATTCGAAAATCTTTGACTCACAGCAGAACGGCCATAAGGTGCCCGAGGCAGCAATAGACGCATGGAGACAAGTCTGCTGGAGGACGATGTATTGAATCGGGACGTAATTTGAGTGTTCCATCGTCATTAGGAGGCCCTGAACGTTACAATTCACTATCAGTTTTTCGTCCGATTCGAAAATCTTTGACTCACAGCAGGCCTGCCATAAGGTGCCCGAGGCAGCAATAGACCCATGGAGACATGTCTGCTGGAGGACGATGTATTGAATCGGGACGCAATTTGAGTGATCCATCGTCATTAGGTGGACTTGAACGTTACAATTCACTATCAGTTTTTCATCCCATTCTATAATCTAGACTCACAGCAGAACGGCCATAAGGTGCCCGAGGCAGCAATAGACCCATGGAGTCAAGTCGGCTGGAGGACGATGTATTGAATCGGGACGCAATTTGAGTGATCCATCGTCATTAGGAGGCCCTGAACGTTACAATTCACTATCAGTATTTCGTCCCATTCGATAATCTAGACTCACAGCAGAACGGCCATAAGGTGCCCGAGGCAGCAGTAGACCCATGGAGTCAAGTCAGCTGGAGGACGATGTATTGAATCGGGACGCAATTTGAGTGATCCATCGTCATTAGGTGGCCTTGAACGCTACAATTCACTATCAGTTTTTCGTCCGATTCGAAAATCTTTGTCTCACAGCAGAACGGCCATAAAGTGCACGAAGCAGCAATAGACGCATGGAGACAAGTCTGCTGGAGGACGATGTATTGAATCGGGACGCAATTTGAGTGTTCCATCGTCATTAGGAGGCCCTGAACGTTACAATTCACTATCAGTTTCTCGACCGATTCGAAAATCTTTGAGCCACAGCAGGCCTGCCATAAGGTGCCCGAGGCAGCAATAGACCCATGGAGACATGTCTGCTGGAGGACGATGTATTGAATCGGGACGCAATTTGAGTGATCCATCGTCATTAGGTGGACTTGAACGTTACAATTCACTATCAGTTTTTCATCCCATTATATAATCTAGACTCACAGCAGAACGGCCATAAGGTGCCCGAGGCAGCAATAGTCCCATGGAGTCAAGTCGGCCGGGGACGATGTATTGAATCGGGACGCAATTTCAGTGATCCATCGTCATTAGGTGGTCCTGAACGTTACAATTCACTATCAGTTTTTCGTCCCATTCGATAATCTAGATTCACAGCAGAACGGCCATAAGGTGCCCGAGGCAGCAATAAACCCTTGGAGTCAACTCGGCTGGAGGACGATGTATTGAATCGGGACGCAATTTGCGTGGTCCATCGTCATTAGGAGGCCCTGATTGTTACAATTCACTATCAGTTTTTCGTCCGATTCGAAAATCTTTGACTCACAGCAGAACGGCCATTAGGAGCCCGAGGCAGCAATCGACCCATGGAGACAAGTCTGCTGGAGGACGATGTATTGAATCGGAACGCAATTTGAGTGATCCATCGTCATTAGGAGGCCCTGAACGTTACAATTCACTATCAGTTTTTCGTCCCATTCGATAATCTAGACTCACAGCAGAACGGGTATAAGGTGCCCGAGGCAGCAATAGACCCATGGAGTCAAGTCGCCTGGAGGACGATGTATTGAATCGGGACGCAATTTGAGTGATCCATCGTCATTAGGTGGCCCTGAACGCTACAATTCACTATCAGTTTTTCGTCCGAATCGAAAATCTTTGACTCACAGCAGAACGGCCATATGGTGCCCGAGGCTGCAATAGACGCATGGAGACAAGTCTGCTGGAGGACGATGTATTGAATCGGGACGCAAATTGAGTGTTCCATCGTCATTAGGAGGCCCTGAACGTTACAATTCACTATCAGTTTTTCGTCCGATTCGAAAATCTTTGAGTCACAGCAGGCCTGCCATAAGGTGCCCGAGGCAGCAATAGACCCATGGAGTCAAGTCGGCTGGAGGACGATGTATTGAATCGGGACGCAATTTGAGTGATCCATCGTCATTAGGAGGCCATGAACGTTTCAATTCACTATCAGTTTTTCGTCCCATTCGATAAACTAGACTCACAGCAGAACGGCCATAAGGTGCCCGAGGCAGCAATAGACCCATGGAGTCAAGTCGGCTGGAGGACGATGTATTGAATCGGGACCCAATTTGAATGATCCATCGTCATTAGGTGGCTCTGAACGTTACAATTCACTATCAGTTTTTCGTCCCATTCGATAAACTAGACTCACAGCAGAACGGCCATAAGGTGCCCGAGGCAGCAATAGACCCATGGAGTCAAGTCGGCTGGAGGACGATGTATTGAATCGGGACGCAATTTGAGTGATCCATCGTCATTAGGAGGCCCTGAACGTTACAATTCACTATCAGTTTTTCGTCCCATTCGATAATCTAGACTCACAGCAGAACGGCCATAAGGTGCCCGAGGCAGCAGTAGACCCATGGAGTCAAGTCAGCTGGAGGACGATGTATTGAATCGGGACGCAATTTGAGTGATCCATCGTCATTAGGTGGCCTTGAACGCTACAATTCACTATCAGTTTTTCCTCCGATTCGAAAATCTTTGACTCACAGCAGAACGGCCATAAGGTGCCCGAAGCAGCAATAGACGCATTGAGACAAGTCTGCTGGAGGGCGATGTATATAATCAGGACGCAATTTGAGTGTTCCATCGTCATTAGGAGGCCCTGAACGTTACAATTCACTATCAGTTTTTCGTCCCATTCGATAATCTAGACTCACAGCAGAACGGCCATAAGGTGCCCGAGGCAGCAATAGACCCATGGAGTCAAGTCGGCTGGAGGACGATCTATTGAATCAGGACGCAATTTGAGTGATCCATCGTCATTAGGAGGCCCTGAACGTTACAATTCACTATCAGTTTTTCGTCCCAATCGATAATCTAGACTCACAGCAGAACGGCCATAAGGTGCCCGAGGCAGCAATACACCCATGGAGTCAAGTCGGCTGGAGGACGATGTATTGAATCGGGACGCAATTTGAGTGACCCTTCGTCATTAGGAGGACCTGAACGTTACAATTCACTATCAGTTTTTCGTGCCATTCGATAATCTAGACTCACAGCAGAACGGCCTTAAGGTGCCCGCGGCAGCAATAGACCCATGGAGTCAAGTCGGCTGGAGGACGATGTATTGAATCGGGACGCAATTTGAGTGATCCATCGTCATTAGGAGGCCCTGAACGTTACAATTCACTATCAGTTTTTCGTCCCATTCGATAATCTAGACTCACAGCAGAACGGCCATAAGGTGCCCGAGGCAGCAATAGACCCATGGAGTCAAGTCAGCTGGAGGTCGATGTATTGAATCGGGACGCAATTTGAGTGATCCATCGTCATTAGGTGGCCCTGAACGCTACAATTCACTATCAGTTTTTCGTCCGATTCGAAAATCTTTGACTCACAGCAGAACGGCCATAAGGTGCCCGAAGCAGCAATAGACGCATGGAGACAAGTCTGCTGGAGGACGATGTATTGAATCGGGACGCAATTTGAGTGTTCCATCGTCATTAGGAGGCCCTGAACGTTACAATTCACTATCAGTTTTTCGTCCGATTCGAAAATCTTTGAGTCACAGCAGGCCTGCCATAAGGTGCCCGAGGCAGCAATAGACCCATGGAGACAAGTCTGCTGGAGGACGATGTATTGAATCGGGACGCAATTTGAGTGATCCATCGTCATTAGGTGGACTTGAACGTTACAATTCACTATCAGTTTTTCATCCCATTCTATAATCTAGACTCACAGCAGAACGTCCATAAGGTGCCCGAGGCAGCAATAGTCCCATGGAGTCAAGTCGGCTGGGGACGATGTATTGAATCGGGACGCAATTTGAGTGATCCATCGTCATTAGGTGGCCCTGAACGTTACAATTCACTACCAGTTCTTCGTCCCATTCGATAATCTAGATTCACAGCAGAACGGCCATAAGGTGCCCGAGGCAGCAATAGACCCATGGAGTCAACTCGGCTGGAGGACGATGTATTGAATCGGGACGCAATTTGCGTGGTCCATCGTCATTAGGTGGCCCTGAATGTTACAATTCAGTATCAGTTTTTCGTCCGATTCGAAAATCTTTGACTCACAGCAGAACGGCCATTAGGTGCCCGAGGCAGCAATCGACCCATGGAGACAAGTCTGCTGGAGGACGATGTATTGAATCGGGACGCAATTTGAGTGATCCATCGTCATTAGGAGGCCCTGAACGTTACAATTCACTATCAGTTTTTCGTGCCATTCGATAATGTAGACTCACAGCAGAACGGCCATAAGGTGCCCGAGGCAGCAATAGACCCATGGAGTCAAGTCGGCTGGAGGACGTTGTATTGAACCGGGACGCAATTTCAGTGATCCATCGTCATTAGGTGGCCCTGAACGCTACAATTCACTATCAGTTTTTCGTCCGATTCGAAAATCTTTGACTCACAGCAGAACGGCCATATGGTGCCCGAGGCTGCAATAGACGCATGGAGACAAGTCTGCTGGAGGACGATGTATTGAATCGGGACGCAATTTGAGTGTTCCATCGTCATTAGGAGGCCCTGAACGTTACAATTCACTATCAGTTTTTCGTCCGATTCGAAAATCTTTGAGTCACAGCAGGCCTCCCATAAGGTGCCCGAGGCAGCAATAGACCCAAGGAGACAAGTCTGCTGGAGGACGATGTATTGAATCGGGACGCAATTTGAGTGATCCATCGTCATTAAGTGGACTTGAACGTTACAATTCACTATCAGTTTTTCATTCCATTCTATAATCTAGACTCACAGCAGAACGGCCATAAGGTGCCCGAGGCAGCAATAGTCCCATGGAGTCAAGTCGGCTGGGGACGATGTATTGAATCGGGACGCAATTTCAGTGATCCATCGTCATTAGGTGGCCCTGAACGTTACAATTCACTATCAGTTTTTCGTCCCATTCGATAATCTAGATTCACAGCAGAACGGCCATAAGGTGCCCGAGGCAGCAATAGACCCATGGAGTCAACTCGGCTGGAGGACGATGTATTGAATCGGGACGCAATTTGCGTGGTCCATCGTCATTAGGTGGCCCTGAATGTTACAATCCACTATCAGTTTTTCGTCCGATTCGAAAACGTTTGACTCACAGCAGAACGGCCATAAGGTGCCCGAGGCAGCAATCGACCCATGGAGACAAGTCTGCTGGAGGACGATGTATTGAATCGGGACGCAATTTGAGTGATCCATCGTCATTAGGTGGCCCTGAAAGATACAATTCACTATCAGTTTTTCGTCCGATTCGAAAATCTTTGACTCACAGCGGAACGGCCATAAGGTGCCCCAGGCAGCAATAGACCCATGGAGTCAACTCGGCTGGAGGATGATGTATTGAATCGGGACGCAATTTGCGTGGTCCATCGTCATTAGGTGGCCCTGAATGTTACAATTCACTATCAGTTTTTCGTCCGATTCGAAAATCTTTGACTCACAGCAGAACGGCCATTAGGTGCCCGAGGCAGCAATCGACCATGGAGACAAGTCTGCTGGAGGACGATGTATTGAATCGGGACGCAATTTGAGTGATCCATCGTCATTAGGTGGCCCTGAACGTTACAATTCACTACCAGTTCTTCGTCCCATTCGATAATCTAGATTCACAGCAGAACGGCCATAAGGTGCCCGAGGCAGCAATAGACCCATGGAGTCAACTCGGCTGGAGGACGATGTATTGAATCGGGACGCAATTTGCGTGGTCCATCGTCATTAGGTGGCCCTGAATGTTACAATTCACTATCAGTTTTTCGTCCGATTCGAAAATCTTTGACTCACAGCAGAACGGCCATTAGGTGCCCGAGGCAGCAATCGACCCGTGAAGACAAGTCTGCTGGAGGACTATGTATTGAATCGGGACGCAATTTGAGTGATCCATCGTCATTAGGAGGCCCTGAGCGTTACAATTCACTATCAGTTTTTCGTGCCATTCGATAATCTAGACTCACAGCAGAACGGCCATAAGGTGCCCGAGGCAGCAATAGACCCATGGAGTCAAGTCGGCTGGAGGACGATGTATTGAATCGGGACGCAATTTGAGTGATCCATCGTCATTAGGAGGCCCTGAACGTTACAATTCACTATCAGTTTTTCGTCCCATTCGATAATCTAGACTCACAGCAGAACGGCCATAAGGTGCCCGAGGCAGCAATAGACCCATGGAGTCAAGTCAGCTGGAGGACGATGTATTGAATCGGGACGCAATTTGAGTGTTCCATCGTCATTAGGAGGCCCTGAACGTTACAATTCACTATCAGTTTTTCGTCCGATTCGAAAATCTTTGACTCACAGCAGGCCTGCCATAAGGTGCCCGAGGCAGCAATAGACCCATGGAGACATGTCTGCTGGAGGACGATGTATTGAATCGGGACGCAATTTGAGTGATCCATCGTCATTAGGTGGACTTGAACGTTACAATTCACTATCAGTTTTTCATCCCATTCTATAATCTAGACTCACAGCAGAACGGCCATAAGGTGCCCGAGGCAGCAATAGACCCATGGAGTCAAGTCGGCTGGAGGACGATGTATTGAATCGGGACGCAATTTGAGTGATCCATCGTCATTAGGTGGACTTGAACGTTACAATTCACTATCAGTTTTTCATCCCATTCTATAATCTAGACTCACAGCAGAACGGCCATAAGGTGCCCGAGGCAGCAATAGACCCATGGAGTCAAGTCGGCTGGAGGACGATGTATTGAATCGGGACGCAATTTGAGTGATCCATCGTCATTAGGAGGCCCTGAACGTTACAATTCACTATCAGTATTTCGTCCCATTCGATAATCTAGACTCACAGCAGAACGGCCATAAGGTGCCCGAGGCAGCAGTAGACCCATGGAGTCAAGTCAGCTGGAGGACGATGTATTGAATCGGGACGCAATTTGAGTGATCCATCGTCATTAGGTGGCCTTGAACGCTACAATTCACTATCAGTTTTTCGTCCGATTCGAAAATCTTTGTCTCACAGCAGAACGGCCATAAGGTGCACGAAGCAGCAATAGACGCATGGAGACAAGTCTGCTGGAGGACGATGTATTGAATCGGGACGCAATTTGAGTGTTCCATCGTCATTAGGAGGCCCTGAACGTTACAATTCACTATCAGTTTCTCGACCGATTCGAAAATCTTTGAGCCACAGCAGGCCTGCCATAAGGTGCCCGAGGCAGCAATAGACCCATGGAGACATGTCTGCTGGAGGACGATGTATTGAATCGGGACGCAATTTGAGTGATCCATCGTCATTAGGTGGACTTGAACGTTACAATTCACTATCAGTTTTTCATCCCATTATATAATCTAGACTCACAGCAGAACGGCCATAAGGTGCCCGAGGCAGCAATAGTCCCATGGAGTCAAGTCGGCCGGGGACGATGTATTGAATCGGGACGCAATTTCAGTGATCCATCGTCATTAGGTGGTCCTGAACGTTACAATTCACTATCAGTTTTTCGTCCCATTCGATAATCTAGATTCACAGCAGAACGGCCATAAGGTGCCCGAGGCAGCAATAAACCCTTGGAGTCAACTCGGCTGGAGGACGATGTATTGAATCGGGACGCAATTTGCGTGGTCCATCGTCATTAGGAGGCCCTGATTGTTACAATTCACTATCAGTTTTTCGTCCGATTCGAAAATCTTTGACTCACAGCAGAACGGCCATTAGGAGCCCGAGGCAGCAATCGACCCATGGAGACAAGTCTGCTGGAGGACGATGTATTGAATCGGAACGCAATTTGAGTGATCCATCGTCATTAGGAGGCCCTGAACGTTACAATTCACTATCAGTTTTTCGTCCCATTCGATAATCTAGACTCACAGCAGAACGGGTATAAGGTGCCCGAGGCAGCAATAGACCCATGGAGTCAAGTCGCCTGGAGGACGATGTATTGAATCGGGACGCAATTTGAGTGATCCATCGTCATTAGGTGGCCCTGAACGCTACAATTCACTATCAGTTTTTCGTCCGAATCGAAAATCTTTGACTCACAGCAGAACGGCCATATGGTGCCCGAGGCTGCAATAGACGCATGGAGACAAGTCTGCTGGAGGACGATGTATTGAATCGGGACGCAAATTGAGTGTTCCATCGTCATTAGGAGGCCCTGAACGTTACAATTCACTATCAGTTTTTCGTCCGATTCGAAAATCTTTGAGTCACAGCAGGCCTGCCATAAGGTGCCCGAGGCAGCAATAGACCCATGGAGTCAAGTCGGCTGGAGGACGATGTATTGAATCGGGACGCAATTTGAGTGATCCATCGTCATTAGGAGGCCATGAACGTTTCAATTCACTATCAGTTTTTCGTCCCATTCGATAAACTAGACTCACAGCAGAACGGCCATAAGGTGCCCGAGGCAGCAATAGACCCATGGAGTCAAGTCGGCTGGAGGACGATGTATTGAATCGGGACCCAATTTGAATGATCCATCGTCATTAGGTGGCTCTGAACGTTACAATTCACTATCAGTTTTTCGTCCCATTCGATAAACTAGACTCACAGCAGAACGGCCATAAGGTGCCCGAGGCAGCAATAGACCCATGGAGTCAAGTCGGCTGGAGGACGATGTATTGAATCGGGACGCAATTTGAGTGATCCATCGTCATTAGGAGGCCCTGAACGTTACAATTCACTATCAGTTTTTCGTCCCATTCGATAATCTAGACTCACAGCAGAACGGCCATAAGGTGCCCGAGGCAGCAGTAGACCCATGGAGTCAAGTCAGCTGGAGGACGATGTATTGAATCGGGACGCAATTTGAGTGATCCATCGTCATTAGGTGGCCTTGAACGCTACAATTCACTATCAGTTTTTTCTCCGATTCGAAAATCTTTGACTCACAGCAGAACGGCCATAAGGTGCCCGAAGCAGCAATAGACGCATTGAGACAAGTCTGCTGGAGGGCGATGTATATAATCAGGACGCAATTTGAGTGTTCCATCGTCATTAGGAGGCCCTGAACGTTACAATTCACTATCAGTTTTTCGTCCCATTCGATAATCTAGACTCACAGCAGAACGGCCATAAGGTGCCCGAGGCAGCAATAGACCCATGGAGTCAAGTCGGCTGGAGGACGATCTATTGAATCAGGACGCAATTTGAGTGATCCATCGTCATTAGGAGGCCCTGAACGTTACAATTCACTATCAGTTTTTCGTCCCAATCGATAATCTAGACTCACAGCAGAACGGCCATAAGGTGCCCGAGGCAGCAATACACCCATGGAGTCAAGTCGGCTGGAGGACGATGTATTGAATCGGGACGCAATTTGAGTGACCCTTCGTCATTAGGAGGACCTGAACGTTACAATTCACTATCAGTTTTTCGTGCCATTCGATAATCTAGACTCACAGCAGAACGGCCTTAAGGTGCCCGCGGCAGCAATAGACCCATGGAGTCAAGTCGGCTGGAGGACGATGTATTGAATCGGGACGCAATTTGAGTGATCCATCGTCATTAGGAGGCCCTGAACGTTACAATTCACTATCAGTTTTTCGTCCCATTCGATAATCTAGACTCACAGCAGAACGGCCATAAGGTGCCCGAGGCAGCAATAGACCCATGGAGTCAAGTCAGCTGGAGGTCGATGTATTGAATCGGGACGCAATTTGAGTGATCCATCGTCATTAGGTGGCCCTGAACGCTACAATTCACTATCAGTTTTTCGTCCGATTCGAAAATCTTTGACTCACAGCAGAACGGCCATAAGGTGCCCGAAGCAGCAAAAGACGCATGGAGACAAGTCTGCGGGAGGACGATGTATTGAATCGGGACGCAATTTGAGTGTTCCATCGTCATTAGGAGGCCCTGAACGTTACAATTCACTATCAGTTTTTCGTCCGATTCGAAAATCTTTGAGTCACAGCAGGCCTGCCATAAGGTGCCCGAGGCAGCAATAGACCCATGGAGACAAGTCTGCTGGAGGACGATGTATTGAATCGGGACGCAATTTGAGTGATCCATCGTCATTAGGTGGACTTGAACGTTACAATTCACTATCAGTTTTTCATCCCATTCTATAATCTAGACTCACAGCAGAACGTCCATAAGGTGCCCGAGGCAGCAATAGTCCCATGGAGTCAAGTCGGCTGGGGACGATGTATTGAATCGGGACGCAATTTGAGTGATCCATCGTCATTAGGTGGCCCTGAACGTTACAATTCACTACCAGTTCTTCGTCCCATTCGATAATCTAGATTCACAGCAGAACGGCCATAAGGTGCCCGAGGCAGCAATAGACCCATGGAGTCAACTCGGCTGGAGGACGATGTATTGAATCGGGACGCAATTTGCGTGGTCCATCGTCATTAGGTGGCCCTGAATGTTACAATTCAGTATCAGTTTTTCGTCCGATTCGAAAATCTTTGACTCACAGCAGAACGGCCATTAGGTGCCCGAGGCAGCAATAGACCCATGGAGTCAAGTCGGCTGGAGGACGATGTATTGAATCGGGACGCAATTTGAGTGATCCATCGTCATTAGGAGGCCCTGAACGTTACAATTCACTATCAGTATTTCGTCCCATTCGATAATCTAGACTCACAGCAGAACGGCCATAAGGTGCCCGAGGCAGCAGTAGACCCATGGAGTCAAGTCAGCTGGAGGACGATGTATTGAATCGGGACGCAATTTGAGTGATCCATCGTCATTAGGTGGCCTTGAACGCTACAATTCACTATCAGTTTTTCGTCCGATTCGAAAATCTTTGTCTCACAGCAGAACGGCCATAAGGTGCACGAAGCAGCAATAGACGCATGGAGACAAGTCTGCTGGAGGACGATGTATTGAATCGGGACGCAATTTGAGTGTTCCATCGTCATTAGGAGGCCCTGAACGTTACAATTCACTATCAGTTTCTCGACCGATTCGAAAATCTTTGAGCCACAGCAGGCCTGCCATAAGGTGCCCGAGGCAGCAATAGACCCATGGAGACATGTCTGCTGGAGGACGATGTATTGAATCGGGACGCAATTTGAGTGATCCATCGTCATTAGGTGGACTTGAACGTTACAATTCACTATCAGTTTTTCATCCCATTATATAATCTAGACTCACAGCAGAACGGCCATAAGGTGCCCGAGGCAGCAATAGTCCCATGGAGTCAAGTCGGCCGGGGACGATGTATTGAATCGGGACGCAATTTCAGTGATCCATCGTCATTAGGTGGTCCTGAACGTTACAATTCACTATCAGTTTTTCGTCCCATTCGATAATCTAGATTCACAGCAGAACGGCCATAAGGTGCCCGAGGCAGCAATAAACCCTTGGAGTCAACTCGGCTGGAGGACGATGTATTGAATCGGGACGCAATTTGCGTGGTCCATCGTCATTAGGAGGCCCTGATTGTTACAATTCACTAT
This sequence comes from Schistocerca cancellata, assembly GCF_023864275.1. Classification (NCBI taxonomy): domain Eukaryota; kingdom Metazoa; phylum Arthropoda; class Insecta; order Orthoptera; family Acrididae; genus Schistocerca; species Schistocerca cancellata. The sequence goes on from NC_064630.1 coordinate 843,232,235, forward strand.
GAGTTTTTCGTCCGATTCGAAAATCTTTGACTCACAGCAGAACGGCCATTAGGAGCCCGAGGCAGCAATCGACCCATGGAGACAAGTCTGCTGGAGGACGATGTATTGAATCGGAACGCAATTTGAGTGATCCATCGTCATTAGGAGGCCCTGAACGTTACAATTCACTATCAGTTTTTCGTCCCATTCGATAATCTAGACTCACAGCAGAACGGGTATAAGGTGCCCGAGGCAGCAATAGACCCATGGAGTCAAGTCGCCTGGAGGACGATGTATTGAATCGGGACGCAATTTGAGTGATCCATCGTCATTAGGTGGCCCTGAACGCTACAATTCACTATCAGTTTTTCGTCCGAATCGAAAATCTTTGACTCACAGCAGAACGGCCATATGGTGCCCGAGGCTGCAATAGACGCATGGAGACAAGTCTGCTGGAGGACGATGTATTGAATCGGGACGCAAATTGAGTGTTCCATCGTCATTAGGAGGCCCTGAACGTTACAATTCACTATCAGTTTTTCGTCCGATTCGAAAATCTTTGAGTCACAGCAGGCCTGCCATAAGGTGCCCGAGGCAGCAATAGACCCATGGAGTCAAGTCGGCTGGAGGACGATGTATTGAATCGGGACGCAATTTGAGTGATCCATCGTCATTAGGAGGCCATGAACGTTTCAATTCACTATCAGTTTTTCGTCCCATTCGATAAACTAGACTCACAGCAGAACGGCCATAAGGTGCCCGAGGCAGCAATAGACCCATGGAGTCAAGTCGGCTGGAGGACGATGTATTGAATCGGGACCCAATTTGAATGATCCATCGTCATTAGGTGGCTCTGAACGTTACAATTCACTATCAGTTTTTCGTCCCATTCGATAAACTAGACTCACAGCAGAACGGCCATAAGGTGCCCGAGGCAGCAATAGACCCATGGAGTCAAGTCGGCTGGAGGACGATGTATTGAATCGGGACGCAATTTGAGTGATCCATCGTCATTAGGAGGCCCTGAACGTTACAATTCACTATCAGTTTTTCGTCCCATTCGATAATCTAGACTCACAGCAGAACGGCCATAAGGTGCCCGAGGCAGCAGTAGACCCATGGAGTCAAGTCAGCTGGAGGACGATGTATTGAATCGGGACGCAATTTGAGTGATCCATCGTCATTAGGTGGCCTTGAACGCTACAATTCACTATCAGTTTTTCCTCCGATTCGAAAATCTTTGACTCACAGCAGAACGGCCATAAGGTGCCCGAAGCAGCAATAGACGCATTGAGACAAGTCTGCTGGAGGGCGATGTATATAATCAGGACGCAATTTGAGTGTTCCATCGTCATTAGGAGGCCCTGAACGTTACAATTCACTATCAGTTTTTCGTCCCATTCGATAATCTAGACTCACAGCAGAACGGCCATAAGGTGCCCGAGGCAGCAATAGACCCATGGAGTCAAGTCGGCTGGAGGACGATCTATTGAATCAGGACGCAATTTGAGTGATCCATCGTCATTAGGAGGCCCTGAACGTTACAATTCACTATCAGTTTTTCGTCCCAATCGATAATCTAGACTCACAGCAGAACGGCCATAAGGTGCCCGAGGCAGCAATACACCCATGGAGTCAAGTCGGCTGGAGGACGATGTATTGAATCGGGACGCAATTTGAGTGACCCTTCGTCATTAGGAGGACCTGAACGTTACAATTCACTATCAGTTTTTCGTGCCATTCGATAATCTAGACTCACAGCAGAACGGCCTTAAGGTGCCCGCGGCAGCAATAGACCCATGGAGTCAAGTCGGCTGGAGGACGATGTATTGAATCGGGACGCAATTTGAGTGATCCATCGTCATTAGGAGGCCCTGAACGTTACAATTCACTATCAGTTTTTCGTCCCATTCGATAATCTAGACTCACAGCAGAACGGCCATAAGGTGCCCGAGGCAGCAATAGACCCATGGAGTCAAGTCAGCTGGAGGTCGATGTATTGAATCGGGACGCAATTTGAGTGATCCATCGTCATTAGGTGGCCCTGAACGCTACAATTCACTATCAGTTTTTCGTCCGATTCGAAAATCTTTGACTCACAGCAGAACGGCCATAAGGTGCCCGAAGCAGCAATAGACGCATGGAGACAAGTCTGCTGGAGGACGATGTATTGAATCGGGACGCAATTTGAGTGTTCCATCGTCATTAGGAGGCCCTGAACGTTACAATTCACTATCAGTTTTTCGTCCGATTCGAAAATCTTTGAGTCACAGCAGGCCTGCCATAAGGTGCCCGAGGCAGCAATAGACCCATGGAGACAAGTCTGCTGGAGGACGATGTATTGAATCGGGACGCAATTTGAGTGATCCATCGTCATTAGGTGGACTTGAACGTTACAATTCACTATCAGTTTTTCATCCCATTCTATAATCTAGACTCACAGCAGAACGTCCATAAGGTGCCCGAGGCAGCAATAGTCCCATGGAGTCAAGTCGGCTGGGGACGATGTATTGAATCGGGACGCAATTTGAGTGATCCATCGTCATTAGGTGGCCCTGAACGTTACAATTCACTACCAGTTCTTCGTCCCATTCGATAATCTAGATTCACAGCAGAACGGCCATAAGGTGCCCGAGGCAGCAATAGACCCATGGAGTCAACTCGGCTGGAGGACGATGTATTGAATCGGGACGCAATTTGCGTGGTCCATCGTCATTAGGTGGCCCTGAATGTTACAATTCAGTATCAGTTTTTCGTCCGATTCGAAAATCTTTGACTCACAGCAGAACGGCCATTAGGTGCCCGAGGCAGCAATCGACCCATGGAGACAAGTCTGCTGGAGGACGATGTATTGAATCGGGACGCAATTTGAGTGATCCATCGTCATTAGGAGGCCCTGAACGTTACAATTCACTATCAGTTTTTCGTGCCATTCGATAATGTAGACTCACAGCAGAACGGCCATAAGGTGCCCGAGGCAGCAATAGACCCATGGAGTCAAGTCGGCTGGAGGACGTTGTATTGAACCGGGACGCAATTTCAGTGATCCATCGTCATTAGGTGGCCCTGAACGCTACAATTCACTATCAGTTTTTCGTCCGATTCGAAAATCTTTGACTCACAGCAGAACGGCCATATGGTGCCCGAGGCTGCAATAGACGCATGGAGACAAGTCTGCTGGAGGACGATGTATTGAATCGGGACGCAATTTGAGTGTTCCATCGTCATTAGGAGGCCCTGAACGTTACAATTCACTATCAGTTTTTCGTCCGATTCGAAAATCTTTGAGTCACAGCAGGCCTCCCATAAGGTGCCCGAGGCAGCAATAGACCCAAGGAGACAAGTCTGCTGGAGGACGATGTATTGAATCGGGACGCAATTTGAGTGATCCATCGTCATTAAGTGGACTTGAACGTTACAATTCACTATCAGTTTTTCATTCCATTCTATAATCTAGACTCACAGCAGAACGGCCATAAGGTGCCCGAGGCAGCAATAGTCCCATGGAGTCAAGTCGGCTGGGGACGATGTATTGAATCGGGACGCAATTTCAGTGATCCATCGTCATTAGGTGGCCCTGAACGTTACAATTCACTATCAGTTTTTCGTCCCATTCGATAATCTAGATTCACAGCAGAACGGCCATAAGGTGCCCGAGGCAGCAATAGACCCATGGAGTCAACTCGGCTGGAGGACGATGTATTGAATCGGGACGCAATTTGCGTGGTCCATCGTCATTAGGTGGCCCTGAATGTTACAATCCACTATCAGTTTTTCGTCCGATTCGAAAACGTTTGACTCACAGCAGAACGGCCATAAGGTGCCCGAGGCAGCAATCGACCCATGGAGACAAGTCTGCTGGAGGACGATGTATTGAATCGGGACGCAATTTGAGTGATCCATCGTCATTAGGTGGCCCTGAAAGATACAATTCACTATCAGTTTTTCGTCCGATTCGAAAATCTTTGACTCACAGCGGAACGGCCATAAGGTGCCCCAGGCAGCAATAGACCCATGGAGTCAACTCGGCTGGAGGATGATGTATTGAATCGGGACGCAATTTGCGTGGTCCATCGTCATTAGGTGGCCCTGAATGTTACAATTCACTATCAGTTTTTCGTCCGATTCGAAAATCTTTGACTCACAGCAGAACGGCCATTAGGTGCCCGAGGCAGCAATCGACCATGGAGACAAGTCTGCTGGAGGACGATGTATTGAATCGGGACGCAATTTGAGTGATCCATCGTCATTAGGTGGCCCTGAACGTTACAATTCACTACCAGTTCTTCGTCCCATTCGATAATCTAGATTCACAGCAGAACGGCCATAAGGTGCCCGAGGCAGCAATAGACCCATGGAGTCAACTCGGCTGGAGGACGATGTATTGAATCGGGACGCAATTTGCGTGGTCCATCGTCATTAGGTGGCCCTGAATGTTACAATTCACTATCAGTTTTTCGTCCGATTCGAAAATCTTTGACTCACAGCAGAACGGCCATTAGGTGCCCGAGGCAGCAATCGACCCGTGAAGACAAGTCTGCTGGAGGACTATGTATTGAATCGGGACGCAATTTGAGTGATCCATCGTCATTAGGAGGCCCTGAGCGTTACAATTCACTATCAGTTTTTCGTGCCATTCGATAATCTAGACTCACAGCAGAACGGCCATAAGGTGCCCGAGGCAGCAATAGACCCATGGAGTCAAGTCGGCTGGAGGACGATGTATTGAATCGGGACGCAATTTGAGTGATCCATCGTCATTAGGAGGCCCTGAACGTTACAATTCACTATCAGTTTTTCGTCCCATTCGATAATCTAGACTCACAGCAGAACGGCCATAAGGTGCCCGAGGCAGCAATAGACCCATGGAGTCAAGTCAGCTGGAGGACGATGTATTGAATCGGGACGCAATTTGAGTGTTCCATCGTCATTAGGAGGCCCTGAACGTTACAATTCACTATCAGTTTTTCGTCCGATTCGAAAATCTTTGAGTCACAGCAGGCCTGCCATAAGGTGCCCGAGGCAGCAATAGACCCATGGAGACAAGTCTGCTGGAGGACGATGTATTGAATCGGGACGCAATTTGAGTGATCCATCGTCATTAGGTGGACTTGAACGTTACTATTCACTATCAGTTTTTCATTCCATTCTATAATCTAGACTCACAGCAGAACGGCCATAAGGTGCCCGAGGCAGCAATAGTCCCATGGAGTCAAGTCGGCTGGGGACGATGTATTGAATCGGGACGCAATTTCAGTGATCCATCGTCATTAGGTGGCCCTGAATGTTACAATCCACTATCAGTTTTTCGTCCGATTCGAAAACGTTTGACTCACAGCAGAACGGCCATCAGGTGCCCGAGGCAGCAATCGACCCATGGAGACAAGTCTGCTGGAGGACGATGTATTGAATCGGGACGCAATTTGAGTGATCCATCGTCATTAGGTGGCCCTGAAAGATACAATTCACTATCAGTTTTTCGTCCGATTCGAAAATCTTTGACTCACAGCAGAACGGCCATAATGTGCCCGAGGCAGCAATAGACCCATGGAGTCAACTAGGCTGGAGGATGATGTATTGAATCGGGACGCAATTTGCGTGGTCCATCGTCATTAGGTGGCCCTGAATGTTACAATTCACTATCAGTTTTTCGTCCGATTCGAAAATCTTTGACTCACAGCAGAACGGCCATTAGGTGCCCGAGGCAGCAATCGACCATGGAGACAAGTCTGCTGGAGGACGATGTATTGAATCGGGACGCAATTTGCGTGGTCCATCGTCATTAGGTGGCCATGAATGTTACAATTCACTATCAGTTTTTCGTCCGATTCGAAAAACTTTGACTCACAGCAGAACGGCCGTTAGGTGCCCGAGGCAGCAATCGACCCATGGAGTCAAGTCAGCTGGAGGACGATGTATTGAATCGGGACGCAATTTGAGTGTTCCATCGTCATTAGGAGGCCCTGAACGTTACAATTCACTATCAGTTTTTCGTCCCATTCGATAATCTAGACTCACAGCAGAACGGCCATAAGGTGCCCGAGGCAGCAATAGACCCATGGAGTCAAGTCAGCTGGAGGACGATGTATTGAATCGGGACGCAATTTGAGTGTTCCATCGTCATTAGGAGGCCCTGAACGTTACAATTCACTATCAGTTTTTCGTCCGATTCGAAAATCTTTGAGTCACAGCAGGCCTGCCATAAGGTGCCCGAGGCAGCAATAGACCCATGGAGACAAGTCTGCTGGAGGACGATGTATTGAATCGGGACGCAATTTGAGTGATCCATCGTCATTAGGTGGACTTGAACGTTACTATTCACTATCAGTTTTTCATTCCATTCTATAATCTAGACTCACAGCAGAACGGCCATAAGGTGCCCGAGGCAGCAATAGTCCCATGGAGTCAAGTCGGCTGGGGACGATGTATTGAATCGGGACGCAATTTCAGTGATCCATCGTCATTAGGTGGCCCTGAATGTTACAATCCACTATCAGTTTTTCGTCCGATTCGAAAACGTTTGACTCACAGCAGAACGGCCATAAGGTGCCCGAGGCAGCAATCGACCCATGGAGACAAGTCTGCTGGAGGACGATGTATTGAATCGGGACGCAATTTGAGTGATCCATCGTCATTAGGTGGCCCTGAAAGATACAATTCACTATCAGTTTTTCGTCCGATTCGAAAATCTTTGACTCACAGCAGAACGGCCATAAGGTGCCCGAGGCAGCAATAGACCCATGGAGTCAACTCGGCTGGAGGATGATGTATTGAATCGGGACGCAATTTGCGTGGTCCATCGTCATTAGGTGGCCCTGAACGTTACAATTCACTATCAGTTTTTCGTCCGATTCGAAAATCTTTGACTCACAGCAGAACGGCCATTAGGTGCCCGAGGCAGCAATCGACCATGGAGACAAGTCTGCTGGAGGACGATGTATTGAATCGGGACGCAATTTGCGTGGTCCATCGTCATTAGGTGGCCATGAATGTTACAATTCACTATCAGTTTTTCGTCCGATTCGAAAAACTTTGACTCACAGCAGAACGGCCATTAGGTGCCCGAGGCAGCAATCGAATCGTGGAGACAAGTCTGCTGGAGGACGATGTATTGAATCGGGACGCAATCAGTTTTTCGTCCCAATCGATAATCTAGACTCACAGCAGAACGGCCATAAGGTGCCCGAGGCAGCAATAGACCCATGGAGTCAACTCGGCTGGAGGACGATGTATTGAATCGGGACGCAATTTGCGTGGTCCATCGTCATTAGGTGGCCATGAATGTTACAATTCACTATCAGTTTTTCGTCCGATTCGAAAATCTTTGACTCACAGCAGAACGGCCATTAGGTGCCCGAGGCAGCAATCGACCCGTGGAGACAAGTCTGCTGGAGGACGATGTATTGAATCGGGACGCAATTTGAGTGATCCATCGTCATTAGGAGGCCCTGAACGTTACAATTCACTATCAGTTTTTCGTCCCAATCGATAATCTAGACTCACAGCACAACGGCCATAACGTGCCCGAGGCAGCAATAGACCCATGGAGTCAAGTCGGCTGGAGGACGATGTATTGAATCGGGACGCAATTTGCGTGGTCCATCGTCATTAGGTGGCCCTGAATGTTACAATTCACTATCAGTTTTTCGTCCGATTCGAAAATCTTTGACTCACAGCAGAACGGCCTTTAGGTGCCCGAGGCAGCAATCGACCATGGAGACAAGTCTGCTGGAGGACGATGTATTGAATCGGGACGCAATTTGAGTGATCCATCGTCATTAGGTGGCCCTGAACGTTACAATTCACTACCAGTTCTTCGTCCCATTCGATAATCTAGATTCACAGCAGAACGGCCATAAGGTGCCCGAGGCAGCAATAGACCCATGGAGTCAACTCGGCTGGAGGACGATGTATTGAATCGGGACGCAATTTGCGTGGTCCATCGTCATTAGGTGGCCCTGAATGTTACAATTCACTATCAGTTTTTCGTCCGATTCGAAAATCTTTGACTCACAGCAGAACGGCCATTAGGTGCCCGAGGCAGCAATCGACCCGTGAAGACAAGTCTGCTGGAGGACTATGTATTGAATCGGGACGCAATTTGAGTGATCCATCGTCATTAGGAGGCCCTGAGCGTTACAATTCACTATCAGTTTTTCGTGCCATTCGATAATCTAGACTCACAGCAGAACGGCCATAAGGTGCCCGAGGCAGCAATAGACCCATGGAGTCAAGTCGGCTGGAGGACGATGTATTGAATCGGGACGCAATTTGAGTGATCCATCGTCATTAGGAGGCCCTGAACGTTACAATTCACTATCAGTTTTTCGTCCCATTCGATAATCTAGACTCACAGCAGAACGGCCATAAGGTGCCCGAGGCAGCAATAGACCCATGGAGTCAAGTCAGCTGGAGGACGATGTATTGAATCGGGACGCAATTTGAGTGTTCCATCGTCATTAGGAGGCCCTGAACGTTACAATTCACTATCAGTTTTTCGTCCGATTCGAAAATCTTTGAGTCACAGCAGGCCTGCCATAAGGTGCCCGAGGCAGCAATAGACCCATGGAGACAAGTCTGCTGGAGGACGATGTATTGAATCGGGACGCAATTTGAGTGATCCATCGTCATTAGGTGGACTTGAACGTTACTATTCACTATCAGTTTTTCATTCCATTCTATAATCTAGACTCACAGCAGAACGGCCATAAGGTGCCCGAGGCAGCAATAGTCCCATGGAGTCAAGTCGGCTGGGGACGATGTATTGAATCGGGACGCAATTTCAGTGATCCATCGTCATTAGGTGGCCCTGAATGTTACAATCCACTATCAGTTTTTCGTCCGATTCGAAAACGTTTGACTCACAGCAGAACGGCCATCAGGTGCCCGAGGCAGCAATCGACCCATGGAGGCAAGTCTGCTGGAGGACGATGTATTGAATCGGGACGCAATTTGAGTGATCCATCGTCATTAGGTGGCCCTGAAAGATACAATTCACTATCAGTTTTTCGTCCGATTCGAAAATCTTTGACTCACAGCAGAACGGCCATAAGGTGCCCGAGGCAGCAATAGACCCATGGAGTCAACTAGGCTGGAGGATGATGTATTGAATCGGGACGCAATTTGCGTGGTCCATCGTCATTAGGTGGCCCTGAATGTTACAATTCACTATCAGTTTTTCGTCCGATTCGAAAATCTTTGACTCACAGCAGAACGGCCATTAGGTGCCCGAGGCAGCAATCGACCATGGAGACAAGTCTGCTGGAGGACGATGTATTGAATCGGGACGCAATTTGCGTGGTCCATCGTCATTAGGTGGCCATGAATGTTACAATTCACTATCAGTTTTTCGTCCGATTCGAAAAACTTTGACTCACAGCAGAACGGCCGTTAGGTGCCCGAGGCAGCAATCGACCCATGGAGTCAAGTCAGCTGGAGGACGATGTATTGAATCGGGACGCAATTTGAGTGTTCCATCGTCATTAGGAGGCCCTGAACGTTACAATTCACTATCAGTTTTTCGTCCCATTCGATAATCTAGACTCACAGCAGAACGGCCATAAGGTGCCCGAGGCAGCAATAGACCCATGGAGTCAAGTCAGCTGGAGGACGATGTATTGAATCGGGACGCAATTTGAGTGTTCCATCGTCATTAGGAGGCCCTGAACGTTACAATTCACTATCAGTTTTTCGTCCGATTCGAAAATCTTTGAGTCACAGCAGGCCTGCCATAAGGTGCCCGAGGCAGCAATAGACCCATGGAGACAAGTCTGCTGGAGGACGATGTATTGAATCGGGACGCAATTTGAGTGATCCATCGTCATTAGGTGGACTTGAACGTTACTATTCACTATCAGTTTTTCATTCCATTCTATAATCTAGACTCACAGCAGAACGGCCATAAGGTGCCCGAGGCAGCAATAGTCCCATGGAGTCAAGTCGGCTGGGGACGATGTATTGAATCGGGACGCAATTTCAGTGATCCATCGTCATTAGGTGGCCCTGAATGTTACAATCCACTATCAGTTTTTCGTCCGATTCGAAAACGTTTGACTCACAGCAGAACGGCCATAAGGTGCCCGAGGCAGCAATCGACCCATGGAGACAAGTCTGCTGGAGGACGATGTATTGAATCGGGACGCAATTTGAGTGATCCATCGTCATTAGGTGGCCCTGAAAGATACAATTCACTATCAGTTTTTCGTCCGATTCGAAAATCTTTGACTCACAGCAGAACGGCCATAAGGTGCCCGAGGCAGCAATAGACCCATGGAGTCAACTCGGCTGGAGGATGATGTATTGAATCGGGACGCAATTTGCGTGGTCCATCGTCATTAGGTGGCCCTGAACGTTACAATTCACTATCAGTTTTTTGTCCGATTCGAAAATCTTTGACTCACAGCAGAACGGCCATTAGGTGCCCGAGGCAGCAATCGACCATGGAGACAAGTCTGCTGGAGGACGATGTATTGAATCGGGACGCAATTTGCGTGGTCCATCGTCATTAGGTGGCCATGAATGTTACAATTCACTATCAGTTTTTCGTCCGATTCGAAAAACTTTGACTCACAGCAGAACGGCCATTAGGTGCCCGAGGCAGCAATCGAATCGTGGAGACAAGTCTGCTGGAGGACGATGTATTGAATCGGGACGCAATTTGAGTGATCCATCGTCATTAGGTGGACTTGAACGTTACTATTCACTATCAGTTTTTCATTCCATTCTATAATCTAGACTCACAGCAGAACGGCCATAAGGTGCCCGAGGCAGCAATAGTCCCATGGAGTCAAGTCGGCTGGGGACGATGTATTGAATCGGGACGCAATTTCAGTGATCCATCGTCATTAGGTGGCCCTGAATGTTACAATCCACTATCAGTTTTTCGTCCGATTCGAAAACGTTTGACTCACAGCAGAACGGCCATCAGGTGCCCGAGGCAGCAATCGACCCATGGAGACAAGTCTGCTGGAGGACGATGTATTGAATCGGGACGCAATTTGAGTGATCCATCGTCATTAGGTGGCCCTGAAAGATACAATTCACTATCAGTTTTTCGTCCGATTCGAAAATCTTTGACTCACAGCAGAACGGCCATAAGGTGCCCGAGGCAGCAATAGACCCATGGAGTCAACTAGGCTGGAGGATGATGTATTGAATCGGGACGCAATTTGCGTGGTCCATCGTCATTAGGTGGCCCTGAATGTTACAATTCACTATCAGTTTTTCGTCCGATTCGAAAATCTTTGACTCACAGCAGAACGGCCATTAGGTGCCCGAGGCAGCAATCGACCATGGAGACAAGTCTGCTGGAGGACGATGTATTGAATCGGGACGCAATTTGCGTGGTCCATCGTCATTAGGTGGCCATGAATGTTACAATTCACTATCAGTTTTTCGTCCGATTCGAAAAACTTTGACTCACAGCAGAACGGCCGTTAGGTGCCCGAGGCAGCAATCGACCCATGGAGTCAAGTCAGCTGGAGGACGATGTATTGAATCGGGACGCAATTTGAGTGTTCCATCGTCATTAGGAGGCCCTGAACGTTACAATTCACTATCAGTTTTTCGTCCCATTCGATAATCTAGACTCACAGCAGAACGGCCATAAGGTGCCCGAGGCAGCAATAGACCCATGGAGTCAAGTCAGCTGGAGGACGATGTATTGAATCGGGACGCAATTTGAGTGTTCCATCGTCATTAGGAGGCCCTGAACGTTACAATTCACTATCAGTTTTTCGTCCGATTCGAAAATCTTTGAGTCACAGCAGGCCTGCCATAAGGTGCCCGAGGCAGCAATAGACCCATGGAGACAAGTCTGCTGGAGGACGATGTATTGAATCGGGACGCAATTTGAGTGATCCATCGTCATTAGGTGGACTTGAACGTTACTATTCACTATCAGTTTTTCATTCCATTCTATAATCTAGACTCACAGCAGAACGGCCATAAGGTGCCCGAGGCAGCAATAGTCCCATGGAGTCAAGTCGGCTGGGGACGATGTATTGAATCGGGACGCAATTTCAGTGATCCATCGTCATTAGGTGGCCCTGAATGTTACAATCCACTATCAGTTTTTCGTCCGATTCGAAAACGTTTGACTCACAGCAGAACGGCCATAAGGTGCCCGAGGCAGCAATCGACCCATGGAGACAAGTCTGCTGGAGGACGATGTATTGAATCGGGACGCAATTTGAGTGATCCATCGTCATTAGGTGGCCCTGAAAGATACAATTCACTATCAGTTTTTCGTCCGATTCGAAAATCTTTGACTCACAGCAGAACGGCCATAAGGTGCCCGAGGCAGCAATAGACCCATGGAGTCAACTCGGCTGGAGGATGATGTATTGAATCGGGACGCAATTTGCGTGGTCCATCGTCATTAGGTGGCCCTGAACGTTACAATTCACTATCAGTTTTTCGTCCGATTCGAAAATCTTTGACTCACAGCAGAACGGCCATTAGGTGCCCGAGGCAGCAATCGACCATGGAGACAAGTCTGCTGGAGGACGATGTATTGAATCGGGACGCAATTTGCGTGGTCCATCGTCATTAGGTGGCCATGAATGTTACAATTCACTATCAGTTTTTCGTCCGATTCGAAAAACTTTGACTCACAGCAGAACGGCCATTAGGTGCCCGAGGCAGCAATCGAATCGTGGAGACAAGTCTGCTGGAGGACGATGTATTGAATCGGGACGCAATTTGAGTGATCCATCGTCATTAGGAGGCCCTGAACGTTACAATTCACTATCAGTTTTTCGTCCCAATCGATAATCTAGACTCACAGCAGAACGGCCATAAGGTGCCCGAGGCAGCAATAGACCCATGGAGTCAACTCGGCTGGAGGACGATGTATTGAATCGGGACGCAATTTGCGTGGTCCATCGTCATTAGGTGGCCATGAATGTTACAATTCACTATCAGTTTTTCGTCCGATTCGAAAATCTTTGACTCACAGCAGAACGGCCATTAGGTGCCCGAGGCAGCAATCGACCCGTGGAGACAAGTCTGCTGGAGGACGATGTATTGAATCGGGACGCAATTTGAGTGATCCATCGTCATTAGGAGGCCCTGAACGTTACAATTCACTATCAGTTTTTCGTCCCAATCGATAATCTAGACTCACAGCAGAACGGCCATAACGTGCCCGAGGCAGCAATAGACCCATGGAGTCAAGTCGGCTGGAGGACGATGTATTGAATCGGGACGCAATTTGAGTGATCCATCGTCATTAGGAGGCCCTGAACGTTACAATTCACTATCAGTTTTTCGTGCCATTCGATAATCTAGACTCACAGCAGAACGACCATAAGGTGCCCGAGGCAGCAATAGACCCATGGAGTCAAGTCGGCTGGAGGACGATGTATTGAATCGGGACGCAATTTGAGTGATCCATCGTCATTAGGAGGCCCTGAACGTTATAATTCACTATCAGTTTTTCGTCCCATTCGATAATCTAGACTCACAGCAGAACGGCCATAAGGTGCCCGAGGCAGCAATAGACCCATGGAGTCAAGTCAGCTGGAGGACGATGTATTGAATCGGGACGCAATTTGAGTGTTCCATCGTCATTAGGAGGCCCTGAACGTTACAATTCACTATCAGTTTTTCGTCCGATTCGAAAATCTTTGAGTCACAGCAGGCCTGCCATAAGGTGCCCGAGGCAGCAATAGACCCATGGAGACAAGTCTGCTGGAGGACGATGTATTGAATCGGGACGCAATTTGAGTGATCCATCGTCATTAGGTGGACTTGAACGTTACTATTCACTATCAGTTTTTCATTCCATTCTATAATCTAGACTCACAGCAGAACGGCCATAAGGTGCCCGAGGCAGCAATAGTCCCATGGAGTCAAGTCGGCTGGGGACGATGTATTGAATCGGGACGCAATTTGAGTGATCCATCGTCATTAGGTGGCCCTGAACGTTACAATTCACTATCAGTTTTTCGTCCCATTCGATAATCTAGATTCACAGCAGAACGGCCATAAGGTGCCCGAGGCAGCAATAGACCCATGGAGTCAACTCGGCTGGAGGACGATGTATTGAATCGGGACGGAATTTGCGTGGTCCATCGTCCTTAGGTCGCCCTGAATGTTACAATTCACTATCAGTTTTTCGTCCGATTCGAAAATGTTTGACTCACAGCAGAACGGCCATAAGGTGCCCGAGGCAGCAATCGACCCATGGAGACAAGTCTGCTGGAGGACGATGTATTGAATCGGGACGCAATTTGAGTGATCCATCGTCATTAGGTGGCCCTGAAAGATACAATTCACTATCAGTTTTTCGTCCGATTCGAAAATCTTTGACTCACAGCAGAACGGCCATAAGGTGCCCGAGGCAGCAATAGACCCATGGAGTCAACTCGGCTGGAGGATGATGTATTGAATCGGGACGCAATTTGCGTGGTCCATCGTCATTAGGTGGCCCTGAATGTTACAATTCACTATCAGTTTTTCGTCCGATTCGAAAATCTTTGACTCACAGCAGAACGGCCATTAGGTGCCCGAGGCAGCAATCGACCAAGGAGACAAGTCTGCTGGAGGACGATGTATTGAATCGGGACGCAATTTGAGTGATCCATCGTCATTAGGAGGCCCTGAACGTTACAATTCCCTATCAGTTTTTCGTCCCAATCGATTATCTAGACTCACAGCAGAACGGCCATAAGGTGCCCGAGGCAGCAATAGACCCATGGAGTCAAGTCGGCTGGAGGACGATGTATTGAATCGGGACGCAATTTGAGTGATCCATCGTCATTAGGAGGCCCTGAACGTTACAATTCCCTATCAGTTTTTCGTCCGATTCGATAATCTAGACTCACAGCAGAACGGCCATAAGGTGCCCGAGGCAGCAATAGACCCATGGAGTCAAGTCGGCTGGAGGACGATGTATTGAATCGGGACGCAATTTGAGTGATCCATCGTAATTAGGAGGCCCTGAACGTTACAATTCACTATCAGTTTTTCGTCCCATTCGATAATCTAGACTCACAGCAGAACGGCCATAAGGTGCCCGAGGCAGCAATAGTCCCATGGATTCAAGTCAGCTGGAGGACGATGTATTGAATCGGGACGCAATTTGAGTGATCCATCGTCATTAGGTGGCCCTGAACGCTACAATTCACTATCAGTTTTTCGTCCGATTCGAAAATCTTTGACTCACAGCAGAACGGCCATAAGGTGCCCGAGGCATCAATAGACGCATGGAGACAAGTCTGCTGGAGGACGATGTATTGAATCGGGACGCAATTTGAGTGTTCCATCGTCATTAGGAGGCCCTGAACGTTACAATTCACTATCAGTTTTTCGTCCGATTCGAAAATCTTTGAGTCACAGCAGGCCTGCCATAAGGTGCCCGAGGCAGCAATAGACCCATGGAGACATTCTGCTGGAGGACGATGTATTGAATCGGGACGCAATTTGAGTGATCCATCGTCATTAGGTGGACTTGAACGTTACAATTCACTATCAGTTTTTCATTCCATTCTATAATCTAGACTCACAGCAGAACGGCCATAAGGTGCCCGAGGCAGCAATAGTCCCATGGAGTCAAGTCGGCTGGGAACGAAGTATTGAATCGGGACGCTATTTCAGTGATCCATCGTCATTAGGTGGCCCTGAACGTTACAATTCACTAACAGTTTTTCGTCCCATTCGATAATCTAGATTCACAGCAGAACGGCCTTAAGGTGCCCGAGGCAGCAATAGAACCATGGAGTCAACTCGGCTGGAGGACGATGTATTGAATCGGGACGCAATTTGCGTGGTCCATCGTCATTAGGTGGCCCTGAATGTTACAAATCACTATCAGTTTTTCGTCCCATTCATACTCTAGACTCACAGCTGAACGGCAATAAGGTGCCCGAGGCAGCAATAGACCCATGGAGTCAGGTCGGCTGGAGGACATTGTACTGAATCGGGACGCAATTTGTGTGGTCCATCGTCATTAGGTGGCCCTGAATGTTACAATTCACTATCAGTTTTTCGTCCGATTCGAAAATCTTTGACTCACAGCAGAACGGCCATAAGGTGCCCGAGGCAGCAATCGACCCTTGGAGTCAACTCGGCTGGAGGACGATGTATTGAATCGGGACGCAATTTGAGTGATCCATCGTCATTAGGAGGCCCTGAACGTTACAATACACTATCAGTTTTTCGTCCCATTCGATAATCTAGACTCACAGCAGAACGGCCATAAGGTGCCCGAGGCAGCAATAGACCCATGGAGTCAAGTCGGCTGGAGGACGATGTATTGAATCGGGACGCAATTTGAGTGATCCATCGTCATTAGGAGGCCCTGAACGTTACAATTCACTATCAGTTTTTCGTCCCAATCGATAATCTAGACTCACAGCAGAACGGCCATATGGTGCCCGAGGCAGCAATACACCCATGGAGTCAAGTCGGCTGGAGGACGATGTAATGAATCGGGACGCAATTTGAGTGATCCTTCGTCATTAGGAGGACCTGAACGTTACAATTCACTATCAGTTTTTCGTGCCATTCGATAATCTAGACTCACAGCAGAACGGCCATAAGGTGCCCGCGGCAGCAATAGACCCATGGAGTCAAGTCGGCTGGAGGACGATGTATTGAATCGGGACGCAATTTGAGTGATCCATCGTCATTAGGAGGCCCTGAACGTTACAATTCACTATCAGTTTTTCGTCCCATTCGATAATCTAGACTCACAGCAGAACGGCCATAAGGTGCCCGAGGCAGCAATAGACCCATGGAGTCAAGTCAGCTGGAGGACGATGTATTGAATCGGGACGCAATTTGAGTGATCCATCGTCATTAGGTGGCCCTGAACGCTACAATTCACTATCAGTTTTTCGTCCGATTCGAAAATCTTTGACTCACAGCAGAACGGCCATAAGGTGCCCGAAGCAGCAATAGACGCATGGAGACAAGTCTGCTGGAGGACGATGTATTGAATCGGGAGGCAATTTGAGTGTTCCATCGTCATTAGGAGGCCCTGAACGTTACAATTCACAATCAGTTTTTCGTCCGATTCGAAAATCTTTGAGTCACAGCAGGCCTGCCATATGGTGCCCGAGGCAGCAATAGACCAATGGAGACAAGTCTGCTGGAGGACGATGTATTGAATCGGGACGCAATTTGAGTGTTCCATCGTCATTAGGAGGCCCTGAATGTTACAATTCACTATCAGTTTTTCGTCCGATTCGAAAATCTTTGACTCACAGCAGAACGGCCATAAGGTACCCGAGGCTGCAATAGACCCATGGAGTCAAGTCGGCTGGAGGACGATGTATTGAATCGGGACGCAATTTGAGTGATCCATCGTCATTAGGAGGCCCTGAACGTTACAATTCACTATCAGTTTTTCGTCCCATTCGATAATCTAGACTCACAGCAGAACGGCCATAAGGTGCCCGAGGCAGCAATAGACCAATGGAGTCAAGTCTGCTGGAGGACGATGTATTGAATCGGGTCGCAATTTGAGTGATCCATCGTCATTAGGTGGACTTGAACGTTACAATTCACTATCAGTTTTTCATTCCATTCTATAATCTAGACTCACAGCAGAACGGCCATAAGGTGCCCCAGGCAGCAATAGTCCCATGGAGTCAAGTCGGCTGGGGACGATGTATTGAATCGGGACGCAATTTCAGTGATCCATCGTCATTAGGTGGCCCTGAACGTTACAATTCACTATCAGTTTTTCGTCCCATTCGATAATCTAGATTCACAGCAGAACGGCCATAAGGTACCCGAGGCTGCAATAGACCCTTGGAGTCAACTCGGCTGGAGGACGATGTATTGAATCGGGACGCAATTTGCGTGGTCCATCGTCATTAGGTGGCCCTGAATGTTACAATTCACTATCAGTTTTTCGTCCGATTCGAAAATCTTTGACTCACAGCAGAACGGCCATTAGGTGCCCGAGGCAGCAATCGACCATGGAGACAAGTCTGCTGGAGGACGATGTATTGAATCGGGACGCAATTTGAGTGATCCATCGTCATTAGGTGGCCCTGAACGTTACAATTCACTACCAGTTCTTCGTCCCATTCGATAATCTAGATTCACAGCAGAACGGCCATAAGGTGCCCGAGGCAGCAATAGACCCATGGAGTCAAGTCGGCTGGAGGACGATGTATTGAATCGGGACCCAATTTGAGTGATCCATCGTCATTAGGAGGCCCTGAACGTTACAATTCACTATCAGTTTTTCGTGCTATTCGATAATCTAGACTCACAGCAGAACGGCCATAAGGTGCCCGAGGCAGCAATAGACCCATGGAGTCAAGTCGGCTGGAGGACGATGTATTGAATCGGGACGCAATTTGAGTGATCCATCGTCATTAGGAGGCCCTGAACGTTATAATTCACTATCAGTTTTTCGTCCCATTCGATAATCTAGACTCACAGCAGAACGGCCATAAGGTGCCCGAGGCAGCAATAGACCCATGGAGTCAAGTCAGCTGGAGGACGATGTATTGAATCGGGACGCAATTTGAGTGTTCCATCGTCATTAGGAGGCCCTGAACGTTACAATTCACTATCAGTTTTTCGTCCGATTCGAAAATCTTTGAGTCACAGCAGGCCTGCCATAAGGTGCCCGAGGCAGCAATACACCCATGGAGACAAGTCTGCCGGATGACGATGTATTGAATCGGGACGCAATTTGAGTGATCCATCGTCATTAGGTGGACTTGAACGTTACTATTCACTATCAGTTTTTCATTCCATTCTATAATCTAGACTCACAGCAGAACGGCCATAAGGTGCCCGAGGCAGCAATAGTCCCATGGAGTCAAGTCGGCTGGGGACGATGTATTGAATCGGGACGCAATTTCAGTGATCCATCGTCATTAGGTGGCCCTGAACGTTACAATTCACTATCAGTTTTTCGTCCCATTCGATAATCTAGATTCACAGCAGAACGGCCATAAGGTGCCCGAGGCAGCAATAGACCCATGGAGTCAACTCGGCTGGAGGACGATGTATTGAATCGGGACGCAATTTGAGTGATCCATCGTCATTAGGAGGCCCTGAACGTTACAATTCACTATCAGTTTTTCGTCCCAATCGATAATCTAGACTCACAGCAGAACGGCCATAAGGTGCCCGAGGCAGCAATAGACCCATGGAGTCAAGTCGGCTGGAGGACGATGTATTGAATCGGGACGCAATTTGAGTGATCCATCGTCATTAGGAGGCCCTGAGCGTTACAATTCACTATCAGTTTTTCGTGCCATTCGATAATCTAGACTCACAGCAGAACGGCCATAAGGTGCCCGAGGCAGCAATAGACCCATGGAGTCAAGTCGGCTGGAGGACGATGTATTGAATCGGGACGCAATTTGAGTGATCCATCGTCATTAGGAGGCCCTGAACGTTACAATTCACTATCAGTTTTTCGTCCCATTCGATAATCTAGACTCACAGCAGAACGGCCATAAGGTGCCCGAGGCAGCAATAGACCCATGGAGTCAAGTCAGCTGGAGGACGATGTATTGAATCGGGACGCAATTTGAGAGTTCCATCGTCATTAGGAGGCCCTGAACGTTACAATTCACTATCAGTTTTTCGTCCGATTCGAAAATCTTTGAGTGACAGCAGGCCTGCCATAAGGTGCCCGAGGCAGCAATAGACCCATGGAGACAAGTCTGCTGGAGGACGATGTATTGAATCGGGACGCAATTTGAGTGATCCATCGTCATTAGGTGGACTTGAACGTTACTATTCACTATCAGTTTTTCATTCCATTCTATAATCTAGACTCACAGCAGAACGGCCATAAGGTGCCCGAGGCAGCAATAGTCCCATGGAGTCAAGTCGGCTGGGGACGATGTATTGAATCGGGACGCAATTTCAGTGATCCATCGTCATTAGGTGGCCCTGAATGTTACAATCCACTATCAGTTTTTCGTCCGATTCGAAAACGTTTGACTCACAGCAGAACGGCCATAAGGTGCCCGAGGCAGCAATCGACCCATGGAGACAAGTCTGCTGGAGGACGATGTATTGAATCGGGACGCAATTTGAGTGATCCATCGTCATTAGGTGGCCCTGAAAGATACAATTCACTATCAGTTTTTCGTCCGATTCGAAAATCTTTGACTCACAGCAGAACGGCCATAAGGTGCCCGAGGCAGCAATAGACCCATGGAGTCAACTCGGCTGGAGGACGATGTATTGAATCGGGACGCAATTTGCGTGGTCCATCGTCATTAGGTGGCCATGAATGTTACAATTCACTATCAGTTTTTCGTCCGATTCGAAAATCTTTGACTCACAGCAGAACGGCCATTAGGTGCCCGAGGCAGCAATCGACCCGTGGAGACAAGTCTGCTGGAGGACGATGTATTGAATCGGGACGCAATTTGAGTGATCCATCGTCATTAGGAGGCCCTGAACGTTACAATTCACTATCAGTTTTTCGTCCCAATCGATAATCTAGACTCACAGCAGAACGGCCATAAGGTGCCCGAGGCAGCAATAGACCCATGGAGTCAAGTCGGCTGGAGGACGATGTATTGAATCGGGACGCAATTTGAGTGATCCATCGTCATTAGGAGGCCCTGAACGTTACAATTCACTATCAGTTTTTCGTGCCATTCGATAATCTAGACTCACAGCAGAACGGCCATAAGGTGCCCGAGGCAGCAATAGACCCATGGAGTCAAGTCGGCTGGAGGACTATGTATTGAATCGGGACGCAATTTGAGTGATCCATCGTCATTAGGAGGCCCTGAACGTTATAATTCACTATCAGTGTTTCGTCCCAATCGATAATCTAGACTCACAGCAGAACGGCCATAAGGTGCCCGAGGCAGCAATAGACCCATGGAGTCAAGTCAGCTGGAGGACGATGTATTGAATCGGGACGCAATTTGAGTGTTCCATCGTCATTAGGAGGCCCTGAACGTTACAATTCACTATCAGTTTTTCGTCCGATTCGAAAATCTTTGAGTCACAGCAGGCCTGCCATAAGGTGCCCGAGGCAGCAATAGACCCATGGAGACAAGTCTGCTGGAGGACGATGTATTGAATCGGGACGCAATTTGACTGATCCATCGTCATTAGGTGGACTTGAACGTTACTATTCACTATCAGTTTTTCATTCCATTCGATAATCTAGATTCACAGCAGAACGGCCATAAGGTGCCCGAGGCAGCAATAGACCCATGGAGTCAACTCGGCTGGAGGACGATGTATTGAATCGGGACGGAATTTGCGTGGTCCATCGTCCTTAGGTCGCCCTGAATGTTACAATTCACTATCAGTTTTTCGTCCGATTCGAAAATGTTTGACTCACAGCAGAACGGCCATAAGGTGCCCGAGGCAGCAATCGACCCATGGAGACAAGTCTGCTGGAGGACGATGTATTGAATCGGGACGCAATTTGAGTGA
This sequence comes from Schistocerca cancellata, assembly GCF_023864275.1. Taxonomy (NCBI): domain Eukaryota; kingdom Metazoa; phylum Arthropoda; class Insecta; order Orthoptera; family Acrididae; genus Schistocerca; species Schistocerca cancellata. The sequence continues at coordinate 843,253,604 of NC_064630.1, forward strand.
TCCATCGTCATTAGGTGGCCCTGAAAGATACAATTCACTATCAGTTTTTCGTCCGATTCGAAAATCTTTGACTCACAGCAGAACGGCCATAAGGTGCCCGAGGCAGCAATAGACCCATGGAGTCAACTCGGCTGGAGGATGATGTATTGAATCGGGACGCAATTTGCGTGGTCCATCGTCATTAGGTGGCCCTGAATGTTACAATTCACTATCAGTTTTTCGTCCGATTCGAAAATCTTTGACTCACAGCAGAACGGCCATTAGGTGCCCGAGGCAGCAATCGACCATGGAGACAAGTCTGCTGGAGGACGATGTATTGAATCGGGACGCAATTTGAGTGATCCATCGTCATTAGGAGGCCCTGAACGTTACAATTCCCTATCAGTTTTTCGTCCCAATCGATAATCTAGACTCACAGCAGAACGGCCATAAGGTGCCCGAGGCAGCAATAGACCCATGGAGTAAAGTCGGCTGGAGGACGATGTATTGAATCGGGACGCAATTTGAGTGATCCATCGTCATTAGGAGGCCCTGAACGTTACAATTCACTATCAGTTTTTCGTCCGATTCGATAATCTAGACTCACAGCAGAACGGCCATAAGGTGCCCGAGGCAGCAATAGACCCATGGAGTCAAGTCGGCTGGAGGACGATGTATTGAATCGGGACGCAATTTGAGTGATCCATCGTCATTAGGAGGCCCTGAACGTTACAATTCACTATCAGTTTTTCGTCCCATTCGATAATCTAGACTCACAGCAGAACGGCCATAAGGTGCCCGAGGCAGCAATAGTCCCATGGAGTCAAGTCAGCTGGAGGACGATGTATTGAATCGGGACGCAATTTGAGTGATCCATCGTCATTAGGTGGCCCTGAACGGTACAATTCACTATCAGTTTTTCGTCCGATTCGAAAATCTTTGACTCACAGCAGAACGGCCATAAGGTGCCCGAGGCAGCAATAGACGCATGGAGACAAGTCTGCTGGAGGACGACGTATTGAATCGGGACGCAATTTGAGTGTTCCATCGTCATTAGGAGGCCCTGAACGTTACAATTCACTATCAGTTTTTCGTCCGATTCGAAAATCTTTGAGTCACAGCAGGCCTGCCATAAGGTGCCCGAGGCAGCAATAGACCCATGGAGACATTCTGCTGGAGGACGATGTATTGAATCGGGACGCAATTTGAGTGATCCATCGTCATTAGGTGGACTTGAACGTTACAATTCACTATCAGTTTTTCATTCCATTCTATAATCCAGACTCACAGCAGAACGGCCATAAGGTGCCCGAGGCAGCAGTAGTCCCATGGAGTCAAGTCGGCTGGGAACGAAGTATTGAATCGGGACGCAATTTCAGTGAACCATCGTCATTAGGTGGCCCTGAACGTTACAATTCACTAACAGTTTTTCGTCCCATTCGATAATCTAGATTCACAGCAGAACGGCCTTAAGGTGCCCGAGGCAGCAATAGACCCATGGAGTCAACTCGGCTGGAGGACGATGTATTGAATCGGGACGCAATTTGCGTGGTCCATCGTCATTAGGTGGCCCTGAATGTTACAAATCACTATCAGTTTTTCGTCCCATTCATACTCTAGACTCACAGCTAAACGGCAATAAGGTGCCCGAGGCAGCAATAGACCCATGGAGTCAGGTCGGCTGGAGGACATTGTACTGAATCGGGACGCAATTTGTGTGGTCCATCGTCATTAGGTGGCCCTGAATGTTACAATTCACTATCAGTTTTTCGTCCGATTCGAAAATCTTTGACTCACAGCAGAACGGCCATAAGGTGCCCGAGGCAGCAATCGACCCTTGGAGTCAACTCGGCTGGAGGACGATGTATTGAATCGGGACGCAATTTGAGTGATCCATCGTCATTAGGAGGCCCTGAACGTTACAATTCATTATCAGTTTTTCGTCCCATTCGATAATCTAGACTCACAGCAGAACGGCCATAAGGTGCCCGAGGCAGCAATAGACCCATGGAGTCAAGTCGGCTGGAGGACGATGTATTGAATCGGGACGCAATTTGAGTGATCCATCGTCATTAGGAGGCCCTGAACGTTACAATTCACTATCAGTTTTTCGTCCCAATCGATAATCTAGACTCACAGCAGAACGGCCATATGGTGCCCGAGGCAGCAATACACCCATGGAGTCAAGTCGGCTGGAGGACGATGTATTGAATCGGGACGCAATTTGAGTGATCCTTCGTCATTAGGAGGACCTGAACGTTACAATTCACTATCAGTTTTTCGTGCCATTCGATAATCTAGACTCACAGCAGAACGGCCATAAGGTGCCCGCGGCAGCAATAGACCCATGGAGTCAAGTCGGCTGGAGGACGATGTATTGAATCGGGACGCAATTTGAGTGATCCATCGTCATTAGGAGGCCCTGAACGTTACAATTCACTATCAGTTTTTCGTCCCATTCGATAATCTAGACTCACAGCAGAACGGCCATAAGGTGCCCGAGGCAGCAATAGACCCATGGAGTCAAGTCAGCTGGAGGACGATGTATTGAATCGGGACGCAATTTGAGTGATCCATCGTCATTAGGTGGCCCTGAACGCTACAATTCACTATCAGTTTTTCGTCCGATTCGAAAATCTTTGAGTCACAGCAGGCCTGCCATATGGTGCCCGAGGCAGCAATAGACCAATGGAGACAAGTCTGCTGGAGGACGATGTATTGAATCGGGACGCAATTTGAGTGATCCATCGTCATTAGGTGGACTTGAACGTTACAATTCACTATCAGTTTTTCATCCCATTCTATAAACTAGACTCACAGCAGAACGGCCATAAGGTGCCCGAGGCAGCAATAGTCCCATGGAGTCAAGTCGGCTGGGGACGATGTATTGAATCGGGACGCAATTTGAGTGATCCATCGTCATTAGGTGGCCCTGAACGTTACAATTCACTACCAGTTCTTCGTCCCATTCGATAATCTAGATTCACAGCAGAACGGCCATAAGGTGCCCGAGGCAGCAATAGACCCATGGAGTCAAGTCGGCTGGAGGACGATGTATTGAACCGGGACGCAATTTCAGTGATCCATCGTCATTAGGTGGCCCTGAACGCTACAATTCACTATCAGTTTTTCGTCCGATTCGAAAATCTTTGACTCACAGCAGAACGGCCATATGGTGCCCGAGGCTGCAATAGACGCATGGAGACAAGTCTGCTGGAGGACGATGTATTGAATCGGGACGCAATTTGAGTGTTCCATCGTCATTAGGAGGCCCTGAACGTTACAATTCACTATCACTTTTTCGTCCGATTCGAAAATCTTTGAGTCACAGCAGGCCTCCCATAAGGTGCCCGAGGCAGCAATAGACCCATGTAGACAAGTCTGCTGGAGGACGATGTATTGAATCGGGACGCAATTTGAGTGATCCATCGTCATTAGGAGGCCCTGAACGTTACAATTCACTATCAGTTTTTCATTCCATTCTATAATCTAGACTCACAGCAGAACGGCCATAAGGTGCCCCAGGCAGCAATAGTCCCATGGAGTCAAGTCGGCTGGGGACGATGTATTGAATCGGGACGCAATTTCAGTGATCCATCGTCATTAGGTGGCCCTGAACGTTACAATTCACTATCAGTTTTTCGTCCCATTCGATAATCTAGATTCACAGCAGAACGGCCATAAGGTGCCCGAGGCAGCAATAGACCCTTGGAGTCAACTCGGCTGGAGGACGATGTATTGAATCGGGACGCAATTTGCGTGGTCCATCCTCATTAGGTGGCCCTGAATGTTACAATTCACTATCAGTTTTTCGTCCGATTCGAAAATCTTTGACTCACAGCAGAACGGCCATTAGGTGCCCGAGGCAGCAATCGACCCATGGAGACAAGTCTGCTGGAGGACGATGTATTGAATCGGGACGCAATTTGAGTGATCCATCGTCATTAGGAGGCCCTGAACGTTACAATTCACTATCAGTTTTTCGTGCCATTCGATAATCTAGACTCACAGCAGAACGGCCATAAGGTGCCCGAGGCAGCAATAGACCCATGGAGTCAAGTCGGCTGGAGGACGATGTATTGAATCGGGACGCAATTTGAGTGATCCATCGTCATTAGGAGGCCCTGAACGTTATAATTCACTATCAGTTTTTCGTCCCATTCGATAATCTAGACTCACAGCAGAACGGCCATAAGGTGCCCGAGGCAGCAATAGACCCATGGAGTCAAGTCAGCTGGAGGACGATGTATTGAATCGGGACGCAATTTGAGTGTTCCATCGTCATTAGGAGGCCCTGAACGTTACAATTCACTATCAGTTTTTCGTCCGATTCGAAAATCTTTGAGTCACAGCAGGCCTGCCATAAGGTGCCCGAGGCAGCAATAGACCCATGGAGACAAGTCTGCTGGAGGACGATGTATTGAATCTGGACGCAATTTGAGTGATCCATCGTCATTAGGTGGACTTGAACGTTACTATTCACTATCAGTTTTTCATTCCATTCTATAATCTAGACTCACAGCAGAACGGCCATAAGGTGCCCGAGGCAGCAATAGTCCCATGGAGTCAAGTCGGCTGGGGACGATGTATTGAATCGGGACGCAATTTCAGTGATCCATCGTCATTAGGTGGCCCTGAACGTTACAATTCACTATCAGTTTTTCGTCCCATTCGATAATCTAGATTCACAGCAGAACGGCCATAAGGTGCCCGAGGCAGCAATAGACCCATGGAGTCAACTCGGCTGGAGGACGATGTATTGAATCGGGACGCAATTTGCGTGGTCCATCGTCCTTAGGTCGCCCTGAATGTTACAATTCACTATCAGTTTTTCGTCCGATTCGAAAATCTTTGACTCACAGCAGAACGGCCATTAGGTGCCCGAGGCAGCAATCGACCCATGGAGACAAGTCTGCTGGAGGACGATGTATTGAATCGGGACGCAATTTGAGTGATCCATCGTCATTAGGTGGCCCTGAAAGATACAATTCACTATCAGTTTTTCGTCCGATTCGAAAATCTTTGACTCACAGCAGAACGGCCATAAGGTGCCCGAGGCAGCAATAGACCCATGGAGTCAACTCGGCTGGAGGATGATGTATTGAATCGGGACGCAATTTGCGTGGTCCATCGTCATTAGGTGGCCCTGAATGTTACAATTCACTATCAGTTTTTCGTCCGATTCGAAAATCTTTGACTCACAGCAGAACGGCCATTAGGTGCCCGAGGCAGCAATCGACCATGGAGACAAGTCTGCTGGAGGACGATGTATTGAATCGGGACGCAATTTGAGTGATCCATCGTCATTAGGAGGCCCTGAACGTTACAATTCCCTATCAGTTTTTCGTCCCAATCGATAATCTAGACTCACAGCAGAACGGCCATAAGGTGCCCGAGGCAGCAATAGACCCATGGAGTCAAGTCGGCTGGAGGACGATGTATTGAATCGGGACGCAATTTGAGTGATCCATCGTCATTAGGAGGCCCTGAACGTTACAATTCACTATCAGTTTTTCGTCCGATTCGATAATCTAGACTCACAGCAGAACGGCCATAAGGTGCCCGAGGCAGCAATAGACCCATGGAGTCAAGTCGGCTGGGGGACGATGTATTGAATCGGGACGCAATTTGAGTGATCCATCGTCATTAGGAGGCCCTGAACGTTACAATTCACTATCAGTTTTTCGTCCCATTCGATAATCTAGACTCACAGCAGAACGGCCATAAGGTGCCCGAGGCAGCAATAGACCCATGGAGTCAAGTCAGCTGGAGGACGATGTATTGAATCGGGACGCAATTTGAGTGATCCATCGTCATTAGGTGGACTTGAACGTTACAATTCACTATCAGTTTCTCATTCCATTCTATAATCTAGACTCACAACAGAACGGCCATAAGGTGCCCGAGGCAGCAATAGTCCCATGGAGTCAAGTCGGCTGGGAACGAAGTATTGAATCGGGACGCAATTTCAGTGATCCATCGTCATTAGGTGGCCCTGAACGTTACAATTCACTAACAGTTTTTCGTCCCATTCGATAATCTAGATTCACAGCAGAACGGCCTTAAGGTGCCCGAGGCAGCAATAGACCCATGGAGTCAACTCGGCTGGAGGACGATGTATTGAATCGGGACGCAATTTGCGTGGTCCATCGTCATTAGGTGGCCCTGAATGTTACAAATCACTATCAGTTTTTCGTCCCATTCATACTCTAGACTCACAGCTGAACGGCAATAAGGTGCCCGAGGCAGCAATAGACCCATGGAGTCAGGTCGGCTGAAGGACATTGTACTGAATCGGGACGCAATTTGTGTGGTCCATCGTCATTAGGTGGCCCTGAATGTTACAATTCACTATCAGTTTTTCGTCCGATTCGAAAATCTTTGACTCACAGCAGAACGGCCATAAGGTGCCCGAGGCAGCAATCGACCCTTGGAGTCAACTCGGCTGGAGGACGATGTATTGAATCGGGACGCAATTTGAGTGATCCATCGTCATTAGGAGGCCCTGAACGTTACAATTCACTATCAGTTTTTCGTCCCATTCGATAATCTAGACTCACAGCAGAACGGCCATAAGGTGCCCGAGGCAGCAATAGACCCATGGAGTCAAGTCGGCTGGAGGACGATGTATTGAATCGGGACGCAACTTGAGTGATCCATCGTCATTAGGAGGCCCTGAACGTTACAATTCACTATCAGTTTTTCGTCCCAATCGATAATCTAGACTCACAGCAGAACGGCCATATGGTGCCCGAGGCAGCAATACACCCATGGAGTCAAGTCGGCTGGAGGACGATGTATTGAATCGGGACGCAATTTGAGTGATCCTTCGTCATTAGGAGGACCTGAACGTTACAATTCACTATCAGTTTTTCGTGCCATTCGATAATCTTTGACTCACAGCAGAACGGCCATATGGTGCCCGAGGCTGCAATAGACGCATGGAGACAAGTCTGTTGGAGGACGATGTATTGAATCGGGACGCAATTTGAGTGTTCCATCGTCATTAGGAGGCCCTGAACGTTACAATTCACTATCAGTTTTTCGTCCGATTCGAAAATCTTTGAGTCACAGCAGGCCTCCCATAAGGTGCCCGAGGCAGCAATAGACCCATGTAGACAAGTCTGCTGGAGGACGATGTATTGAATCGGGACGCAATTTCAGTGATCCATCGTCATTAGGTGGCCCTGAACGTTACAATTCACTATCAGTTTTTCGTCCCATTCGATAATCTAGATTCACAGCAGAACGGCCATAAGGTGCCCGAGGCAGCAATAGACCCTCGGAGTCAACTCGGCTGGAGGACGATGTATTGGATCGGGACGCAATTTGCGTGGTCCATCGTCATTAGGTGGCCCTGAATGTTACAATTCACTATCAGTTTTTCGTCCGATTCGAAAATCTTTGACTCACAGCAGAACGGCCATAAGGTGCCCGAGGCAGCAATAGACCCATGGAGTCAACTCGGCTGGAGGATGATGTATTGAATCGGGACGCAATTTGCGTGGTCCATCGTCATTAGGTGGCCCTGAATGTTACAATTCACTATCAGTTTTTCGTCCGATTCGAAAATCTTTGACTCACAGCAGAACGGCCATTAGGTGCCCGAGGCAGCAATCGACCCGTGGAGACAAGTCTGCTGGAGGACGATGTATTGAATCGGGACGCAATTTGAGTGATCCATCGTCATTAGGAGGCCCTGAACGTTACAATTCACTATCAGTTTTTCGTCCCAATCGATAATCTAGACTCACAGCAGAACGGCCATAAGGTGCCCGAGGCAGCAATAGACCCTATGGAGTCAAGTCGGCTGGAGGACGATGTATTGAATCGGGACGCAATTTGAGTGATCCATCGTCATTAGGAGGCCCTGAACGTTACAATTCACTATCAGTTTTTCGTGCCATTCGATAATCTAGACTCACAGCAGAACGGCCATTAGGTGCCCGAGGCAGCAATAGACCCATGGATTCAAGTCGGCTGGAGGACGATGTACTGAATCGGGACGCAATTTGAGTGATCCATCGTCATTAGGAGGCCCTGAACGTTACAATTCACTATCAGTTTTTCGTCCCATTCGATAATCTAGACTCACAGCAGAACGGCCATAAGGTGCCCGAGGCAGCAATAGACCCATGGAGTCAAGTCAGCTGGAGGACGATGTATTGAATAGGGACGCAATTTGAGTGATCCATCGTCATTAGGTGGCCCTGAACGCTACAATTCACTATCAGTTTTTCGTCCGATTCGAAAATCTTTGACTCACAGCAGAACGGCCATAAGGTGCCCGAGGCAGCAATAGACGCATGGAGACAAGTCTGCTGGAGGACGATGTATTGAATCGGGACGCAATTTGAGTGTTCCATCGTCATTAGGAGGCCCTGAACGTTACAATTCACAATCAGTTTTTCGTCCGATTCGAAAATCTTTGAGTCACAGCAGGCCTGCCATAAGGTGCCCGAGGCAGCAATAGACCCATGGAGACAAGTCTGCTGGAGGACGATGTATTGAATCGGGACGCAATTTGAGTGATCCATCGTCATTAGGTGGACTTGAACGTTACAATTCACTATCAGTTTTTCATCCCATTCTATAATCTAGACTCACAGCAGAACGGCCATAAGGTGCCCGAGGCAGCAATAGTCCCATGGAGTCAAGTCGGCTGGGGACGATGTATTGAATCGGGACGCAATTTGAGTGATCCATCGTCATTAGGTGCCCTGAACGTTACAATTCACTACCAGTTCTTCGTCCCATTCGATAATCTAGATTCACAGCAGAACGGCCATAAGGTGCCCGAGGCAGCAATAGACCCATGGAGTCAACTCGCCTGGAGGACGATGTATTGAATAGGGACGCAATTTGAGTGATCCATCGTCATTAGGTGGCCCTGAAAGTTACAATTCACTATCAGTTTTTCGTCCGATTCGAAAATCTTTGACTCACAGCAGAACGACCATAATTTGCCCGAGGCAGCAATAGACCCATTGAAACAAGTCTGCTGGAGGACGATGTATTGAATCCGGACGCAATTTGAGTGATCCAACGTCATTAGGTGGCCCTGAACGTTACAATTCACTATCAGTTTTTCGTCCGATTCGAAAATCTTTGACTCACAGCAGAACGGCCATTAGGTGCCCGAGGCAGCAATCGACCCATGGAGACAAGTCTGCTGGAGGACGATGTATTGAATCGGGACGCAATTTGAGTGATCCATCTTCATTAGGTGGACTTGAACGTTACAATTCACTATCAGTTTTTCGTCCGATTCGAAAATCTTTGAGTCACAGCAGGCCTGCCATAAGGTGCCCTAGGCAGCAATAGACCCATGGAGACAAGTCTGCTGGAGGACGATGTATTGAATCGGGACGCAATTTGAGTGATCCATCGTCATTAGGTGGACTTGAACGTTACAATTCACTATCAGTTTTTCATCCCATTCTATAATCTAGACTCACAGCAGAACGGCCATATGGTGCCCGAGGCTGCAATAGACGCATGGAGACAAGTCTGCTGGAGGACGATGTATTGAATCGGGACGCAATTTGAGTGTTCCATCGTCATTAGGAGGCCCTGAACGTTACAATTCACTATCAGTTTTTCGTCCGATTCGAAAATCTTTGAGTCACAGCAGGCCTCCCATAAGGTGCCCGAGGCAGCAATAGACCCATGGAGACAAGTCTGCTGGAGGACGATGTATTGAATCGGGACGCAATTTGAGTGATCCATCGTCATTAGGTGGACTTGAACGTTACAATTCACTATCAGTTTTTCATTCCATTCTATAATCTAGACTCACAGCAGAACGGCCATAAGGTGCCCGAGGCAGCAATAGACCCATGGAGTCAATTCGGCTGGAGGACGATGTATTGAGTCGGGACGCAATTTGAGTGATCCATCGTCATTAGGTGGCCCTGAACGTTACAATTCACTATCAGTGTTTCGTCCGATTCGAAAATCTTTGACTCACAGCAGAACGGCCATAAGGTGCCCGAGGCAGCAATAGTCGCATGGAGACAAGTCTGCTGGAGGACGATGTATTGAATCGGGACGCAATTTGAGTGTTCCATCGTCATTAGGAGGCCCTGAACGTTACAATTCACTATCAGTTTTTCGTCCGATTCCAAAATCTTTGAGTCACAGCAGGCCTGCCATAAGGTGCCCGAGGCAGCAATTGACTCGGGACGCAATTTGTATTGAATTGTATTGTATTGTATTGTATTGTATTTGTATTGAATCGGGACGCAATTTGAGTGATCCATCGTCATTAGGTGGCCCTGAACGTTACAATTCACTATCAGTTCTTCATTCCATTCTATAATCTAGACTCACAGCAGAACTGCCATAAGGTGCCCGAGGCAGCAATAGACCCATGGAGTCAAGTCGGCTGGAGGACGATGTATTGAATCGGGACGCAATTTGAGTGATCCATCGTCATTAGGAGGCCCTGAACGTTACAATTCACTATCAGTTTTTCGTCCCATTCGATAATCTAGACTCACAGCAGAACGGCCATAAGGTGCCCGAGGCAGCAATACACCCATGGAGTCAAGTCGGCTGGAGGACGATGTATTAAATCGGGACGCAATTTGAGAGATCCATCGTCATTAGGTGGCCCTGAACGTTACAATTCACTATCAGTTTTTCGTCCCATTCGATAATCTAGACTCACAGCAGAACGGCCATAAGGTGCCCGAGGCAGCAATAGCCCCATGGAGTCAAGTCGGCTGGAGGACGATGTATTGAATCGGGACGCAATTTGAGTGATCCATCGTCATTAGGAGGCCCTGAACGTTACAATTCACTATCAGTTTTTCGTCCGATTCGAAAATCTTTGAGTCACAGCAGGCCTGCCGTAAGGTGCCCGAGGCAGCAATCGACCCATGGAGACAAGTCTGCTGGAGGACGATGTATTGAATCGGGACGCAATTTGAGTGTTCCACCGTCATTAGGTGGCCCTGAAAGTTACAATTCACTATCAGTTTTTCGTCCGATTCGAAAATCTTTGACTCACAGCAGAACGGCCATAAGGTGCCCGAGGCAGCAATAGACCCATGAAGTCAAGTCTGCTGGAGGACGATGTATTGAATCAGGACGCAATTTGAGTGATCCATCGTCATTAGGTGGCCCTGAACGCTACAATTCACTATCAGTTTTTCGTCCCATTCGATAATCTAGATTCACAGCAGAACGGCCATAAGGTGCCCGAGGCAGCAATAGACCCATGGAGTCAACTCGGCTGGGGGACGATGTATTGAATCGGGACGCAATTTGAGTGGTCCATCGTCATTAGGTGGCCCTGAATGTTACAATTCACTATCAGTTTTTCGTCCGATTCGAAAATCTTTGACTCACAGCAGAACGGCCATTAGGTGCCTGAAGCAGCAATCGACCCATGGAGACAAGTCTGCTGGAGGACGATGTATTGAATCGGGACGCAATTTGAGTGATCCATCGTCATTAGGAGGCCCTGAACGTTACAATTCACTATCAGTTTTTCGTCCCATTCGATAATCTAGACTCACAGCAGAACGGCCATAAGGTGCCCGAGGCAGCAATAGACCCATGGAGTCAAGTCGGCTGGAGGACGATGTATTGAATCGGGACGCAATTTGAGTGATCCATCGTCATTAGGAGGCCCTGAACGTTACAATTCACTATCAGTTTTTCGTCCCATTCGATAATCTAGACTCACAGCAGAACGGCCATAAGGTGCCCGAGGCAGCAATAGACCCATAGAGTCAAGTCGGCTGGAGGACGATGTATTGAATCGGGACGCAATTTGAGTGATCCATCGTCATTAGGTGGCCCTGAACGTTACAATTCACTATCAGTTTTTCGTCCCATTCGATAATCTAGACTCACAGCAGAACGGCCATAAGGTGCCCGAGGCAGCAATAGACCCATGGAGACAACTCTGCTGGAGGACGATGTATTGAATCGGGATGCAATTTGAGTGATCCATCGTCATTAGGAGGCCTTGAACGTTACAATTCACTATCAGTTTTTTGTCCCATTCGATAATCTAGACTCACAGCAGAACGGCCATAAGGTGCCCGAGGCAGCAATAGACCCATGGAGTCAAGTCGGCTGGAGGACGATGTATTGAATCGGGACGCAATTCACTATCAGTTTTTCGTCCGATTCGAAAATCTTTGACTCACAGCAGAACGGCCATAAGGTGCCCGAGGCAGCAATAGACCCATGGAGACAAGTCGGCTGGAGGACGATGTATTTAATCGGGACGCAATTTGAGTGATCCATCGTCATTAGGTGGCCCTGAACGTTACAATTCACTATCAGTTTTTCGTCCGATTCGAAAATCTTTGACTCACAGCAGAACGGCCATAAGGTGCCCGAGGCAGCAATAGACCCATGGAGACAAGTCTGCTGGAGGACGATGTATTGAATCGGGACGTAATTTGTGTGTTCCATCGTCATTAGGAGGCCCTGAAAGTTACAATTCACTATCAGTTTTTCGTCCGATTCGAAAATCTTTGACTCACAGCAGAACGGCCATAAGGTGCCCGAGGCAGCAATAGACGCATGGAGACAAGTCTGCTGGAGGACGATGTATTGAATCGGGACGCAATTTGAGTGTTCGATCGTCATTAGGAGGCCCTGAACGTTACAATTCACTATCAGTTTTTCGTCCGATTCGAAAATCTTTGAGTCACAGCAGGACTGCCATAAGGTGCCCGAGGCAGCAATAGACCCATGGAGACAAGTCTGCTGGAGGACGATGTATTGAATCGGGACACAATTTGAGTGATCCATCGTCATTAGGTGGCCCTGAACGTTACAATTCACTATCAGTTTTTCGTCCCATTCGATAATCTAGATTCACCTCAGAACGGCCATAAGGTGCCCGAGGCAGCAATAGACCCATAGAGTCAACTCGGCTGGAGGACGATGTATTGAATCGGGACGCAATTTGCGTGGTCCATCGTCATTAGGTGGCCCTGAATGTTACAATTCACTATCAGTTTTTCGTCCGATTCGAAAATCTTTGACTCACAGCAGAACGGCTGCCCGAGGCAGCAATCAACCCATGGAGACAAGTCTGCTGGAGGACGATGTATTGAATCGGGACGAAATTTGAGTGATCCATCGTCATTAGGTGGCCCTGAACGTTACAATTCACTATCAGTTTTTCGTCCCATTCGATAATCTAGACTCACAGCAGAACGGCCATAAGGTGCCCGTGGCAGCAATAGACCCATGGAGTCAGGTCGGCTGGAGGACGATGTACTGAATCGGGACGCAATTTGTGTGGTCCATCGTCAGTAGGTGGCCCTGAATGTTACAATTCACTATCAGTTTTTCGTCCGATTCGAAAATCTTTGAGTCACAGCAGGACTGCCGTAAGGTGCCCGAGGCAGCAATAGACCAATGGAGACAAGTCGGCTGGGGACGATGTATTGAATCGGGACGCAATTTGAGTGATCCATCGTCATTAGGTGGCCCTGAACGTTACAATTCACTATCAGTTTTTCGTCCCATTCGATAATCTAGACTTACAGCAGACGGCCATAAGGTGCCCGAGGCAGCAATAGACCCATGGAGACAAGTCGGCTGGAGGACGATGTATTGAATCGGGACGCAAATTGAGTGTTCCATCGTCATTAGGAGGCCCTGAACGTTACAATTCACTATCAGTTTTTCGTCCGATTCGAAAATCTTTGAGTCACAGCTGAACGGCCATAAGGTGCCCGAGGCTGCAATAGACCCAGGGAGACAGTCTGCTGGAGGACAATGTAGTGAATCGGGACGCAATTTGAGTGAACCATCGTCATTAGGTGGCCCTTAACGTTACAATTCACTATCAGTTTTTCGTCCCATTCGAAAATCTTTGACTCACAGCAGAACGGCCATAATGTGCCCGAGGCAGCAATAGACCCATGGAGACAAGTCTGCTGGAGGACGATGTATTGAATCGGGACGCAATTTGAGTGTTCCATCGTCATTAGGAGGCCCTGAAAGTTACAATTCACCATCAGTTTTTCGTCCGATTCGAAAATCTTTGACTCACAGCAGAACGGCCATAAGGTGCCCGAGGCACAATAGACGCATGGAGACAAGTCTGCTGGAGTACGATGTATTGAATCGGGACGCAATTTGAGTGTTCCATCGTCATTAGGAGCCCCTGAACGTTACAATTCACTATCAGTTTTTCGTCCGATTCGAAAATCTTTGACTCACAGCAGAACGGCCATAAGGTGCCCGAGGCAGCAATAGACCCATGGAGACAAGTCGGCTGGTGGCCGATGTATTGAGTCGGGACGCAATTTGAGTGATCCATCGTCATTAGGTGGCCCTGAAAGTTACAATTCACTATCAGTTTTTCGTCCGATTCGAAAATCTTTGACTCACAGGAGAACGGCCATAAGGTGCCCGAGGCAGCAATAGACCCATGGAGTCAGGTCGGCTGGAGGACGATGTACTGAATCGGGACGCAATTTGTGTGGTCCATCGTCATTAGGTGGCCCTGAATGTTACAATTGACTATCAGTTTTTCGTCCGATTCGAAAATCTTTGACTCACAGCAGAACGGCCATAAGGTGCCCGAGGCAGCAATAGACCTATGGAGACAAGTCTGCTGGAGGACGATGTATTGAATCGGGACGCAATTTGAGTGTTCCATCGTCATTAGGTGACCCTGAACGTTACAATTCACTATCAGTTTTTCATCCCATTCGATAATCTAGACTCACAGCAGAACGGCCATAAGGTGCCCGAGGCAGCAATAGTCCCATGGAGTCAAGTCGGCTAGTGGACGATGTACTGAATCGGGACGCAATTTGTGTGGTCCATCGTCATTAGGTGGCCCTGAATGTTACAAATCACTATCAGGTTTTTCGTCCGATTCGAAAATCTTTGACTCACAGCAGAACGGCCATAAGGTGCCCGAGGCAGCAATCGACCCATGGAGACAAGTCTGCTGGAGGACGATGTATTGAATCGGGACGCAATTTGAGTGATCCATCGTCATTAGGTGGCCCTGAAAGTTACAATTCACTATCAGTTTTTCGTCCCATTCGATAATCTAGACTCAAAGCAGAACGGCCATAAGGTGGCCGAGGCAGCAATAGACCCATGGAGACAAGTCGGCTGGAGGACGATGTATTGAATCGGGACGCAATTTGAGTGATCCATCGTCATTAGGTGGCCCTGAACGTTACAATTCACTACTAGTTTTTCGTCCCATTCGATAATCTAGATTCACAGCAGAACGGCCATAAGGTGCCCGAGGCAGCAATAGACCCATGGAGTCAACTCGGCTGGAGGACGATGTATTGAATCGGGACGCAATTTGCGTGGTCCATCGTCATTAGGTGGCCCTGAATGTTACTATTCACTATCAGTTTTTCGTCCGATTCGAAAGTCTTTGACTCACAGCAGAACGGCCATTAGGTGCCCGAGGCAGCAATAGACCAATGGAGACAAGTCCGCTGGAGGACGATGTATTGAATCGGGACGCAATTTGAGTGTTCCATCGTCCTTAGGAGGCCCTGAACGTTCCAATTTACTATCAGTTTTTCGTCCGATTCGAAAATCTTTGACTCACAGCAGAACGGCCATAAGGTGCCCGACTCAGCAATAGACCCATGGAGACAAGTCGGCTGGAGGACGATGTATTGAATCGGGACGCAATTTGAGTGATCCATCGTCATTAGGTTGCCCTGAAAGTTACAATTCACTATCAGTTTTTCGTCCGATTCGAAAATCTTTGACTCACAGCAGAACGGCCATAAGGTGCCCGAGGCAACTATAGACCCATGGAAACAAGTCTGCTGGAGGACGATATATTGAATCGGGACGCAATTTGAGTGATCCATCGTCATTAGGAGGCCCTGAACGTTACAATTCACTATCAGTTTTTCGTCCCATTCGATAATCTAGACTCACAGCAGAACGGCCATAAGGTGCCCATGGAGTCAAGTCGGCTGGAGGACGATGTATTGAATCGGGACGCAATTTGAGTGATCCATCGTCATTAGGAGGCCCTGAACGTTACAATTCACTATCAGTTTTTCGTCCCATTCGATAATCTAGACTCACAGCAGAACGGCCATAAGGTGCCCGAGGCAGCAATAGACCCATGGACTCAAGTCGGCTGGAGGACGATGTATTGAATCGGGACGCAATTTGAGAGATCCATCGTCATTAGCTGGCCCTGAACGTTACAATTCACTATCAGTTTTTCGTCCCATTCGATAATCTAGACTCACAGCAGAACGGCCATATGGTGCCCGAGGCAGCAATAGACCCATGGAGTCAAGTCGGCTGGAGGACGATGTATTGAATGGTGACGCAATTTGAGTGATCCATCGTCATTAGGTGCCCCTGAATGTTACAAATCACTATCAGTTTTTCGTCCGATTCGAAAATCTTTGACTCACAGCAGAACGGCCATAAGGTGCCCGAGGCAGCAATCGACCCATGGAGACAAGTCTGCTGGAGGACGATGTATTGAATCGGGACGCAATTTGAGTGATCCATCGTCATTAGGTGGCCCTGAAAGTTACAATTCACTATCAGTTTTTCGTCCGATTCGAAAATCTTTGACTCACAGCAGAACGGCCATAAGGTGCCCGAGGCAGCAATAGACCCATGAAGTCAAGTCTGCTGGAGGACGATGTATTGAATCAGGACGCAATTTGAGTGATCCATCGTCATTAGGTGGCCCTGAACGCTGCAATTCACTATCAGTTTTTCGTCCCATTCGATAATCTAGATTCACAGCAGAACGGCCATAAGGTGCCCGAGGCAGCAATAGACCCATGGAGTCAACTCGGCTGGAGGACGATGTATTGAATCGGGACGCAATTTGAGTGGTCCATCGTCATTAGGTGGCCCTGAATGTTACAATTCACTATCAGTTTTTCGTCCGATTCGAAAATCTTTGACTCACAGCAGAACGGCCATTAGGTGCCTGAGGCAGCAATCGACCCATGGAGACAAGTCTGCTGGAGGACGATGTATTGAATCGGGACGCAATTTGAGTGATCCATCGTCATTAGGAGGCCCTGAACGTTATAATTCACTATCAGTTTTTCGTCCCATTCGATAATCTAGACTCACAGCAGAACGGCCATAAGGTGCCCGAGGCAGCAATAGACCCATGGAGTCAAGTCGGCTGGAGGACGATGTATTGAATCGGGACGCAATTTGAGTGATCCATCGTCATTAGGAGGCCCTGAACGTTACAATTCACTATCAGTTTTTCGTCCCATTCGATAATCTAGACTCACAGCAGAACGGCCATAAGGTGCCCGAGGCAGCAATAGACCCATAGAGTCAAGTCGGCTGGAGGACGATGTATTGAATCGGGACGCAATTTGAGTGATCCATCGTCATTAGGTGGCCCTGAACGTTACAATTCACTATCAGTTTTTCGTCCCATTCGATAATCTAGACTCACAGCAGAACGGCCATAAGGTGCCCGAGGCAGCAATAGACCCATGGAGACAACTCTGCTGGAGGACGATGTATTGAATCGGGATGCAATTTGAGTGATCCATCGTCATTAGGAGGCCTTGAACGTTACAATTCACTATCAGTTTTTTGTCCCATTCGATAATCTAGACTCACAGCAGAACGGCCATAAGGTGCCCGAGGCAGCAATAGACCCATGGAGTCAAGTCGGCTGGAGGACGATGTATTGAATCGGGACGCAATTCACTATCAGTTTTTCGTCCGATTCGAAAATCTTTGACTCACAGCAGAACGGCCATAAGGTGCCCGAGGCAGCAATAGACCCATGGAGACAAGTCGGCTGGAGGACGATGTATTTAATCGGGACGCAATTTGAGTGATCCATCGTCATTAGGTGGCCCTGAACGTTACAATTCACTATCAGTTTTTCGTCCGATTCGAAAAACTTTGACTCACAGCAGAACGGCCATAAGGTGCCCGAGGCAGCAATAGACCCATGGAGACAAGTCTGCTGGAGGACGATGTATTGAATCGGGACGTAATTTGTGTGTTCCATCGTCATTAGGAGGCCCTGAAAGTTACAATTCACTATCAGTTTTTCGTCCGATTCGAAAATCTTTGACTCACAGCAGAACGGCCATAAGGTGCCCGAGGCAGCAATAGACGCATGGAGACAAGTCTGCTGGAGGACGATGTATTGAATCGGGACGCAATTTGAGTGTTCGATCGTCATTAGAGGCCCTGAACGTTACAATTCACTATCAGTTTTTCGTCCGATTCGAAAATCTTTGAGTCACAGCAGGACTGCCATAAGGTGCCCGAGGCAGCAATAGACCCATGGAGACAAGTCTGCTGGAGGACGATGTATTGAATCGGGACACAATTTGAGTGATCCATCGTCATTAGGTGGCCCTGAACGTTACAATTCACTATCAGTTTTTCGTCCCATTCGATAATCTAGATTCACAGCAGAACGGCCATAAGGTGCCCGAGGCAGCAATAGACCCATAGAGTCAACTCGGCTGGAGGACGATGTATTGAATCGGGACGCAATTTGCGTGGTCCATCGTCATTAGGTGGCCCTGAATGTTACAATTCACTATCAGTTTTTCGTCCGATTCGAAAATCTTTGACTCACAGCAGAACGGCTGCCCGAGGCAGCAATCGACCCATGGAGACAAGTCTGCTGGAGGACGATGTATTGAATCGGGACGCAATTTGAGTGATCCATCGTCATTAGGTGGCCCTGAACGTTACAATTCACTATCAGTTTTTCGTCCCATTCGATAATCTAGACTCACAGCAGAACGGCCATAAGGTGCCCGTGGCAGCAATAGACCCATGGAGTCAGGTCGGCTGGAGGACGATGTACTGAATCGGGACGCAATTTGTGTGGTCCGTCGTCATTAGGTGGCCCTGAATGTTACAATTCACTATCAGTTTTTCGTCCGATTCGAAAATCTTTGAGTCACAGCAGGACTGCCGTAAGGTGCCCGAGGCAGCAATAGGCCCATGGAGACAAGTCGGCTGGGGACGATGTATTGAATCGGGACGCAATTTGAGTGATCCATCGTCATTAGGTGGCCCTGAACGTTACAATTCACTATCAGTTTTTCGTCCCATTCGATAATCTAGACTTACAGCAGAACGGCCATAAGGTGCCCGAGGCAGCAATAGACCCATGGAGACAAGTCGGCTGGAGGACGATGTATTGAATCGGGACGCAAATTGAGTGTTCCATCGTCATTAGGAGGCCCTGAACGTTACAATTCACTATCAATTTTTCGTCCGATTCGAAAATCTTTGAGTCACAGCTGAACGGCCATAAGGTGCCCGAGGCTGCAATAGACCCATGGAGACAGTCTGCTGGAGGACAATGTATTGAATCCGGACGCAATTTGAGTGATCCAACGTCATTAGGTGGCCCTGAACGTTACAATTCACTATCAGTTTTTCGTCCCATTCGAAAATCTTTGACTCACAGCAGAACGGCCATAAGGTGCCAAGGCAGCAATAGACCCATGGAGACATGTCGGCTGGTGGACGATGTATTGAATCGGGACGCAATTTGAGTGATCCATCGTCATTAGGTGGCCCTGAACGTTACAATTCACTATCATTTTTTCGTCCGATTCGAAAATCTTTGACTCACAGCAGAACGGCCATAAGGTGCCAAGGCAGCATTAGACCCATGGAGACATGTCGGCTGGAGGACGATGTATTGAATCGGACGCAATTTGAGTGAACCATCGTCATTAGGTGGCCCTGAACGTTACAATTCACTATCAGTTTTTCGTCCGATTCGAAAATCTTTGACTCACAGCAGAACGGCCATAATGTGCCCGAGGCAGCAATAGACACATGGAGACAAGTCTGCTGGAGGACGATGTATTGAATCGGGACGCAATTTGAGTGTTCCATCGTCATTAGGAGGCCCTGAAAGTTACAATTCACCATCAGTTTTTCGTCCGATTCGAAAATCTTTGACTCACAGCAGAACGGCCATAAGGTGCCCGAGGCAGCAATAGACGCATGGAGACAAGTCTGCTGGAGTACGATGTATTGAATCGGGACGCAATTTGAGTGTTCCATCGTCATTAGGAGGCCCTGAACGTTACAATTCACTATCAGTTTTTCGTCCGATTCGAAAATGTTTGACTCACAGCAGAACGGCCATAAGGTGCCCGAGGCAGCAAGAGACCCATGGAGACAAGTCGGCTGGTGGCCGATGTATTGAGTCGGGACGCAATTTGAGTGATCCATCGTCATTAGGAGGCCCTGAAAGTTACAATTCACCATCAGTTTTTCGTCCGATTCGAAAATCTTTGACTCACAGCAGAACGGCCATAAGGTGCCCGAGGCAGCAATAGACGCATGGAGACAAGTCTGCTGGAGTACGATGTATTGAATCGGGACGCAATTTGAGTGTTCCATCGTCATTAGGAGGCCCTGAACGTTACAATTCACTATCAGTTTTTCGTCCGATTCGAAAATATTTGACTCACAGCAGAACGGCCATAAGGTGCCCGAGGCAGCAAGAGACCCATGGAGACAAGTCGGCTGGTGGCCGATGTATTGAGTCGGGACGCAATTTGAGTGATCCATCGTCATTAGGTGGCCCTGAAAGTTACAATTCACTATCAGTTTTTCGTCCGATTCGAAAATCTTTGACTCACAGGAGAACGGCCATAAGGTGCCCGAGGCAGCAATAGACCCATGGAGTCAGGTCGGCTGGAGGACGATGTACTGAATCGGGACGCAATTTGTGTGGTCCATCGTCATTAGGTGGCCCTGAATGTTACAATTGACTATCAGTTTTTCGTCCGATTCGAAAATCTTTGACTCACAGCAGAACGGCCATAAGGTGCCCGAGGCAGCAATAGACCTATGGAGACAAGTCTGCTGGAGGACGATGTATTGAATCGGGACGCAATTTGAGTGTTCCATCGTCATTAGGTGGCCCTGAACGTTACAATTCACTATCAGTTTTTCATCCCATTCGATAATCTAGACTCACAGCAGAACGGCCATAAGGTGCCCGAGGCAGCAATAGTCCCATGGAGTCAAGTCGGCTAGTGGACGATGTACTGAATCGGGACGCAATTTGTGTGGTCCATCGTCATTAGGTGGCCCTGAATGTTACAAATCACTATCAGGTTTTTCGTCCGATTCGAAAATCTTTGACTCACAGCAGAACGGCCATAAGGTGCCCGAGGCAGCAATCGACCCATGGAGACAAGTCTGCTGGAGGACGATGTATTGAATCGGGACGCAATTTGAGTGATCCATCGTCATTAGGTGGCCCTGAAAGTTACAATTCACTATCAGTTTTTCGTCCCATTCGATAATCTAGACTCAAAGCAGAACGGCCATAAGGTGGCCGAGGCAGCAATAGACCCATGGAGACAAGTCGGCTGGAGGACGATGTATTGAATCGGGACGCAATTTGAGTGATCCATCGTCATTAGGTGGCCCTGAACGTTACAATTCACTACTAGTTTTTCGTCCCATTCGATAATCTAGATTCACAGCAGAACGGCCATAAGGTGCCCGAGGCAGCAATAGACCCATGGAGTCAACTCGGCTGGAGGACGATGTATTGAATCGGGACGCAATTTGCTTGGTCCATCGTCATTAGGTGGCCCTGAATGTTACAATTCACTATCAGTTTTTCGTCCGATTCGAAAGTCTTTGACTCACAGCAGAACGTCCATTAGGTGCCCGAGGCAGCAATAGACCAATGGAGACAAGTCCGCTGGAGGACGATGTATTGAATCGGGACGCAATTTGAGTGTTCCATCGTCCTTAGGAGGCCCTGAACGTTCCAATTTACTATCAGTTTTTCGTCCGATTCGAAAATCTTTGACTCACAGCAGAACGGCCATAAGGTGCCCGACTCAGCAATAGACCCATGGAGACAAGTCGGCTGGAGGACGATGTATTGAATCGGGACGCAATTTGAGTGATCCATCGTCATTAGGTTGCCCTGAAAGTTACAATTCACTATCAGTTTTTCGTCCGATTCGAAAATCTTTGACTCACAGCAGAACGGCCATAAGGTGCCCGAGGCAACTATAGACCCATGGAAACAAGTCTGCTGGAGGACGATATATTGAATCGGGACGCAATTTGAGTGATCCATCGTCATTAGGAGGCCCTGAACGTTACAATTCACTATCAGTTTTTCGTCCCATTCGATAATCTAGACTCACAGCAGAACGGCCATAAGGTGCCCATGGAGTCAAGTCGGCTGGAGGACGATGTATTGAATCGGGACGCAATTTGAGTGATCCATCGACATTAGGAGGCCCTGAACGTTACAATTCACTATCAGTTTTTCGTCCCATTCGATAATCTAGACTCACAGCAGAACGGCCATAAGGTGCCCGAGGCAGCAATAGACCCATGGACTCAAGTCGGCTGGAGGACGATGTATTGAATCGGGACGCAATTTGAGAGATCCATCGTCATTAGCTGGCCCTGAACGTTACAATTCACTATCAGTTTTTCGTCCCATTCGATAATCTAGACTCACAGCAGAACGGCAATAAGGTGCCCCAGGCAGCAATAGACCCATGGAGTCAAGTCGGCTGGAGAACGATGTATTGAGTCGGGACGCAATTTGAGTGATCCATCGTCATTAGGTGGCCCTGAACGTTACAATTCACTATCAGTTTTTCGTCCGATTCGAAAATCTTTGACTCACAGCAGAACGGCCATAAGGTGCCCGAGGCAGCAATAGTCGCATGGAGACAAGTCTGCTGGAGGACGATGTATTGAATCGGGACGCAATTTGAGTGTTCCATCGTCATTAGGAGGCCCTGAACGTTACAATTCACTATCAGTTTTTCGTCCGATTCCAAAATCTTTGAGTCACAGCAGGCCTGCCATAAGGTGCCCGAGGCAGCAATTGAATCGGGACGCAATTTGTATTGAATTGTATTGTATTGTATTGTATTGTATTTGTATTGAATCGGGACGCAATTTGAGTGATCCATCGTCATTAGGTGGCCCTGAACGTTACAATTCACTATCAGTTTTTCATTCCATTCTATAATCTAGACTCACAGCAGAACGGCCATAAGTTGCCCGAGGCAGCAATAGTCCCATGGAGTCAGGTCGGCTAGTGGACGATGTACTGAATCGGGACGCAATTTGTGTGGTCCATCGTCATTAGGTGGCCCTGAATGTTACAAATCACTATCAGTTTTTTGTCCCATTCGATAATCTAGACTCACAGCAGAACGGCCATAAGGTGCCCGAGGCAGCAATAGACCCATGGAGTCAATTCGGCTGGAGGACGATGTATTGAATCGGGACGCAATTTGAGTGATCCATCGTCATTAGGTGGCCCTGAATGTTACAATTCACTATCAGTTTTTCGTCCGATTCGAAAATCTTTTACTCACAGCAGAACGGCCATTACGTGCCCGCGGCAGCAATCGACCCATGGAGACAAGTCTGCTGGAGGACGATGTATTGAATCGGGACGCAATTTGAGTGATCCATTGTCATTAGGAGGCCCTGAACGTTACAATTCACTATCAGTTTTTCGTCCCATTCGATAATCTAGACTCACAGCAGAACGGCCATAAGGTGCCCGAGGCAGCAATGGACCCATGGAGTCAAGTCGGCTGGAGGACGATGTATTGAATCGGGACGCAATTTGAGAGATCCATCGTCATTAGGTGGCTCTGAACGTTACAATTCACTATCAGTTTTTTGTGCCATTCGATAATCTAGACTCACAGCAGAACGGCCATAAGGTGCCCGAGGCAGCAATAGACCCATGGAGTCAATTCGGCTGGAGGACGATGTATTGAGTCGGGACGCAATTTGAGTGATCCATCGTCATTAGGTGGCCCTGAACGTTACAATTCACTATCATTTTTTCGTCCGATTCGAAAATCTTTGACTCACAGCAGAACGGCCATAAGGTGCCAAGGCAGCATTAGACCCATGGAGACATGTCGGCTGGAGGACGATGTATTGAATCGGACGCAATTTGAGTGAACCATCGTCATTAGGTGGCCCTGAACGTTACAATTCACTATCAGTTTTTCGTCCGATTCGAAAATCTTTGACTCACAGCAGAACGGCCATAATGTGCCCGAGGCAGCAATAGACACATGGAGACAAGTCTGCTGGAGGACGATGTATTGAATCGGGACGCAATTTGAGTGTTCCATCGTCATTAGGAGGCCCTGAAAGTTACAATTCACGATCAGTTTTTCGTCCGATTCGAAAATCTTTGACTCACAGCAGAACGGCCATAAGGTGCCCGAGGCAGCAATAGACGCATGGAGACAAGTCTGCTGGAGTACGATGTATTGAATCGGGACGCAATTTGAGTGTTCCATCGTCATTAGGAGGCCCTGAATGTTACAAATCACTATCAGGTTTTTCGTCCGATTCGAAAATCTTTGACTCACAGCAGAACGGCCATAAGGTGGCCGAGGCAGCAATAGACCCATGGAGACAAGTCGGCTGGAGGACGATGTATTGAATCGGGACGCAATTTGAGTGATCCATCGTCATTAGGTGGCCCTGAACGTTACTATTCACTACTAGTTTTTCGTCCCATTCGATAATCTAGATTCACAGCAGAACGGCCATAAGGTGCCCGAGGCAGCAATAGACCCATGGAGTCAACTCGGCTGGAGGACGATGTATTGAATCGGGACGCAATTTGCGTGGTCCATCGTCATTAGGTGGCCCTGAATGTTACAATTCACTATCAGTTTTTCGTCCGATTCGAAAGTCTTTGACTCACAGCAGAACGGCCATTAGGTGCCCGAGGCAGCAATAGACCAATGGAGACAAGTCGGCTGGAGGACGATGTATTGAATCGGGACGCATTTTGAGTGATCCATCGTCATTAGGTTGCCCTGAAAGTTACAATTCACTATCAGTTTTTCGTCCGATTCGAAAATCTTTGACTCACAGCAGAACGGCCATAAGGTGCCCGAGGCAACTATAGACCCATGGAAACAAGTCTGCTGGAGGACGATATATTGAATCGGGACGCAATTTGAGTGATCCATCGTCATTTGGAGGCCCTGAACGTTACAATTCACTATCGGTTTTTCGTCCCATTCGATAATCTAGACTCACAGCAGAACGGCCATAAGGTGCCCATGGAGTCAAGTCGGCTGGAGGACGATGTATTGAATCGGGACGCAATTTGAGTGATCCATCGTCATTAGGAGGCCCTGAACGTTACAATTCACTATCAGTTTTTCGTCCCATTCGATAATCTAGACTCACAGCAGAACGGCCATAAGGTGCCCGAGGCAGCAATAGACCCATGGACTCAAGTCGGCTGGAGGACGATGTATTGAAGCGGGACGCAATTTGAGAGATCCATCGTCATTAGCTGGCCCTAACGTTACAATTCACTATCAGTTTTTCGTCCCATTCGATAATCTAGACTCACAGCAGAACGGCCATAAGGTGCCCGAGGCAGCAATAGACCCATGGAGTCAAGTCGGCTGGAGAACGATGTATTGAATGGTGACGCAATTTGAGTGATCCATCGTCATTAGGTGGCCCTGAACGTTACAATTCACTATCAGTTTTTCGTCCGATTCGAAAATCTTTGACTCACAGCAGGCCTGCCATAAGGTGCCCGAGGCAGCAATTGAATCGGGACGCAATTTGTATTGAATTGTATTGTATTGTATTGTATTGTATTTGTATTGAATCGGGACGCAATTTGAGTGATCCATCGTCATTAGGTGGCCCTGAACGTTACAATTCACTATCAGTTTTTCATTCCATTCTATAATCTAGACTCACAGCAGAACGGCCATAAGGTGCCCGAGGCAGCAATAGTCCCATGGAGTCAGGTCGGCTAGGGGACGATGTACTGAATCGGGACGCAATTTGTGTGGTCCATCGTCATTAGGTGGCCCTGAATGTTACAAATCACTATCAGTTTTTTGTCCCATTCGATAATCTAGACTCACAGCAGAACGGCCATAAGGTGCCCGAGGCAGCAATAGACCCATGGAGTCAATTCGGCTGGAGGACGATGTATTGAATCGGGACGCAATTTGAGTGATCCATCGTCATTAGGTGGCCCTGAATGTTACAATTCACTATCAGTTTTTCGTCCGATTCGAAAATCTTTTACTCACAGCAGAACGGCCATTACGTGCCCGAGGCAGCAATCGACCCATGGAGACAAGTCTGCTGGAGGACGATGTATTGAATCGGGACGCAATTTGAGTGATCCATTGTCATTAGGAGGCCCTGAACGTTACAATTCACTATCAGTTTTTCGTCCCATTCGATAATCTAGACTCACAGCAGAACGGCCATAAGGTGCCCGAGGCAGCAATGGACCCATGGAGTCAAGTCGGCTGGAGGACGATGTATTGAATCGGGACGCAATTTGAGAGATCCATCGTCATTAGGTGGCTCTGAACGTTACAATTCACTATCAGTTTTTCGTCGCATTCGATAATCTAGACTCACAGCAGAACGGCCTTAAGGTCCCCGAGGCAGCAATAGACCCATGGAGACAAGTCTGCTGGAGGACGATGTATTGATTCGGGACGCAATTTGAGTGATCCATCGTCATTAGGAGGCCCTGAACGTTACAATTCACTATCAGTTTTTTGTGCCATTCGATAATCTAGACTCACAGCAGAACGGCCATAAGGTGCCCGAGGCAGCAATAGACCCATGGAGTCAATTCGGCTGGAGGACGATGTATTGAGTCGGGACGCAATTTGAGTGATCCATCGTCATTAGGTGGCCCTGAACGTTACAATTCACTATCAGTTTTTCGTCCGATTCGAAAATCTTTGACTCACAGCAGAACGGCCATAAGGTGCCCGAGGCAGCAATAGTCGCATGGAGACAAGTCTGCTGGAGGACGATGTATTGAATCGGGACGCAATTTGAGTGTTCCATCGTCATTAGGAGGCCCTGAACGTTACAATTCACTATCAGTTTTTCGTCCGATTCCAAAATCTTTGAGTCACAGCAGGCCTGCCATAAGGTGCCCGAGGCAGCAATTGAATCGGGACGCAATTTGTATTGAATTGTATTGTATTTGTATTGAATCGGGACGCAATTTGAGTGATCCATCGTCATTAGGTGGCCCTGAACGTTACAATTCACTATCAGTTTTTCATTCCATTCTATAATCTAGACTCACAGCAGAACGGCCATAAGGTGCCCGAGGCAGCAATAGTCCCATGGAGTCAGGTCGGCTAGTGGACGATGTACTGAATCGGGACGCAATTTGTGTGGTCCATCGTCATTAGGTGGCCCTGAACGTTACAATTCACTATCAGTTTTTCGTCCCATTCGATAATCTAGACTCACAGCAGAACGGCCATAAGGTGCCCGAGGCAGCAATAGACCCATGGAGACAAGTCGGCTGGGGACGATGTATTGAATCGGGACGCAATTTGAGTGATCCATCGTCATTAGGTGGCCCTGAACGTTACAATTCACTATCAGTTTTTCGTCCCATTCGATAATCTAGATTCACAGCAGAACGGCCATAAGGTACCCGATGCAGCAATAGACCCATGGAGTCAAGTCGGCTGGAGGACGATGTATTGAATCGGGACGCAATTTGAATGATCCACCGTCATTAGGAGGCCCTGAACGTTACAATTCACTATCAGTTTTTCGTCCCATTCGATAATCTAGACTCACAGCAGAACGGCCATAAGGTGCCCGAGGCAGCAATAGACCCATGGAGTCAAGTCGGCTGGAGGACGATGTATTGAATCGGGACGCAATTTGAGTGATCCATCGTCATTAGGTGGCCCTGAACGTTACAATTCACTATCAGTTTTTCGTCCCATTCGATAATCTAGACTCACAGCAGAACGGCCATAAGGTGCCCGAGGCAGCAATAGACCCATGGAGACAAGTCTGCTGGAGGACGATGTATTGAATCGGGACGCAATTTGAGTGATCCATCGTCATTAGGAGGCCCTGAACGTTACAATTCACTATCAGTTTTTCGTCCCATTCGATAATCTAGACTCACAGCAGAACGGCCATAAGGTGCCCGAGGCAGCAATAGACCCATGGAGTCAAGTCGGCTGGAGGACGATGTATTAAATCGGGACGCAATTTGAGAGATCCATCGTCATTAGGTGGCCCTGAACGTTACAATTCACTATCAGTTTTTCGTCCCATTCGATAATCTAGACTCACAGCAGAACGGCCATAAGGTGCCCGTGGCAGCAATAGCCCCATGGAGTCAAGTCGGCTGGAGGACGATGTATTGAATCGGGACGCAATTTGAGTGATCCATCGTCATTAGGTGGCCCTGAACGTTACAATTCACTATCAGTTTTTCGTCCGATTCGAAAATCTTTGAGTCACAGCAGGCCTGCCGTAAGGTGCCCGAGGCTGCAATAGACCCATGGAGACAAGTCTGCTGGAGGACGATGTATTGAATCGGGACGCAATTTTAGTGATCCATCGTCATTAGGTGGCCCTAAACGTTACAATTCGCTATCAGTTTTTCATCCCATTCTATATACTCGACTCACAGCAGAACGGCCATAAGGTGCCCGAGGCAGCAATAGTCCGATGGAGTCAAGTCGGCTGGGGACGATGTATTGAATCGGGACGCAATTTGAGTGATCCATCGTCATTAGGTATCCCTGAACGTTACAATTCATTTTCAGTTTTTCGTCCCATTCGATAATCTAGATTCACAGCAGAACGGCCATAAGGTGCCCGAGGCAGCAATAGACCCATGGAGTCAACTCGGCTGGAGGACGATGTATTGAATCGGGACGCAATTTGCGTGGTCCATCGTCATTAGGTGGCCCTGAATGTTACAATTCACTATCAGTTTTTCGTCCCATTCGATAATCTAGACTCACAGCAGAACGGCCATAAGGTACCCGATGCAGCAATAGACCCATGGAGTCAAGTCGGCTGGAGGACGATGTATTGAATCGGGACGCAATTTCAGTGATCCATCGTCATTAGGAGGCCTTGAACGTTACAATTCACTATCAGTTTTTTGTCCCATTCGATAATCTAGACTCACAGCAGAACGGCCATAAGGTGCCCGAGGCAGCAATAGACCCATGGAGTCAAGTCGGCTGGAGGACGATGTATTGAATCAGGACGCAATTTGAGTGATCCATCGTCATTAGGAGGCCCTGAACGTTTCAATTCACTATCAGTTTTTCGTCCGATTCGAAAATCTATGACTCACAGCAGAACGGCCATAAGGTGCCCGAGGCAGCAATAGACCCATGAAGTCAAGTCTGCTGGAGGACGATGTATTGAATCAGGACGCAATTTGAGTGACCCATCATCATTAGGTGGCCCTGAACGTTACAATTCACTATCAGTTTTTTGTCCCATTCGATAATCTAGACTCACAGCAGAACGGCCATAAGGTGCCCGAGGCAGCAATAGATCCATGGAGTCAATTCGGCTGGAGGACGATGTATTGAATCGGGACGCAATTTGTGTGGTCCGTCGTCATTAGGTGCCCCTGAATGTTACAAATCACTATCAGTTTTTCGTCCGATTCGAAAATCTTTGACTCACAGCAGAACGGCCATAAGGTGCCCGAGGCAGCAATCGACCCATGGAGACAAGTCTGCTGGAGGACGATGTATTGAATCGGGACGCAATTTGAGTGATCCATCGTCATTAGGTGGCCCTGAAAGTTACAATTCACTATCAGTTTTTCGTCCGATTCGAAAATCTTTGACTCACAGCAGAACGGCCATAAGGTGCCCGAGGCAGCAATAGACCCATGAAGTCAAGTCTGCTGGAGGACGATGTATTGAATCAGGACGCAATTTGAGTGATCCATCGTCATTAGGTGGCCCTGAACGTTACAATTCACTATCAGTTTTTCGTCCCATTCGATAATCTAGATTCACAGCAGAACGGCCATAATGTGCCCGAGGCAGCAATAGACCCATGGAGTCAACTCGGCTGGAGGACGATGTATTGAATCGGGTCGCAATTTGAGTGGTCCATCGTCATTAGGTGGCCCTGAATGTTACAATTCACTATCAGTTTTTCGTCCGATTCGAAAATCTTTGACTCACAGCAGAACGGCCATTAGGTGCCTGAGGCAGCAATCGACCCATGGAGACAAGTCTGCTGGAGGACGATGTATTGAATCGGGACGCAATTTGAGTGTTCCATCGTCATTAGGTGGCCCTGAACGTTACAATTCACTATCAGTTTTTCATCCCATTCGATAATCTAGACTCACAGCAGAACGGCCATAAGGTGCCCGAGGCAGCAATAGTCCCATGGAGTCAAGTCGGCTAGTGGACGATGTACTGAATCGGGACGCAATTTGTGTGGTCCATCGTCATTAGGTGGCCCTGAATGTTACAAATCACTATCAGGTTTTTCGTCCGATTCGAAAATCTTTGACTCACAGCAGAACGGCCATAAGGTGCCCGAGGCAGCAATCGACCCATGGAGACAAGTCTGCTGGAGGACGATGTATTGAATCGGGACGCAATTTGAGTGATCCATCGTCATTAGGTGGCCCTGAAAGTTACAATTCACTATCAGTTTTTCGTCCCATTCGATAATCTAGACTCAAAGCAGAACGGCCATAAGGTGGCCGAGGCAGCAATAGACCCATGGAGACAAGTCGGCTGGAGGACGATGTATTGAATCGGGACGCAATTTGAGTGATCCAGCGTCATTAGGTGGCCCTGAACGTTACAATTCACTACTAGTTTTTCGTCCCATTCGATAATCTAGATTCACAGCAGAACGGCCATAAGGTGCCCGAGGCAGCAATAGACCCATGGTGTCAAGTCGGCTGGAGGACGATGTATTGAATCGGGACGCAATTTGAGTGATCCATCGTCATTAGGTGGCCCTGAACGTTACAATTCTCTATCAGTTTTTCGTCCCATTCGATAATCTAGACTCACAGCAGAACGGCCATAAGGTGCCCGAGGCAGCAATAGTCCCATGGAGTCAGGTCGGCTAGTGGACGATGTACTGAATCGGGACGCAATTTGTGTGGTCCATCGTCATTAGGTGGCCCTGAACGTTACAATTCACTATCAGTTTTTCGTCCCATTCGATAATCTAGACTCAAAGCAGAACGGCCATAAGGTGGCCGAGGCAGCAATAGACCCATGGAGACAAGTCGGCTGGAGGACGATGTATTGAATCGGGACGCAATTTGAGTGATCCAGCGTCATTAGGTGGCCCTGAACGTTACAATTCACTACTAGTTTTTCGTCCCATTCGATAATCTAGATTCACAGCAGAACGGCCATAAGGTGCCCGAGGCAGCAATAGTCCCATGGAGTCAGGTCGGCTAGTGGACGATGGACTGAATCGGGACGCAATTTGAGTGATCCATCGTCATTAGGTGGCCCTGAAAGTTACAATTCACTATCAGTTTTTCGTCCCATTCGATAATCTAGACTCAAAGCAGAACGGCCATAAGGTGGCCGAGGCAGCAATAGACCCATGGAGACAAGTCGGCTGGAGGACGATGTATTGAATCGGGACGCAATTTGAGTGATCCAGCGTCATTAGGTGGCCCTGAACGTTACAATTCACTACTAGTTTTTCGTCCCATTCGATAATCTAGATTCACAGCAGAACGGCCATAAGGTGCCCGAGGCAGCAATAGACCCATGGTGTCAAGTCGGCTGGAGGACGATGTATTGAATCGGGACGCAATTTGAGTGATCCATCGTCATTAGGTGGCCCTGAACGTTACAATTCTCTATCAGTTTTTCGTCCCATTCGATAATCTAGACTCACAGCAGAACGGCCATAAGGTGCCCGAGGCAGCAATAGTCCCATGGAGTCAGGTCGGCTAGTGGACGATGTACTGAATCGGGACGCAATTTGTGTGGTCCATCGTCATTAGGTGGCCCTGAATGTTACAAATCACTATCAGGTTTTTCGTCCGATTCGAAAGTCTTTGACTCACAGCAGAACGGCCATTAGGTGCCCGAGGCAGCAATAGACCAATGGAGACAAGTCCGCTGGAGGACGATGTATTGAATCGGGACGCAATTTGAGTGTTCCATCGTCCTTAGGAGGCCCTGAACGTTCCAATTTACTATCAGTTTTTCGTCCGATTCGAAAATCTTTGACTCACAGCAGAACGGCCATAAGGTGCCCGACTCAGCAATAGACCCATGGAGACAAGTCGGCTGGAGGACGATGTATTGAATCGGGACGCAATTTGAGTGATCCATCGTCATTAGGTTGCCCTGAAAGTTACAATTCACTATCAGTTTTTCGTCCGATTCGAAAATCTTTGACTCACAGCAGAACGGCCATAAGGTGCCCGAGGCAACTATAGACCCATGGAAACAAGTCTGCTGGAGGACGATATATTGAATCGGGACGCAATTTGAGTGATCCATCGTCATTAGGAGGCCCTGAACGTTACAATTCACTATCGGTTTTTCGTCCCATTCGATAATCTAGACTCACAGCAGAACGGCCATAAGGTGCCCATGGAGTCAAGTCGGCTGGAGGACGATGTATTGAATCGGGACGCAATTTGAGTGATCCATCGTCATTAGGAGGCCCTGAACGTTACAATTCACTATCAGTTTTTCGTCCCATTCGATAATCTAGACTCACAGCAGAACGGCCATAAGGTGCCCGAGGCAGCAATAGACCCATGGACTCAAGTCGGCTGGAGGACGATGTATTGAATCGGGACGCAATTTGAGAGATCCATCGTCATTAGCTGGCCCTGGACGTTACAATTCACTATCAGTTTTTCGTCCCATTCGATAATCTAGACTCACAGCAGAACGGCCATAAGGTGCCCGAGGCAGCAATAGACCCATGGAGTCAAGTCGGCTGGAGAACGATGTATTGAATGGTGACGCAATTTGAGTGATCCATCGTCGTTAGGTGGCCCTGAACGTTACAATTCACTATCAGTTTTTCGTCCGATTCGAAAATCTTTGACTCACAGCAGAACGGCCATAAGGTGCCCGAGGCAGCAATAGTCGCATGGAGACAAGTCTGCTGGAGGACGATGTATTGAATCGGGACGCAATTTGAGTGTTCCATCGTCATTAGGAGGCCCTGAACGTTACAATTCACTATCAGTTTTTCGTCCGATTCCAAAATCTTTGAGTCACAGCAGGCCTGCCATAAGGTGCCCGAGGCAGCAATTGAATCGGGACGCAATTTGTATTGAATTGTATTGTATTGTATTGTATTGTATTTGTATTGAATCGGGACGCAATTTGAGTGATCCATCGTCATTAGGTGGCCCTGAACGTTACAATTCACTATCAGTTTTTCATTCCATTCTATAATCTAGACTCACAGCAGAACGGCCATAAAGTGCCCGAGGCAGCAATAGACCCATGGAGTCAATTCGGCTGGAGGACGATGTATTGAATCGGGACGCAATTTGAGTGATCCATCGTCATTAGGTGGCCCTGAATGTTACAATTCACTATCAGTTTTTCGTCCGATTCGAAAATCTTTTACTCACAGCAGAACGGCCATTACGTGCCCGAGGCAGCAATCGACCCATGGAGACAAGTCTGCTGGAGGACGATGTATTGAATCGGGACGCAATTTGAGTGATCCATTGTCATTAGGAGGCCCTGAACGTTACAATTCACTATCAGTTTTTCGTCCCATTCGATAATCTAGACTCACAGCAGAACGGCCATAAGGTGCCCGAGGCAGCAATGGACCCATGGAGTCAAGTCGGCTGGAGGACGATGTATTGAATCGGGACGCAATTTGAGAGATCCATCGTCATTAGGTGGCTCTGAACGTTACAATTCACTATCAGTTTTTTGTGCCATTCGATAATCTAGACTCACAGCAGAACGGCCATAAGGTGCCCGAGGCAGCAATAGACCCATGGAGTCAATTCGGCTGGAGGACGATGTATTGAATCGGGACGCAATTTGAGTGATCCAGCGTCATTAGGTGGCCCTGAACGTTACAATTCACTACTAGTTTTTCGTCCCATTCGATAATCTAGATTCACAGCAGAACGGCCATAAGGTGCCCGAGGCAGCAATAGACCCATGGTGTCAAGTCGGCTGGAGGACGATGTATTGAATCGGGACGCAATTTGAGTGATCCATCGTCATTAGGTGGCCCTGAACGTTACAATTCTCTATCAGTTTTTCGTCCCATTCGATAATCTAGACTCACAGCAGAACGGCCATAAGGTGCCCGAATCAGCAATAGTCCCATGGAGTCAGGTCGGCTAGTGGACGATGTACTGAATCGGGACGCAATTTGTGTGGTCCATCGTCATTAGGTGGCCCTGAACGTTACAATTCACTATCAGTTTTTCGTCCCATTCGATAATCTAGACTCAAAGCAGAACGGCCATAAGGTGGCCGAGGCAGCAATAGACCCATGGAGACAAGTCGGCTGGAGGACGATGTATTGAATCGGGACGCAATTTGAGTGATCCAGCGTCATTAGGTGGCCCTGAACGTTACAATTCACTACTAGTTTTTCGTCCCATTCGATAATCTAGATTCACAGCAGAACGGCCATAAGGTGCCCGAGGCAGCAATAGTCCTATGGAGTCAGGTCGGCTAGTGGACGATGGACTGAATCGGGACGCAATTTGAGTGATCCATCGTCATTAGGTGGCCCTGAAAGTTACAATTCACTATCAGTTTTTCGTCCCATTCGATAATCTAGACTCAAAGCAGAACGGCCATAAGGTGGCCGAGGCAGCAATAGACCCATGGAGACAAGTCGGCTGGAGGACGATGTATTGAATCGGGACGCAATTTGAGTGATCCAGCGTCATTAGGTGGCCCTGAACGTTACAATTCACTACTAGTTTTTCGTCCCATTCGATAATCTAGATTCACAGCAGAACGGCCATAAGGTGCCCGAGGCAGCAATAGACCCATGGTGTCAAGTCGGCTGGAGGACGATGTATTGAATCGGGACGCAATTTGAGTGATCCATCGTCATTAGGTGGCCCTGAACGTTACAATTCTCTATCAGTTTTTCGTCCCATTCGATAATCTAGACTCACAGCAGAACGGCCATAAGGTGCCCGAGGCAGCAATAGTCCCATGGAGTCAGGTCGGCTAGTGGACGATGTACTGAATCGGGACGCAATTTGTGTGGTCCATCGTAATTAGGTGGCCCTGAATGTTACAAATCACTATCAGGTTTTTCGTCCGATTCGAAAGTCTTTGACTCACAGCAGAACGGCCATTAGGTGCCCGAGGCAGCAATAGACCAATGGAGACAAGTCCGCTGGAGGACGATGTATTGAATCGGGACGCAATTTGAGTGTTCCATCGTCCTTAGGAGGCCCTGAACGTTCCAATTTACTATCAGTTTTTCGTCCGATTCGAAAATCTTTGACTCACAGCAGAACGGCCATAAGGTGCCCGACTCAGCAATAGACCCATGGAGACAAGTCGGCTGGAGGACGATGTATTGAATCGGGACGCAATTTGAGTGATCCATCGTCATTAGGTTGCCCTGAAAGTTACAATTCACTATCAGTTTTTCGTCCGATTCGAAAATCTTTGACTCACAGCAGAACGGCCATAAGGTGCCCGAGGCAACTATAGACCCATGGAAACAAGTCTGCTGGAGGACGATATATTGAATCGGGACGCAATTTGAGTGATCCATCGTCATTAGGAGGCCCTGAACGTTACAATTCACTATCGGTTTTTCGTCCCATTCGATAATCTAGACTCACAGCAGAACGGCCATAAGGTGCCCATGGAGTCAAGTCGGCTGGAGGACGATGTATTGAATCGGGACGCAATTTGAGTGATCCATCGTCATTAGGAGGCCCTGAACGTTACAATTCACTATCAGTTTTTCGTCCCATTCGATAATCTAGACTCACAGCAGAACGGCCATAAGGTGCCCGAGGCAGCAATAGACCCATGGACTCAAGTCGGCTGGAGGACGATGTATTGAATCGGGACGCAATTTGAGAGATCCATCGTCATTAGCTGGCCCTGGACGTTACAATTCACTATCAGTTTTTCGTCCCATTCGATAATCTAGACTCACAGCAGAACGGCCATAAGGTGCCCGAGGCAGCAATAGACCCATGGAGTCAAGTCGGCTGGAGAACGATGTATTGAATGGTGACGCAATTTGAGTGATCCATCGTCATTAGGTGGCCCTGAACGTTACAATTCACTATCAGTTTTTCGTCCGATTCGAAAATCTTTGACTCACAGCAGAACGGCCATAAGGTGCCCGAGGCAGTAATAGTCGCATGGAGACAAGTCTGCTGGAGGACGATGTATTGAATCGGGACGCAATTTGAGTGTTCCATCGTCATTAGGAGGCCCTGAACGTTACAATTCACTATCAGTTTTTCGTCCGATTCCAAAATCTTTGAGTCACAGCAGGCCTGCCATAAGGTGCCCGAGGCAGCAATTGAATCGGGACGCAATTTGTATTGAATTGTATTGTATTGTATTGTATTGTATTTGTATTGAATCGGGACGCAATTTGAGTGATCCATCGTCATTAGGTGGCCCTGAACGTTACAATTCACTATCAGTTTTTCATTCCATTCTATAATCTAGACTCACAGCAGAACGGCCATAAGGTGCCCGAGGCAGCAATAGTCCCATGGAGTCAGGTCGGCTAGTGGACGATGTACTGAATCGGGACGCAATTTGTGTGGTCCATCGTCATTAGGTGGCCCTGAATGTTACAAATCACTATCAGTTTTTTGTCCCATTCGATAATCTAGACTCACAGCAGAACGGCCATAAGGTGCCCGAGGCAGCAATAGACCCATGGAGTCAATTCGGCTGGAGGACGATGTATTGAATCGGGACGCAATTTGAGTGATCCATCGTCATTAGGTGGCCCTGAATGTTACAATTCACTATCAGTTTTTTGTCCGATTCGAAAATCTTTTACTCACAGCAGAACGGCCATTACGTGCCCGAGGCAGCAATCGACCCATGGAGACAAGTCTGCTGGAGGACGATGTATTGAATCGGGACGCAATTTGAGTGATCCATTGTCATTAGGAGGCCCTGAACGTTACAATTCACTATCAGTTTTTCGTCCGATTCGAAAATCTTTGACTCACAGCAGAACGGCCATAAGGTGCCCGAGGCAGCAATAGTCGCATGGAGACAAGTCTGCTGGAGGACGATGTATTGAATCGGGACGCAATTTGAGTGTTCCATCGTCATTAGGAGGCCCTGAACGTTACAATTCACTATCAGTTTTTCGTCCGATTCCAAAATCTTTGAGTCACAGCAGGCCTGCCATAAGGTGCCCGAGGCAGCAATTGAATCGGGACGCAATTTGTATTGAATTGTATTGTATTTGTATTGAATCGGGACGCAATTTGAGTGATCCATCGTCATTAGGTGGCCCTGAACGTTACAATTCACTATCAGTTTTTCATTCCATTCTATAATCTAGACTCACAGCAGAACGGCCATACGGTGCCCGAGGCAGCAATAGTCCCATGGAGTCAGGTCGGCTAGTGGACGATGTACTGAATCGGGACGCAATTTGTGTGGTCCATCGTCATTAGGTGGCCCTGAACGTTACAATTCACTATCAGTTTTTCGTCCCATTCGATAATCTAGACTCACAGCAGAACGGCCATAAGGTGCCCGAGGCAGCAATAGACCCATGGAGACAAGTCGGCTGGGGACGATGTATTGAATCGGGACGCAATTTGAGTGATCCATCGTCATTAGGTGGCCCTGAACGTTACAATTCACTATCAGTTTTTCGTCCCATTCGATAATCTAGATTCACAGCAGAACGGCCATAAGGTGCCCGAGGCAGCAATAAACCCATGGAGTCAACTCGGCTGGAGGACGATGTATTGAATCGGGACGCAATTTGCGTGGTCCATCGTCATTAGGTGGCCCTGAATGTTACAATTCACTATCAGTTTTTCGTCCCATTCGATAATCTAGACTCACAGCAGAACGGCCATAAGGTACCCGATGCAGCAATAGACCCATAGAGTCAAGTCGGCTGGAGGACGATGTATTGAATCGGGACGCAATTTGAGTGATCCATCGTCATTAGGTGGCCCTGAACGTTACAATTCACTATCAGTTTTTCGTCCCATTCGATAATCTAGACTCACAGCAGAACGGCCATAAGGTCCCCGAGGCAGCAATAGACCCATGGAGACAAGTCTGCTGGAGGACGATGTATTGAATCGGGACGCAATTTGAGTGATCCATCGTCATTAGGAGGCCCTGAACGTTACAATTCAGTATCAGTTTTTCGTCCCATTCGATAATCTAGACTCACAGCAGAACGGCCATAAGGTGCCCGAGGCAGCAATAGACCCATGGAGTCAAGTCGGCTGGAGAACGATGTATTGAATGGTGACGCAATTTGAGTGATCCATCGTCATTAGGTGGCCCTGAACGTTACAATTCACTATCAGTTTTTCGTCCGATTCGAAAATCTTTGACTCACAGCAGAACGGCCATAAGGTGCCCGAGGCAGCAATAGTCGCATGGAGACAAGTCTGCTGGAGGACGATGTATTGAATCGGGACGCAATTTGAGTGTTCCATCGTCATTAGGAGGCCCTGAACGTTACAATTCACTATCAGTTTTTCGTCCGATTCCAAAATCTTTGAGTCACAGCAGGCCTGCCATAAGGTGCCCGAGGCAGCAATTGAATCGGGACGCAATTTGTATTGAATTGTATTGTATTGTATTGTATTGTATTTGTATTGAATCGGGACGCAATTTGAGTGATCCATCGTCATTAGGTGGCCCTGAACGTTACAATTCACTATCAGTTTTTCATTCCATTCTATAATCTAGACTCACAGCAGAACGGCCATAAGGTGCCCGAGGCAGCAATAGTCCCATGGAGTCAGGTCGGCTAGTGGACGATGTACTGAATCGGGACGCAATTTGTGTGGTCCATCGTCATTAGGTGGCCCTGAATGTTACAAATCACTATCAGTTTTTTGTCCCATTCGATAATCTAGACTCACAGCAGAACGGCCATAAGGTGCCCGAGGCAGCAATAGACCCATGGAGTCAATTCGGCTGGAGGACGATGTATTGAATCGGGACGCAATTTGAGTGATCCATCGTCATTAGGTGGCCCTGAATGTTACAATTCACTATCAGTTTTTCGTCCGATTCGAAAATCTTTTACTCACAGCAGAACGGCCATTACGTGCCCGAGGCAGCAATCGACCCATGGAGACAAGTCTGCTGGAGGACGATGTATTGAATCGGGACGCAATTTGAGTGATCCATTGTCATTAGGAGGCCCTGAACGTTACAATTCACTATCAGTTTTTCGTCCCATTCGATAATCTAGACTCACAGCAGAACGGCCATAAGGTGCCCGAGGCAGCAATGGACCCATGGAGTCAAGTCGGCTGGAGGACGATGTATTGAATCGGGACGCAATTTGAGAGATCCATCGTCATTAGGTGGCTCTGAACGTTACAATTCACTATCAGTTTTTCGTCGCATTCGATAATCTAGACTCACAGCAGAACGGCCTTAAGGTCCCCGAGGCAGCAATAGACCCATGGAGACAAGTCTGCTGGAGGACGATGTATTGATTCGGGACGCAATTTGAGTGATCCATCGTCATTAGGAGGCCCTGAACGTTACAATTCACTATCAGTTTTTTGTGCCATTCGATAATCTAGACTCACAGCAGAACGGCCATAAGGTGCCCGAGGCAGCAATAGACCCATGGAGTCAATTCGGCTGGAGGACGATGTATTGAGTCGGGACGCAATTTGAGTGATCCATCGTCATTAGGTGGCCCTGAACGTTACAATTCACTATCAGTTTTTCGTCCGATTCGAAAATCTTTGACTCACAGCAGAACGGCCATAAGGTGCCCGAGGCAGCAATAGTCGCATGGAGACAAGTCTGCTGGAGGACGATGTATTGAATCGGGACGCAATTTGAGTGATCCATCGTCATTAGGTGGCCCTGAACGTTACAATTCACTATCAGTTTTTCATTCCATTCTATAATCTAGACTCACAGCAGAACGGCCATACGGTGCCCGAGGCAGCAATAGTCCCATGGAGTCAGGTCGGCTAGTGGACGATGTACTGAATCGGGACGCAATTTGTGTGGTCCATCGTCATTAGGTGGCCCTGAACGTTACAATTCACTTTCAGTTTTTCGTCCCATTCGATAATCTAGACTCACAGCAGAACGGCCATAAGGTGCCCGAGGCAGCAATAGACCCATGGAGACAAGTCGGCTGGGGACGATGTATTGAATCGGGACGCAATTTGAGTGATCCATCGTCATTAGGTGGCCCTGAACGTTACAATTCACTATCAGTTTTTCGTCCCATTCGATAATCTAGATTCACAGCAGAACGGCCATAAGGTGCCCGAGGCAGCAATAAACCCATGGAGTCAACTCGGCTGGAGGACGATGTATTGAATCGGGACGCAATTTGCGTGGTCCATCGTCATTAGGTGGCCCTGAATGT
The DNA here is from genome assembly GCF_023864275.1 of Schistocerca cancellata. Taxonomy (NCBI): domain Eukaryota; kingdom Metazoa; phylum Arthropoda; class Insecta; order Orthoptera; family Acrididae; genus Schistocerca; species Schistocerca cancellata. The sequence goes on from NC_064630.1 coordinate 843,293,960, forward strand.
TACAATTCACTATCAGTTTTTCGTCCCATTCGATAATCTAGACTCACAGCAGAACGGCCATAAGGTACCCGATGCAGCAATAGACCCATGGAGTCAAGTCGGCTGGAGGACGATGTATTGAATCGGGACGCAATTTGAGTGATCCACCGTCATTAGGAGGCCCTGAACGTTACAATTCACTATCAGTTTTTCGTCCCATTCGATAATCTAGACTCACAGCAGAACGGCAATAAGGTGCCCGAGGCAGCAATAGACCCATGGAGTCAAGTCGGCTGGAGGACGATGTATTGAATCGGGACGCAATTTGAGTGATCCATCGTCATTAGGTGGCCCTGAACGTTACAATTCACTATCAGTTTTTCGTCCCATTCGATAATCTAGACTCACAGCAGAACGGCCATAAGGTCCCCGAGGCAGCAATAGACCCATGGAGACAAGTCTGCTGGAGGACGATGTATTGAATCGGGACGCAATTTGAATGATCCATCGTCATTAGGAGGCCCTGAACGTTACAATTCAGTATCAGTTTTTCGTCCCATTCGATAATCTAGACTCACAGCAGAACGGCCATAAGGTGCCCGAGGCAGCAATAGACCTATGGAGTCAAGTCGGCTGGAGGACGATGTATTAAATCGGGACGCAATTTGAGAGATCCATCGTCATTAGGTGGCCCTGAACGTTACAATTCACTATCAGTTTTTCGTCCCATTCGATAATCTAGACTCACAGCAGAACGGCCATAAGGTGCCCGTGGCAGCAATAGCCCCATGGAGTCAAGTCGGCTGGAGGACGATGTATTGAATCGGGACGCAATTTGAGTGATCCATCGTCATTAGGTGGCCCTGAACGTTACAATTCACTATCAGTTTTTCGTCCGATTCGAAAATCTTTGAGTCACAGCAGGCCTGCCGTAAGGTGCCCGAGGCAGCAATAGACCCATGGATACAAGTCTGCTGGAGGACGATGTATTGAATCGGGACGCAATTTTAGTGATCCATCGTCATTAGGTGGCCCTAAACGTTACAATTCGCTATCAGTTTTTCATCCCATTCTATATACTCGACTCACAGCAGAACGGCCATAAGGTGCCCGAGGCAGCAATAGACCCATGGAGTCAAGTCGGCTGGAGGACGATGTATTGAATCGGGACGCAATTTGAGTGATCCATCGTCAATAGGTGGCCCTGAACGTTACAATTCACTATCTGTTTTTCGTCCCATTCGATAATCTAGACTCACAGCAGAACGGCCATAAGGTGCCCGAGGCAGCAATAGACCCATGGAGACAAGTCTGCTGGAGGACGATGTATTGAATCGGGACGCAATTTCAGTGATCCATCGTCATTAGGAGTCCCTGAACGTTACAATTCACTATCAGTTTTTTGTCCCATTCGATAATCTAGACTCACAGCAGAACGGCCATAAGGTGCCCGAGGCAGCAATAGACCCATGGAGTAAAGTCGGCTGGAGGACGATGTATTGAATCAGGACGCAATTTGAGTGATCCATCGTCATTAGGATGCCCTGAACGTTTCAATTCACTATCAGTTTTTCGTCCGATTCGAAAATCTATGACTCACAGCAGAACGGCCATAAGGTGCCCGAGGCAGCAATAGACCCATGAAGTCAAGTCTGCTGGAGGACGATGTATTGAATCAGGACGCAATTTGAGTGACCCATCATCATTAGGTGGCCCTGAACGTTACAATTCACTATCAGTTTTTTGTCCCATTCGATAATCTAGACTCACAGCAGAACGGCCATAAGGTGCCCGAGGCAGCAATAGATCCATGGAGTCAATTCGGCTGGAGGACGATGTATTGAATCGGGACGCAATTTGTGTGGTCCATCGTCATTAGGTGCCCCTGAATGTTACAAATCACTATCAGTTTTTCGTCCGATTCGAAAATCTTTGACTCACAGCAGAACGGCCATAAGGTGCCCGAGGCAGCAATCGACCCATGGAGACAAGTCTGCTGGAGGACGATGTATTGAATCGGGACGCATTTTGAGTGATCCATCGTCATTAGGTGGCCCTGAAAGTTACAATTCACTATCAGTTTTTCGTCCGATTCGAAAATCTTTGACTCACAGCAGAACGGCCATAAGGTGCCCGAGGCAGCAATAGACCCATGAAGTCAAGTCTGCTGGAGGACGATGTATTGAATCAGGACGCAATTTGAGTGATCCATCGTCATTAGGTGGCCCTGAACGCTACAATTCACTATCAGTTTTTCGTCCCAATCGATAATCTAGATTCACAGCAGAACGGCCATAATGTGCCCGAGGCAGCAATAGACCCATGGAGTCAACTCGGCTGGAGGACGATGTATTGAATCGGGACGCAATTTGAGTGGTCCATCGTCATTAGGTGGCCCTGAATGTTACAATTCACTATCAGTTTTTCGTCCGATTCGAAAATCTTTGACTCACAGCAGAACGGCCATTAGGTGCCTGAGGCAGCAATCGACCCATGGAGACAAGTCTGCTGGAGGACGATGTATTGAATCGGGACGCAATTTGAGTGATCCATCGTCATTAGGAGGCCCTGAACGTTACAATTCACTATCAGTTTTTCGTCCCATTCGATAATCTAGACTCACAGCAGAACGGCCATAAGGTGCCCGAGGCAGCAATAGACCCATGGAGTCAAGTCGGCTGGAGGACGATGTATTGAATCGGGACGCAATTTGAGTGATCCATCGTCATTAGGAGGCCCTGAACGCTACAATTCACTATCAGTTTTTCGTCCCATTCGAGAATCTAGACTCACAGCAGAACGGCCATAAGGTGCCCGAGGCAGCAATAGACCCATAGAGTCAAGTCGGCTGGAGGACGATTTATTGAATCGGGACGCAATTTGAGTGATCCATCGTCTTTAGGTGGCCCTGAACGTTACAATTCACTATCAGTTTTTCGTCCCATTCGATAATCTAGACTCACAGCAGAACGGCCATAAGGTGCCCGAGGCAGCAATAGACCCATGGAGACAACTCTGCTGGAGGACGATGTATTGAATCGGGATGCAATTTGAGTGATCCATCGTCATTAGGAGGCCTTGAACGTTACAATTCACTATCAGTTTTTTGTCCCATTCGATAATCTAGACTCACAGCAGAACGGCCATAAGGTGCCCGAGGCAGCAATAGACCCATGGAGTCAAGTCGGCTGGAGGACGATGTATTGAATCGGGACGCAATTCACTATCAGTTTTTCGTCCGATTCGAAAATCTTTGACTCACAGCAGAACGGCCATAAGGTGCCCGAGGCAGCAATAGACCCATGGAGACAAGTCGGCTGGAGGACGATGTATTTAATCGGGACGCAATTTGAGTGATCCATCGTCATTAGGTGGCCCTGAACGTTACAATTCACTATCAGTTTTTCGTCCGATTCGAAAATCTTTGACTCACAGCAGAACGGCCATAAGGTGCCCGAGGCAGCAATAGACCCATGGAGACAAGTCTGCTGGAGGACGATGTATTGAATCGGGACGTAATTTGTGTGTTCCATCGTCATTAGGAGGCCCTGAAAGTTACAATTCACTATCAGTTTTTCGTCCGATTCGAAAATCTTTGACTCACAGCAGAACGGCCATAAGGTGCCCGAGGCAGCAATAGACGCATGGAGACAAGTCTGCTATAGGACGATGTATTGAATCGGGACACAATTTGAGTGATCCATCGTCATTAGGTGGCCCTGAACGTTACAATTCACTATCAGTTTTTCGTCCCATTCGATAATCTATATTCACAGCAGAACGGCCATAAGGTGCCCGAGGCAGCAATAGACCCATAGAGTCAACTCGGCTGGAGGACGATGTATTGAATCGGGACGCAATTTGCGTGGTCCATCGTCATTAGGTGGCCCTGAATGTTACAATTCACTATCAGTTTTTCGTCCGATTCGAAAATCTTTGACTCACAGCAGAACGGCTGCCCGAGGCAGCAATCGACCCATGGAGACAAGTCTGCTGGAGGACGATGTATCGAATCGGGACGCAATTTGAGTGATCCATCGTCATTAGGAGGCCCTGAACGTTACAATTCACTATCAGTTTTTCGTCCCATTCGATAATCTAGACTCACAGCAGAACGGCCATAAGGTGCCCGAGGCATCAATAGACCCATGGAGTCAAGTCGGCTGGAGGACGATGTATTGTATCGGGACGCAATTTGAGTGATCCATCGTCATTAGGTGGCCCTGAAAGTTACAATTCACTATCAGTTTTTCGTCCGATTCGAAAATCTTTGACTCACAGCAGAACGGCCATAAGGTGCCCGAGGAAGCAATTGACCCATGGAGACAAGTCTGCTGGAGGACGATGTATTGAATCGGGACGCAATTTGAGTGATCCATCGTCATTAGGTGGCCCTGAACGTTACAATTCACTATCAGTTTTTCGTCCCATTCGATAATCTAGACTCACAGCAGAACGGCCATAAGGTGCCCGTGGCAGCAATAGACCCATGGAGTCAGTTCGGCTGGAGGACGATGTACTGAATCGGGACGCAATTTGTGTGGTCCATCGTCATTAGGTGGCCCTGAATGTTACAATTCACTATCAGTTTTTCGTCCGATTCGAAAATCTTTGTCTCACAGCAGAACGGCCATAAGGTGCCCGAGGCAGCAATAGACCCATGGAGACACGTCTGCTGGACGACGATGTACTGAATCGGGACGCAATTTGAGTGTTCCATCGTCATTAGGAGGCCCTGAACGTTACAATTCACTATCAGTTTTTCGTCCGATTCGAAAATCTTTGAGTCACAGCAGGACTGCCGTAAGGTGCCCGAGGCAGCAATAGACCCATGGAGACAAGTCGGCTGGGGACGATGTATTGAATCGGGACGCAATTTGAGTGATCCATCGTCATTAGGTGGCCCTGAACGTTACAATTCACTATCAGTTTTTCGTCCCATTCGATAACCTAGACTTACAGCAGAACGGCCATAAGGTGCCCGAGGCAGCAATAGACCCATGGAGACAAGTCGGCTGGAGGACGATTTATTGAATCGGGACGCAAATTGAGTGTTCCATCGTCATTAGGAGGCCCTGAACGTTACAAGTCACTATCAGTTTTTCGTCCGATTCGAAAATCTTTGAGTCACAGCTGAACGGCCATAAAGTGCCCGAGGCTGCAATAGACCCATGGAGACAGTCTGCTGGAGGACAATGTATTGAATCGGGACGCAATTTGAGTGATCCAACGTCATTAGGTGGCCCTGAACGTTACAATTCACTATCAGTTTTTCGTCCCATTCGAAAATCTTTGACTCACAGCAGAACGGCCATAAGGTGCCAAGGCAGCAATAGACCCATGGAGACATGTCGGCTGGTGGACGATGTATTGAATCGGGACGCAATTTGAGTGATCCATCGTCATTAGGTGGCCCTGAACGTTACAATTCACTATCAGTTTTTCGTCCGATTCGAAAATCTTTGACTCACAGCAGAACGGCCATAAGGTGCCAAGGCAGCATTAGACCCATGGAGACATGTCGGCTGGAGGACGATGTATTGAATCGGACGCAATTTGAGTGAACCATCGTCATTAGGTGGCCCTGAACGTTACAATTCACTATCAGTTTTTCGTCCGATTCGAAAATCTTTGACTCACAGCAGAACGGCCATAAGGTGCCCGAGGCAGCAATAGACCCATAAAGTCAAGTCTGCTGGAGGACGATGTATTGAATCAGGACGCAATTTGAGTGATCCATCGTCATTAGGTGGCCCTGAACGCTACAATTCACTATCAGTTTTTCGTCCCATTCGATAATCTAGATTCAGAGCAGAACGGCCATAAGGTGCCCGAGGCAGCAATAGACCCATGGAGTCAACTCGGCTGGAGGACGATGTATTGAATCGGGACGCAATTTGAGTGGTCCATCGTCATTAGGTGGCCCTGAATGTTACAATTCACTATCAGTTTTTCGTCCGATTCGAAAATCTTTGACTCACAGCAGAACGGCCATTAGGTGCCTGAGGCAGCAATCGACCCATGGAGACAAGTCTGCTGGAGGACGATGTATTGAATCGGGACGCAATTTGAGTGATCCATCGTCATTAGGAGGCCCTGAACGTTACAATTCACTATCAGTTTTTCGTCCCATTCGATAATCTAGACTCACAGCAGAACGGCCATAAGGTGCCCGAGGCAGCAATAGACCCATGGAGTCAAGTCGGCTGGAGGACGATGTATTGAATCGGGACGCAATTTGAGTGATCCATCGTCATTAGGATGCCCTGAACGCTACAATTCACTATCAGTTTTTCGTCCCATTCGATAATCTAGACTCACAGCAGAACGGCCATAAGGTGCCCGAGGCAGCAATAGACCCATAGAGTCAAGTCGGCTGGAGGACGATGTATTGAATCGGGACGCAATTTGAGTGATCCATCGTCATTAGGTGGCCCTGAACGTTACAATTCACTATCAGTTTTTCGTCCCATTCGATAATCTAGACTCACAGCAGAACGGCCATAAGGTGCCCGAGGCAGCAATAGACCCATGGAGACAACTCTGCTGGAGGACGATGTATTGAATCGGGATGCAATTTGAGTGATCCATCGTCATTAGGAGGCCTTGAACGTTACAATTCACTATCAGTTTTTTGTCCCATTCGATAATCTAGACTCACAGCAGAACAGCCATAAGGTGCCCGAGGCAGCAATAGACCCATGGAGTCAAGTCGGCTGGAGGACGATGTATTGAATCGGGACGCAATTCACTATCAGTTTTTCGTCCGATTCGAAAATCTTTGACTCACAGCAGAACGGCCATAAGGTGCCCGAGGCAGCAATAGACCCATGGAGACAAGTCGGCTGGAGGACGATGTATTTAATCGGGACGCAATTTGAGTGATCCATCGTCATTAGGTGGCCCTGAACGTTACAATTCACTATCAGTTTTTCGTCCGATTCGAAAATCTTTGACTCACAGCAGAACGGCCATAAGGTGCCCGAGGCAGCAATAGACCCATGGAGACAAGTCTGCTGGAGGACGATGTATTGAATCGGGGCGTAATTTGTGTGTTCCATCGTCATTAGGAGGCCCTGAAAGTTACAATTCACTATCAGTTTTTCGTCCGATTCGAAAATCTTTGACTCACAGCAGAACGGCCATAAGGTGCCCGAGGCAGCAATAGACGCATGGAGACAAGTCTGCTGGAGGACGATGTATTGAATCGGGACGCAATTTGAGTGTTCGATCGTCATTAGGAGGCCCTGAACGTTACAATTCACTATCAGTTTTTCGTCCGATTCGAAAATCTTTGAGTCACAGCAGGACAGCCATAAGGTGCCCGAGGCAGCAATAGACCCATGGAGACAAGTCTGCTGGAGGACGATGTATTGAATCGGGACACAATTTGAGTGATCCATCGTCATTAGGTGGCCCTGAACGTTACAATTCACTATCAGTTTTTCGTCCCATTCGATAATCTAGATTCACAGCAGAACGGCCATAAGGTGCCCGAGGCAGCAATAGACCCATAGAGTCAACTCGGCTGGAGGACGATGTATTGAATCGGGACGCAATTTGCGTGGTCCATCGTCATTAGGTGGCCCTGAATGTTACAATTCACTATCAGTTTTTCGTCCGTTTCGAAAATCTTTGACTCACAGCAGAACGGCCATAAGGTGCCCGAGGAAGCAATTGACCCATGGAGACAAGTCTGCTGGAGGACGATGTATTGAATCGGGACGCAATTTGAGTGATCCATCGTCATTAGGTGGCCCTGAACGTTACAATTCACTATCAGTTTTTCGTCCCATTCGATAATCTAGACTCACAGCAGAACGGCCATAAGGTGCCCGTGGCAGCAATAGACCCATGGAGTCAGTTCGGCTGGAGGACGATGTACTGAATCGGGACGCAATTTGTGTGGTCCATCGTCATTAGGTGGCCCTGAATGTTACAATTCACTATCAGTTTTTCGTCCGATTCGAAAATCTTTGTCTCACAGCAGAACGGCCATAAGGTGCCCGAGGCAGCAATAGACCCATGGAGACACGTCTGCTGGACGACGATGTATTGAATCGGGACGCCATTTGAGTGTTCCATCGTCATTAGGAGGCCCTGAACGTTACAATTCACTATCAGTTTTTCGTCCGATTCGAAAATCTTTGAGTCACAGCAGGACTGCCGTAAGGTGCCCGAGGCAGCAATAGACCCACGGAGACAAGTCGGCTGGGGACGATGTATTGAATCGGGACGCAATTTGAGTGATCCATCGTCATTAGGTGGCCCTGAACGTTACAATTCACTATCAGTTTTTCGTCCCATTCGATAATCTAGACTTACAGCAGAACGGCCATAAGGTGCCCGAGGCAGCAATAGACCCATGGAGACAAGTCGGCTGGAGGACGATGTATTGAATCGGGACGCAAATTGAGTGTTCCATCGTCATTAGGAGGCCCTGAACGTTACAATTCACTATCAGTTTTTCGTCTGATTCGAAAATCTTTGAGTCACAGCTGAACGGCCATAAGGTGCCCGAGGCTGCAATAGACCCATGGAGACAGTCTGCTGGAGGACAATGTATTGAATCGGGACGCAATTTGAGTGATCCAACGTCATTAGGTGGCCCTGAACGTTACAATTCACTATCAGTTTTTCGTCCCATTCGAAAATCTTTGACTCACAGCAGAACGGCCATAAGGTGCCAAGGCAGCAATAGACCCATGGAGACATGTCGGCTGGTAGACGATGTATTGAATCGGGACGCAATTTGAGTGATCCATCGTCATTAGGTGGCCCTGAACGTTACAATTCACTATCAGTTTTTCGTCCGATTCGAAAATCTTTGACTCACAGCAGAACGGCCATAAGGTGCCAAGGCAGCATTAGACCCATGGAGACATGTCGGCTGGAGGACGATGTATTGAATCGGACGCAATTTGAGTGAACCATCGTCATTAGGTGGCCCTGAACGTTACAATTCACTATCAGTTTTTCGTCCGATTCGAAAATCTTTGACTCACAGCAGAACGGCCATAATGTGCCCGAGGCAGCAATAGACCCATGGAGACAAGTCTGCTGGAGGACGATGTATTGAGTCGGGACGCAATTTGAGTGTTCCATCGTCTTTAGGAGGCCCTGAAAGTTACAATTCACCATCAGTTTTTCGTCCGATTCGAAAATCTTTGACTCACAGCAGAACGGCCATAAGGTGCCCGAGGCAGCAATAGACGCATGGAGACAAGTCTGCTGGAGGACGATGTATTGAATCGGGACGCAATTTGAGTGTTCCATCGTCATTAGGAGGCCCTGAACGTTACAATTCACTATCAGTTTTTCGTCCGATTCGAAAATCTTTGACTCACAGCAGAACGGCCATAAGGTGCCCGAGGCAGCAATAGACCCATGGAGACAAGTCGGCTGGATGCCGATGTATTGAGTCGGGACGCAATTTGAGCGATCCATCGTCATTAGGTGGCCCTGAAAGTTCCAATTCACTATCAGTTTTTCGTCCGATTCGAAAATCTTTGACTCACAGGAGAACGGCCATAAGGTGCCCGAGGCAGCAATAGACCCATGGAGTCAGGTCGGCTGGAGGACGATGTACTGAATCGGGACGCAATTTGTGTGGTCCATCGTCATTAGGTGGCCCTGAACGTTACAATTCACTATCAGTTTTTCATCCCATTCGATAATCTAGACTCACAGCAGAACGGCCATAAGGTGCCCGAGGCAGCAATAGTCCCATGGAGTCAAGTCGGCTAGTGGACGATGTACTGAATCGGGACGCAATTTGTGTGGTCCATCGTCATTAGGTGGCCCTGAACGTTACAAATCACTATCAGGTTTTTCGTCCGATTCGAAAATCTTTGACTCACAGCAGAACGGCCATAAGGTGCCCGAGGCAACTATAGACCCATGGAAACAAGTCTGCTGGAGGACGATATATTGAATCGGGACGCAATTTGAGTGATCCATCGTCATTAGGTGGCCCTGAACGTTACAATTCACTATCAGTTTTTCGTCCCATTCGATAATCTAGACTCACAGCAGAACGGCCATAAGGTGCCTGATGCAGCAATAGACCCATGGAGTCAGGTCGGCTGGAGGACGATGTACTGAATCGGGACGCAATTTGTGTGGTCCATCGTCGTTAGGTGGCCCTGAATGTTACAATTCACTATCAGTTTTTCGTCCGATTCGAAAATCTTTGACTCACAGCAGAACGGCCATAAGGTGCCCGAGGCAGCAATACACGCATGGAGACAAGTCTGCTGGAGGACGATGTATTGAATCGGGACGCAATTTGAGTGTGACATCGTCATTAGGAGGCCCTGAACGTTACAATTCTCTATCGGTTTTTCGTCCGATTCGAAAATCTTTGAGTCACAGCAGGCCTGCCATAAGGTGCCCGAGGCAGCAATAGACCCATGAAGTCAAGTCTGCTGTAGGACGATGTATTGAATCAGGACGCAATTTGAGTGATCCATCGTCATTAGGTGGCTCTGAACGTTACAATTCACTATCAGTTTTTCGTCCCATTCGATAGTCTAGCCTCACAGCAGAACGGCCGTAAGGAGCCCGAGGCAGCAATAGACCCATGGAGACAAGTCTGCTGGAGGACGATGTATTGAATCGGGACGCAATTTGAGTGTTCCATCGTCATTAGGTGGCCCTGAACGTTACAATTCACTATCAGTTTTTCGTCCCATTCGATAATCTAGATTCACAGCAGAACGGCCATAAGGTGCCCGAGGCAGCAATAGACCCATGGAGTCAAGTCGGCTGGAGGACGATGTATTGAATCGGGACGCAATTTGCGTGGTCCATCGTCATTAGGTGGCCCTGATTGTTACAAATCACTATCAGTTTTTCGTCCGATTCGAAAATCTTTGACTCACAGCAGAACGGCAATTAAGTGCCCGAGGCAGCAATCGACCCATGGAGACAAGTGTGCTGGAGGACGATGTATTGAATCGGGACGCAATTTGAGTGATCCATCGTCATTAGGAGGCGCTGAACGTTACAATTCACTATCAGTTTTTCGTCCCATTCGATAATCTAGACTCACAGCAGAACGGCCATAAGGTGCCCGAGGTTGCAATAGACCCATGGAGTCAAGTCGGCTGGAGGACGATGTATTGAATCGGGACGCAATTTGAATGATCCATCGTCGTTAGGAGGCCCTGAACGTTACAAAACGTTACAATTCACTATCAGTTTTTTGTCCCATTCGATAATCTAGACTCACAGCAGAACGGCCATAAGGTGCCCGAGGCAGCAATAGACCCATAAAGTCAAGTCTGCTGGAGGACGATGTATTGAATCAGGACGCAATTTGAGTGATCCATCGTCATTAGGTGGCCCTGAACGCTACAATTCACTATCAGTTTTTCGTCCCATTCGATAATCTAGATTCAGAGCAGAACGGCCATAAGGTGCCCGAGGCAGCAATAGACCCATGGAGTCAACTCGGCTGGAGGACGATGTATTGAATCGGGACGCAATTTGAGTGGTCCATCGTCATTAGGTGGCCCTGAATGTTACAATTCACTTAGAGTTTTTCGTCCGATTCGAAAATCTTTGACTCACAGCAGAACGGCCATTAGGTGCCTGAGGCAGCAATCGACCCATGGAGACAAGTCTGCTGGAGGACGATGTATTGAATCGGGACGCAATTTGAGTCATCCATCGTCATTAGGAGGCCCTGAACGTTACAATTCACTATCAGTTTTTCGTCCCATTCGATAATCTAGACTCACAGCAGAACGGCCATAAGGTGCCCGAGGCAGCAATAGACCCATGGAGTCAAGTCGGCTGGAGGACGATGTAATGAATCGGGACGCAATTTGAGTGATCCATCGTCATTAGGAGGCCCTGAACGCTACAATTCACTATCAGTTTTTCGTCCCATTCGATAATCTAGACTCACAGCAGAACGGCCATAAGGTGCCCGAGGCAGCAATAGACCCATAGAGTCAAGTCGGCTGGAGGACGATGTATTGAATCGGGACGCAATTTGAGTGATCCATCGTCATTAGGTGGCCCTGAACGTTACAATTCACTATCAGTTTTTCGTCCCATTCGATAATCTAGACTCACAGCAGAACGGCCATAAGGTGCCCGAGGCAGCAATAGACCCATGGAGACAACTCTGCTGGAGGACGATGTATTGAATCGGGATGCAATTTGAGTGATCCATCGTCATTAGGAGGCCTTGAACGTTACAATTCACTATCAGTTTTTTGTCCCATTCGATAATCTAGACTCACAGCAGAACGGCCTTAAGGTGCCCGAGGCAGCAATAGACCCATGGAGTCAAGTCGGCTGGAGGACGATGTATTGAATCGGGACGCAATTCACTATCAGTTTTTCGTCCGATTCGAAAATCTTTGACTCACAGCAGAACGGCCATAAGGTGCCCGAGGCAGCAATAGACCCATGGAGACAAGTCGGCTGGAGGACGATGTATTTAATCGGGACGCAATTTGAGTGATCCATCGTCATTAGGTGGCCCTGAACGTTACAATTCACTATCAGTTTTTCGTCCGATTCGAAAATCTTTGACTCACAGCAGAACGGCCATAAGGTGCCCGAGGCAGCAATAGACCCATGGAGACAAGTCTGCTGGAGGACGATGTATTGAATCGGGGCGTAATTTGTGTGTTCCATCGTCATTAGGAGGCCCTGAAAGTTACAATTCACTATCAGTTTTTCGTCCGATTCGAAAATCTTTGACTCACAGCAGAACGGCCATAAGGTGCCCGAGGCAGCAATAGACGCATGGAGACAAGTCTGCTGGAGGACGATGTATTGAATCGGGACGCAATTTGAGTGTTCGATCGTCATTAGGAGGCCCTGAACGTTACAATTCACTATCAGTTTTTCGTCCGATTCGAAAATCTTTGAGTCACAGCAGGACAGCCATAAGGTGCCCGAGGCAGCAATAGACCCATGGAGACAAGTCTGCTGGAGGACGATGTATTGAATCGGGACACAATTTGAGTGATCCATCGTCATTAGGTGGCCCTGAACGTTACAATTCACTATCAGTTTTTCGTCCCATTCGATAATCTAGATTCACAGCAGAACGGCCATAAGGTGCCCGAGGCAGCAATAGACCCATAGAGTCAACTCGGCTGGAGGACGATGTATTGAATCGGGACGCAATTTGCGTGGTCCATCGTCATTAGGTGGCCCTGAATGTTACAATCCACTATCAGTTTTTCGTCCGATTCGAAAATCTTTGACTCACAGCAGAACGGCCATAAGGTGCCCGAGGAAGCAATTGACCCATTTAGACAAGTCTGCTGGAGGACGATGTATTGAATCGGGACGCAATTTGAGTGATCCATCGTCATTAGGTGGCCCTGAACGTTACAATTCACTATCAGTTTTTCGTCCCATTCGATAATCTAGACTCACAGCAGAACGGCCATAAGGTGCCCGTGGCAGCAATAGACTCATGGAGTCAGTTCGGCTGGAGGACGATGTACTGAATCGGGACGCAATTTGTGTGGTCCATCGTCATTAGGTGGCCCTGAATGTTACAATTCACTATCAGTTTTTCGTCCGATTCGAAAATCTTTGTCTCACAGCAGAACGGCCATAAGGTGCCCGAGGCAGCAATAGACCCATGGAGACACGTCTGCTGGACGACGATGTATTGAATCGGGACGCAATTTGAGTGTTCCATCGTCATTAGGAGGCCCTGAACGTTACAATTCACTATCAGTTTTTCGTCCGATTCGAAAATCTTTGAGTCACAGCAGGACTGCCGTAAGGTGCCCGAGGCAGCAATAGACCCATGGAGACAAGTCGGCTGGGGACGATGTATTGAATCGGGACGCAATTTGAGTGATCCATCGTCATTAGGTGGCCCTGAACGTTACAATTCACTATCAGTTTTTCGTCCCATTCGATAATCTAGACTTACAGCAGAACGGCCATAAGGTGCCCGAGGCAGCAATAGACCCATGGAGACAAGTCGGCTGGAGGACGATGTATTGAATCGGGACGCAAATTGAGTGTTCCATCGTCATTAGGAGGCCCTGAACGTTACAATTCACTATCAGTTTTTCGTCTGATTCGAAAATCTTTGAGTCACAGCTGAACGGCCATAAGGTGCCCGAGGCTGCAATAGACCCATGGAGACAGTCTGCTGGAGGACAATGTATTGAATCGGGACGCAATTTGAGTGATCCAACGTCATTAGGTGGCCCTGAACGTTACAATTCACTATCAGTTTTTCGTCCCATTCGAAAATCTTTGACTCACAGCAGAACGGCCATAAGGTGCCAAGGCAGCAATAGACCCATGGAGACATGTCGGCTGGTAGACGATGTATTGAATCGGGACGCAATTTGAGTGATCCATCGTCATTAGGTGGCCCTGAACGTTACAATTCACTATCAGTTTTTCGTCCGATTCGAAAATCTTTGACTCACAGCAGAACGGCCATAAGGTGCCAAGGCAGCATTAGACCCATGGAGACATGTCGGCTGGAGGACGATGTATTGAATCGGACGCAATTTGAGTGAACCATCGTCATTAGGTGGCCCTGAACGTTACAATTCACTATCAGTTTTTCGTCCGATTCGAAAATCTTTGACTCACAGCAGAACGGCCATAATGTGCCCGAGGCAGCAATAGACCCATGGAGACAAGTCTGCTGGAGGACGATGTATTGAATCGGGACGCAATTTGAGTGTTCCATCGTCATTAGGAGGCCCTGAAAGTTACAATTCACCATCAGTTTTTCGTCCGATTCGAAAATCTTTGACTCACAGCAGAACGGCCATAAGGTGCCCGAGGCAGCAATAGACGCATGGAGACAAGTCTGCTGGAGGACGATGTATTGAATCGGGACGCAATTTGAGTGTTCCATCGTCATTAGGAGGCCCTGAACGTTACAATTCACTATCAGTTTTTCGTCCGATTCGAAAATCTTTGACTCACTGCAGAACGGCCATAAGGTGCCCGAGGCAGCAATAGACCCATGGAGACAAGTCGGCTGGTGGCCGATGTATTGAGTCGGGACGCAATTTGAGCGATCCATCGTCATTAGGTGGCCCTGAAAGTTACAATTCACTATCAGTTTTTCGTCCGATTCGAAAATCTTTGACTCACAGGAGAACGGCCATAAGGTGCCCGAGGCAGCAATAGACCCATGGAGTCAGGTCGGCTGGAGGACGATGTACTGAATCGGGACGCAATTTGTGTGGTCCATCGTCATTAGGTGGCCCTGAATGTTACAATTCACTATCAGTTTTTCGTCCGATTCGAAAATCTTTGACTCACAGCAGAACGGCCATAAGGTGCCCGAGGCAGCAATAGACCTATGGAGACAAGTCTGCTGGAGGACGATGTATTGAATCGGGACGCAATTTGAGTGTTCCATCGTCATTAGGTGGCCCTGAACGTTACAATTCACTATCAGTTTTTCATCCCATTCGATAATCTAGACTCACAGCAGAACGGCCATAAGGTGCCCGAGGCAGCAATAGTCCCATGGAGTCAAGTCGGCTAGTGGACGATGTACTGAATCGGGACGCAATTTGTGTGGTCCATCGTCATTAGGTGGCCCTGAATGTTACAAATCACTATCAGGTTTTTCGTCCGATTCGAAAATCTTTGACTCACAGCAGAACGGCCATAAGGTGCCCGAGGCAACTATAGACCCATGGAAACAAGTCTGCTGGAGGACGATATATTGAATCGGGACGCAATTTGAGTGATCCATCGTCATTAGGTGGCCCTGAACGTTACAATTCACTATCAGTTTTTCGTCCCATTCGATAATCTAGACTCACAGCAGAACGGCCATAAGGTGCCTGATGCAGCAATAGACCCATGGAGTCAGGTCGGCTGGAGGACGATGTACTGAATCGGGACGCAATTTGTGTGGTCCATCGTCGTTAGGTGGCCCTGAATGTTACAATTCACTATCAGTTTTTCGTCCGATTCGAAAATCTTTGACTCACAGCAGAACGGCCATAAGGTGCCCGAGGCAGCAATACACGCATGGAGACAAGTCTGCTGGAGGACGATGTATTGAATCGGGACGCAATTTGAGTGTGACATCGTCATTAGGAGGCCCTGAACGTTACAATTCTCTATCGGTTTTTCGTCCGATTCGAAAATCTTTGAGTCACAGCAGGCCTGCCATAAGGTGCCCGAGGCAGCAATAGACCCATGAAGTCAAGTCTGCTGTAGGACGATGTATTGAATCAGGACGCAATTTGAGTGATCCATCGTCATTAGGTGGCTCTGAACGTTACAATTCACTATCAGTTTTTCGTCCCATTCGATAGTCTAGCCTCACAGCAGAACGGCCGTAAGGAGCCCGAGGCAGCAATAGACCCATGGAGACAAGTCTGCTGGAGGACGATGTATTGAATCGGGACGCAATTTGAGTGATCCATCGTCATTAGGTGGCCCTGAACGTTACAATTCACTATCAGTTTTTCGTCCCATTCGATAATCTAGATTCACAGCAGAACGGCCATAAGGTGCCCGAGGCAGCAATAGACCCATGGAGTCAAGTCGGCTGGAGGACGATGTATTGAATCGGGACGCAATTTGCGTGGTCCATCGTCATTAGGTGGCCCTGATTGTTACAAATCACTATCAGTTTTTCGTCCGATTCGAAAATCTTTGACTCACAGCAGAACGGCAATTAAGTGCCCGAGGCAGCAATCGACCCATGGAGACAAGTGTGCTGGAGGACGATGTATTGAATCGGGACGCAATTTGAGTGATCCATCGTCATTAGGAGGCCCTGAACGTTACAATTCACTATCAGTTTTTCGTCCCATTCGATAATCTAGACTCACAGCAGAACGGCCATAAGGTGCCCGAGGTTGCAATAGACCCATGGAGTCAAGTCGGCTGGAGGACGATGTATTGAATCGGGACGCAATTTGAATGATCCATCGTCGTTAGGAGGCCCTGAACGTTACAAAACGTTACAATTCACTATCAGTGTTTTGTCCCATTCGATAATCTAGACTCACAGCAGAACGGCCATAAGGTGCCCGAGGCAGCAATAGACCCATGGAGTCAAGTCGGCTGGAGGACGATGTATTGACTCGGGACGCAATTTGAGTGATCCATCGTCATTAGGTGGCCCTGAACGTTACAATTCACTATCAGTTTTTCGTCCGATTCGAAAATCTTTGACTCACAGCAGAACGGCCATAAGGTGCCCGAGGCAGCAATAGACGCATGGAGACAAGTCTGCTGGAGGACGATGTATTGAATCGGGACGCAATTTGAGTGTTCCATCGTCATTAGGAGGCCCTGAACGTTACAATTCACTATCAGTTTTTCGTCCGATTCGAAAATCTTTGAGTCACAGCAGGCCTGCCATAAGATGCCCGAGGCAGCAATAGACCCATGAAGTCAAGTCTGCAAGAGGACGATGTATTGAATCAGGACACAATTTGAGTGATCCATCGTCATTAGGTGGCCCTGAACATTACAATTCACTATCAGTTTTTCGTCCCATTCGATAATCTAGACTCACAGCAGAACGGCCATAAGGTGCCCGAGGCAGCAATAGACCCATGGAGACAAGTCGGCTGGGACGATGTATTAAATCGGGACGCAATTTGAGTGATTCATCGTCATTAGGTGGCCCTGAACGTTACAATTCACTATCAGTTTTTCTTCCCATTCGATAATCTAGACTCACAGCAGAACGGCCATAAGGTGCCCGAGGTTGCAATAGACCCATGGAGTCCAGTCAGCTGGAGGACGATGTATTGAATCGGGACGCAATTTGAGTGATCCATCGTCATTAGGAGGCCCTGAACGCTACAATTCACTATCAGTTTTTCGTCCCATTCGATAATCTAGACTCACAGCAGAACGGCCATAAGGTGCCCGGGGCAGCAATAGACACATGGAGACAAGTCTGCTGGAGGACGATGTATTGAATCGGGACGCAATTTGAGTGATCCATCGTCATTAGGAGGCCCTGAACGTTACAAAACGTTACAATTCACTATCAGTTTTTTGTCCCATTCGATAATCTAGACTCACAGCAGAACGACCATAAGGTGCCCGAGGCAGCAATAGACCCATGGAGTCAAGTCGGCTGGAGGACGATGTATTGAATCGGGACGCAATTTGAGTGGTCCATCGTCATTAGGTGGCCCTGAACGTTACAATACACTATCAGTTTTTCGTCCGAATCGAAAATCTTTGACTCACAGCAGAACGGCCATAAGGTGCCCGAGGCAGCAATAGACGCATGGAGACAAGTCTGCTGGAGGACGATGTATTGAATCGGGACGCAATTTGAGTGTTCCATCGTCATTAGGAGGCCCTGAACGTTACAATTCACTATCAGTTTTTCGTCCGATTCGAAAATCTTTGAGTCACAGCAGGCCTGCCATGAGGTGCCCGAGGCAGCAATAGACCCATGGAGACAAGTCTGCTGGAGGACGATGTATTGAACCGGGACGCAATTTGAGTGATCCATCGTCATTAGGTGGCCCTGAACGTTACAATTCACTATCAGTTTTTCATCCCATTCTATAATCTAGACTCACAGCAGAACGGCCATAAGGTGCCCGAGGCAGCAATAGACCCATGGAGACAAGTCCGCTGGAGGACGATGTATTGAATCGGGACGCAATTTGAGTGATCCATCGTCATTAGGAGGCCCTGAACGTTACAATAATTCGATAATCTAGACTCACAGCAGAACGGCCATAAGGTGCCCGAGGCAGCAATAGACCCATGGAGACAAGTCTGCTGGAGGACGATGTATTGAATCAGGACGCAATTTGAGTGATCCATCGTCATTAGGTGGCCCTGAACGTTACAATTCACTATCAGTTTTTCGTCCCATTCGATAATCTAGACTCACAGCAGATGGGCCATAAGGAGCCCGAGGCAGCAATAGACCCATGGAGACAAGTCGGCTGGGGACGATGTATTGAATCGGGACGCAATTTGAGTGATCCATCGTCATTAGGTGGCCCTGAACGTTACAATTCACTATCAGTTTTTCGTACAATTCGATAATTTAGATTCACAGCAGAACGCCCATAAGGTGCCCGAGGCAGCAATAGACCCATGGAGTCAACTCGGCTGGAGGACGATGTATTGAATCGGGACGCAATTTGCGTGGTCCATCGTCATTAGGTGGCCTTGAATGTTACAAATCACTATCAGTTTTTCGTCCGATTCGAAAATCTTTGACTCACAGCAGAACGGCTGCCCGAGGCAGCAATCGACCCATGGAGACAAGTCTGCTGGAGGACGATGTATTGAATCGGGGCGCAATTTGAGTGATCCATCGTCATTAGGTGGCCCTGAACGTTACAATTCACTATCAGTTTTTCGTCCCATTCGATAATCTAGATTAACAGCAGAACGGCCATAGGGTGCCCGAGGCAGCAATAGATCAATGGAGTCAACTCGGCTGGAGGACGATGTATTGAATCGGGACGCAATTTGCGTGGTCCATCGTCATTAGGTGGCCCTGAATGTTACAATTCACTATCAGTTTTTCGTCCGATTCGAAAATTTTTAACTCACAGCAGAACGGCCATTAGGTGCCCGAGGCAGCATTCGACCCATGGAGACAAGTCTGCTGGAGGACGATGTATTGAATCGGGACGCAATTTGAGTGATCCATCGTCATTAGGAGGCCCTGAACATTACAATTCACTATCAGTTTTTCGTCCCATTCGATAATCTAGACTCACAGCAGAACGGCCATAAGGTGCCCGAGGTTGCAATAGACCCATGGAGTCAAGTCGGCTGGAGGACGATGTATTGAATCGGGACGCAATTTGAGTGATCCATCGTCATTAGGAGGCCCTGAACGTTACAATTCACTATCAGTTTTTCGTCCCATTCGATAATCTAGACTCACAGCAGAACGGCCATAAGGTGCCCGAGGCAGCAATAGACACATGGAGACAAGTCTGCTGGAGGACGATGTATTGAATCGGGACGCAATTTGAGTGATCCATCGTCATTAGGAGGCCCTGAACGTTACAAAACGTTACAATTCACTATCAGTTTTTTGTCCCATTCGATAATCTAGACTCACAGCAGAACGACCATAAGGTGCCCGAGGCAGCAATAGACCCATGGAGTCAAGTCGGCTGGAGGACGATGTATTGAATCGGGACGCAATTTGAGTGGTCCATCGTCATTAGGTGGCCCTGAACGTTACAATACACTATCAGTTTTTCGTCCGATTCGAAAATCTTTGACTCACAGCAGAACGGCCATAAGGTGCCCGAGGCAGCAATAGACGCATGGAGACAAGTCTGCTGGAGGACGATGTATTGAATCGGGACGCAATTTGAGTGTTCCATCGTCATTAGGAGGCCCTGAACGTTACAATTCACTATCAGTTTTTCGTCCGATTCGAAAATCTTTGAGTCACAGCAGGCCTGCCATGAGGTGCCCGAGGCAGCAATAGACCCATGGAGACAAGTCTGCTGGAGGACGATGTATTGAACCGGGACGCAATTTGAGTGATCCATCGTCATTAGGTGGCCCTGAACGTTACAATTCACTATCAGTTTTTTGTCCCATTCGATAATCTAGACTCACAGCAGAACGACCATAAGGTGCCCGAGGCAGCAATAGACCCATGGAGACAAGTCCGCTGGAGGACGATGTATTGAATCGGGACGCAATTTGAGTGATCCATCGTCATTAGGAGGCCCTGAACGTTACAATAATTCGATAATCTAGACTCACAGCAGAACGGCCATAAGGTGCCCGAGGCAGCAATAGACCCATGGAGACAAGTCTGCTGGAGGACGATGTATTGAATCAGGACGCAATTTGAGTGATCCATCGTCATTAGGTGGCCCTGAACGTTACAATTCACTATCAGTTTTTCGTCCCATTCGATAATCTAGACTCACAGCAGATGGGCCATAAGGTGCCCGAGGCAGCAATAGACCCATGGAGACAAGTCGGCTGGGGACGATGTATTGAATCGGGACGCAATTTGAGTGATCCATCGTCATTAGGTGGCCTTGAATGTTACAAATCACTATCAGTTTTTCGTCCGATTCGAAAATCTTTGACTCACAGCAGAACGGCTGCCCGAGGCAGCAATCGACCCATGGAGACAAGTCTGCTGGAGGACGATGTATTGAATCGGGGCGCAATTTGAGTGATCCATCGTCATTAGGTGGCCCTGAACGTTACAATTCACTATCAGTTTTTCGTCCCATTCGATAATCTAGTTTAACAGCAGAACGGCCATAAGGTGCCCGAGGCAGCAATAGATCAATGGAGTCAACTCGGCTGGAGGACGATGTATTGAATCGGGACGCAATTTGCGTGGTCCATCGTCATTAGGTGGCCCTGAATGTTACAATTCACTATCAGTTTTTCGTCCGATTCGAAAATCTTTAACTCACAGCAGAACGGCCATTAGGTGCCCGAGGCAGCATTCGACCCATGGAGACAAGTCTGCTGGAGGACGATGTATTGAATCGGGACGCAATTTGAGTGATCCATCGTCATTAGGAGGCCCTGAACGTTACAATTCAATATCAGTTTTTCGTCCCATTCGACAATCTAGACTCACAGCACAACGGCCATAAGGTGCCCGAGGCAGCAATAGACCCATGGAGTCAAGGCGGCTGGAGGACGATGTATTGAATCGGGACGCAATTTGAGTGATCCATCGTCATTAGGAGGCCCTGAACGCTACAATTCACTATCAGTTTTTCGTCCCATTCGATAATCTAGACTCACAGCAGAACGGCCATAAGGTGCCCGGGGCAGCAATAGACACATGGAGACAAGT
This sequence comes from Schistocerca cancellata, assembly GCF_023864275.1. Taxonomy (NCBI): domain Eukaryota; kingdom Metazoa; phylum Arthropoda; class Insecta; order Orthoptera; family Acrididae; genus Schistocerca; species Schistocerca cancellata. The sequence goes on from NC_064630.1 coordinate 843,315,720, forward strand.
CTGCTGGAGGACGATGTATTGAATCGGGACGCAATTTGAGTGATCCATCGTCATTAGGAGGCCCTGAACGTTACAAAACGTTACAATTCACTATCAGTTTTTTGTCCCATTCGATAATCTAGACTCACAGCAGAACGACCATAAGGTGCCCGAGGCAGCAATAGACCCATGGAGTCAAGTCGGCTGGAGGACGATGTATTGAATCGGGACGCAATTTGAGTGGTCCATCGTCATTAGGTGGCCCTGAACGTTACAATACACTATCAGTTTTTCGTCCGAATCGAAAATCTTTGACTCACAGCAGAACGGCCATAAGGTGCCCGAGGCAGCAATAGACGCATGGAGACAAGTCTGCTGGAGGACGATGTATTGAATCGGGACGCAATTTGAGTGTTCCATCGTCATTAGGAGGCCCTGAACGTTACAATTCACTATCAGTTTTTCGTCCGATTCGAAAATCTTTGAGTCACAGCAGGCCTGCCATGAGGTGCCCGAGGCAGCAATAGACCCATGGAGACAAGTCTGCTGGAGGACGATGTATTGAACCGGGACGCAATTTGAGTGATCCATCGTCATTAGGTGGCCCTGAACGTTACAATTCACTATCAGTTTTTCATCCCATTCTATAATCTAGACTCACAGCAGAACGGCCATAAGGTGCCCGAGGCAGCAATAGACCCATGGAGACAAGTCCGCTGGAGGACGATGTATTGAATCGGGACGCAATTTGAGTGATCCATCGTCATTAGGAGGCCCTGAACGTTACAATAATTCGATAATCTAGACTCACAGCAGAACGGCCATAAGGTGCCCGAGGCAGCAATAGACCCATGGAGACAAGTCTGCTGGAGGACGATGTATTGAATCAGGACGCAATTTGAGTGATCCATCGTCATTAGGTGGCCCTGAACGTTACAATTCACTATCAGTTTTTCGTCCCATTCGATAATCTAGACTCACAGCAGATGGGCCATAAGGAGCCCGAGGCAGCAATAGACCCATGGAGACAAGTCGGCTGGGGACGATGTATTGAATCGGGACGCAATTTGAGTGATCCATCGTCATTAGGTGGCCCTGAACGTTACAATTCACTATCAGTTTTTCGTACAATTCGATAATTTAGATTCACAGCAGAACGCCCATAAGGTGCCCGAGGCAGCAATAGACCCATGGAGTCAACTCGGCTGGAGGACGATGTATTGAATCGGGACGCAATTTGCGTGGTCCATCGTCATTAGGTGGCCTTGAATGTTACAAATCACTATCAGTTTTTCGTCCGATTCGAAAATCTTTGACTCACAGCAGAACGGCTGCCCGAGGCAGCAATCGACCCATGGAGACAAGTCTGCTGGAGGACGATGTATTGAATCGGGGCGCAATTTGAGTGATCCATCGTCATTAGGTGGCCCTGAACGTTACAATTCACTATCAGTTTTTCGTCCCATTCGATAATCTAGATTAACAGCAGAACGGCCATAGGGTGCCCGAGGCAGCAATAGATCAATGGAGTCAACTCGGCTGGAGGACGATGTATTGAATCGGGACGCAATTTGCGTGGTCCATCGTCATTAGGTGGCCCTGAATGTTACAATTCACTATCAGTTTTTCGTCCGATTCGAAAATTTTTAACTCACAGCAGAACGGCCATTAGGTGCCCGAGGCAGCATTCGACCCATGGAGACAAGTCTGCTGGAGGACGATGTATTGAATCGGGACGCAATTTGAGTGATCCATCGTCATTAGGAGGCCCTGAACATTACAATTCACTATCAGTTTTTCGTCCCATTCGATAATCTAGACTCACAGCAGAACGGCCATAAGGTGCCCGAGGTTGCAATAGACCCATGGAGTCAAGTCGGCTGGAGGACGATGTATTGAATCGGGACGCAATTTGAGTGATCCATCGTCATTAGGAGGCCCTGAACGTTACAATTCACTATCAGTTTTTCGTCCCATTCGATAATCTAGACTCACAGCAGAACGGCCATAAGGTGCCCGAGGCAGCAATAGACACATGGAGACAAGTCTGCTGGAGGACGATGTATTGAATCGGGACGCAATTTGAGTGATCCATCGTCATTAGGAGGCCCTGAACGTTACAAAACGTTACAATTCACTATCAGTTTTTTGTCCCATTCGATAATCTAGACTCACAGCAGAACGACCATAAGGTGCCCGAGGCAGCAATAGACCCATGGAGTCAAGTCGGCTGGAGGACGATGTATTGAATCGGGACGCAATTTGAGTGGTCCATCGTCATTAGGTGGCCCTGAACGTTACAATACACTATCAGTTTTTCGTCCGATTCGAAAATCTTTGACTCACAGCAGAACGGCCATAAGGTGCCCCAGGCAGCAATAGACGCATGGAGACAAGTCTGCTGGAGGACGATGTATTGAATCGGGACGCAATTTGAGTGTTCCATCGTCATTAGGAGGCCCTGAACGTTACAATTCACTATCAGTTTTTCGTCCGATTCGAAAATCTTTGAGTCACAGCAGGCCTGCCATGAGGTGCCCGAGGCAGCAATAGACCCATGGAGACAAGTCTGCTGGAGGACGATGTATTGAACCGGGACGCAATTTGAGTGATCCATCGTCATTAGGTGGCCCTGAACGTTACAATTCACTATCAGTTTTTTGTCCCATTCGATAATCTAGACTCACAGCAGAACGACCATAAGGTGCCCGAGGCAGCAATAGACCCATGGAGACAAGTCCGCTGGAGGACGATGTATTGAATCGGGACGCAATTTGAGTGATCCATCGTCATTAGGAGGCCCTGAACGTTACAATAATTCGATAATCTAGACTCACAGCAGAACGGCCATAAGGTGCCCGAGGCAGCAATAGACCCATGGAGACAAGTCTGCTGGAGGACGATGTATTGAATCAGGACGCAATTTGAGTGATCCATCGTCGTTAGGTGGCCCTGAACGTTACAATTCACTATCAGTTTTTCGTCCCATTCGATAATCTAGACTCACAGCAGATGGGCCATAAGGTGCCCGAGGCAGCAATAGACCCATGGAGACAAGTCGGCTGGGGACGATGTATTGAATCGGGACGCAATTTGAGTGATCCATCGTCATTAGGTGGCCTTGAATGTTACAAATCACTATCAGTTTTTCGTCCGATTCGAAAATCTTTGACTCACAGCAGAACGGCTGCCCGAGGCAGCAATCGACCCATGGAGACAAGTCTGCTGGAGGACGATGTATTGAATCGGGGCGCAATTTGAGTGATCCATCGTCATTAGGTGGCCCTGAACGTTACAATTCACTATCAGTTTTTCGTCCCATTCGATAATCTAGTTTAACAGCAGAACGGCCATAAGGTGCCCGAGGCAGCAATAGATCAATGGAGTCAACTCGGCTGGAGGACGATGTATTGAATCGGGACGCAATTTGCGTGGTCCATCGTCATTAGGTGGCCCTGAATGTTACAATTCACTATCAGTTTTTCGTCCGATTCGAAAATCTTTAACTCACAGCAGAACGGCCATTAGGTGCCCGAGGCAGCATTCGACCCATGGAGACAAGTCTGCTGGAGGACGATGTATTGAATCGGGACGCAATTTGAGTGATCCATCGTCATTAGGAGGCCCTGAACGTTACAATTCAATATCAGTTTTTCGTCCCATTCGACAATCTAGACTCACAGCACAACGGCCATAAGGTGCCCGAGGCAGCAATAGACCCATGGAGTCAAGGCGGCTGGAGGACGATGTATTGAATCGGGACGCAATTTGAGAGATCCATCGTCATTAGGTGGCCCTGAACGTTACAATTCACTATCAGTTTTTCGTCCCATTCGATAATCTAGACTCACAGCAGAACGGCCATAAGGTGCCCGAGGCAGCAATAGACCCATGGAGTCAAGTCGGCTGGAGGACGATGTATTGAATCGGGACGCAATTTGAGTGATCCATCGTCATTAGGTGGCCCTGAATGTTACAATTCACTATCAGTTTTTCGTCAGATTCGAAGATCTTTGTCTCACAGCAGAACGGCCATAAGGTGCCCGAGGCAGCAATAGACCCATGATGACAAGTCGGCTGGAGGACGATATATTGAATCGGGACGCAATTTGAGTGCTCCATCGTCATTAGGTGGCCCTGAACGGTACAATTCACTATCAGTTTTTCATCCCATTCTATAATCTAGACTCACAGCAGAACGGCCATAAGGTGCCCGAGGCAGCAATAGTCCCATGGAGTCAAGTCGGCTAGTGGACGATGTACAGAATCGGGACGCAATTTGAGTGATCCATCGTCATTAGGTGGCCCTGATCGTTACAATTCAGTATCAGTTTTTCGTCCCATTCGATAATCTAGATTCACAGCAGAACGGCCATAAGGTGCCCGAGGCAGCAATAGACCCATGGAGTCAACTCGGCTGGAGGACGATGTATTGAATCGGGACTCATTTTGCGTGGTCCATCGTCATTAGGTGGCCCTGAATGTTACAATTCACTATCAGTTTTTCGTCCGATTCGAAAATCTTTGACTCACAGCAGAACGGCCATTAGGTGCCCGAGGCAGCAATCAACCCATGGAGACAAGTCTGCTGGAGGACGATGTATTGAATCGGGACGCAATTTGAGTGATCCATCGTCATTAGGAGGCCCTGAACGTTACAATTCACTATCAGTTTTTTGTCCCATTCGATAATCTAGACTCACAGCAGAACGGCCATAAGGTGCCCGAGGCAGCAATAGACCCATGGAGTCAAGTCGGCTGGAGGACGATGTATTGAATCGGGACGCAGTTTGAGTGATCCATCGTCATTAGGTGGCCCTGAACGTTACAATTCACTATCAGTTTTTCGTCCGATTCGAAAATCTTTGACTCACAGCAGAACGGCCATAAGGTGCCCGAGGCAGCAATAGACGCATGGAGACAAGTCTGCTGGAGGACGATGTATTGAATCGGGACGCAATTTGAGTGTTCCATCGTCATTAGGAGGCCCTGAACGTTACAATTCACTATCAGTTTTTCGTCCGATTCGAAAATCTTTGAGTCACAGCAGGCCTGCCATAAGATGCCCGAGGCAGCAATAGACCCATGAAGTCAAGTCTGCAGGAGGACGATGTATTGAATCAGGACGCAATTTGAGTGATCCATCGTCATTAGGTGGCCCTGAACGTTACAATTCACTATCAGTTTTCCGTCCCATTCGATAATCTAGACTCACAGCAGAACGGCCATAAGGTGCCCGAGGCAGCAATAGACCCATGGAGACAAGTCGGCTGGGACGATGTATTAAATCGGGACGCAATTTGAGTGATTCATCGTCATTAGGTGGCCCTGAACGTTACAATTCACTATCAGTTTTTCGTCCCATTCGATAATCTAGATTAACAGCAGAACGGCCATAAGGTGCCCGAGGCAGCAATAGACCCATGGAGTCAACTCGGCTGGAGGACGATGTATTGAATCGGGACGCAATTTGCGTGGTCCATCGTCATTAGGTGGCCCTGAATGTTTCAATTCACTATCAGTTTTTCGTCCGATTCGAAAATCTTTGACTCACAGCAGAACGGCCATTAGGTGCCCGAGGCAGCAATCGACCCATGGAGACAAGTCTGCTGGAGGACGATGTATTGAATCGGGACGCAATTTGAGTGATCCATCGTCATTAGGAGGCCCTGAACATTACAATTCACTATCAGTTTTTCGTCCCATTCGATAATCTAGACTCACAGCAGAACGGCCATAAGGTGCCCGAGGTTGCAATAGACCCATGGAGTCAAGTCGGCTGGAGGACGATGTATTGAATCGGGACGCAATTTGAGTGATCCATCGTCATTAGGAGGCCCTGAACGTTACAATTCACTATCAGTTTTTCGTCCCATTCGATAATCTAGACTCACAGCAGAACGGCCATAAGGTGCCCGAGGCAGCAATAGACACATGGAGATAAGTCTGCTGGAGGACGATGTATTGAATCGGGACGCAATTTGAGTGATCCATCGTCATTAGGAGGCCCTGAACGTTACAAAACGTTACAATTCACTATCAGTTTTTTGTCCCATTCGATAATCTAGACTCACAGCAGAACGACCATAAGGTGCCCGAGGCAGCAATAGACCCATGGAGTCAAGTCGGCTGGAGGACGATGTATTGAATCGGGACGCAATTTGAGTGGTCCATCGTCATTAGGTGGCCCTGAACGTTACAATACACTATCAGTTTTTCGTCCGATTCGAAAATCTTTGACTCACAGCAGAACGGCCATAAGGTGCCCGAGGCAGCAATAGACGCATGGAGACAAGTCTGCTGGAGGACGATGTATTGAATCGGGACGCAATTTGAGTGTTCCATGGTCATTAGGAGGCCCTGAACGTTACAATTCACTATCAGTTTTTCGTCCGATTCGAAAATCTTTGAGTCACAGCAGGCCTGCCATGAGGTGCCCGAGGCAGCAATAGACCCATGGAGACAAGTCTGCTGGAGGACGATGTATTGAACCGGGACGCAATTTGAGTGATCCATCGTCATTAGGTGGCCCTGAACGTTACAATTCACTATCAGTTTTTCATCCCATTCTATAATCTAGACTCACAGCAGAACGGCCATAAGGTGCCCGAGGCAGCAATAGACCCATGGAGACAAGTCCGCTGGAGGACGATGTATTGAATCGGGACGCAATTTGAGTGATCCATCGTCATTAGGAGGCCCTGAACGTTACAATAATTCGATAATCTAGACTCACAGCAGAACGGCCATAAGGTGCCCGAGGCAGCAATAGACCCATGGAGACAAGTCTGCTGGAGGACGATGTATTGAATCAGGACGCAATTTGAGTGATCCATCGTCATTAGGTGGCCCTGAACGTTACAATTCACTATCAGTTTTTCGTCCCATTCGATAATCTAGACTCACAGCAGATGGGCCATAAGGTGCCCGAGGCAGCAATAGACCCATGGAGACAAGTCGGCTGGGGACGATGTATTGAATCGGGACGCAATTTGAGTGATCCATCGTCATTAGGTGGCCTTGAATGTTACAAATCACTATCAGTTTTTCGTCCGATTCGAAAATCTTTGACTCACAGCAGAACGGCTGCCCGAGGCAGCAATCGACCCATGGAGACAAGTCTGCTGGAGGACGATGTATTGAATCGGGGCGCAATTTGAGTGATCCATCGTCATTAGGTGGCCCTGAACGTTACAATTCACTATCAGTTTTTCGTCCCATTCGATAATCTAGTTTAACAGCAGAACGGCCATAAGGTGCCCGAGGCAGCAATAGATCAATGGAGTCAACTCGGCTGGAGGACGATGTATTGAATCGGGACGCAATTTGCGTGGTCCATCGTCATTAGGTGGCCCTGAATGTTACAATTCACTATCAGTTTTTCGTCCGATTCGAAAATCTTTAACTCACAGCAGAACGGCCATTAGGTGCCCGAGGCAGCATTCGACCCATGGAGACAAGTCTGCTGGAGGACGATGTATTGAATCGGGACGCAATTTGAGAGATCCATCGTCATTAGGTGGCCCTGAACGTTACAATTCACTATCAGTTTTTCGTCCCATTCGATAAACTAGACTCACAGCAGAACGGCCATAAGGTGCCCGAGGCAGCAATAGACCCATGGAGTCAAGTCGGCTGGAGGACGATGTATTGAATCGGGACGCAATTTGAGTGATCCATCGTCATTAGGTGGCCCTGAATGTTACAATTCACTATCAGTTTTTCGTCAGATTCGAAGATCTTTGTCTCACAGCAGAACGGCCATAAGGTGCCCGAGGCAGCAATAGACCCATGATGACAAGTCGGCTGGAGGACGATGTATTGAATCGGGACGCAATTTGAGTGCTCCATCGTCATTAGGTGGCCCTGAACGTTACAATTCACTATCAGTTTTTCGTCCCATTCGATAATCTAGAGTCACAGCAGAACGGCCATAAGGTGCCCGAGGCAGCAATAGACCCATGGAGACAAGTCTGCTGGAGGACGATGTATTGAATCGGGACGCAATTTGAGTGATCCATCGTCATTAGGAGGCCCTGAACGTTACAATTCACTATCAGTTTTTTGTCCCATTCGATAATCTAGACTCACAGCAGAACGGCCATAAGGTGCCCGAGGCAGCAATAGACCCATGGAGTCAAGTCGGCTGGAGGACGATGTATTGAATCGGGACGCAATTTGAGTGCTCCATCGTCATTTGGTGGCCCTGAACGGTACAATTCACTATCAGTTTTTCATCCCATTCTATAATCTAGACTCACAGCAGAACGGCCATAAGGTGCCCGAGGCAGCAATAGTCCCATGGAGTCAAGTCGGCTAGTGGACGATGTACAGAATCGGGACGCAATTTGAGTGATCCATCGTCATTAGGTGGCCCTGATCGTTACAATTCAGTATCAGTTTTTCGTCCCATTCGATAATCTAGATTCACAGCAGAACGGCCATAAGGTGCCCGAGGCAGCAATAGACCCATGGAGTCAACTCGGCTGGAGGACGATGTATTGAATCGGGACTCATTTTGCGTGGTCCATCGTCATTAGGTGGCCCTGAATGTTACAATTCACTATCAGTTTTTCGTCCGATTCGAAAATCTTTGACTCACAGCAGAACGGCCATTAGGTGCCCGAGGCAGCAATCAACCCATGGAGACAAGTCTGCTGGAGGACGATGTATTGAATCGGGACGCAATTTGAGTGATCCATCGTCATTAGGAGGCCCTGAACGTTACAATTCACTATCAGTTTTTTGTCCCATTCGATAATCTAGACTCACAGCAGAACGGCCATAAGGTGCCCGAGGCAGCAATAGACCCATGGAGTCAAGTCGGCTGGAGGACGATGTATTGAATCGGGACGCAGTTTGAGTGATCCATCGTCATTAGGTGGCCCTGAACGTTACAATTCACTATCAGTTTTTCGTCCGATTCGAAAATCTTTGACTCACAGCAGAACGGCCATAAGGTGCCCGAGGCAGCAATAGACGCATGGAGACAAGTCTGCTGGAGGACGATGTATTGAATCGGGACGCAATTTGAGTGTTCCATCGTCATTAGGAGGCCCTGAACGTTACAATTCACTATCAGTTTTTCGTCCGATTCGAAAATCTTTGAGTCACAGCAGGCCTGCCATAATGTGCCCGAGGCAGCAATAGACCCATGGAGACAAGTCTGCTGGAGGACGATGTATTGAATCGGGACGCAATTTGAGTGATCCATCGTCATTAGGAGGCCCTGAACGTTACAATTCACTATCAGTTTTTCGTCCCATTCGATAATCTAGACTCACGGCAGAACGGCCAAAAGGTGCCCGAGGCAGCAATAGACCCATGGAGTCAAGTCGGCTGGAGGACGATGTATTGAATCGGGACGCAATTTGAGTGATCCATCGTCATTAGGAGGCCCTGAACGTTACAATTCACTATCAGTTTTTCGTCCCATTCGACAATCTAGACTCACAGCAGAACGGCCATAAGGTGCCCGAGGCAGCAATAGACCCATGGAGTCAAGTCGGCTGTAGGACGATGTATTGAATCGGGACGCAATTTGAGAGATCCATCGTCATTAGGTGGCCCTGAACGCTACAATTCACTAACAGTTTTTCGTCCCATTCGATAATCTAGACTCACAGCAGAACGGCCATAAGGTGCCCGAGGCAGCAATAGACCCATGGAGACAAGTCGGCTGGGACGATGTATTAAATCGGGACGCAATTTGAGTGATCCATCGTCATTAGGTGGCCCTGAACGTTACAATTCACTATCAGTTTTTCGTCCCATTCGATAATCTAGATTCACAGCAGAACGGCCATAAGGTGCCCGAGGCAGCAATAGACGCATGGAGACAAGTCTGCTGGAGGACGATGTATTGAATCGGGACGCAATTTGAGTGTTCCATCGTCATTAGGAGGCCCTGAACGTTACAATTCACTATCAGTTTTTCGTCCGATTCGAAAATCTTTGAGTCACAGCAGGCCTGCCATAAGATGCCAGAGGCAGCAATAGACCCATGAAGTCAAGTCTGCAGGAGGACGATGTATTGAATCAGGACGCAATTTGAGTGATCCATCGTCATTAGGTGGCCCTGAACGTTACAATTCACTATCAGTTTTCCGTCCCATTCGATAATCTAGACTCACAGCAGAACGGCCATAAGGTGCCCGAGGCAGCAATAGACCCATGGAGACAAGTCGGCTGGGACGATGTATTAAATCGGGACGCAATTTGAGTGATTCATCGTCATTAGGTGGCCCTGAACGTTACAATTCACTATCAGTTTTTCGTCCCATTCGATAATCTAGATTCACAGCAGAACGGCCATAAGGTGCCCGAGGCAGCAATAGACCCATGGAGTCAACTCGGCTGGAGGACGATGTATTGAATCGGGACGCAATTTGCGTGGTCCATCGTCATTAGGTGGCCCTGAATGTTTCAATTCACTATCAGTTTTTCGTCCGATTCGAAAATCTTTGACTCACAGCAGAACGGCCATTAGGTGCCCGAGGCAGCAATCGACCCATGGAGACAAGTCTGCTGGAGGACGATGTATTGAATCGGGACGCAATTTGAGTGATCCATCGTCATTAGGAGGCCCTGAACATTACAATTCACTATCAGTTTTTCGTCCCATTCGATAATCTAGACTCACAGCAGAACGGCCATAAGGTGCCCGAGGTTGCAATAGACCCATGGAGTCAAGTCGGCTGGAGGACGATGTATTGAATCGGGACGCAATTTGAGTGATCCATCGTCATTAGGAGGCCCTGAACGTTACAATTCATTATCAGTTTTTCGTCCCATTCGATAATCTAGACTCACAGCAGAACGGCCATAAGGTGCCCGAGGCAGCAATAGACACATGGAGACAAGTCTGCTGGAGGACGATGTATTGAATCGGGACGCAATTTGAGTGATCCATCGTCATTAGGAGGCCCTGAACTTTACAAAACGTTACAATTCACTATCAGTTTTTTGTCCCATTCGATAATCTAGACCCACAGCAGAACGACCATAAGGTGCCCGAGGCAGCAATAGACCCATGGAGTCAAGTCGGCTGGAGGACGATGTATTGAATCGGGACGCAATTTGAGTGGTCCATCGTCATTAGGTGGCCCTGAACGTTACAATACACTATCAGTTTTTCGTCCGATTCGAAAATCTTTGACTCACAGCAGAACGGCCATAAGGTGCCCGAGGCAGCAATAGACGCATGGAGACAAGTCTGCTGGAGGACGATGTATTGAATCGGGACGCAATTTGAGTGTTCCATCGTCATTAGGAGGCCCTGAACGTTACAATTCACTATCAGTTTTTCGTCCGATTCGAAAATCTTTGAGTCACAGCAGGCCTGCCATGAGGTGCCCGAGGCAGCAATAGACCCATGGAGACAAGTCTGCTGGAGGACGATGTATTGCATCGGGACGCAATTTGAGTGTTCCATCGTCATTAGGTGGCCCTAAACGTTACAATTCACTATCAGTTTTTCATCCCATTCTATAATCTAGACTCACAGCAGAACGGCCTTAAGGTGCCCGAGGCAGCAATAGACCCATGGAGACAAGTCCGCTGGAGGACGATGTATTGAATCGGGACGCAATTTGAGTGATCCATCGTCATTAGGAGGCCCTGAACGTTACAATAATTCGATAATCTAGACTCACAGCAGAACGGCCATAAGGTGCCCGAGGCAGCAATACACCCATGGAGACAAGTCTGCTGGAGGACGATGTATTGAATCAGGACGCAATTTGAGTGATCCATCGTCATTAGGTGGCCCTGAACGTTACACTTCACTATCAGTTTTTCGTCCCATTCGATAATCTAGACTCACAGCAGATGGGCCATAAGGTGCCCGGGGCAGCAATAGACCCATGGAGACAAGTCGGCTGGGGACGATGTATTGAATCGGGACGCAATTTGGGTGATCCATCGTCATTAGGTGGCCCTGAACGTTACAATTCACTATCAGTTTTTCGTACAATTCGATAATCTAGATTCACAGCAGAACGCCCATAAGGTGCCCGAGGCAGCAATAGACCCATGGAGTCAACTCGGCTCGAGGACGATGTATTGAATCGGGACGCAATTTGCGTGGTCCATCGTCATTAGGTGGCCTTGAATGTTACAAATCACTATCAGTTTTTCGTCCGATTCGAAAATCTTTGACTCACAGCAGAACGGTTGCCCGAGGCAGCAATCGACCCATGGAGACAAGTCTGCTGGAGGACGATGTATTGAATCGGGGCGCAATTTGAGTGATCCATCGTCATTAGGTGGCCCTGAACGTTACAATTCACTATCAGTTTTTCGTCCCATTCGATAATCTAGATTAACAGCAGAACGGCCATAAGGTGCCCGAGGCAGCAATAGATCAATGGAGTCAACTCGGCTGGAGGACGATGTATTGAATCGGGACGCAATTTGCGTGGTCCATCGTCATTAGGTGGCCCTGAATGTTACAATTCACTATCAGTTTTTCGTCCGATTCGAAAATCTTTAACTCACAGCAGAACGGCCATTAGGTGCCCGAGGCAGCATTCGACCCATGGAGACAAGTCTGCTGGAGGACGATGTATTGAATCGGGACGCAATTTGAGTGATCCATCGTCATTAGGAGGCCCTGAACGTTACAATTCAATATCAGTTTTTCGTCCCATTCGACAATCTAGACTCACAGCAGAACGGCCATAAGGTGCCAGAGGCACCAATAGACCCATGGAGTCAAGTCGGCTGGAGGACGATGTATTGAATCGGGACGCAATTTGAGAGATCCATCGTCATTAGGTGGCCCTGAACGTTACAATTCACTATCAGTTTTTCGTCCCATTCGATAATCTAGACTCACAGCAGAACGGCCATAAGGTGCCCGAGGCAGCAATAGACCCATGGAGTCAAGTCGGCTGGAGGACGATGTATTGAATCGGGACGCAATTTGAGTGATCCATCGTCATTAGGTGGCCCTGAATGTTACAATTCACTATCAGTTTTTCGTCAGATTCGAAGATCTTTGTCTCACAGCAGAACGGCCATAAGGTGCCCGAGGCAGCAATAGACCCATGATGACAAGTCGGCTGGAGGACGATGTATTGAATCGGGACGCAATTTGAGTGCTCCATCGTCATTAGGTGGCCCTGAACGTTACAATTCACTATCAGTTTTTCGTCCCATTCGATAATCTAGAGTCACAGCAGAACGGCCATAAGGTGCCCGAGGCAGCAATAGACCCATGGAGACAAGTCTGCTGGAGGACGATGTATTGAATCGGGACGCAATTTGAGTGTTCCATCGTCATTAGGAGGCCCTGAACGTTACAATTCACTATCAGTTTTTCGTCCGATTCGAAAATCTTTGAGTCTCAGCAGGCCTGCCATAAGATGCCCGAGGCAGCAATAGACCCATGAAGTCAAGTCTGCAGGAGGACGATGTATTGAATCAGGACGCAATTTGAGTGATCCATCGTCATTAGGTGGCCCTGAACGTTACAATTCACTATCAGTTTTCCGTCCCATTCGATAATCTAGACTCACAGCAGAACGGCCATAAGGTGCCCGAGGCAGCAATAGACCCATGGAGACAAGTCGGCTGGGACGATGTATTAAATCGGGACGCAATTTGAGTGATTCATCGTCATTAGGTGGCCCTGAACGTTACAATTCACTATCAGTTTTTCGTCCCATTCGATAATCTAGATTAACAGCAGAACGGCCATAAGGTGCCCGAGGCAGCAATAGACCCATGGAGTCAACTCGGCTGGAGGACGATGTATTGAATCGGGACGCAATTTGCGTGGTCCATCGTCATTAGGTGGCCCTGAATGTTTCAATTCACCATCAGTTTTTCGTCCGATTCGAAAATCTTTGACTCACAGCAGAACGGCCATTAGGTGCCCGAGGCAGCAATCGACCCATGGAGACAAGTCTGCTGGAGGACGATGTATTGAATCGGGACGCAATTTGAGTGATCCATCGTCATTAGGAGGCCCTGAACATTACAATTCACTATCAGTTTTTCGTCCCATTCGATAATCTAGACTCACAGCAGAACGGCCATAAGGTGCCCGAGGTTGCAATAGACCCATGGAGTCAAGTCGGCTGGAGGACGATGTATTGAATCGGGACGCAATTTGAGTGATCCATCGTCATTAGGAGGCCCTGAACGTTACAATTCACTATCAGTTTTTCGTCCCATTCGATAATCTAGACTCACAGCAGAACGGCCATAAGGTGCCCGAGGCAGCAATAGACACATGGAGATAAGTCTGCTGGAGGACGATGTATTGAATCGGGACGCAATTTGAGTGATCCATCGTCATTAGGAGGCCCTGAACGTTACAAAACGTTACAATTCACTATCAGTTTTTTGTCCCATTCGATAATCTAGACTCACAGCAGAACGACCATAAGGTGCCCGAGGCAGCAATAGACCCATGGAGTCAAGTCGGCTGGAGGACGATGTATTGAATCGGGACGCAATTTGAGTGGTCCATCGTCATTAGGTGGCCCTGAACGTTACAATACACTATCAGTTTTTCGTCCGATTCGAAAATCTTTGACTCACAGCAGAACGGCCATAAGGTGCCCGAGGCAGCAATAGACGCATGGAGACAAGTCTGCTGGAGGACGATGTATTGAATCGGGACGCAATTTGAGTGTTCCATCGTCATTAGGAGGCCCTGAACGTTACAATTCACTATCAGTTTTTCGTCCGATTCGAAAATCTTTGAGTCACAGCAGGCCTGCCATGAGGTGCCCGAGGCAGCAATAGACCCATGGAGACAAGTCTGCTGGAGGACGATGTATTGAACCGGGACGCAATTTGAGTGATCCATCGTCATTAGGTGGCCCTGAACGTTACAATTCACTATCAGTTTTTCATCCCATTCTATAATCTAGACTCACAGCAGAACGGCCATAAGGTGCCCGAGGCAGCAATAGACCCATGGAGACAAGTCCGCTGGAGGACGATGTATTGAATCGGGACGCAATTTGAGTGATCCATCGTCATTAGGAGGCCCTGAACGTTACAATAATTCGATAATCTAGACTCACAGCAGAACGGCCATAAGGTGCCCGAGGCAGCAATAGACCCATGGAGACAAGTCTGCTGGAGGACGATGTATTGAATCAGGACGCAATTTGAGTGATCCATCGTCATTAGGTGGCCCTGAACGTTACAATTCACTATCAGTTTTTCGTCCCATTCGATAATCTAGACTCGCAGCAGATGGGCCATAAGGTGCCCGAGGCAGCAATAGACCCATGGAGACAAGTCGGCTGGGGACGATGTATTGAATCGGGACGCAATTTGAGTGATCCATCGTCATTAGGTGGCCTTGAATGTTACAAATCACTATCAGTTTTTCGTCCGATTCGAAAATCTTTGACTCACAGCAGAACGGCTGCCCGAGGCAGCAATCGACCCATGGAGACAAGTCTGCTGGAGGACGATGTATTGAATCGGGGCGCAATTTGAGTGATCCATCGTCATTAGGTGGCCCTGAACGTTACAATTCACTATCAGTTTTTCGTCCCATTCGATAATCTAGTTTAACAGCAGAACGGCCATAAGGTGCCCGAGGCAGCAATAGATCAATGGAGTCAACTCGGCTGGAGGACGATGTATTGAATCGGGACGCAATTTGCGTGGTCCATCGTCATTAGGTGGCCCTGAATGTTACAATTCACTATCAGTTTTTCGTCCGATTCGAAAATCTTTAACTCACAGCAGAACGGCCATTAGGTGCCCGAGGCAGCATTCGACCCATGGAGACAAGTCTGCTGGAGGACGATGTATTGAATCGGGACGCAATTTGAGAGATCCATCGTCATTAGGTGGCCCTGAACGTTACAATTCACTATCAGTTTTTCGTCCCATTCGATAATCTAGACTCACAGCAGAACGGCCATAAGGTGCCCGAGGCAGCAATAGACCCATGGAGTCAAGTCGGCTGGAGGACGATGTATTGAATCGGGACGCAATTTGAGTGATCCATCGTCATTAGGTGGCCCTGAATGTTACAATTCACTATCAGTTTTTCGTCAGATTCGAAGATCTTTGTCTCACAGCAGAACGGCCATAAGGTGCCCGAGGCAGCAATAGACCCATGATGACAAGTCGGCTGGAGGACGATGTATTGAATCGGGACGCAATTTGAGTGCTCCATCGTCATTAGGTGGCCCTGAACGTTACAATTCACTATCAGTTTTTCGTCCCATTCGATAATCTAGAGTCACAGCAGAACGGCCATAAGGTGCCCGAGGCAGCAATAGACCCATGGAGACAAGTCTGCTGGAGGACGATGTATTGAATCGGGACGCAATTTGAGTGATCCATCGTCATTAGGAGGCCCTGAACGTTACAATTCACTATCAGTTTTTTGTCCCATTCGATAATCTAGACTCACAGCAGAACGGCCATAAGGTGCCCGAGGCAGCAATAGACCCATGGAGTCAAGTCGGCTGGAGGACGATGTATTGAATCGGGACGCAATTTGAGTGCTCCATCGTCATTAGGTGGCCCTGAACGGTACAATTCACTATCAGTTTTTCATCCCATTCTATAATCTAGACTCACAGCAGAACGGCCATAAGGTGCCCGAGGCAGCAATAGTCCCATGGAGTCAAGTCGGCTAGTGGACGATGTACAGAATCGGGACGCAATTTGAGTGATCCATCGTCATTAGGTGGCCCTGATCGTTACAATTCAGTATCAGTTTTTCGTCCCATTCGATAATCTAGATTCACAGCAGAACGGCCATAAGGTGCCCGAGGCAGCATTCGACCCATGGAGACAAGTCTGCTGGAAGACGATGTATTGAATCGGGACGCAATTTGAGAGATCCATCGTCATTAGGTGGCCCTGAACGTTACAATTCACTATCAGTTTTTCGTCCCATTCGATAATCTAGACTCACAGCAGAACGGCCATCAGGTGCCCGAGGCAGCAATAGACCCATGGAGTCAAGTCGGCTGGAGGACGATGTATTGAATCGGGACGCAATTTGAGTGATCCATCGTCATTAGGTGGCCCTGAATGTTACAATTCACTATCAGTTTTTCGTCAGATTCGAAGATCTTTGTCTCACAGCAGAACGGCCATAAGGTGCCCGAGGCAGCAATAGACCCATGATGACAAGTCGGCTGGAGGACGATGTATTGAATCGGGACGCAATTTGAGTGCTCCATCGTCATTAGGTGGCCCTGAACGTTACAATTCACTATCAGTTTTTCGTCCCATTCGATAATCTAGAGTCACAGCAGAACGGCCATAAGGTGCCCGAGGCAGCAATAGACCCATGGAGACAAGTCTGCTGGAGGACGATGTATTGAATCGGGACGCAATTTGAGTGATCCATCGTCATTAGGAGGCCCTGAACGTTACAATTCACTATCAGTTTTTTGTCCCATTCGATAATCTAGACTCACAGCAGAACGGCCATAAGGTGCCCGAGGCAGCAATAGACCCATGGAGTCAAGTCGGCTGGAGGACGATGTATTGAATCGGGACGCAATTTGAGTGCTCCATCGTCATTAGGTGGCCCTGAACGGTACAATTCACTATCAGTTTTTCATCCCATTCTATAATCTAGACTCACAGCAGAACGGCCATAAGGTGCCCGAGGCAGCAATAGTCCCATGGAGTCAAGTCGGCTAGTGGACGATGTACAGAATCGGGACGCAATTTGAGTGATCCATCGTCATTAGGTGGCCCTGATCGTTACAATTCAGTATCAGTTTTTCGTCCCATTCGATAATCTAGATTCACAGCAGAACGGCCATAAGGTGCCCGAGGCAGCAATAGACCCATGGAGTCAACTCGGCTGGAGGACGATGTATTGAATCGGGACTCATTTTGCGTGGTCCATCGTCATTAGGTGGCCCTGAATGTTACAATTCACTATCAGTTTTTCGTCCGATTCGAAAATCTTTGACTCACAGCAGAACGGCCATTAGGTGCCCGAGGCAGCAATCAACCCATGGAGACAAGTCTGCTGGAGGACGATGTATTGAATCGGGACGCAATTTGAGTGATCCATCGTCATTAGGAGGCCCTGAACGTTACAATTCACTATCAGTTTTTTGTCCCATTCGATAATCTAGACTCACAGCAGAACGGCCATAAGGTGCCCGAGGCAGCAATAGACCCATGGAGTCAAGTCGGCTGGAGGACGATGTATTGAATCGGGACGCAGTTTGAGTGATCCATCGTCATTAGGTGGCCCTGAACGTTACAATTCACTATCAGTTTTTCGTCCGATTCGAAAATCTTTGACTCACAGCAGAACGGCCATAAGGTGCCCGAGGCAGCAATAGACGCATGGAGACAAGTCTGCTGGAGGACGATGTATTGAATCGGGACGCAATTTGAGTGTTCCATCGTCATTAGGAGGCCCTGAACGTTACAATTCACTATCAGTTTTTCGTCCGATTCGAAAATCTTTGAGTCACAGCAGGCCTGCCATAATGTGCCCGAGGCAGCAATAGACCCATGGAGACAAGTCTGCTGGAGGACGATGTATTGAATCGGGACGCAATTTGAGTGATCCATCGTCATTAGGAGGCCCTGAACGTTACAATTCACTATCAGTTTTTCGTCCCATTCGATAATCTAGACTCACGGCAGAACGGCCATAAGGTGCCCGAGGCAGCAATAGACCCATGGAGTCAAGTCGGCTGGAGGACGATGTATTGAATCGGGACGCAATTTGAGTGATCCATCGTCATTAGGAGGCCCTGAACGTTACAATTCACTATCAGTTTTTCGTCCCATTCGACAATCTAGACTCACAGCAGAACGGCCATAAGGTGCCCGAGGCAGCAATAGACCCATGGAGTCAAGTCGGCTGTAGGACGATGTATTGAATCGGGACGCAATTTGAGAGATCCATCGTCATTAGGTGGCCCTGAACGCTACAATTCACTAACAGTTTTTCGTCCCATTCGATAATCTAGACTCACAGCAGAACGGCCATAAGGTGCCCGAGGCAGCAATAGACCCATGGAGACAAGTCGGCTGGGACGATGTATTAAATCGGGACGCAATTTGAGTGATCCATCGTCATTAGGTGGCCCTGAACGTTACAATTCACTATCAGTTTTTCGTCCCATTCGATAATCTAGATTCACAGCAGAACGGCCATAAGGTGCCCGAGGCAGCAATAGACGCATGGAGACAAGTCTGCTGGAGGACGATGTATTGAATCGGGACGCAATTTGAGTGTTCCATCGTCATTAGGAGGCCCTGAACGTTACAATTCACTATCAGTTTTTCGTCCGATTCGAAAATCTTTGAGTCACAGCAGGCCTGCCATAAGATGCCAGAGGCAGCAATAGACCCATGAAGTCAAGTCTGCAGGAGGACGATGTATTGAATCAGGACGCAATTTGAGTGATCCATCGTCATTAGGTGGCCCTGAACGTTACAATTCACTATCAGTTTTCCGTCCCATTCGATAATCTAGACTCACAGCAGAACGGCCATAAGGTGCCCGAGGCAGCAATAGACCCATGGAGACAAGTCGGCTGGGACGATGTATTAAATCGGGACGCAATTTGAGTGATTCATCGTCATTAGGTGGCCCTGAACGTTACAATTCACTATCAGTTTTTCGTCCCATTCGATAATCTAGATTCACAGCAGAACGGCCATAAGGTGCCCGAGGCAGCAATAGACCCATGGAGTCAACTCGGCTGGAGGACGATGTATTGAATCGGGACGCAATTTGCGTGGTCCATCGTCATTAGGTGGCCCTGAATGTTTCAATTCACTATCAGTTTTTCGTCCGATTCGAAAATCTTTGACTCACAGCAGAACGGCCATTAGGTGCCCGAGGCAGCAATCGACCCATGGAGACAAGTCTGCTGGAGGACGATGTATTGAATCGGGACGCAATTTGAGTGATCCATCGTCATTAGGAGGCCCTGAACATTACAATTCACTATCAGTTTTTCGTCCCATTCGATAATCTAGACTCACAGCAGAACGGCCATAAGGTGCCCGAGGTTGCAATAGACCCATGGAGTCAAGTCGGCTGGAGGACGATGTATTGAATCGGGACGCAATTTGAGTGATCCATCGTCATTAGGAGGCCCTGAACGTTACAATTCACTATCAGTTTTTCGTCCCATTCGATAATCTAGACTCACAGCAGAACGGCCATAAGGTGCCCGAGGCAGCAATAGACACATGGAGACAAGTCTGCTGGAGGACGATGTATTGAATCGGGACGCAATTTGAGTGATCCATCGTCATTAGGAGGCCCTGAACTTTACAAAACGTTACAATTCACTATCAGTTTTTTGTCCCATTCGATAATCTAGACCCACAGCAGAACGACCATAAGGTGCCCGAGGCAGCAATAGACCCATGGAGTCAAGTCGGCTGGAGGACGATGTATTGAATCGGGACGCAATTTGAGTGGTCCATCGTCATTAGGTGGCCCTGAACGTTACAATACACTATCAGTTTTTCGTCCGATTCGAAAATCTTTGACTCACAGCAGAACGGCCATAAGGTGCCCGAGGCAGCAATAGACGCATGGAGACAAGTCTGCTGGAGGACGATGTATTGAATCGGGACGCAATTTGAGTGTTCCATCGTCATTAGGAGGCCCTGAACGTTACAATTCACTATCAGTTTTTCGTCCGATTCGAAAATCTTTGAGTCACAGCAGGCCTGCCATGAGGTGCCCGAGGCAGCAATAGACCCATGGAGACAAGTCTGCTGGAGGACGATGTATTGCATCGGGACGCAATTTGAGTGTTCCATCGTCATTAGGTGGCCCTAAACGTTACAATTCACTATCAGTTTTTCATCCCATTCTATAATCTAGACTCACAGCAGAACGGCCTTAAGGTGCCCGAGGCAGCAATAGACCCATGGAGACAAGTCCGCTGGAGGACGATGTATTGAATCGGGACGCAATTTGAGTGATCCATCGTCATTAGGAGGCCCTGAACGTTACAATAATTCGATAATCTAGACTCACAGCAGAACGGCCATAAGGTGCCCGAGGCAGCAATAGACCCATGGAGACAAGTCTGCTGGAGGACGATGTATTGAATCAGGACGCAATTTGAGTGATCCATCGTCATTAGGTGGCCCTGAACGTTACACTTCACTATCAGTTTTTCGTCCCATTCGATAATCTAGACTCACAGCAGATGGGCCATAAGGTGCCCGGGGCAGCAATAGACCCATGGAGACAAGTCGGCTGGGGACGATGTATTGAATCGGGACGCAATTTGGGTGATCCATCGTCATTAGGTGGCCCTGAACGTTACAATTCACTATCAGTTTTTCGTACAATTCGATAATCTAGATTCACAGCAGAACGCCCATAAGGTGCCCGAGGCAGCAATAGACCCATGGAGTCAACTCGGCTCCAGGACGATGTATTGAATCGGGACGCAATTTGCGTGGTCCATCGTCATTAGGTGGCCTTGAATGTTACAAATCACTATCAGTTTTTCGTCCGATTCGAAAATCTTTGACTCACAGCAGAACGGTTGCCCGAGGCAGCAATCGACCCATGGAGACAAGTCTGCTGGAGGACGATGTATTGAATCGGGGCGCAATTTGAGTGATCCATCGTCATTAGGTGGCCCTGAACGTTACAATTCACTATCAGTTTTTCGTCCCATTCGATAATCTAGATTAACAGCAGAACGGCCATAAGGTGCCCGAGGCAGCAATAGATCAATGGAGTCAACTAGGCTGGAGGACGATGTATTGAATCGGGACGCAATTTGCGTGGTCCATCGTCATTAGGTGGCCCTGAATGTTACAATTCACTATCAGTTTTTCGTCCGATTCGAAAATCTTTAACTCACAGCAGAACGGCCATTAGGTGCCCGAGGCAGCATTCGACCCATGGAGACAAGTCTGCTGGAGGACGATGTATTGAATCGGGACGCAATTTGAGTGATCCATCGTCATTAGGAGGCCCTGAACGTTACAATTCAATATCAGTTTTTCGTCCCATTCGACAATCTAGACTCACAGCAGAACGGCCATAAGGTGCCAGAGGCAGCAATAGACCCATGGAGTCAAGTCGGCTGGAGGACGATGTATTGAATCGGGACGCAATTTGAGAGATCCATCGTCATTAGGTGGCCCTGAACGTTACAATTCACTATCAGTTTTTCGTCCCATTCGATAATCTAGACTCACAGCAGAACGGCCATAAGGTGCCCGAGGCAGCAATAGACCCATGGAGTCAAGTCGGCTGGAGGACGATGTATTGAATCGGGACGCAATTTGAGTGATCCATCGTCATTAGGTGGCCCTGAACGTTACAATTCACTATCAGTTTTTCGTCCCATTCGATAATCTAGAGTCACAGCAGAACGGCCATAAGGTGCCCGAGGCAGCAATAGACCCATGGAGACAAGTCTGCTGGAGGACGATGTATTGAATCGGGACGCAATTTGAGTGATCCATCGTCATTAGGAGGCCCTGAACGTTACAATTCACTATCAGTTTTTTGTCCCATTCGATAATCTAGACTCACAGCAGAACGGCCATAAGGTGCCCGAGGCAGCAATAGACCCATGGAGTCAAGTCGGCTGGAGGACGATGTATTGAATCGGGACGCAATTTGAGTGCTCCATCGTCATTAGGTGGCCCTGAACGGTACAATTCACTATCAGTTTTTCATCCCATTCTATAATCTAGACTCACAGCAGAACGGCCATAAGGTGCCCGAGGCAGCAATAGTCCCATGGAGTCAAGTCGGCTAGTGGACGATGTACAGAATCGGGACGCAATTTGAGTGATCCATCGTCATTAGGTGGCCCTGATCGTTACAATTCACTATCAGTTTTTCGTCCCATTCGATAATCTAGATTCACAGCAGAACGGCCATAAGGTGCCCGAGGCAGCAATAGACCCATGGAGTCAAGTCGGCTGGAGGACGATGTATTGAATCGGGACGCAGTTTGAGTGATCCATCGTCATTAGGTGGCCCTGACCGTTACAATTCACTATCAGTTTTTCGTCCGATTCGAAAATCTTTGACTCACAGCAGAACGGCCATAAGGTGCCCGAGGCAGCAATAGACGCATGGAGACAAGTCTGCTGGAGGACGATGTATTGAATCGGGACGCAATTTGAGTGTTCCATCGTCATTAGGAGGCCCTGAACGTTACAATTCACTATCAGTTTTTCGTCCGATTCGAAAATCTTTGAGTCACAGCAGGCCTGCCATAATGTGCCCGAGGCAGCAATAGACCCATGGAGACAAGTCTGCTGGAGGACGATGTATTGAATCGGGACGCAATTTGAGTGATCCATCGTCATTAGGAGGCCCTGAAAGTTACAATTCACTATCAGTTTTTCGTCCGCTTCGAAAATCTTTGACTCACAGCGGAACGGCCATTAGGTGCCCGAGGCAGCAATCGACCCATGGAGACAAGTCTGCTGGAGGACGATGTATTGAATCGGGACGCAATTTGAGTGATCCATCGTCATTAGGAGGCCCTGAACGTTACAATTCACTATCAGTTTTTCGTCCCATTCGATAATCTAGACTCACAGCAGAACGGCCATGGGGTGCCCGAGGCAGCAATAGACACATGGAGACAAGTCTGCTGGAGGACGATGTATTGAATCGGGACGCAATTTGAGTGATCCATCGTCATTAGGAGGCCCTGAACGTTACAATTCACTATCAGTTTTTTGTCCCATTCGATAATCTAGACTCACAGCAGAACGGCCATAAGGTGCCCGAGGCAGCAATAGACCCATGGAGTCAAGTCGGCTGGAGGACGATGTATTGAATCGGGACGCAGTTTGAGTGATCCATCGTCATTAGGTGGCCCTGAACGTTACAATTCACTATCAGTTTTTCGTCCGATTCGAAAATCTTTGACTCACAGCAGAACGGCCATAAGGTGCCCGATGCAGCAATAGACGCATGGAGACAAGTCTGCTGGAGGACGATGTATTGAATCGGGACGCAATTTGAGTGTTCCATCGTCATTAGGAGGCCCTGAACGTTACAATTCACTATCAGTTTTTCGTCCGATTCGAAAATCTTTGAGTCACAGCAGGCCTGCCATAATGTGCCCGAGGCAGCAATAGACCCATGGAGACAAGTCTGCTGGAGGACGATGTATTGAATCGGGACGCAATTTGAGTGATCCATCGTCATTAGGAGGCCCTGAACGTTACAATTCACTATCAGTTTTTCGTCCCATTCGATAATCTAGACTCACAGCAGAACGGCCATAAGGTGCCCGAGGCAGCAATAGACCCATGGAGTCAAGTCGGCTGGAGGACGATGTATTGAATCGGGACGCAATTTGAGTGATCCATCGTCATTAGGAGGCCCTGAACGTTACAATTCACTATCAGTTTTTCGTCCCATTCGACAATCTAGACTCACAGCAGAACGGCCATAAGGTGCCCGAGGCAGCAATAGACCCATGGAGTCAAGTCGGCTGGAGGACGATGTATTGAATCGGGACGCAATTTGAGAGATCCATCGTCATTAGGTGGCCCTGAACGTTACAATTCACTATCAGTTTTTCGTCCCATTCGATAATCTAGACTCACAGCAGAACGGCCATAAGGTGCCCGAGGCAGCAATAGACCCATGGAGACAAGTCGGCTGGGACGATGTATTAAATCGGGACGCAATTTGAGTGATCCATCGTCATTAGGTGGCCCTGAACGTTACAATTCACTATCAGTTTTTCGTCCCATTCGATAATCTAGATTCACAGCAGAACGGCCATAAGGTGCCCGAGGCAGCAATAGACCCATGGAGTCAACTCGGCTGGAGGACGATGTATTGAATCGGGACGCAATTTGCGTGGTCCATCGTCTTTAGGTGGCCCTGAATGTTACAATTCACTATCAGTTTTTCGTCCGATTCGAAAATCTTTGACTCACAGCAGAACGGCCATTAGGTGCCCGAGGCAGCAATCGACCCATGGAGACAAGTCTGCTGGAGGACGATGTATTGAATCGGGACGCAATTTGAGTGATCCATCGTCATTAGGAGGCCCTGAACGTTACAATTCACTATCAGTTTTTCGTCCCATTCGATAATCTAGACTCACAGCAGAACGGCCATGGGGTGCCCGAGGCAGCAATAGACCCATGATGACAAGTCGGCTGGAGGACGATGTATTGAATCGGGACGCAATTTGAGTGCTCCATCGTCATTAGGTGGCCCTGAACGTTACAATTCACTATCAGTTTTTCGTCCCATTCGATAATCTAGAGTCACAGCAGAACGGCCATAAGGTGCCCGAGGCAGCAATAGACCCATGGAGACAAGTCTGCTGGAGGACGATGTATTGAATCGGGACGCAATTTGAGTGATCCATCGTCATTAGGAGGCCCTGAACGTTACAATTCACTATCAGTTTTTTGTCCCATTCGATAATCTAGACTCACAGCAGAACGGCCATAAGGTGCCCGAGGCAGCAATAGACCCATGGAGTCAAGTCGGCTGGAGGACGATGTATTGAATCGGGACGCAATTTGAGTGCTCCATCGTCATTAGGTGGCCCTGAACGGTACAATTCACTATCAGTTTTTCATCCCATTCTATAATCTAGACTCACAGCAGAACGGCCATAAGGTGCCCGAGGCAGCAATAGTCCCATGGAGTCAAGTCGGCTAGTGGACGATGTACAGAATCGGGACGCAATTTGAGTGATCCATCGTCATTAGGTGGCCCTGATCGTTACAATTCAGTATCAGTTTTTCGTCCCATTCGATAATCTAGATTCACAGCAGGCCTGCCATAAGGTGCCCGAGGCAGCAATAGACCCATGGAGACAAGTCTGCTGGAGGACGATGTATTGAATCGGGACGCAATTTGAGTGATCCATCGTCATTAGGAGGCCCTGAACGTTACAATTCACTATCAGTTTTTTGTCCCATTCGATAATCTAGACTCACAGCAGAACGGCCATAAGGTGCCCGAGGCAGCAATAGACCCATGGAGTCAAGTCGGCTGGAGGACGATGTATTGAATCGGGACGCAATTTGAGTGCTCCATCGTCATTAGGTGGCCCTGAACGGTACAATTCACTATCAGTTTTTCGTCCCATTCGATAATCTAGACTCACGGCAGAACGGCCATAAGGTGCCCGAGGCAGCAATAGACCCATGGAGTCAAGTCGGCTGGAGGACGATGTATTGAATCGGGACGCAATTTGAGTGATCCATCGTCATTAGGAGGCCCTGAACGTTACAATTCACTATCAGTTTTTCGTCCCATTCGACAATCTAGACTCACAGCAGAACGGCCATAAGGTGCCCGAGGCAGCAATAGACCCATGGAGTCAAGTCGGCTGTAGGACGATGTATTGAATCGGGACGCAATTTGAGAGATCCATCGTCATTAGGTGGCCCTGAACGCTACAATTCACTAACAGTTTTTCGTCCCATTCGATAATCTAGACTCACAGCAGAACGGCCATAAGGTGCCCGAGGCAGCAATAGACCCATGGAGACAAGTCGGCTGGGACGATGTATTAAATCGGGACGCAATTTGAGTGATCCATCGTCATTAGGTGGCCCTGAACGTTACAATTCACTATCAGTTTTTCGTCCCATTCGATAATCTAGATTCACAGCAGAACGGCCATAAGGTGCCCGAGGCAGCAATAGACGCATGGAGACAATTCTGCTGGAGGACGATGTATTGAATCGGGACGCAATTTGAGTGTTCCATCGTCATTAGGAGGCCCTGAACGTTACAATTCACTATCAGTTTTTCGTCCGATTCGAAAATCTTTGAGTCACAGCAGGCCTGCCATAAGTTGCCAGAGGCAGCAATAGACCCATGAAGTCAAGTCTGCAGGAGGACGATGTATTGAATCAGGACGCAATTTGAGTGATCCATCGTCATTAGGTGGCCCTGAACGTTACAATTCACTATCAGTTTTCCGTCCCATTCGATAATCTAGACTCACAGCAGAACGGCCATAAGGTGCCCGAGGCAGCAATAGACCCATGGAGACAAGTCGGCTGGGACGATGTATTAAATCGGGACGCAATTTGAGTGATTCATCGTCATTAGGTGGCCCTGAACGTTACAATTCACTATCAGTTTTTCGTCCCATTCGATAATCTAGATTCACAGCAGAACGGCCATAAGGTGCCCGAGGCAGCAATAGACCCATGGAGTCAACTCGGCTGGAGGACGATGTATTGAATCGGGACGCAATTTGCGTGGTCCATCGTCATTAGGTGGCCCTGAATGTTTCAATTCACTATCAGTTTTTCGTCCGATTCGAAAATCTTTGACTCACAGCAGAACGGCCATTAGGTGCCCGAGGCAGCAATCGACCCATGGAGACAAGTCTGCTGGAGGACGATGTATTGAATCGGGACGCAATTTGAGTGATCCATCGTCATTAGGAGGCCCTGAACATTACAATTCACTATCAGTTTTTCGTCCCATTCGATAATCTAGACTCACAGCAGAACGGCCATAAGGTGCCCGAGGTTGCAATAGACCCATGGAGACAAGTCGGCTGGAGGACGATGTATTGAATCGGGACGCAATTTGAGTGATCCATCGTCATTAGGAGGCCCTGAACGTTACAATTCACTATCAGTTTTTCGTCCCATTCGATAATCTAGACTCACAGCAGAACGGCCATAAGGTGCCCGAGGCAGCAATAGACACATGGAGACAAGTCTGCTGGAGGACGATGTATTGAATCGGGACGCAATTTGAGTGATCCATCGTCATTAGGAGGCCCTGAACTTTACAAAACGTTACAATTCACTATCAGTTTTTTGTCCCATTCGATAATCTAGACCCACAGCAGAACGACCATAAGGTGCCCGAGGCAGCAATAGACCCATGGAGTCAAGTCGGCTGGAGGACGATGTATTGAATCGGGACGCAATTTGAGTGGTCCATCGTCATTAGGTGGCCCTGAACGTTACAATACACTATCAGTTTTTCGTCCGATTCGAAAATCTTTGACTCACAGCAGAACGGCCATAAGGTGCCCGAGGCAGCAATAGACGCATGGAGACAAGTCTGCTGGAGGACGATGTATTGAATCGGGACGCAATTTGAGTGTTCCATCGTCATTAGGAGGCCCTGAACGTTACAATTCACTATCAGTTTTTCGTCCGATTCGAAAATCTTTGAGTCACAGCAGGCCTGCCATGAGGTGCCCGAGGCAGCAATAGACCCATGGAGACAAGTCTGCTGGAGGACGATGTATTGCATCGGGACGCAATTTGAGTGTTCCATCGTCATTAGGTGGCCCTAAACGTTACAATTCACTATCAGTTTTTCATCCCATTCTATAATCTAGACTCACAGCAGAACGGCCTTAAGGTGCCCGAGGCAGCAATAGACCCATGGAGACAAGTCCGCTGGAGGACGATGTATTGAATCGGGACGCAATTTGAGTGATCCATCGTCATTAGGAGGCCCTGAACGTTACAATAATTCGATAATCTAGACTCACAGCAGAACGGCCATAAGGTGCCCGAGGCAGCAATAGACCCATGGAGACAAGTCTGCTGGAGGACGATGTATTGAATCAGGACGCAATTTGAGTGATCCATCGTCATTAGGTGGCCCTGAACGTTACACTTCACTATCAGTTTTTCGTCCCATTCGATAATCTAGACTCACAGCAGATGGGCCATAAGGTGCCCGGGGCAGCAATAGACCCATGGAGACAAGTCGGCTGGGGACGATGTATTGAATCGGGACGCAATTTGGGTGATCCATCGTCATTAGGTGGCCCTGAACGTTACAATTCACTATCAGTTTTTCGTACAATTCGATAATCTAGATTCACAGCAGAACGCCCATAAGGTGCCCGAGGCAGCAATAGACCCATGGAGTCAACTCGGCTCGAGGACGATGTATTGAATCGGGACGCAATTTGCGTGGTCCATCGTCATTAGGTGGCCTTGAATGTTACAAATCACTATCAGTTTTTCGTCCGATTCGAAAATCTTTGACTCACAGCAGAACGGTTGCCCGAGGCAGCAATCGACCCATGGAGACAAGTCTGCTGGAGGACGATGTATTGAATCGGGGCGCAATTTGAGTGATCCATCGTCATTAGGTGGCCCTGAACGTTACAATTCACTATCAGTTTTTCGTCCCATTCGATAATCTAGATTAACAGCAGAACGGCCATAAGGTGCCCGAGGCAGCAATAGATCAATGGAGTCAACTCGGCTGGAGGACGATGTATTGAATCGGGACGCAATTTGCGTGGTCCATCGTCATTAGGTGGCCCTGAATGTTACAATTCACTATCAGTTTTTCGTCCGATTCGAAAATCTTTAACTCACAGCAGAACGGCCATTAGGTGCCCGAGGCAGCATTCGACCCATGGAGACAAGTCTGCTGGAGGACGATGTATTGAATCGGGACGCAATTTGAGTGATCCATCGTCATTAGGAGGCCCTGAACGTTACAATTCAATATCAGTTTTTCGTCCCATTCGACAATCTAGACTCACAGCAGAACGGCCATAAGGTGCCAGAGGCAGCAATAGACCCATGGAGTCAAGTCGGCTGGAGGACGATGTATTGAATCGGGACGCAATTTGAGAGATCCATCGTCATTAGGTGGCCCTGAACGTTACAATTCACTATCAGTTTTTCGTCCCATTCGATAATCTAGACTCACAGCAGAACGGCCATAAGGTGCCCGAGGCAGCAATAGACCCATGGAGTCAAGTCGGCTGGAGGACGATGTATTGAATCGGGACGCAATTTGAGTGATCCATCGTCATTAGGTGGCCCTGAATGTTACAATTCACTATCAGTTTTTCGTCAGATTCGAAGATCTTTGTCTCACAGCAGAACGGCCATAAGGTGCCCGAGGCAGCAATAGACCCATGATGACAAGTCGGCTGGAGGACGATGTATTGAATCGGGACGCAATTTGAGTGCTCCATCGTCATTAGGTGGCCCTGAACGTTACAATTCACTATCAGTTTTTCGTCCCATTCGATAATCTAGAGTCACAGCAGAACGGCCATAAGGTGCCCGAGGCAGCAATAGACCCATGGAGACAAGTCTGCTGGAGGACGATGTATTGAATCGGGACGCAATTTGAGTGATCCATCGTCATTAGGAGGCCCTGAACGTTACAATTCACTATCAGTTTTTTGTCCCATTCGATAATCTAGACTCACAGCAGAACGGCCATAAGGTGCCCGAGGCAGCAATAGACCCATGGAGTCAAGTCGGCTGGAGGACGATGTATTGAATCGGGACGCAATTTGAGTGCTCCATCGTCATTAGGTGGCCCTGAACGGTACAATTCACTATCAGTTTTTCATCCCATTCTATAATCTAGACTCACAGCAGAACGGCCATAAGGTGCCCGAGGCAGCAATAGTCCCATGGAGTCAAGTCGCCTAGTGGACGATGTACAGAATCGGGACGCAATTTGAGTGATCCATCGTCATTAGGTGGCCCTGATCGTTACAATTCACTATCAGTTTTTCGTCCCATTCGATAATCTAGATTCACAGCAGAACGGCCATAAGGTGCCCGAGGCAGCAATAGACCCATGGAGTCAAGTCGGCTGGAGGACGATGTATTGAATCGGGACGCAGTTTGAGTGATCCATCGTCATTAGGTGGCCCTGACCGTTACAATTCACTATCAGTTTTTCGTCCGATTCGAAAATCTTTGACTCACAGCAGAACGGCCATAAGGTGCCCGAGGCAGCAATAGACGCATGGAGACAAGTCTGCTGGAGGACGATGTATTGAATCGGGACGCAATTTGAGTGTTCCATCGTCATTAGGAGGCCCTGAACGTTACAATTCACTATCAGTTTTTCGTCCGATTCGAAAATCTTTGAGTCACAGCAGGCCTGCCATAATGTGCCCGAGGCAGCAATAGACCCATGGAGACAAGTCTGCTGGAGGACGATGTATTGAATCGGGACGCAATTTGAGTGATCCATCGTCATTAGGAGGCCCTGAACGTTACAATTCACTATCAGTTTTTCGTCCCATTCGATAATCTAGACTCACAGCAGAACGGCCATGGGGTGCCCGAGGCAGCAATAGACACATGGAGACAAGTCTGCTGGAGGACGATGTATTGAATCGGGACGCAATTTGAGTGATCCATCGTCATTAGGAGGCCCTGAACGTTACAATTCACTATCAGTTTTTTGTCCCATTCGATAATCTAGACTCACAGCAGAACGGCCATAAGGTGCCCGAGGCAGCAATAGACCCATGGAGTCAAGTCGGCTGGAGGACGATGTATTGAATCGGGACGCAGTTTGAGTGATCCATCGTCATTAGGTGGCCCTGAACGTTACAATTCACTATCAGTTTTTCGTCCGATTCGAAAATCTTTGACTCACAGCAGAACGGCCATAAGGTGCCCGAGGCAGCAATAGACGCATGGAGACAAGTCTGCTGGAGGACGATGTATTGAATCGGGACGCAATTTGAGTGTTCCATCGTCATTAGGAGGCCCTGAACGTTACAATTCACTATCAGTTTTTCGTCCGATTCGAAAATCTTTGAGTCACAGCAGGCCTGCCATAATGTGCCCGAGGCAGCAATAGACCCATGGAGACAAGTCTGCTGGAGGACGATGTATTGAATCGGGACGCAATTTGAGTGATCCATCGTCATTAGGAGGCCCTGAACGTTACAATTCACTATCAGTTTTTCGTCCCATTCGATAATCTAGACTCACAGCAGAACGGCCATAAGGTGCCCGAGGCAGCAATAGACCCATGGAGTCAAGTCGGCTGGAGGACGATGTATTGAATCGGGACGCAATTTGAGTGATCCATCGTCATTAGGAGGCCCTGAACGTTACAATTCACTATCAGTTTTTCGTCCCATTCGACAATCTAGACTCACAGCAGAACGGCCATAAGGTGCCCGAGGCAGCAATAGACCCATGGAGTCAAGTCGGCTGGAGGACGATGTATTGAATCGGGACGCAATTTGAGAGATCCATCGTCATTAGGTGGCCCTGAACGTTACAATTCACTATCAGTTTTTCGTCCCATTCGATAATCTAGACTCACAGCAGAACGGCCATAAGGTGCCCGAGGCAGCAATAGACCCATGGAGACAAGTCGGCTGGGACGATGTATTAAATCGGGACGCAATTTGAGTGATCCATCGTCATTAGGTGGCCCTGAACGTTACAATTCACTATCAGTTTTTCGTCCCATTCGATAATCTAGATTCACAGCAGAACGGCCATAAGGTGCCCGAGGCAGCAATAGACCCATGGAGTCAACTCGGCTGGAGGACGATGTATTGAATCGGGACGCAATTTGCGTGGTCCATCGTCTTTAGGTGGCCCTGAATGTTACAATTCACTATCAGTTTTTCGTCCGATTCGAAAATCTTTGACTCACAGCAGAACGGCCATTAGGTGCCCGAGGCAGCAATCGACCCATGGAGACAAGTCTGCTGGAGGACGATGTATTGAATCGGGACGCAATTTGAGTGATCCATCGTCATTAGGAGGCCCTGAACGTTACAATTCACTATCAGTTTTTCGTCCCATTCGATAATCTAGACTCACAGCAGAACGGCCATGGGGTGCCCGAGGCAGCAATAGACACATGGAGACAAGTCTGCTGGAACACGATGTATTGAATCGGGACGCAATTTGAGTGATCCATCGTCATTAGGAGGCCCTGAACGTTACAATTCACTATCAGTTTTTTGTCCGATTCGAAAATCTTTGAGTCACAGCAGGCCTGCCATAAGGTGCCCGAGGCAGCAATAGACCCATGGAGTCAAGTCGGCTGGAGGACGATGTATTGAATCGGGACGCAATTTGAGAGATCCATCGTCATTAGGTGGCCCTGAACGTTACAATTCACTATCAGTTTTTCGTCCCATTCGATAATCTAGACTCACAGCAGAACGGCCATAAGGTGCCCGAGGCAGCAATAGACACATTGAGACAAGTCTGCTGGAGGACGATGTATTAAATCGGGACGCAATTTGAGTGATCCATCGTCATTAGGAGGCCCTGAACGTTACAATTCACTATCAGTTTTTCGTCCGATTCGAAAATCTTTGAGTCACAGCAGGGCTGCCATAAGGTGCCCGAGGCAGCAATAGACCCATGGAGACAAGTCTGCTGGAGGACGATGTATTGAATCGGGACGCAATTTGAGTGATCCATCGTCATTAGGTGGCCCTGAACAATACAATTCACTATCAGTTTTTCATCCCATTCTATAATCTAGACTCACAGCAGAACGGCCATAAGGTGCCCGAGGCAGCAATAGTCCCATGGAGTCAAGTCGGCTGGGGACGATGTATTGAATCGGGACGCAATTTGAGTGATCCATAGTCATTAGGTGGCCCTGAACGTTACAATTCACTATCAGTTTTTCGTCCCATTCGATAATCTAGATTCACAGCAGAACGGCCATAAGGTGCCCGAGGCAGCAATAGACCCATGGAGTCAACTCGGCTGGAGGACGATGTATTGAATCGGGACGCAATTTGAGTGATCCATCGTCATTAGGAGGCCCTGAATGTTACAATAATTCGATAATCTAGACTCACAGCAGAACGGCCATAAGGTGCCCGAGGCAGCAATAGACCCATGGAGACAAGTCTGCTGGAGGACGATGTATTGAATCAGGACGCATTTTGAGTGATCCATCGTCATTAGGTGGCCCTGAACGTTACAATTCACTATCAGTTTTTCGTTCCATTCGATAATCTAGACTCACAGCAGATGGGCCATAAGGTGCCCGAGGCAGCAATAAACCCATGGAGACAAGTCGGCTGGGGACGATGTATTGAATCGGGACGCAATTTGAGTGATCCATCGTCATTAGGTGGCCCTGAACGTTACAATTCACTATCAGTTTCTCGTCCAATTCGATAATCTAGATTCACAGCAGAACGCCCATAAGGTGCCCGAGGCAGCAATAGACCCATGGAGTCAACTCGGCTGGAGGACGATGGATTGAATCGGGACGCAATTTGCGTGGTCCATCGTCATTAGGTGGCCTTGAATGTTACAATTCACTATCAGTTTTTCGTCCGATTCGAAATTCTTTGACTCACAGCAGAACGGCCATTAGGTGCCCGAGGCAGCAATCGACCCATGGAGACAAGTCTGCTGGAGGACGATGTATTGAATCGGGACGCAATTTGAGTGATGCATCGTCATTAGGTGGCCCTGAAAGTTACAATTCACTATCAGTTTTTCGTCCCATTCGATAATCTAGATTCACAGCAGAACGGCCATAAGGTGCCCGAGGCAATAGACCCATGCAGTCAAATCGGCTGGAGGACGATGTATTGAATCGGGACGCAATTTGCGTGGTCCATCGTCATTAGGTGGCCCTGAATGTTACAATTCACTATCAGTTTTTCGTCCGATTCGAAAATCTTTGACTCACAGCAGAACGGCCATAAGGTGCCCGAGGCAGCAATAGACCCATGGAGACAAGTCGGCAGGAGGACGATGTATTGAATCGGGACGCAATTTGAGTGATCCATCGTCATTAGGTGGCCCTGAAAGTTACAATTCACTATCAGTTTTTCGTCCGATTCGAAAATCTTTGACTCACAGCAGAACGGCCATAAGGTGCCCGAGGCAGCAATAGACCCATGGAGACAAGTCGGCTGGAGGACGATGTATTGAATCGGGACGCAATTTGCGTGGTCCATCGTCATTAGGTGGCCCTGAAAGTTACAATTCACTATCAGTTTTTCGTCCGATTCGAAAATCTTTGACTCACAGCAGAACGGCCATAAGGTGCCCGAGGCAGCAATAGACCCATGGAGACAAGTCGGCTGGGGACGATGTATTGAATCGGGACGCAATTTGAGTGATCCATCGTCATTAGGTGGCCCTGAACGTTACAATTCACTATCGGTTTTTCGTCCCATTCGATAATCTAGATTAACAGCAGAACGGCCATAAGGTGCCCGAGGCAGCAATAGACCAATGGAGTCAACTCGGCTGGAGGACGATGTATTGAATCGGGACGCAATTTGCGTGGTCCATCGTCATTAGGTGGCAATGAATGTTACAATTCACTATCAGTTTTTCGTCCGATTCGAAAATCTTTAACTCACAGCAGAACGGCCATTAGGTGCCCGAGGCAGCATTCGACCCATGGAGACAAGTCTGCTGGAGGACGATGTATTGAATCGGGACGCAATTTGAGTGATCCATCGTCATTAGGAGGCCCTGAACGTTACAATTCAATATCAGTTTTTCGTCCCATTCGATAATCTAGACTCACAGCAGAACGGCCATTAGGTGCCCGAGGCAGCATTCGACCCATGGAGACAAGTCTGCTGGAGGACGATGTATTGAATCGGGACGCAATTTGAGTGATCCATCGTCATTAGGAGGCCCTGAACGTTACAATTCACTATCAGTTTTTCGTCCCATTCGATAATCTAGACTCACAGCAGAACGGCCATAAAGTGCCCGAGGCAGCAATAGAACCATGGAGACAAGTCGGCTGGAGGACGATGTATTGAATCGGGACGCAATTTGAGTGTTCCATCGTCATTAGGAGGCCCTGAACGTTTCAATTCACTATCAGTTTTTCGTCCGATTCGAAAATCTTTGACTCACAGCAGAACGGCCATAAGGGGCCCGAGGCAGCAATAGACCCATGAAGTCAAGTCTGCTGGAGGACGATGTATTGAATCAGGACGCAATTTGAGTGATCCATCGTCATTAGGTGGCCCTGAACGTTACAATTCACTATCAGTTTTTCGTCCCATTCGATAATCTAGACTCACAGCAGAACGGCCATAAGGTGCCCGAGGCAGCAATAGACCCATGGAGACAAGTCGGCTGGGGACGATGTATTGAATCGGGACGCAATTTGAGTGATCCATCGTCATTAGGTGGCCCTGAACGTTACAATTCACTATCAGTTTTTCGTCCCATTCGATAATCTAGATTAACAGCAGAACGGCCATAAGGTGCCCGAGGCAGCAATAGACCAATGGAGTCA
The DNA here is from genome assembly GCF_023864275.1 of Schistocerca cancellata. Lineage (NCBI taxonomy): Eukaryota > Metazoa > Arthropoda > Insecta > Orthoptera > Acrididae > Schistocerca > Schistocerca cancellata. Next base: position 843,351,655 of record NC_064630.1, read on the forward strand.
ACTCGGCTGGAGAACGATGTATTGAATCGGGACGCAATTTGCGTGGTCCATCGTCATTAGGTGGCAATGAATGTTACAATTCACTATCAGTTTTTCGTCCGATTCGAAAATCTTTAACTCACAGCAGAACGGCCATTAGATGCCCGAGGCAGCATTCGACCCATGGAGACAAGTCTGCTGGAGGACGATGTATTGAATCGGGACGCAATTTGAGTGATCCATCGTCATTAGGAGGCCCTGAACGTTACAATTCAATATCAGTTTTTCGTCCCATTCGATAATCTAGACTCACAGCAGAACGGCCATTAGGTGCCCGAGGCAGCATTCGACCCATGGAGACAAGTCTGCTGGAGGACGATGTATTGAATCGGGACGCAATTTGAGTGATCCATCGTCATTAGGAGGCCCTGAACGTTACAATTCACTATCAGTTTTTCGTCCCATTCGATAATCTAGACTCACAGCAGAACGGCCATAAGGTGCCCGAGGCAGCAATAGACCCATGGAGTCAAGTCGGCTGGAGGACGATGTATTGAATCGGGACGCAATTTGAGTGATCCATCGTCATTAGGAGGCCCTGAACGTTACAATTCACTATCAGTTTTTCGTCCCATTCGACAATCTAGACTCACAGCAGAACAGCCATAAGGTGCCCGAGGCAGCAATAGACCCAAGGAGTCAAGTCGGCTGGAGGACGATGTATTGAATCGGGACGCAATTTGAGAGATCTATCGTCATTAGGTGGCCCTGAACGTTTATAATTCACTATCAGTTTTTCGTCCCATTCGATAATCTAGACTCACAGCAGAACGGCCATAAGGTGCCCGAGGCAGCAATAGACCCATGGAGACAAGTCTGCTGGAGGACGATGTATTGAATCGGGACGCAATTTGTGTGATCCATCGTCATTAGGAGGCCCTGAACGTTACAATTCACTATCAGTTTTTTGTCCCATTCGATAATCTAGACTTACAGCAGAACGGCCATAAGGTGCCCGAGGCAGTAATAGACCCATGGAGTCAAGTCGGCTGGAGGACGATGTATTGAATCGGGACGCAATTTGAGTGATCCATCGTCATTGGGTGGCCCTGAACGTTACAATTCACTATCAGTTTTTCGTCCGATTCGAAAATCTTTGAATCACAGCAGAACGGCCATAACGTGCCCGAGGCAGCAATAGACGCATGGAGACAAGTCTGCTGGAGGACGATGTATTGAATCGGGACGCAATTTGAGTGTTCCATCGTCATTAGGAGGCCCTGAACGTTACAATTCACTATCAGTTTTTCGTCCGATTCGAAAATCTTTGAGTCACAGCGGGCCTGCCATCAGGTGCCCGAGGCAGCATTCGACCCATGGAGACAAGTCTGCTGGAGGACGATGTATTGAATCGGGACGCAATTTGAGTGATCCATCGTCATTAGGTGGCCCTGAACGTTACAATTCACTATCAGTTTTTCGTCCCATTCGACATCTAGACTCACAGCAGAACGGCCATAAGGTGCCCGAGGCAGCAATAGACCCATGGAGACAAGTCGGCTGGGGACGATGTATTGAATCGGGACACAATTTGAGTGATCCATCGTCATTAGTTGGCCCTGAACGTTACAAGTCACTATCAGTTTTTCGTCCCATTCGATAATATAGATTCACAGCAGAACGGCCATAAGGTGCCCGAGGCAGCAATAGCCCCATGGAGTCAACTCGGCTGGAGGACGATGTATTGAATCGGGACGCAATTTGCGTGGTCCATCGTCATTAGGTGGCCCTGAATGTTACAATTCACTATCAGTTTTTCGTCCGATTCGAAAATCTTTGAGTCACAGCAGAACGGCCATAAGGTGCCCGAGGCAGCAATCGACCCATGGAGACAAGTCTGCTGGAGGACGATGTATTGAATCGGGACGCAATTTGAGTGATCCATCGTCATTAGGAGGCCCTGAACGTTACAATTCACCATCAGTTTTTCGTCCCATTCGATAATCTAGACTCACAGCAGAACGGCCATAAGGTGCCAGAGGCAGCAATAGACACATGGAGACAAGTCTGCTGGAGGACGATGTATTGAATCGGGACGCAATTTGAGTGATCCATCGTCATTTGGAGGCCCTGAACGTTACAAAACGTTACAATTCACTATCAGTTTTTTGTCCCATTCGATAATCTAGACTCACAGCAGAACGGCCATAAGGTGCCCGAGGCAGCAATAGACCCATGGAGTCAAGTCGGCTGGAGGACGATGTATTGAATCGGGACGCAATTTGAGTGATCCATCGTCATTAGGTGGCCCTGAACGTTACAATACACTATCAGTTTTTCGTCCGTTTCGAAAATCTTTGACTTACAGCAGAACGGCCATAAGGTGCCCGAGGCAGCAATAGACGCATGGAGACAAGTCTGCTGGAGGACGATGTATTGAATCGAGACGCAATTTGAGTGTTCCATCGTCATTAGGAGGCCCTGAACGTTACAATTCACTATCAGTTTTTCGTCCGATTCGAAAATCTTTGAGTCACAGCAGGCCTGCCATAAGGTGCCCGAGGCAGCAATAGACCCATGGAGACAAGTCTGCTGGAGGACGATGTATTGAATCGGGACGCAATTTGAGAGATCCATCGTCATTAGGTGGCCCTGAACGTTACAATTCACTATCAGTTTTTCATCCCATTCTATAATCTAGACTCACAGCAGAACGGCCATTAGGTGCCCGAGGCAGCAATAGTCCCATGGAGTCAAGTCGGCTGGGGACGATGTATTGAATCGGGACGCAATTTGAGTGATCCATTGTCATTAGGTGGCCCTGAACGTTACAGTTCACTATCAGTTTTTCGTCCCATTCGATAATCTAGATTCACAGCAGAACGGCCATAAGGTGCCCGAGGCAGCAAGAGACCCATGGAGTCAACTCGGCTGGAGGACGATGTATTGAATCGGGACGCAATTTGAGTAATCCATCGTCATTAGGAGGCCCTGAATGTTACAATAATTCGATAATCTAGACTCACAGCAGAACGGCCATAAGGTGCCCGAGGCAGCAATAGACCCATGGAGTCAAGTGGGCTGGAGGACGATGTATTGAATCGGGACGCAATTTGAGTGATCCATCGTCATTAGGTGGCCCTGAACGTTACAATTCACTATCAGTTTTTCGTCCGATTCGAAAATCTTTGAATCACAGCAGAACAGCCATAACGTGCCCGAGGCAGCAATAGACGCATGGAGACAAGTCTGCTGGAGGACGATCTATTGAATCGGGACGCAATTTGAGTGTTCCATCGTCATTAGGAGGCCCTGAACGTTACAATTCACTATCAGTTTTTCGTCCGATTCGAAAATCTTTGAGTCACAGCGGGCCTGCCATCAGGTGCCCGAGGCAGCATTCGACCCATGGAGACAAGTCTGCTGGAGGACGATGTATTGAATCGGGACGCAATTTGAGTGATCCATCGTCATTAGGAGGCCCTGAACGTTACAATTCACTATCAGTTTTTCGTCCCATTCGATAATCTAGACTCACAGCAGAACGGCCATAAGGTGCCCGAGGCAGCAATAGTCCCATGGAGTCAAGTCGGCTGGGACGATGTATTGAATCGGGACGCAATTTGAGTGATCCATCGTCATTAGATGGCCCTGATCGTTTCAATTCACTATCAGTTTTTCGTCCCATTCGATAATCTAGATTCACAGCAGAACGGCCATAAGGTGCCCGAGGCAGCAATAGACCCATGGAGTCAACTCGGCTGGAGGACGATGTATTGAATCGGGACGCAATTTGCGTGGTCCATCGTCATTAGGTGGCCCTGAATGTTACAATTCACTATCAGTTTTTCGTCCGATTCGAAAATCTTTGACTCACAGCAGAACGGCCATTAGGTGCCCGAGGCAGCAATCGACCCATGGAGACAAGTCTGCTGGAGGACGATGTATTGAATCGGGACGCAATTTGAGTGATCCATCGTCATTAGGTGGCCCTGAACGTTACAATTCACTATCAGTTTTTCGTCCGATTCGAAAATCTTTGACTCACGGCAGAACGGCCATAAGGTGCCCGAGGCAGCAATAGACCCATGGAGACAAGTCTGCTGGAGGACGATGTATTGAATCGGGACGCAATTTGAGTGATCCATCGTCATTAGGTGGCCCTGAACGTTACAATTCACTATCAGTTTTTCGTCCCATTCGACATCTAGACTCACAGCAGAACGGCCATAAGGTGCCCGAGGCAGCAATAGACCCATGGAGACAAGTCGGCTGGGGACGATGTATTGAATCGGGACGCAATTTGAGTGATCCATCGTCATTAGGTGGCCCTGAACGTTACAATTCACTATCAGTTTTTCGTCCCATTCGATAATCTAGATTCACAGCAGAACGGCCATAAGGTGCCCGAGGCAGCAATAGCCCCATGGAGTCAACTCGGCTGGAACACGATGTATTGAATCGGGACGCAATTAGCGTGGTCCATCGTCATTAGGTGGCCCTGAATGTTACAATTCACTATCAGTTTTTCGTCCGATTCGAAAATCTTTGACTCACAGCAGAACGGCCATAAGGTGCCCGAGGCAGCAATCGACCCATGGAGACAAGTCTGCTGGAGGACGATGTATTGAATCGGGACGCAATTTGAGTGATCCATCGTCATTAGGAGGCACTGAACGTTACAATTCACTATCAGTTTTTCGTCCCATTCGATAATCTAGATTCACAGCAGAACGGCCATAAGGTGCCCGAGGCAGCAATAGACACATGGAGACAAGTCTGCTGGAGGACGATGTATTGAATCGGGACGCAATTTGAGAGATCCATCGTCATTAGGTGGCCCTGAACGTTACAATTCACTATCAGTTTTTCGTCCCATTCGATAATCTAGACTCACAGCAGAACGGCCATAAGGTGCCCGAGGCAGCAATAGACCCATGGAGTCAAGTCGGCTGGAGGACGATGTATTGAATCGGGACGCAATTTGAGTGATCCATCGTCATTAGGAGGCCCTGAACGTTACAATTCACTATCAGTTTTTCGTCCCATTCGATAATCTAGACTCACAGCAGAACGGCCATAAGGTGCCCAAGGCAGCAATAGTCCCATGGAGTCAAGTCGGCTGGGACGATGTATTGAATCGGGACGCAATTTGAGTGATCCATCGTCATTAGGTGGCCCTGAACGTTACAATACACTATCAGTTTTTCGTCCGTTTCGAAAATCTTTGACTCACAGCAGAACGGCCATAAGGTGCCCGAGGCAGCAATAGACGCATGGAGACAAGTCTGCTGGAGGACGGTGTATTGAATCGGGACGCAATTTGAGTGTTCCATCGTCATTAGGAGGCCCTGAACGTTACAATTCACTATCAGTTTTTCGTCCGATTCGAATATCTTTGAGTCCCAGCAGGCCTGCCATAAGGTGCCCGAGGCAGCAATAGACCCATGGAGACAAGTCTGCTGGAGGACGATGTATTGAATCGGGACGCAATTTGAGTGATCCATCGTCATTAGGTGGCCCTGAACGTTACAATTCACTATCAGTTTTTCATCCCATTCTATAATCTAGACTCACAGCAGAACGGCCATAAGGTGCCTGAGGCAGCAATAGACCCATGGAGACAAGTCTGCTGGAGGACGATGTATTGAATCAGGACGCAATTTGAGTGATCCATCGTCATTAGGAGGCCCTGAATGTTACAATAATTCGATAATCTAGACTCACAGCAGAACGGCCATAAGGTGCCCGAGGCAGCAATAGACCCATGGAGACAAGTCTGCTGGAGGACGATGTATTGAATCAGGACGCATGTTGAGTGATCCATCGTCATTAGGTGGCCCTGAACGTTACAATTCACTATCAGTTTTTCGTCCCATTCGATAATCTAGACTCACAGCAGATGGGCCATAAGGTGCCCGAGGCAGCAATAAACCCATGGAGACAAGTCGGCTGGGGACGATGTATTGAATCGGGACGCAATTTGAGTGATCCATCGTCATTAGGTGGCCCTGAACGTTACAATTCACTATCAGTTTTTCGTCCAATTCGATAATCTAGATTCACAGCAGAACGCCCATAAGGTGCCCGAGGCAGCAATAGACCCATGGAGTCAACTCGGCTGGAGGACGATGGATTGAATCGGGACGCAATTTGCGTGGTCCATCGTCATTAGGTGGCCTTGAATGTTACAATTCACTATCAGTTTTTCGTCCGATTCGAAAATCTTTGACTCACAGCAGAACGGCCATTAGGTGCCCGAGGCAGCAATCGACCCATGGAGACAAGTCTGCTGGAGGACGATGTAATGAATCGGGACGCAATTTGAGAGATCCATCGTCATTAGGTGGCCCTGAAAGTTACAATTCACTATCAGTTTTTCGTCCGATTCGAAAATCTTTGACTCACTGCAGAACGGCCATAAGGTGCCCGAGGCAGCAATAGACCCATGAAGTCAAGTCTGCTGGAGGACGATGTATTGAATCAGGACGGAATTTGAGTGATCCATCGTCATTAGGTGGCCCTGAACGTTACAATTCACTATCAGTTTTTCGTCCCATTCGATAATCTAGATTCACAGCAGAACGGCCATAAGGTGCCCGAGGCAGCAATAGACCCATGCAGTCAAATCGGCTGGAGGACGATGTATTGAATCGGGACGCAATTTGCGTGGTCCATCGTCATTAGGTGGCCCTGAATGTTACAATTCACTATCAGTTTTTCGTCCGATTCGAAAATCTTTGACTCACAGCAGAACGGCCATTAGGTGCCCGAGGCAGCAATAGACCCATGAAGACAAGTCTGCTGGAGGACGATGTATTGAATCGGGACGCAATTTTAGTGTTCCATCATCATTAGGAGGCCCTGAACGTTACAATTCACTATCAGTTTTTCGTCCGATTCGAAAATCTTTGACTCACAGCAGAACGGCCATAAGGTGCCCGAGGCAGCAATAGACCCATGGAGACAAGTCGGCAGGAGAACGATGTATTGAATCGGGACGCAATTTGAGTGATCCATCGTCATTAGGTGGCCCTGAAAGTTACAATTCACTATCAGTTTTTCGTCCGATTCGAAAATCTTTGACTCACAGCAGAACGGCCATAAGGTGCCCGAGGGAGCAATAGACCCATGGAGACAAGTCGGCTGGAGGACGATGTAATGAATCGGGACGCAATTTGAGTGTTCCATCGTCATTAGGAGGCCCTGAACGTTACAATTCACTATCAGTTTTTCGTCCGATTCGAAAATCTTTGAGTCACAGCTGAACGGCCATAAGGTGCCCGAGGCTGCAATAGACCCATGGAGACAGTCTGCTGGAGGACAATGTATTGAATCGGGACGCTATTTGAGTGATCCATCGTCATTAGGTGGCCCTGAACGTTACAATTCACTATCAGTTTTTCGTCCCATTCAATAATCTAGACTCACAGCAGGACGGCCATAAGGTGCCTGAGGCAGCAATAGACCCATGGAGTCAGTTCGGCTGGAGGATGATGTACTGAATCGGGACGCAATTTGTTTTGGTCCATCGTCATTAGGTGGCCCTGAATGCTACAATTCACTATCAGTTTTTCGTCCGATTCGAAAATCTTTGACTCACAGCAGAACGGCCATAAGGTGCCTGAGGCAGCAATAGACCCATGGAGACAAGTCTGCTGGAGGACGATGTATTGAATCGGGACGCAATTTGAGTGTTCCATCGTCATTAGGAGGCCCTGAACGTTTCAATTCACTATCAGTTTTTCGTCCGATTCGAAAATCTTTGACTCACAGCAGAACGGCCATAAGGTGCCCGAGGCAGCAATAGACCCATGAAGTCAAGTCTGCTGGAGCACGATGTATTGAATCAGGACGCAATTTGAGTGATCCATCGTCATTAGGTGGCCCTGAACATTGCAATTCACTATCAGTTTTTCGTCCCATTCGATAAACTAGACTCACAGCAGAACGGCCATAACGTGCCCGAGGCAGCAATAGACCCATGGAGACAAGTCCGCTGGGGACGATGTTTTGAATCGGGACGCAATTTGAGTGATCCATCGTCATTAGGTGGCCCTGAACGTTACAATTCACTATCAGTTTTTCGTCCCATTCGATAATCTAGATTCACAGCAGAACGGCCATAAGGTGCCCGAGGCAGCAATAGACCCATGGAGTCAACTCGGCTGGAGGACGATGTATTGAATCGGGACGCAATTTGCGTGGTCCATCGTCATTAGGTGGCCCTGAATGTTACAATTCACTATCAGTTTTTCGTCCGATTCGAAAATCTTTGACTCACAGCAGAACGGCCATTAGGTGCCCGAGGCAGCAATCGACCCATGGAGACAAGTCTGCTGGAGGACGATGTATTGAATCGGGACGCAATTTGAGTGATCCATCGTCATTAGGTGGCCCTGAACGTTACAATTCACTATCAGTTTTTCGTCCGATTCGAAAATCTTTGACTCACGGCAGAACGGCCATAAGGTGCCCGAGGCAGCAATAGACCCATGGAGACAAGTCTGCTGGAGGACGATGTATTGAATCGGGACGCAATTTGAGTGATCCATCGTCATTAGGTGGCCCTGAACGTTACAATTCACTATCAGTTTTTCGTCCCATTCGACATCTAGACTCACAGCAGAACGGCCATAAGGTGCCCGAGGCAGCAATAGACCCATGGAGACAAGTCGGCTGGGGACGATGTATTGAATCGGGACGCAATTTGAGTGATCCATCGTCATTAGGTGGCCCTGAACGTTACAATTCACTATCAGTTTTTCGTCCCATTCGATAATCTAGATTCACAGCAGAACGGCCATAAGGTGCCCGAGGCAGCAATAGCCCCATGGAGTCAACTCGGCTGGAGGACGATGTATTGAATCGGGACGCAATTTGCGTGGTCCATCGTCATTTGGTGGCCCTGAATGTTACAATTCACTATCAGTTTTTCGTCCGATTCGAAAATCTTTGACTCACAGCAGAACGGCCATAAGGTGCCCGAGGCAGCAATCGACCCATGGAGACAAGTCTGCTGGAGGACGATGTATTGAATCGGGACGCAATTTGAGTGATCCATCGTCATTAGGAGGCACTGAACGTTACAATTCACTATCAGTTTTTCGTCCCATTAGATAATCTAGACTCACAGCAGAACGGCCATGAGGTGCCCGAGGCAGCAATAGACCCATGGAGTCAAGTCGGCTGGAGGACGATGTATTGAATCGGGACGCAATTTGAGAGATCCATCGTCATTAGGTGGCCCTGAACGTTACAATTCACTATCAGTTTTTCGTCCCATTCGATAATCTAGACTCACAGCAGAACGGCCATAAGGTGCCCGAGGCAGCAATAGACACATGGAGACAAGTCTGCTGGAGGACGATGTATTGAATCGGGACGCAATTTGAGTGATCCATCGTCATTAGGAGGCCCTGAACGTTACAAAACGTTACAATTCACTATCAGTTTTTCGTCCCATTCGATAATCTAGACTCACAGCAGAACGGCCATAAGGTGCCCGAGGCAGCAATCGACCCATGGAGACAAGTCTGCTGGAGGACGATGTATTGAATCGGGACGCAATTTGAGAGATCCATCGTCATTAGGTGGCCCTGAACGTTACAATTCACTATCAGTTTTTCGTCCCATTCGATAATCTAGACTCACAGCAGAACGGCCATAAGGTGCCCGAGGCAGCAATAGACCCATGGAGTCAAGTCGGCTGGAGGACGATGTATTGAATCGGGACGCAATTTGAGTGATCCATCGTCATTAGGAGGCCCTGAACGTTACAATTCACTATCAGTTTTTCGTCCCATTCGATAATCTAGACTCACAGCAGAACGGCCATAAGGTGCCCAAGGCAGCAATAGTCCCATGGAGTCAAGTCGGCTGGGACGATGTATTGAATCGGGACGCAATTTGAGTGATCCATCGTCATTAGGTGGCCCTGAACGTTACAATACACTATCAGTTTTTCGTCCGTTTCGAAAATCTTTGACTCACAGCAGAACGGCCATAAGGTGCCCGAGGCAGCAATAGACGCATGGAGACAAGTCTGCTGGAGGACGGTGTATTGAATCGGGACGCAATTTGAGTGTTCCATCGTCATTAGGAGGCCCTGAACGTTACAATTCACTATCAGTTTTTCGTCCGATTCGAATATCTTTGAGTCATAGCAGGCCTGCCATAAGGTGCCCGAGGCAGCAATAGACCCATGGAGACAAGTCTGCTGGAGGACGATGTATTGAATCGGGACGCAATTTGAGTGATCCATCGTCATTAGGTGGCCCTGAACGTTACAATTCACTATCAGTTTTTCATCCCATTCTATAATCTAGACTCACAGCAGAACGGCCATAAGGTGCCCGAGGCAGCAATAGTCCCATGGAGTCAAGTCGGCTGGGGACGATGTATTGAATCGGGACGCAATTTGAGTGATCCATAGTCATTAGGTGGCCCTGAACGTTACAATTCACTATCAGTTTTTCGTCCCATTCGATAATCTAGATTCACAGCAGAACGGCCATAAGGTGCCCGAGGCAGCAATAGACCCATGGAGTCAACTCGGCTGGAGGACGATGTATTGAATCGGGACGCAATTTGAGTGATCCATCGTCATTAGGAGGCCCTGAATGTTACAATAATTCGATAATCTAGACTCACAGCAGAACGGCCATAAGGTGCCCGAGGCAGCAATAGACCCATGGAGACAAGTCTGCTGGAGAACGATGTATTGAATCAGGACGCATGTTGAGTGATCCATCGTCATTAGGTGGCCCTGAACGTTACAATTCACTATCAGTTTTTCGTCCCATTCGATAATCTAGACTCACAGCAGATGGGCCATAAGGTGCCCGAGGCAGCAATAAACCCATGGAGACAAGTCGGCTGGGGACGATGTATTGAATCGGGACGCAATTTGAGTGATCCATCGTCATTAGGTGGCCCTGAACGTTACAATTCACTATCAGTTTTTCGTCCAATTCGATAATCTAGATTCACAGCAGAACGCCCATAAGGTGCCCGAGGCAGCAATAGACCCATGGAGTCAACTCGGCTGGAGGACGATGGATTGAATCGGGACGCAATTTGCGTGGTCCATCGTCATTAGGTGGCCTTGAATGTTACAATTCACTATCAGTTTTTCGTCCGATTCGAAAATCTTTGACTCACAGCAGAACGGCCATTAGGTGCCCGAGGCAGCAGTCGACCCATGGAGACAAGTCTGCTGGAGGACGATGTAATGAATCGGGACGCAATTTGAGAGATCCATCGTCATTAGGTGGCCCTGAAAGTTACAATTCACTATCAGTTTTTCGTCCGATTCGAAAAACTTTGACTCACTGCAGAACGGCCATAAGGTGCCCGAGGCAGCAATAGACCCATGAAGTCAAGTCTGCTGGAGGACGATGTATTGAATCAGGACGGAATTTGAGTGATCCATCGTCATTAGGTGGCCCTGAACGTTACAATTCACTATCAGTTTTTCGTCCCATTCGATAATCTAGATTCACAGCAGAACGGCCATAAGGTGCCCGAGGCAGCAATAGACCCATGCAGTCAAATCGGCTGGAGGACGATGTATTGAATCGGGACGCAATTTGCGTGGTCCATCGTCATTAGGTGGCCCTGAATGTTACAATTCACTATCAGTTTTTCGTCCGATTCGAAAATCTTTGACTCACAGCAGAACGGCCATTAGGTGCCCGAGGCAGCAATAGACCCATGAAGACAAGTCTGCTGGAGGACGATGTATTGAATCGGGACGCAATTTTAGTGTTCCATCATCATTAGGAGGCCCTGAACGTTACAATTCACTATCAGTTTTTCGTCCGATTCGAAAATCTTTGACTCACAGCAGAACGGCCATAAGGTGCCCGAGGGAGCAATAGACCCATGGAGACAAGTCGGCTGGAGGACGATGTAATGAATCGGGACGCAATTTGAGTGTTCCATCGTCATTAGGAGGCCCTGAACGTTACAATTCACTATCAGTTTTTCGTCCGATTCGAAAATCTTTGAGTCACAGCTGAACGGCCATAAGGTGCCCGAGGCTGCAATAGACCCATGGAGACAGTCTGCTGGAGGACAATGTATTGAATCGGGACGCTATTTGAGTGATCCATCGTCATTAGGTGGCCCTGAACGTTACAATTCACTATCAGTTTTTCGTCCCATTCAATAATCTAGACTCACAGCAGGACGGCCATAAGGTGCCTGAGGCAGCAATAGACCCATGGAGTCAGTTCGGCTGGAGGATGATGTACTGAATCGGGACGCAATTTGTTTTGGTCCATCGTCATTAGGTGGCCCTGAATGCTACAATTCACTATCAGTTTTTCGTCCGATTCGAAAATCTTTGACTCACAGCAGAACGGCCATAAGGTGCCTGAGGCAGCAATAGACCCATGGAGACAAGTCTGCTGGAGGACGATGTATTGAATCGGGACGCAATTTGAGTGTTCCATCGTCATTAGGAGGCCCTGAACGTTTCAATTCACTATCAGTTTTTCGTCCGATTCGAAAATCTTTGACTCACAGCAGAACGGCCATAAGGTGCCCGAGGCAGCAATAGACCCATGAAGTCAAGTCTGCTGGAGCACGATGTATTGAATCAGGACGCAATTTGAGTGATCCATCGTCATTAGGTGGCCCTGAACGTTGCAATTCACTATCAGTTTTTCGTCCCATTCGATAAACTAGACTCACAGCAGAACGGCCATAAGGTGCCCGAGGCAGCAATAGACCCATGGAGACAAGTCCGCTGGGGACGATGTTTTGAATCGGGACGCAATTTGAGTGATCCATCGTCATTAGGTGGCCCTGAACGTTACAATTCACTATCAGTTTTTCGTCCCATTCGATAATCTAGATTAACAGCAGAACGGCCATAAGGTGCCCGAGGCAGCAATAGACCAATGGAGTCAACTCGGCTGGAGGACGATGTATTGAATCGGGACGCAATTTGCGTGGTCCATCGTCATTAGGTGGCAATGAATGTTACAATTCACTATCAGTTTTTCGTCCGATTCGAAAATCTTTAACTCACAGCAGAACGGCCATTAGGTGCCCGAGGCAGCATTCGACCCATGGAGACAAGTCTGCTGGAGGACGATGTATTGAATCGGGACGCAATTTGAATGATCCATCGTCATTAGGAGGCCCTGAACGTTACAATTCAATATCAGTTTTTCGTCCCATTCGATAATCTAGACTCACAGCAGAACGGCCATAAGGTGCCCGAGGCAGCAATAGAACCATGGAGACAAGTCGGCTGGAGGACGATGTATTGAATCGGGACGCAATTTGAGTGTTCCATCGTCATTAGGAGGCCCTGAACGTTTCAATTCACTATCAGTTTTTCGTCCGATTCGAAAATCTTTGACTCACAGCAGAACGGCCATAAGGTGCCCGAGGCAGCAATAGACCCATGAAGTCAAGTCTGCTGGAGGACGATGTATTGAATCAGGACGCAATTTGAGTGATCCATCGTCATTAGGTGGCCCTGAACGTTACAATTCACTATCAGTTTTTCGTCCCATTCGATAATCTAGACTCACAGCAGAACGGCCATAAGGTGCCCGAGGCAGCAATAGACCCATGGAGACAAGTCGGCTGGGGACGATGTATTGAATCGGGACGCAATTTGAGTGATCCATCGTCATTAGGTGGCCCTGAACGTTACAATTCATTATCAGTTTTTCATCCCATTCGATAATCTAGATTAACAGCAGAACGGCCATAAGGTGCCCGAGGCAGCAATAGACCAATGGAGTCAACTCGGCTGGAGGACGATGTATTGAATTGGGACGCAATTTGCGTGGTCCATCGTCATTAGGTGGCAATGAATGTTACAATTCACTATCAGTTTTTCGTCCGATTCGAAAATCTTTAACTCACAGCAGAACGGCCATTAGGTGCCCGAGGCAGCATTCGACCCATGGAGACAAGTCTGCTGGAGGACGATGTATTGAATCGGGACGCAATTTGAGTGATCCATCGTCATTAGGAGGCCCTGAACGTTACAATTCAATATCAGTTTTTCGTCCCATTCGATAATCTAGACTCACAGCAGAACGGCCATTAGGTGCCCGAGGCAGCATTTGACCCATAGAGACAAGTCTGCTGGAGGACGATGTATTGAATCGGGACGCAATTTGAGTGATCCATCGTCATTAGGAGGCCCTGAACGTTACAATTCACTATCAGTTTTTCGTCCCATTCGATAATCTAGACTCACAGCAGAACGGCCATAAGGTGCCCGAGGCAGCAATAGACCCATGGAGACAAGTCGGCTGGAGGACGATGTATTGAATCGGGACGCAATTTGAGAGATCCATCGTCATTAGGTGGCCCTGAACGTTTATAATTCACTATCAGTTTTTCGTCCCATTCGATAATCTAGACTCACAGCAGAACGGCCATAAGGTGCCCGAGGCAGCAATAGACCCATGGAGACAAGTCTGCTGGAGGACGATGTATTGAATCGGGACGCAATTTGAGTGATCCATCGTCATTAGGAGGCCCTGAACGTTACAATTCACTATCAGTTTTTTGTCCCATTCGATAATCTAGACTTACAGCAGAACGGTCATAAGGTGCCCGAGGCAGTAATAGACCCATGGAGTCAAGTCGGCTGGAGGACGATGTATTGAATCGGGACGCAATTTGAGTGATCCATCGTCATTAGGTGGCCCTGAACGTTACAATTCACCATCAGTTTTTCGTCCGATTCGAAAATCTTTGAATCACAGCAGAACGGCCATAACGTGCCCGAGGCAGCAATTGACGCATGGAGACAAGTCTGCTGGAGGACGATGTATTGAATCGGGACGCAATTTGAGTGTTCCATCGTCATTAGGAGGCCCTGAACGTTACAATTCACTATCAGTTTTTCGTCCGATTCGAAAATCTTTGAGTCACAGCGGGCCTGGCATCATGTGCCCGAGGCAGCATTCGACCCATGGAGACAAGTCTGCTGGAGGACGATGTATTGAATCGGGACGCAATTTGAGTGATCCATCGTCATTAGGAGGCCCTGAACGTTACAATTCACTATCAGTTTTTCGTCCCATTCGATAATCTAGACTCACAGCAGAACGGCCATAAGGTGCCCGAGGCAGCAATAGTCCCATGGAGTCAAGTCGGCTAGTGGACGATGTACAGAATCGGGACGCAATTTGTGTGGTCCATCGTCATTAGGTGGCCCTGAACGTTACAAATCACTATCAGTTTTTTGTCCCATTCGATAATCTAGACTCACAGCAGAACGGCCATAAGGTGCCCGAGGCAGCAATAGACCCATGGAGTCAGTTCGGCTGGAGGATGAGGTACTGAATCGGGACGCAATTTGTGTGGTCCATCGTCATTAGGTGGCCCTGAATGTTACAATTCACTATCAGTTTTTCGTCCGATTCGAAAATCTTTGACTCACAGGAGAACGGCCATAAGGTGCCCGAGGAAGCAATTGACCCATGGAGACAAGTCTGCTGGAGGACGATGTATTGAATCGGGACGCTATTTGCGTGGTCCATCGTCTTTAGGTGGCCCTGAATGTTACAATTCACTATCAGTTTTTCGTCCGATTCGAAAATCTTTGACTCACAGCAGAACGGCCATTAGGTGCCCGAGGCAGCAATCGACCCGTGGAGACAAGTCTGCTGGAGGACGATGTACTGAATCGGGACGCAATTTGAGTGATCCATCGTCATTAGGAGGCCCTGAACGTTACAATTCACTATCAGTTTTTCGTCCCATTCGATAATCTAGACTCACAGCAGAACGGCCATAATGTGCCCGAGGCAGCAATAGACCCATGGAGTCAGGTCGGCTGGAGGATGAGGTACTGAATCGGGACGCAATTTGTGTGGTCCATCGTCATTAGGTGGCCCTGAATGTTACAATACACTATCAGTTTTTCGTCCGATTCGAAAATCTTTGACTCACAGCAGAACGGCCATAAGGTGCCCGAGGCAGCAATAGACCCATGGAGACACGTCTGCTGGAGGACGATGTATTGAATTGGGACGCAATTTGAGTGTTCCATCGTCATTAGGAGGCCCTGAACGTTACAATTCACTATCAGTTTTTCGTCCGATTCGAAAATCTTTGAGTCACAGCAGGACTGCCATAAGGTGAACGAGGCAGCAATAGACCCATGGAGACAAGTCTGCTGGAGGACGATGTATTGAATCGGGGCACAATTTGAGTGATCCATCGTCATTAGGTGGCCCTGAACGTTACAATTCACTATCAGTTTTTCGTCCCATTCGATAATCTAGATTCACATCAGAACGGCCATAAGGTGCCCGAGGCAGCAATAGACCCATAGAGTCAACTCGGCTGGAGGACGATGTATTGAATCGGGACGCAATTTGCGTGGTCCATCGTCATTAGGTGGCCCTGAATGTTACAATTCACTATCAGTTTTTCGTCCGATTCGAAAATCTTTGACTCATAGCAGAACGGCTGCCCGAGGCAGCAATCGACCCATGGAGACAAGTCTGCTGGAGGACGATGTATCGAATCGGGACGCAATTTGAGTGATCCATCGTCATTAGGAGGCCCTGAACGTTACAATTCACTATCAGTTTTTCGTCCCATTCGATAATCTAGACTCACAGCAGAACGGCCATAAGGTGCCCGAGGCATCAATAGACCCATGGAGTCAAGTCGGCTGGAGGACGATGTATTGAATCGGGACGCAATTTGAGTGATCCATCGTCATTAGGTGGCCCTGAAAGTTACAATTCACTATCAGTTTTTCGTCCGATTCGAAAATCTTTGACTCACAGCAGAACGGCCATAAGGTGCCCGAGGAAGCAATTGACCCATGGAGACAAGACTGCTGGAGGACGATGTATTGAATCGGGACGCAATTTGAGTGATCCATCGTCATTAGGTGGCCCTGAACGTTACAATTCACTATCAGTTTTTCGTCCCATTCGATAATCTAGACTCACAGCAGAACGGCCATAAGGTGCCCGTGGCAGCAATAGACCCATGGAGTCAGGTCGGCTGGAGGACGATGTACTGAATCGGGACGCAATTTGTGTGGTCCATCGTCATTAGGTGGCCCTGAATGTTACAATTCACTATCAGTTTTTCGTCCGATTCGAAAATCTTTGACTCACAGCAGAACGGCCGTAAGGTGCCCGAGGCAGCAATAGACCCATGGAGACAAGTCGGCTGGGGACGATGTATTGAATCGGGACGCAATTTGAGTGATCCATCGTCATTAGGTGGCCCTGAAAGTTACAATTCACTATCAGTTTTTCGTCCGATTCGAAAATCTTTGACTCTCGGGAGAACGGCCATAAGGTGCCCGAGGCAGCAATAGACCCATGGAGACAAGTCTGCTGGAGGACGATGTATTGAATCGGGACGCAATTTGAGTGATCCATCGTCATTAGGTGGCCCTGAACGTTACAATTCACTATCAGTTTTTCGTCCCATTCGACATCTAGACTCACAGCAGAACGGCCATAAGGTGCCCGAGGCAGCAATAGACCCATGGAGACAAGTCGGCTGGGGACGATGTATTGAATCGGGACGCAATTTGAGTGATCCATCGTCATTAGGTGGCCCTGAACGTTACAATTCACTATCAGTTTTTCGTCCCATTCGATAATCTAGATTCACAGCAGAACGGCCATAAGGTGCCCGAGGCAGCAATAGCCCCATGGAGTCAACTCGGCTGGAGGACGATGTATTGAATCGGGACGCAATTTGCGTGGTCCATCGTCATTAGGAGGCCCTGAATGTTACAATTCACTATCAGTTTTTCGTCCGATTCGAAAATCTTTGACTCACAGCAGAACGGCCATGAGGTGCCCGAGGCAGCAATAGACCCATGGAGTCAAGTCGGCTGGAGGACGATGTATTGAATCGGGACGCAATTTGAGAGATCCATCGTCATTAGGTGGCCCTGAACGTTACAATTCACTATCAGTTTTTCGTCCCATTCGATAATCTAGACTCACAGCAGAACGGCCATAAGGTGCCCGAGGCAGCAAGAGACACATGGAGACAAGTCTGCTGGAGGACGATGTATTGAATCGGGACGCAATTTGAGTGATCCATCGTCATTAGGAGGCCCTGAACGTTACAAAACATTACAATTCACTATCAGTTTTTTGTCCCAATCGATAATCTAGACTCACAGCAGAACGGCCATAAGGTGCCCGAGGCAGCAATAGACCCATGGAGTCAAGTCGGCTGGTGGACGATGTATTGAATCGGGACGCAATTTGAGTGATCCATCGTCATTAGGTGGCCCTGAACGTTACAATACACTATCAGTTTTTCGTCCGTTTCGAAAATCTTTGACTCACAGCAGAACGGCCATAAGGTGCCCGAGGCAGCAATAGTCCCATGGAGTCAAGTCGGCTGGGGACGATGTATTGAATCGGGACTCAATTTGAGTGATCCATCGTCATTAGGTGGCCCTGAACGTTACAATTCACTATCAGTTTTTCATCCCATTCTATAATCTAGACTCACAGCAGAACGTCCATAAGGTGCCCGAGGCAGCAATAGTCCCATGGAGTCAAGTCGGCTGGGGACGATGTATTGAATCGGGACGCAATTTGAGTGATCCATAGTCATTAGGTGGCCCTGAACGTTACAATTCACTATCAGTTTTTCGTCCCATTCGATAATCTAGATTCACAGCAGAACGGCCATAAGGTGCCCGAGGCAGGAATAGACCCATGGAGTCAACTCGGCTGGAGGACGATGTATTGAATCGGGACGCAATTTGAGTGATCCATCGTCATTAGGAGGCCCTGAATGTTACAATAATTCGATAATCTAGACTCACAGCAGAACGGCCATAAGGTGCCCGAGGCAGCAATAGACCCATGGAGACAAGTCTGCTGGAGGACGATGTATTGAATCAGGACGCATTTTGAGTGATCCATCGTCATTAGGTGGCCCTGAACGTTACAATTCACTATCAGTTTTTCGTCCCATTCGATAATCTAGACTCACAGCAGATGGGCCATAAGGTGCCCGAGGCAGCAATAAACCCATGGAGACAAGTCGGCTGGGGACGATGTATTGAATCGGGACGCAATTTGAGTGATCCATCGTCATTAGGTGGCCCTGAACGTTACAATTCACTATCAGTTTTTCGTCCAATTCGATAATCTAGATTCACAGCAGAACGCCCATAAGGTGCCCGAGGCAGCAATAGACCCATGGAGTCAACTCGGCTGGAGGACGATGGATTGAATCGGGACGCAATTTGCGTGGTCCATCGTCATTAGGTGGCCTTGAATGTTACAATTCACTATCAGTTTTTCGTCCGATTCGAAAATCTTTGACTCACAGCAGAACGGCCATTAGGTGCCCGAGGCAGCAATAGACCCATGAAGACAAGTCTGCTGGAGGACGATGTATTGAATCGGGACGCAATTTTAGTGTTCCATCATCATTAGGAGACCCTGAACGTTACAATTCACTATCAGTTTTTCGTCCGATTTGAAAATCTTTGACTCACAGCAGAACGGCCATAAGGTGCCCGAGGCAGCAATAGACCCATGGAGACAAGTCGGCAGGAGGACGATGTATTGAATCGGGACGCAATTTGAGTGATCCATCGTCATTAGGTGGCCCTAAAAGTTACAATTCACTATCAGTTTTTCGTCCGATTCGAAAATCTTTGACTCACAGCAGAACGGCCATAAGGTGCCCGAGGCAGCAATAGACCCATGGAGACAAGTCGGCTGGAGGACGATGTAATGAATCGGGACGCAATTTGAGTGTTCCATCGTCATTAGGAGGCCCTGAACGTTACAATTCACTATCAGTTTTTCGTCCGATTCGAAAATCTTTGAGTCACAGCTGAACGGCCATAAGGTGCCCGAGGCTGCAATAGACCCATGGAGACAGTCTGCTGGAGGACAATGTATTGAATCGGTACGCTATTTGAGTGATCCATCGTCATTAGGTGGCCCTGAACGTTACAATTCACTACCAGTTTTTCGTCCCATTCGATAATCTAGACTCACAGCAGGACGGCCATAAGGTGCCTGAGGCAGCAATAGACCCATGGAGTCAGTTCGGCTGGAGGATGATGTACTGAATCGGGACGCAATTTGTTTTGGTCCATCGTCATTAGGTGGCCCTGAATGCTACAATTCACTATCAGTTTTTCGTCCGATTCGAAAATCTTTGACTCACAGCAGAACGGCCATAAGGTGCCTGAGGCAGCAATAGACCCATGGAGACAAGTCTGCTGGAGGACGATGTATTGAATCGGGACGCAATTTGAGTGTTCCATCGTCATTAGGAGGCCCTGAACGTTTCAATTCACTATCAGTTTTTCGTCCCATTCGATAATCCAGACTCACAGCAGAACGGCCATAAGGTGCCCGAGGCAGCAATAGAACCATGGAGACAAGTCGGCTGGAGGACGATGTATTGAATCGGGACGCAATTTGAGTGTTCCATCGTCATTAGGAGGCCCTGAACGTTTCAATTCACTATCAGTTTTTCGTCCCATTCGAAAATCTTTGACTCACAGCAGAACGGCCATAAGGTGCCCGAGGCAGCAATAGACCCATGAAGTCAAGTCTGCTGGAGGACGATGTATTGAATCAGGACGCAATTTGAGTGATCCATCGTCATTAGGTGGCCCTGAACGTTACAATTCACTATCAGTTTTTCGTCCCATTCGATAATCTAGACTCACAGCAGAACGGCCATAAGGTGCCCGAGGCAGCAATAGACCAATGGAGTCAACTCGGCTGGAGGACGATGTATTGAATCGGGACGCAATTTGCGTGGTCCATCGTCATTAGGTGGCAATGAATGTTACAATTCACTATCAGTTTTTCGTCCGATTCGAAAATCTTTAACTCACAGCAGAACGGCCATTAGGTGCCCGAGGCAGCATTCGACCCATGGAGACAAGTCTGCTGGAGGACGATGTATTGAATCGGGACGCAATTTGAGTGATCCATCGTCATTAGGAGGCCCTGAACGTTACAATTCAATATCAGTTTTTCGTCCCATCGATAATCTAGACTCACAGCAGAACGGCCATTAGGTGCCCGAGGCAGCATTCGACCCATGGAGACAAGTCTGCTGGAGGACGATGTATTGAATCGGGACGCAATTTGAGTGATCCATCGTCATTAGGAGGCCCTGAACGTTTATAATTCATTATCAGTTTTTCGTCCCATTCGATAATCTAGACTCACAGCAGAACGGCCATAAGGTGCCCGAGGCAGCAATAGACCCATGGAGACAAGTCTGCTGGAGGACGATGTATTGAATCGGGACGCAATTTGAGTGATCCATCGTCATTAGGAGGCCCTGAACGTTACAATTCACTATCAGTTTTTCGTCCCATTCGACAATCTAGACTCACAGCAGAACGGCCATAAGGTGCCCGAGGCAGCAATAGACCCATGGAGTCAAGTCGGCTGCAGGACGATGTATTGAATCGGGACGCAATTTGAGAGATCCATCGTCATTAGGTGGCCCTGAACGTTTATAATTCACTATCAGTTTTTCGTCCCATTCGATAATCTAGACTCACAGCAGAACGGCCATAAGGTGCCCGAGGCAGCAATAGACCCATGGAGACAAGTCTGCTGGAGGACGATGTATTGAATCGGGACGCAATTTGAGTGATCCATCGTCATTAGGAGGCCCTGAACGTTACAATTCACTATCAGTTTTTTGTCCCATTCGATAATCTAGACTTACAGCAGAACGGCCATAAGGTGCCCGAGGCAGTAATAGACCCATGGAGTCAAGTCGGCTGGAGGACGATGTATTGAATCGGGACGCAATTTGAGTGATCCATCGTCATTATGTGGCCCTGAACGTTACAATTCACTATCAGTTTTTCGTCCGATTCGAAAATCTTTGAATCACAGCAGAACGGCCATAACGTGCCCGAGGCAGCAATAGACGCATGGAGACAAGTCTGCTGGAGGACGATGTATTGAATCGGGACGCAATTTGAGTGTTCCATCGTCATTAGGAGGCCCTGAACGTTACAATTCACTATCTGTTTTTCGTCCGATTCGAAAATCTTTGAGTCACAGCGGGCCTGCCATCAGGTGCCCGAGGCAGCATTCGACCCATGGAGACAAGTCTGCTGGAGGACGATGTATTGAATCGGGACGCAATTTGAGTGATCCATCGTCATTAGGAGGCCCTGAACGTTACAATTCACTATCAGTTTTTCGTCCCATTCGATAATCTAGACTCACAGCAGAACGGCCATAAGGTGCCCGAGGCAGCAATAGTCCCATGGAGTCAAGTCGGCTGGGACGATGTATTGAATCGGGACGCAATTTGAGTGATCCATCGTCATTAGATGGCCCTGATCGTTTCAATTCACTATCAGTTTTTCGTCCCATTCGATAATCTAGATTCACAGCAGAACGGCCATAAGGTGCCCGAGGCAGCAATAGACCCATGGAGTCAACTCGGCTGGAGGACGATGTATTGAATCGGGACGCAATTTGCGTGGTCCATCGTCATTAGGTGGCCCTGAATGTTACAATTCACTATCAGTTTTTCGTCCGATTCGAAAATCTTTGACTCACAGCAGAACGGCCATTAGTGCCCGAGGCAGCAATCGACCCATGGAGACAAGTCTGCTGGAGGACGATGTATTGAATCGGGACGCAATTTGAGTGATCCATCGTCATTAGGAGGCCCTGAACGTTACAATTCACTATCAGTTTTTCATCTCATTCTATAATCTAGACTCACAGCAGAACGGCCATAAGGTGCCCGAGACAGCAATAGTCCCATGGAGTCAAGTCGGCTAGTGGACGATCTACTGAATCGGGACGCAATTTGTGTGGTCCATCGTCATTAGGTGGCCCTGAACGTTACAATTCACTATCAGTTTTTCGTCCGATTCGAAAATCTTTGACTCACAGCAGAACGGCCATAAGGTGCCCGAGGCAGCAATAGACGCATGGAGACAAGTCTGCTGGAGGACGATGTATTGAATCGGGACGCAATTTGAGTGTTCCATCGTCATTAGGAGGCCCTGAACGTTACAATTCACTATCAGTTTTTCGTCCGATTCGAAAATCTTTGAGTCACAGCAGGCCTGCCATAATGTGCCCGAGGCAGCAATAGACCCATGGAGACAAGTCTGCTGGAGGACGATGTTTTGAATCGGGACGCAATTTGAGTGATCCATCGTCATTAGGTGGCCCTGAACGATACAATTCACTATCAGTTTTTCATCCCATTCTATAATCTAGACTCACAGCAGAAAGGCCATAAGGTGCCCGAGGCAGCAATAGTCCCATGGAGTCAAGTCGGCTAGTGGACGATGTACAGAATCGGGACGCAATTTGTGTGGTCCATCGTCATTAGGTGGCCCTGAACGTTACAAATCACTATCAGTTTTTTGTCCCATTCGATAATCTAGACTCACAGCAGAACGGCCATAAGGTGCCCGAGGCAGCAATAGACCCATGGAGTCAGTTCGGCTGGAGGATGAGGTACTGAATCGGGACGCAATTTGTGTGGTCCATCGTCATTAGGTGGCCCTGAATGTTACAATTCACTATCAGTTTTTCGTCCGATTCGAAAATCTTTGACTCACAGCAGAACGGCCATAAGGTGCCCGAGGAAGCAATTGACCCATGGAGACAAGTCTGCTGGAGGACGATGTATTGAATCGGGACGCTATTTGCGTGGTCCATCGTCATTAGGTGGCCCTGAATGTTACAATTCACTATCAGTTTTTCGTCCGATTCGAAAATCTTTGACTCACAGCAGAACGGCCTTTAGGTGCCCGAAGCAGCAATCGACCCGTGGAGACAAGTCTGCTGGAGGACGATGTACTGAATCGGGACGCAATTTGAGTGATCCATCGTCATTAGGAGGCCCTGAACGTTACAATTCACTATCAGTTTTTCGTCCCATTCGATAATCTAGACTCACAGCAGAACGGCCATAATGAGCCCGAGGCAGCAATAGACCCATGGAGACAAGTCTGCTGGAGGACGATGTATTGAATCGGGACGCAATTTGAGTGATCCATCGTCATTAGGAGGCCCTGAACGTTACAATTCACTATCAGTTTTTTGTCCCATTCGATAATCTAGACTCACAGCAGAACGGCCATAAGGTGCCCGAGGCAGCAATAGACCCATGGAGTCAGGTCGGCTGGAGGATGAGGTACTGAATCGGACGCAATTTGTGTGGTCCATCGTCATTAGGTGGCCCTGAATGTTACAATACACTATCAGTTTTTCGTCCGATTCGAAAATCTTTGACTCACAGCAGAACGGCCATAAGGTGCCCGAGGCAGCAATAGACCCATGGAGACACGTCTGCTGGAGGACGATGTATTGAATCGGGACGCAATTTGAGTGTTCCATCGTCATTAGGAGGCCCTGAACGTTACAATTCACTATCAGTTTTTCGTCCGATTCGAAAATCTTTGAGTCACAGCAGGACTGCCATAAGGTGCCCGAGGCAGCAATAGACCCATGGAGACAAGTCTGCTGGAGGACGATGTATTGAATCGGGACACAATTTGAGTGATCCATCGTCATTAGGTGGCCCTGAACGTTACAATTCACTATCAGTTTTACGTCCCATTCGATAATCTAGATTCACATCAGAACGGCCATAAGGTGCCCGAGGCAGCAATAGACCCATAGAGTCAACTCGGCTGGAGGACGATGTATTGAATCGGGACGCAATTTGCGTGGTCCATCGTCATTAGGTGGCCCTGAATGTTACAATTCACTATCAGTTTTTCGTCCGATTCGAAAATCTTTGACTCACAGCAGAACGGCTGCCCGAGGCAGCAATCGACCCATGGAGACAAGTCTGCTGGAGGACGATGTATCTAATCGGGACGCAATTTGAGTGATCCATCGTCATTAGGAGGCCCTGAACGTTAGAATTCACTATCAGTTTTTCGTCCCATTCGATAATCTAGACTCACAGCAGAACGGCCATAAGGTGCCCGAGGCATCAATAGACCCATGGAGTCAAGTCGGCTGGAGGACGATGTATTGAATCGGGACGCAATTTGAGTGATCCATCGTCATTAGGTGGCCCTGAACGTTACAATTCACTATCAGTTTTTCGTCCCATTCGATAATCTAGACTCACAGCAGAACGGCCATAAGGTGCCCGTGGCAGCAATAGACCCATGGAGTCAGGTCGGCTGGAGGACGATGTACTGAATCGGGACGCAATTTGTGTGGTCCATCGTCATTAGGTGGCCCTGAATGTTACAATTCACTATCAGTTTTTCGTCCGATTCGAAAATCTTTGACTCACAGCAGAACGGCCATAAGGTGCCCGAGGCAGCAATAGACCCATGCAGACACGTCTGCTGGACGACGATGTATTGAATCGGGACGCAATTTGAGTGTTCCATCGTCATTAGGAGGCCCTGAACGTTACAATTCACTATCAGTTTTTCGTCCGATTCGAAAATCTTTGAGTCACAGCAGGACTGCCGTAAGGTGCCCGAGGCAGCAATAGACCCATGGAGACAAGTCGGCTGGGGACGATGTATTGAATCGGGACGCAATTTGAGTGATCCATCGTCATTAGGTGGCCCTGAACGTTACAATTCACTATCAGTTTTTCGTCCCATTCGATAATCTAGACTCACAGCAGAACGGCCATAATGTGCCCGAGGCAGCAATAGACCCATGGAGACAAGTCTGCTGGAGGACGATGTATTGAATCGGGACGCAATTTGAGTGTTCCATCGTCATTAGGAGGCCCTGAAAGTTACAATTCACCATCAGTTTTTCGTCCGATTCGAAAATCTTTGACTCACAGCAGAACGGCCATAAGGTGCCCGAGGCAGCAATAGACGCATGGAGACAAGTCTGCTGGAGGACGATGTATTGAATCGGGACGCAATTTGAGTGTTCCATCGTCATTAGGAGGCCCTGAACGTTACAATTCACTATCAGTTTTTCGTCCGATTCGAAAATCTTTGACTCACAGCAGAACGGCCATAAGGTGCCCGAGGCAGCAATAGACCCATGGAGACAAGTCGGCTGGTGGCCGATGTATTGAATCGGGATGCAATTTGAGTGATCCATCGTCATTAGGTGGCCCTGAAAGTTACAATTCACTATCAGTTTTTCGTCCGATTCGAAAATCTTTGACTCACAGGAGAACGGCCATAAGGTGCCCGAGGCAGCAATAGACCCATGGAGTCAGGTCGGCTGGAGGACGATGTACTGAATCGGGACGCAATTTGTGTGGTCCATCGTCATTAGGTGGCCCTGAATGTTACAAATCACTATCAGGTTTTTCGTCCGATTCGAAAATCTTTGACTCACAGCAGAACGGCCATAAGGTGCCCGAGGCAGCAATCGACCCATGGAGACAAGTCTGCTGGAGGACGATGTATTGAATCGGGACGCAATTTGAGTGATGCATCGTCATTAGGTGGCCCTGAAAGTTACAATTCACTATCAGTTTTTCGTCCCATTCGATAATCTAGACTCAAAGCAGAACGGCCATAAGGTGGCCGAGGCAGCAATAGACCCATGGAGACAAGTCGGCTGGAGGACGATGTATTGAATCGGGACGCAATTTGAGTGATCCATCGTCATTAGGTGGCCCTGAACATTACAATTCACTACCAGTTTTTCGTCCCATTCGATGATCTAGATTCACAGCAGAACGGCCATAAGGTGCCCGAGGCAGCAATAGACCCATGGAGTCAACTCGGCTGGAGGACGATGTATTGAATCGGGACGCAATTTGAGTGTTCCATCGTCGTTAGGTGGCCCTGAATGTTACAATTCACTATCAGTTTTTCGTCCGATTCGAAAATCTTTGACTCACAGCAGAGCGGCCATAAGGTGCCGAGGCAGCAATAGACGCATGGAGACAAGTCTGCTGGAGGACGATGTATTGAATCGGGACGCAATTTGACTGTGACATCGTCATTAGGAGGCCCTGAACGTTACAATTCTCTATCGGTTTTTCGTCCGATTCGAAAATCTTTGAGTCACAGCAGGCCTGCCATAAGGTGCCCGAGGCAGCAATAGACCCATGAAGTCAAGTCTGCTGTAGGACGATGTATTGAATCAGGACGCAATTTGAGTGATCCATCGTCATTAGGTGGCTCTGAACGTTACAATTCACTATCAGTTTTTCGTCCCATTCGATAGTCTAGAGTCACAGCAGAACGGCCGTAAGGAGCCCGAGGCAGCAATAGACCCATGGAGACAAGTCTGCTGGAGGACGATGTATTGAATCGGGACGCAATTTGAGTGATCCATCGTCATTAGGAGGCCCTGAACGTTACAATTCACTATCAGTTTTTCGTCCCATTCGATAATCTAGATTCACAGCAGAACGGCCATAAGGTGCCCGAGGCAGCAATAGACCCATGGAGTCAACTCGGCTGGAGGACGATGTATTGTATCGGGACGCAATTTGAGTGATCCATCGTCATTAGGAGGCCCTGAACGTTACAATTCACTATCAGTTTTTCGTCCCATTCGATAATCTAGACTCACAGCAGAACGGCCATAAGGTGCCCGAGGTTGCAATAGACCCATGGAGTCAAGTCGGCTGGAGGACGATGTTTTGAATCGGGACGCAATTTGAGTGATCCATCGTCATTAGGAGGCCCTGAACGTTACAAAACGTTACAATTCACTATCAGTTTTTTGTCCCATTCGATAATCTAGACTCACAGCAGAACGGCCATAAGGTGCCCGAGGCAGCAATAGACCCATGGAGTCAAGTCGGCTGGAGGACGATGTATTGAATCGGGACGCAATTTGAGTGATCCATCGTCATTAGGTGGCCCTGAACGATACAATTCACTATCAGTTTTTCATCCCATTCTATAATCTAGACTCACAGCAGAAAGGCCATAAGGTGCCCGAGGCAGCAATAGTCCCATGGAGTCAAGTCGGCTAGTGGACGATGTACAGAATCGGGACGCAATTTGTGTGGTCCATCGTCATTAGGTGGCCCTGAACGTTACAAATCACTATCAGTTTTTTGTCCCATTCGATAATCTAGACTCACAGCAGAACGGCCATAAGGTGCCCGAGGCAGCAATAGACCCATGGAGTCAGTTCGGCTGGAGGATGAGGTACTGAATCGGGACGCAATTTGTGTGGTCCATCGTCATTAGATGGCCCTGAATGTTACAATTCACTATCAGTTTTTCGTCCGATTCGAAAATCTTTGACTCACAGCAGAACGGCCATAAGGTGCCCGAGGAAGCAATTGACCCATGGAGACAAGTCTGCTGGAGGACGATGTATTGTATCGGGACGCTATTTGCGTGGTCCATCGTCATTAGGTGGCCCTGAATGTTACAATTCACTATCAGTTTTTCGTCCGATTCGAAAATCTTTGACTCACAGCAGAACGGCCATTAGGTGCCCGAGGCAGCAATCGACCCGTGGAGACAAGTCTGCTGGAGGACGATGTACTGAATCGGGACGCAATTTGAGTGATCCATCGTCATTAGGAGGCCCTGAACGTTACAATTCACTATCAGTTTTTCGTCCCATTCGATAATCTAGACTCACAGCAGAACGGCCATAATGTGCCCGAGGCAGCAATAGACCCATGGAGACAAGTCTGCTGGAGGACGATGTATTGAATCGGGACGCAATTTGAGTGATCCATCGTCATTAGGAGGCCCTGAACGTTATAATTCACTATCAGTTTTTTGTCCCATTCGATAATCTAGACTCACAGCAGAACGGCCATAAGGTGCCCGAGGCAGCAATAGACCCATAGAGTCAACTCGGCTGGAGGACGATGCATTGAATCGGGACGCAATTTGCGTGGTCCATCGTCATTAGGTGGCCCTGAATGTTACAATTCACTATCAGTTTTTCGTCCGATTCGAAAATCTTTGACTCACAGCAGAACGGCTGCCCGAGGCAGCAATCGACCCATGGAGACAAGTCTGCTGGAGGACGATGTATCGAATCGGGACGCAATTTGAGTGATCCATCGTCATTAGGAGGCCCTGAACGTTACAATTCACTATCAGTTTTTCGTCCCATTCGATAATCTAGACTCACAGCAGAACGGCCATAAGGTGCCCGAGGCATCAATAGACCCATGGAGTCAAGTCGGCTGGAGGACGATGTATTGAATCGGGACGCAATTTGAGTGATCCATCGTCATTAGGTGGCCCTGAAAGTTACAATTCACTATCAGTTTTTCGTCCGATTCGAAAATCTTTGACTCACAGCAGAACGGCCATAAGGTGCCCGAGGAAGCAATTGACCCATGGAGACAAGTCTGCTGGAGGACGATGTATTGAATCGGGACGCAATTTGAGTGATCCATCGTCATTAGGAGGCCCTGAACGTTACAATTCACTATCAGTTTTTCGTCCCATTCGATAATCTAGACTCACAGCAGAACGGCCATAAGGTGCCCGAGGCAGCAATAGACCCATAGAGTCAACTCGGCTGGAGGACGATGTATTGAATCGGGACGCAATTTGCGTGGTCCATCGTCATTAGGTGGCCCTGAATGTTACAATTCACTATCAGTTTTTCGTCCGATTCGAAAATCTTTGACTCACAGCAGAACGGCTGCCCGAGGCAGCAATCGACCCATGGAGACAAGTCTGCTGGAGGACGTTGTATCGAATCGGGACGCAATTTGAGTGATCCATCGTCATTAGGAGGCCCTGAACGTTACAATTCACTATCAGTTTTTCGTCCCATTCGATAATCTAGACTCACAGCAGAACGGCCATAAGGTGCCCGAGGCATCAATAGACCCATGGAGTCAAGTCGGCTGGAGGACGATGTATTGAATCGGGACGCAATTTGAGTGATCCATCGTCATTAGGTGGCCCTGAAAGTTACAATTCACTATCAGTTCTTCGTCCGATTCGAAAATCTTTGACTCACAGCAGAACGGCCATAAGGTGCCCGAGGAAGCAATTGACCCATGGAGACAAGTCTGCTGGAGGACGATGTATTGAATCGGGACGCAATTTGAGTGATCCATCGTCATTAGGAGGCCCTGAACGTTACAATTCACTATCAGTTTTTCGTCCCATTCGATAATCTAGACTCACAGCAGAACGGCCATAAGGTGCCCGGCTCAGCAATAGACCCATGGAGACGAGTCGGCTGGAGGACGATGTATTGAATCGGGACGCAATAGAGTGATCCATCGTCATTAGGTTGCCCTGAAAGTTACAATTCACTATCAGTTTGTCGTCCGATTCGAAAATCTTTGACTCACAGCAGAACGGCCATAAGGTGCCCGAGGCAACTATAGACCCATGGAAACAAGTCTGCTGGAGGACGATATATTGAATCGGGACGCAATTTGAGTGATCCATCGTCATTAGGTGGCCCTGAACGTTACAATTCACTATCAGTTTTCGTCCCATTCGATAATCTGGACTCACAGCAGAACGGCCATAAGGTGCCTGATGCAGCAATAGACCCATGGAGTCAGGTCGGCTGGAGGACGATGTACTGAATCGGGACGCAATTTGTGTGCTCCATCGGCATTAGGTGGCCCTGAATGTTACAATTCACTATCAGTTTTTCGTCCGATTCGAAAATCTTTGACTCACAGCAGAACGGCCATAAGGTGCCCGAGGCAGCAATAGACCCATGGAGACACGTCTGCTGGACGACGATGTATTGAATCGGGACGCAATTTGAGTGTTCCATCGTCATTAGGAGGCCCTGAACGTTACAATTCACTATCAGTTTTTCGTCCGATTCGAAAATCTTTGAGTCACAGCAGGACTGCCGTAAGGTGCCCGAGGCAGCAATAGACCCATGGAGACAAGTCGGCTGGGGACGATGTATTGAATCGGGACGCAATTTGAGTGATCCATCGTCATTAGGTGGCCCTGAACGTTACAATTCACTATCAGTTTTTCGTCCCATTCGATAATCTAGACTTACAGCAGAACGGCCATAAAGTGCCCGAGGCAGCAATAGACCCATGGAGACAAGTCGGCTGGAGGACGATGTATTGAATCGGGAAGCAAATTGAGTGTTCCATCGTCATTAGGAGGCCCTGAACGTTACAATTCACTATCAGTTTTTCGTCCGATTCGAAAATCTTTGAGTCACAGCTGAACGGCCATAAGGTGCCCGAGGCTGCAATAGACCCATGGAGACAGTCTGCTGGAGGACAATGTATTGAATCGGGACGCAATTTGAGTGATCCAACGTCATTAGGTGGCCCTGAACGTTACAATTCACTATCAGTTTTTCGTCCCATTCGAAAATCTTTGACTCACAGCAGAACGGCCATAAGGTGCCAAGGAAGCAATAGACCCATGGAGACATGTCGGCTGGTGGACGATGTATTGAATCGGGACGCAATTTGAGTGATCCATCGTCATTAGGTGGCCCTGAACGTTACAATTCACTATCAGTTTTTCGTCCGATTCGAAAATCTTTGACTCACAGCAGAACGGCCGTAAGGTGCCAAGGCAGCATTAGACCCATGGAGACAAGTCTGCTGGAGGACGATGTATTGAATCGGGACGCAATTTGAGTGATCCATCGTCATTAGGAGGCCCTGAACGTTACAATTCACTATCAGTTTTTCGTCCCATTCGATAATCTAGACTCACAGCAGAACGGCCATAAGGTGCCCGAGGCAGCAATAGACCCATAGAGTCAACTCGGCTGGAGGACGATGTATTGAATCGGGACGCAATTTGCGTGGTCCATCGTCATTAAGTGGCCCTGAATGTTACAATTCACTATCAGTTTTTCGTCCGATTCGAAAATCTTTGACTCACAGCAGAACGGCTGCCCGAGGCAGCAATCGACCCATGGAGACAAGTCTGCTGGAGGACGATGTATCGAATCGGGACGCAATTTGAGTGATCCATCGTCATTAGGAGGCCCTGAACGTTACAATTCACTATCAGTTTTTCGTCCCATTCGATAATCTAGACTCACAGCAGAACGGCCATAAGGTGCCCGAGGCATCAATAGACCCATGGAGTCAAGTCGGCTGGAGGACGATGTATTGAATCGGGACGCAATTTGAGTGATCCATCGTCATTAGGTGGCCCTGAAAGTTACAATTCACTATCAGTTCTTCGTCCGATTCGAAAATCTTTGACTCACAGCAGAACGGC
Source organism: Schistocerca cancellata (assembly GCF_023864275.1). Taxonomy (NCBI): domain Eukaryota; kingdom Metazoa; phylum Arthropoda; class Insecta; order Orthoptera; family Acrididae; genus Schistocerca; species Schistocerca cancellata. Next base: position 843,383,726 of record NC_064630.1, read on the forward strand.
CATAAGGTGCCCGAGGAAGCAATTGACCCATGGAGACAAGTCTGCTGGAGGACGATGTATTGAATCGGGACGCAATTTGAGTGATCCATCGTCATTAGGAGGCCCTGAACGTTACAATTCACTATCAGTTTTTCGTCCCATTCGATAATCTAGACTCACAGCAGAACGGCCATAAGGTGCCCGGCTCAGCAATAGACCCATGGAGACGAGTCGGCTGGAGGACGATGTATTGAATCGGGACGCAATAGAGTGATCCATCGTCATTAGGTTGCCCTGAAAGTTACAATTCACTATCAGTTTGTCGTCCGATTCGAAAATCTTTGACTCACAGCAGAACGGCCATAAGGTGCCCGAGGCAACTATAGACCCATGGAAACAAGTCTGCTGGAGGACGATATATTGAATCGGGACGCAATTTGAGTGATCCATCGTCATTAGGTGGCCCTGAACGTTACAATTCACTATCAGTTTTTCGTCCCATTCGATAATCTGGACTCACAGCAGAACGGCCATAAGGTGCCTGATGCAGCAATAGACCCATGGAGTCAGGTCGGCTGGAGGACGATGTACTGAATCGGGACGCAATTTGTGTGCTCCATCGGCATTAGGTGGCCCTGAATGTTACAATTCACTATCAGTTTTTCGTCCGATTCGAAAATCTTTGACTCACAGCAGAACGGCCATAAGGTGCCCGAGGCAGCAATAGACCCATGGAGACACGTCTGCTGGAAGACGATGTATTGAATCGGGACGCAATTTGAGTGTTCCATCGTCATTAGGAGGCCCTGAACGTTACAATTCACTATCAGTTTTTCGTCCGATTCGAAAATCTTTGAGTCACAGCAGGACTGCCGTAAGGTGCCCGAGGCAGCAATAGACCCATGGAGACAAGTCGGCTGGGGACGATGTATTGAATCGGGACGCAATTTGAGTGATCCATCGTCATTAGGTGGCCCTGAACGTTACAATTCACTATCAGTTTTTCGTCCCATTCGATAATCTAGACTTACAGCAGAACGGCCATAAAGTGCCCGAGGCAGCAATAGACCCATGGAGACAAGTCGGCTGGAGGACGATGTATTGAATCGGGACGCAAATTGAGTGTTCCATCGTCATTAGGAGGCCCTGAACGTTACAATTCACTATCAGTTTTTCGTCCGATTCGAAAATCTTTGAGTCACAGCTGAACGGCCATAAGGTGCCCGAGGCTGCAATAGACCCATGGAGACAGTCTGCTGGAGGACAATGTATTGAATCGGGACGCAATTTGAGTGATCCAACGTCATTAGGTGGCCCTGAACGTTACAATTCACTATCAGTTTTTCGTCCCATTCGAAAATCTTTGACTCACAGCAGAACGGCCATAAGGTGCCAAGGAAGCAATAGACCCATGGAGACATGTCGGCTGGTGGACGATGTATTGAATCGGGACGCAATTTGAGTGATCCATCGTCATTAGGTGGCCCTGAACGTTACAATTCACTATCAGTTTTTCGTCCGATTCGAAAATCTTTGACTCACAGCAGAACGGCCGTAAGGTGCCAAGGCAGCATTAGACCCATGGAGACATGTCGGCTGGAGGACGATGTATTGAATCGGACGCAATTTGAGTGATCCATCGTCATTAGGTGGCCCTGAACGTTACAATTCACTATCAGTTTTTCGTCCGATTCGAAAATCTTTGACTCACAGCAGAACGGCCATAATGTGCCCGAGGCAGCAATAGACCCATGGAGACAAGTCTGCTGGAGGACGATGTATTGAATCGGGACGCAATTTGAGTGTTCCATCGTCATTAGGAGGCCCTGAAAGTTACAATTCACCATCAGTTTTTCGTCCGATTCGAAAATCTTTGACTCACAGCAGAACGGCCATAAGGTGCCCGAGGCAGCAATAGACGCATGGAGACAAGTCTGCTGGAGGACGATGTATTGAATCGGGACGCAATTTGAGTGTTCCATCGTCATTAGTAGGCCCTGAACGTTACAATTCACTATCAGTTTTTCGTCCGATTCGAAAATCTTTGACTCACAGCAGAACGGCCATAAGGTGCCCGAGGCAGCAATAGACCCATGGAGTCAGGTCGGCTGGAGGACGATGTACTGACTCGGGACGCAATTTGTGTGGTCCATCGTCATTAGGTGGCCCTGAATGTTACAATTCACTATCAGTTTTTCGTCCGATTCGAAAATCTTTGACTCACAGCAGAACGGCCATAAGGTGCCCGAGGCAGCAATAGACCTATGGAGACAAGTCTGCTGGAGGACGATGTATTGAATCGGGACGCAATTTGAGTGTTCCATCGTCATTAGGTGGCCCTGAACGTTACAATTCACTATCAGTTTTTCGTCCCATTCGATAATCTAGACTCAAAGCAGAACGGCCATAAGGTGGCCGAGGCAGCAATAGACCCATGGAGACAAGTCGGCTGGAGGACGATGTATTGAATCGGGACGCAATTTGAGTGATCCATCGTCATTAGGTGGCCCTGAACGTTACAATTCACTACCAGTTTTTCGTCCCATTCGATAATCTAGATTCACAGCAGAACGGCCATAAGGTGCCCGAGGCAGCAATAGACCCATGGAGTCAACTCGGCTGGAGGACGATGTATTGAATCGGGACGCAATTTGCGTGGTCCATCGTCATTAGGTGGCCCTGAATGTTACAATTCACTATCAGTTTTTCGTCTGATTCGAAAGTCTTTGACTCACAGCAGAACGGCCATTAGGTGCCCGAGGCAGCAATAGACCAATGGAGACAAGTCCGCTGGAGGACGATGTATTGAATCGGGACGCAATTTGAGTGTTCCATCGTCCTTAGGAGGCCCTGAACGTTCCAATTTACTATCAGTTTTTCGTCCGATTCGAAAATCTTTGACTCACAGCAGAACGGCCATAAGGTGCCCGGCTCAGCAATAGACCCATGGAGACGAGTCGGCTGGAGGACGATGAATTGAATCGGGACGCAATAGAGTGATCCATCGTCATTAGGTTGCCCTGAAAGTTACAGTTCACTATCAGTTTTTCGTCCGATTCGAAAATCTTTGACTCACAGCAGAACGGCCATAAGGTGCCCGAGGCAACTATAGACCCATGGAAACAAGTCTGCTGGAGGACGATATATTGAACCGGGACGCAATTTGAGTGATCCATCGTCATTAGGTGGCCCTGAACGTTACAATTCACTATCAGTTTTTCGTCCCATTCGATAATCTAGACTCACAGCAGAACGGCCATAAGGTGCCTGATGCAGCAATAGACCCATGGAGTCAGGTCGGCTGGAGGACGATGTACTGAATCGGGACGCAATTTGTGTGGTCCATCGTCGTTAGGTGGCCCTGAATGTTACAATTCACTATCAGTTTTTCGTCCGATTCGAAAATCTTTGAGTCACAGCAGGCCTGCCATAAGGTGCCCGAGGCAGCAATAGACCCATGAAGTCACGTCTGCTGTAGGACGATGTATTGAATCAGGACGCAATTTGAGTGATCCATCGTCATTAGGTGGCTCTGAACGTTACAATTCACTATCAGTTTTTCGTCCCATTCGATAGTCTAGACTCACAGCAGAACGGCCGTAAGGAGCCCGAGCCAGCAATAGACCCATGGAGACAAGTCTGCTGGAGGACGATGTATTGAATCGGGACGCAATTTGAGTGATCCATCGTCATTAGGTGGCCCTGAACGTTACAATTCACTATCAGTTTTTCGTCCCATTCGATAATCTAGATTCACAGCAGAACGGCCATAAGGTGCCCGAGGCAGCAATAGACCCATGGAGTCAACTCGGCTGGAGGACGATGTATTGAATCGGGACGCAATTTGCGTGGTCCATCGTCATTAGGTGGCCCTGATTGTTACAAATCACTATCAGTTTTTCGTCCGATTCGAAACTCTTTGACTCACAGCAGAACGGCCATTAGGTGCCCGAGGCAGCAATCGACCCATGGAGACAAGTGTGCTGGAGGACGATGTATTGAATCGGGACGCAATTTGAGTGATCCATCGTCATTAGGAGGCCCTGAACGTTACAATTCACTATCAGTTTTTCGTCCCATTCGATAATCTAGACTCACAGCAGAACGGCCATAAGGTGCCCGAGGTTGCAATAGACCCATGGAGTCAAGTCGGCTGGAGGACGATGTATTGAATCGGGACGCAATTTGAGTGATCCATCGTCATTAGGAGGCCCTGAACGTTACAAAACGTTACAATTCACTATCAGTTTTTTGTCCCATTCGATAATCTAGACTCACAGCAGAACGGCCATAAGGTGCCCGAGGCAGCAATAGACCCATGGAGTCAAGTCGGCTGGAGGACGATGTATTGAATCGGGACGCAATTTGAGTGATCCATCGTCATTAGGTGGCCCTGAACGTTACAATTCACTATCAGTTTTTCGTCCGATTCGAAAATCTTTGACTCACAGCAGAACGGCCATAAGGTGCCCGAGGCAGCAATAGACTCATTGAGACAAGTCTGCTGGAGGACGATGTATTGAATCGGGATGCAATTTGAGTGTTCCATCGTCATTAGGAGGCCCTGAACGTTACAATTCACTATCAGTTTCGCGTCCGATTCGAAAATCTTTGAGTCACAGCAGGCCTGCCATAAGATGCCCGAGGCAGCAATAGACCCATGAAGTCAAGTCTGCAGGAGGACGATGTATTGAATCAGGACGCAATTTGAGTGATCCATAGTCATTAGGTGGCCCTGAACGTTACAATTCACTATCAGTTTTTCGTCCCATTCGATAATCTAGACTCACAGCAGAACGGCCATAAGGTGCCCGAGGCAGCAATAGACCCATGGAGACAAGTCGGCTGGGACGATGTATTAAATCGGGACGCAATTTGAGTGATCCATCGTCATTAGGAGGCCCTGAACGTTACAATTCACTATCAGTTTTTCGTCCGATTCGATAATCTAGACTCACAGCAGATGGGCCATAAGGTGCCCGAGGCAGCAATAGACCCATGGAGTCAACTCGGCTGGAGGACGATGTATTGAATCGGGACGCAATTTGCGTGGTCCATCGTCATTAGGTGGCCTTGAATGTTACAATTCACTATCAGTTTTTCGTCCGATTCGAAAATCTTTGACTCACAGCAGAACGGCCATTAGGTGCCCGAGGCAGCAATCGACCCATGGAGACAAGTCTGCTGGAGGACGATGTATTGAATCGGGACGCAATTTGAGTGATCGATCGTCATTAGGAGGCCCTGAACGTTACAATTCACTATCAGTTTTTCGTCCCATTCGATAATCTAGACTCACGGCAGAACGGCCATAAGGTGCCCGAGGCAGCAATAGACCCATGGAGTCAAGTCGGCTGGAGGACGATGTATTGAATCGGGACGCAATTTGAGTGATCCATCGTCATTAGGAGGCCCTGAACGTTACAATTCACTATCAGTTTTTCGTCCCATTCGACAATCTAGACTCACAGCAGAACGGCCATAAGGTGCCCGAGGCAGCAATAGACCCATGGAGTCAAGTCGGCTGGAGGACGATGTATTGAATCGGGACGCAATTTGAGAGATCCATCGTCATTAGGTGGCCCTGAACGTTGCAATTCACTATCAGTTTTTCGTCCCATTCGATAATCTAGATTCACAGCAGAACGGCCATAAGGTGCCCGAGGCAGCAATAGACCCATGGAGTCAACTCGGCTGGAGGACGATGTATTGAATGGGGACGCAATTTGCGTGGTCCATTGTCATTAGGTGGCCCTGAATGTTACAACTCACTATCAGTTTTTCGTCCGATTCGAAAATCTTTGACTCACAGCAGAACGGCCATTAGGTGCCCGAGGCAGCAATAGACCCATGGAGAAAAGTCTGCTGGAGGACGATGTATTGAATCGGGACGTAATTTGAGTGATCCATCGTCATTAGGTGGCCCTGAACGTTACAATTCACTATCAGTTTTTCGTCCCATTCGATAATCTAGACTCACAGCAGAACGGCCATAAGGTGCCCGAGGCTGCAATAGACACATGGAGACAAGTCTGCTAGAGGACGATGTATTGAATCGGGACGCAATTTGAGTGATCCATCGTCATTAGGAGGCCCTGAACGTTACAAAACGTTACAATTCACTATCAGTTTTTTGTCCCATTCGATAATCTAGACTCACAGCAGAACGGCCATTAGGTGCCCGAGGCAGCAATAGACCCATGAAGACAAGTCTGCTGGAGGACGATGTATTGAATCGGGACGCAATTTTAGTGTTCCATCATCATTAGGAGGCCCTGAACGTTACAATTCACTATCAGTTTTTCGTCCGATTCGAAAATCTTTGACTCACAGCAGAACGGCCATAAGGTGCCCGAGGCAGCAATAGACCCATGGAGACAAGTCGGCAGGAGGACGATGTATTGAATCGGGACGCAATTTGAGTGATCCATCGTCATTAGGTGGCACTGAAAGTTACAATTCACTATCAGTTTTTCGTCCGATTCGAAAATCTTTGACTCACAGCAGAACGGCCATAAGGTGCCCGAGGCAGCAATAGACCCATGGAGACAAGTCGGCTGGAGGACGATGTAATGAATCGGGACGCAATTTGAGTGTTCCATCGTCATTAAGGGGCCCTGAACGTTACAATTCACTATCAGTTTTTCGTCCGATTCGAAAATCTTTGAGTCACAGCTGAACGGCCATAAGGTGCCCGAGGCTGCAATAGACCCATGGAGACAGTCTGCTGGAGGACAATGTATTGAATCGGGACGCTATTTGAGTGATCCATCGTCATTAGGTGGCCCTGAACGTTACAATTCACTATCAGTTTTTCGTCCCATTCGATAATCTAGACTCACAGCAGAACGGCCATAAGGTGCCCGAGGCAGCAATAGACCCATGGAGACAAGTCGGCTGGGGACGATGTATTGAATCGGGACGCAATTTGAGTGATCCATCGTCATTAGGTGGCCCTGAACGTTACAATTCACTATCAGTTTTTCGTCCCATTCGATAATCTAGATTAACAGCAGAACGGCCATAAGGTGCCCGAGGCAGCAATAGACCAATGGAGTCAACTCGGCTGGAGGACGATGTATTGAATCGGGACGCAATTTGCGTGGTCCATCGTCATTAGGTGGCAATGAATGTTACAATTCACTATCAGTTTTTCGTCCGATTCGAAAATCTTTAACTCACAGCAGAACGGCCATTAGGTGCCCGAGGCAGCATTCGACCCATGGAGACAAGTCTGCTGGAGGACGATGTATTGAATCGGGACGCAATTTGAGTGATCCATCGTCATTAGGAGGCCCTGAACGTTACAATTCAATATCAGTTTTTCGTCCCATTCGATAATCTAGACTCACAGCAGAACGGCCATTAGGTGCCCGAGGCAGCATTCGACCCATGGAGGCAAGTCTGCTGGAGGACGATGTATTGAATCGGGACGCAATTTGAGTGATCCATCGTCATTAGGAGGCCCTGAACGTTACAATTCACTATCAGTTTTTCGTCCCATTCGATAATCTAGACTCACAGCAGAACGGCCATAAGGTGCCCGAGGCAGCAATAGAACCATGGAGACAAGTCGGCTGGAGGACGATGTATTGAATCGGGACGCAATTTGAGTGTTCCATCGTCATTAGGAGGCCCTGAACGTTTCAATTCACTATCAGTTTTTTGTCCGATTCGAAAATCTTTGACTCACAGCAGAACGGCCATAAGGTGCCCGAGGCAGCAATAGACCCATGAAGTCAAGTCTGCTGGAGGACGATGTATTGAATCAGGACGCAATTTGAGTGATCCATCGTCATTAGGTGGCCCTGAACGTTACAATTCACTATCAGTTTTTCGTCCCATTCGATAATCTAGACTCACAGCAGAACGGCCATAAGGTGCCCGAGGCAGCAATAGACCCATGGAGACAAGTCGGCTGGGGACGATGTATTGAATCGGGACGCAATTTGAGTGATCCATCGTCATTAGGTGGCCCTGAACGTTACAATTCACTATCAGTTTTTCGTCCCATTCGATAATCTAGATTAACAGCAGAACGGCCATAAGGTGCTCGAGGCAGCATTAGACCAATGGAGTCAACTCGGCTGGAGGACGATGTATTGAATCGGGACGCAATTTGCGTGGTCCATCGTCATTAGGTGGCAATGAATGTTACAATTCACTATCAGTTTTTCGTCCGATTCGAAAATCTTTAACTCACAGCAGAACGGCCATTAGGTGCCCGAGGCAGCATTCGACCCATGGAGACAAGTCTGCTGGAGGACGATGTATTGAATCGGGACGCAATTTGAGTGATCCATCGTCATTAGGAGGCCCTGAACGTTACAATTCAATATCAGTTTTTCGTCCCATTCGATAATCTAGACTCACAGCAGAACGGCCATTAGGTGCCCGAGGCAGCATTCGACCCATGGAGACAAGTCTGCTGGAGGACGATGTATTGAATCGGGACGCAATTTGAGTGATCCATCGTCATTAGGAGGCCCTGAACGTTACAATTCACTATCAGTTTTTCGTCCCATTCGATAATCTAGACTCACAGCAGAACGGCCATAAGGTGCCCGAGGCAGCAATAGAACCATGGAGACAAGTCGGCTGGAGGACGATGTATTGAATCGGGACGCTATTTGAGTGATCCATCGTCATTAGGTGGCCCTGAACGTTACAATTCACTATCAGTTTTTCGTCCCATTCGATAATCTAGACTCACAGCAGAACGGCCATAAGGTGCCTGAGGCAGCAATAGACCCATGGAGTCAGGTCGGCTGGAGGATGATGTACTGAATCGGGACGCAATTTGTTTTGGTCCATCGTCATTTGGTGGCCCTGAATGATACAATTCACTATCAGTTTTTCGTCCGATTCGAAAATCTTTGACTCACATCAGAACGGCCATAAGGTGCCCGAGGCAGCAATACACCCATGGAGACAAGTCTGCTGGAGGACGATGTATTGAATCGGAACGCAATTTGAGTGTTCCATCGTCATTAGGAGGCCCTGAACGTTTCAATTCACTATCAGTTTTTCGTCCGATTCGAAAATCTTTGACTCACAGCAGAACGGCCATAAGGTGCCCGAGGCAGCAATAGACCCATGAAGTCAAGTCTGCTGGAGGACGATGTATTGAATCAGGACGCAATTTGAGTGATCGATCGTCATTAGGTGGCCCTGAACGTTACAATTCACTATCAGGTTTTCGTCCCATTCGATAATCTAGACTCACAGCAGAACGGCCATAAGGTGCCCGAGGCAGCAATAGACCCATGGAGACAAGTCGGCTGGGGACGATGTATTAAATCGGGACGCAATTTGAGTGATCCATCGTCATTAGGTGGCCCTGAACGTTACAATTCACTATCAGTTTTTCGTCCCATTCGATAATCTAGATTAACAGCAGAACGGCCATAAGATGCCCGAGGCAGCAATAGACCAATGGAGTCAACTCGGCTGGAGGACGATGTATTGAATCGGGACGCAATTTGCGTGGTCCATCGTCATTAGGTGGCCCTGAATGTTACAATTCACTATCAGTTTTTCGTCCGATTCGAAAATCTTTAACTCACAGCAGAACGGCCATTAGGTGCCCGAGGCAGCATTCGACCCATGGAGACAAGTCTGCTGGAGGACGATGTATTGAATCGGGACGCAATTTGAGTGATCCATCGTCATTAGGAGGCCCTGAACGTTACAATTCACTATCAGTTTTTCGTCCCATTCGACAATCTAGACTCACAGCAGAACGGCCATAAGGTGCCCGAGGCAGCAATAGACCCATGGAGTCAAGTCGGCTGGAGGACGATGTGTTGAATCGGGACGCAATTTGAGAGATCCATCGTCATTAGGAGGCCCTGAACGTTACAATTCACTATCAGTTTTTTGTCCCATTCGATAATCTAGACTCACAGCAGAACGGCCATAAGGTGCCCGAGGCAGCAATAGACCCATGGAGTCAAGTCGGCTGGAGGACGATGTATTGAATCGGGACGCAATTTGAGTGCTCCATCGTCATTAGGTGGCCCTGAACGGTACAATTCACTATCAGTTTTTCATCCCATTCTATAATCTAGTCTCACAGCAGAACGGCCATAAGGTGCCCGAGGCAGCAATAGTCCCATGGAGTCAAGTCGGCTAGTGGACGATGTACAGAATCGGGACGCAATTTGAGTGATCCATTGTCATTAGGTGGCCCTGATCGTTACAATTCACTATCAGTTTTTCGTCCCATTCGATAATCTAGATGCACAGCAGAACGGCCATAAGGTGCCCGAGGCAGCAATAGACCCATGGAGTCAACTCGGCTGGAGGACGATGTATTGAATCGGGACTCATTTTGCGTGGTCCATCGTCATTAGGTGGCCCTGAATGTTACAATTCACTATCAGTTTTTCGTCCGATTCGAAAATCTTTGACTCACAGCAGAACGGCCATTAGGTGCCCGAGGCAGCAATCAACCCATGAAGACAAGTCTGCTGGAGGACGATGTATTGAATCGGGACGCAATTTGAGTGATCCATCGTCATTAGGAGGCCCTGAACGTTACAATTCACTATCAGTTTTTTGTCCCATTCGATAATCTAGACTCACAGCAGAACGGCCATAAGGTGCCCGAGGCAGCAATAGACCCATGGAGTCAAGTCGGCTGGAGGACGATGTATTGAATCGGGACGCAATTTGAGTGATCCATCGTCATTAGGTGGCCCTGAACGTTACAATACAGTATCAATACAATACAATACAATACAATACAATACAATATCAGTTTTTCGTCCGTTTCGAAAATCTTTGACTCACAGCAGAACGGCCATAAGGTGCCCGAGGCAGCAATAGACGCATGGAGACAAGTCTGCTGGAGGACGATGTATTGAATCGGGACGCAATTTGAGTGTTCCATCGTCATTAGGAGGCCCTGAACGTTACAATTCACTATCAGTTTTTCGTCCGATTCGAAAATCTTTTGAGTCACAGCAGGCCTGCCATAAGGTGCCCGAGGCAGCAATAGACCCATGGAGACAAGTCTGCTGGAGGACGATGTATTGAATCGGGACGCAATTTGAGTGATCCATCGTCATTAGGTGGCCCTGAACGTTACAATTCACTATTAGTTTTTCATCCCTTTCTATAATCTAGACTCACAGCAGAACGGCCATAAGGTGCCCGAGGCAGCAATAGTCCCATGGAGTCAAGTCGGCTGGGGACGATGTATAGAATCGGGACGCAATTTGAGTGATCCATAGTCATTAGGTGGCCCTGAACGTTACAATTCACTATCAGTTTTTCGTCCCATTCGATAATCTAGATTCACAGCAGAACGGCCATAAGGTGCCCGAGGCAGCAATAGACCCATGGAGTCAACTCGGCTGGAGGACGATGTATTGAATCGGGACGCAATTTGAGTGATCCATCGTCATTAGGAGGCCCTGAATGTTACAATAATTCGATAATCTAGACTCACAGCAGAACGGCCATAGACCCATGCAGTCAAATCGGCTGGAGGACGATGTATTGAATCGGGACGCAATTTGCGTGGTCCATCGTCATTAGGTGGCCCTGAATGTTACAATTCACTATCAGTTTTTCGTCCGATTCGAAAATCTTTGACTCACAGCAGAACGGCCATTAGGTGCCCGAGGCAGCAATAGACCCATGAAGACAAGTCTGCTGGAGGACGATGAATTGAATCGGGACGCAATTTTAGTGTTCCATCATCATTAGGAGGCCCTGAACGTTACAATTCACTATCAGTTTTTCGTCCGATTCGAAAATCTTTGACTCACAGCAGAACGGCCATAAGGTGCCCGAGGCAGCAATAGACCCATGGAGACTAGTCGGCAGGAGGACGATGTATTGAATCGGGACGCAATTTGAGTGATCCATCGTCATTAGGTGGCCCTGAAAGTTACAATTCACTATCAGTTTTTCGTCCGATTCGAAAATCTTTGACTCACAGCAGAACGGCCAAAAGGTGCCCGAGGCAGCAATAGACCCATGGAGACAAGTCGGCTGAAGGACGATGTAATGAATCGGGACGCAATTTGAGTGTTCCATCGTCATGAAGAGGCCCTGAACGTTACAATTCACTATCAGTTTTTCATCCGATTCGAAAATCTTTGAGTCACAGCTGAACGGCCATAAGGTGCCCGAGGCTGCAATAGACCCATGGAGACAGTCTGCTGGAGGACAATGTATTGAATCGGGACGCTATTTGAGTGATCCATCGTCATTAGGTGGCCCTGAACGTTACAATTCACTATCAGTTTTTCGTCCCATTCGATAATCTAGACTCACAGCAGGACGGCCATAAGGTGCCTGAGGCAGCAATACACCCATGGAGTCAGTTCGGCTGGAGGATGATGTACTGAATCGTGACGCAATTTGTTTTGGTCCATCGTCATTAGGTGGCCCTGAATGCTACAATTCACTATCTGTTTTTCGTCCGATTCGAAAATCTTTGACTCACAGCAGAACGGCCATAAGGTGCCTGAGGCAGCAATAGACCCATGGAGACAAGTCTGCTGGAGGACGATGTATTGAATCAGGACGCAATTTGAGTGATCCATCGTCATTAGGTGGCCCTGAACGTTACAATTCACTATCAGTTTTTCGTCCCATTCGATAATCTAGACTCACAGCAGAACGGCCATAAGGTGCCCGAGGCAGCAATAGACCCATGGAGACAAGTCGGCTGGGGACGATGTATTGAATCGGGACGCAATTTGAGTGATCCATCGACATTAGGTGGCCCTGAACGTTACAATTCACTATCAGTTTTTCGTCCCATTCGATAATCTAGATTAACAGCAGAACGGCCATAAGGTGCCCGAGGCAGCAATAGACCAATGGAGTCAACTCGGCTGGAGGACGATGTATTGAATCGGGACTCAATTTGCGTGGTCCATCGTCATTAGGTGGCAATGAATGTTACAATTCACTATCAGTTTTTCGTCCGATTCGAAAATCTTTAACTCACAGCAGAACGGCCATTAGATGCCCGAGGCAGCAATAGACCCATGAAGTCAAGTCTGCTGGAGGACGATGTATTGAATCAGGACGCAATTTGAGTGATCCATCGTCATTAGGTGGCCCTGAACGTTACAATTCACTATCAGTTTTTCGTCCCATTCGATAATCTAGACTCACAGCAGAACGGCCATAAGGTGCCCGAGGCAGCAATAGACCCATGGAGACAAGTCGGCTGGGGACGATGTATTGAATCGGGACGCAATTTGAGTGATCCATCGTCATTAGGTGGCCCTGAACGTTACAATTCACTATCAGTTTTTCGTCCCATTCGATAATCTAGATTAACAGCAGAACGGCCATAAGGTGCCCGAGGCAGCAATAGACCAATGGAGTCAACTCGGCTGGAGGACGATGTATTGAATCGGGACGCAATTTGAGTGATCCATCGTCATTAGGAGGCCCTGAACGTTACAATTCAATATCAGTTTTTCGTCCCATTCGATAATCTAGACTCACAGCAGAACGGCCATTAGGTGCCCGAGGCAGCATTCGACCCATGGAGACAAGTCTGCTGGAGGACGATGTATTGAATCGGGACGCAATTTGAGTGATCCATCGTCATTAGGAGGCCCTGAACGTTACAATTCACTATCAGTTTTTCGTCCCATTCGATAATCTAGACTCACAGCAGAACGGCCATAAGGTGCCCGAGGCAGCAATAGACCCATGGAGTCAAGTCGGCTGGAGGACGATGTATTGAATCGGGACGCAATTTGAGTGATCCATCGTCATTAGGAGGCCCTGAACGTTACAATTCACTATCAGTTTTTCGTCCCATTCGACAATCTAGACTCACAGCAGAACGGCCATAAGGTGCCCGAGGCAGCAATAGACCCATGGAGTCAAGTCGGCTGGAGGACGATGTATTGAATCGGGACGCAATTTGAGAGATCCATCGTCATTAGGTGGCCCTGAACGTTACAATTCACTATCAGTTTTTCGTCCCATTCGATAATCTAGACTCACAGCAGAACGGCCATTAGGTGCCCGAGGCAGCATTCGACCCATGGAGACAAGTCTGCTGGAGGACGATGTATTGAATCGGGACGCAATTTGAGTGATCCATCGTCATTAGGAGGCCCTGAACGTTACAATTCACTATCAGTTTTTCGTCCCATTCGATAATCTAGACTCACAGCAGAACGGCCATAAGGTGCCCGAGGCAGCAATAGACCCATGGAGTCAAGTCGGCTGGAGGACGATGTATTGAATCGGGACGCAATTTGAGTGATCCATCGTCATTAGGAGGCCCTGAACGTTACAATTCACTATCAGTTTTTCGTCCCATTCGACAATCTAGACTCACAGCAGAACGGCCATAAGGTGCCCGAGGCAGCAATAGACCCATGGAGTCAAGTCGGCTGGAGGACGATGTATTGAATCGGGACGCAATTTGAGAGATCCATCGTCATTAGGTGGCCCTGAACGTTTATAATTCACTATCAGTTTTTCGTCCCATTCGATAATCTAGACTCACAGCAGAACGGCCATAAGGTGCCCGAGGCAGCAATAGACCCATGGAGACAAGTCTGCTGGAGGACGATGTATTGAATCGGGACGCAATTTGAGTGATCCATCGTCATTAGGAGGCCTTGAACGTTACAATTCACTATCAGTTTTTTGTCCCATTCGATAATCTAGACTTACAGCAGAACGGCCATAAGGTGCCCGAGGCAGTAATAAACCCATGGAGTCAAGTCGGCTGAAGGACGATGTATTGAATCGGGACGCAATTTGAGTGATCCATCGTCATTAGGTGGCCCTGAACGTTACAATTCACTATCAGTTTTTCGTCCGATTCGAAAATCTTTGAAACACAGCAGAACGGCCATAACGTGCCCGAGGCAGCAATAGACGCATGGAGACAAGTCTGCTGGAGGACGATGTATTGAATCGGGACGCAATTTGAGTGTTCCATCGTCATTAGGAGGCCCTGAACGTTACAATTCACTATCAGTTTTTCGTCCGATTCGAAAATCTTTAAGTCACAGCGGGCCTGCCATCAGGTGCCCGAGGCAGCATTCACCCATGGAGACAAGTCTGCTGGAGGACGATGTATTGAATCGGGACGCAATTTGAGTGGTCCATCGTCATTAGGAGGCCCTGAACGTTACAATTCACTATCAGTTTTTCGTCCGATTCGAAAATCTTTGACTCACAGCAGAACGGCCATAAGGTGCCCGAGGCAGCGATAGACCCATGGAGACAAGTCGGCTGGTGGACGATGTATTGAATCGGGACGCAATTTGAGTGATCCATCGTCATTAGGTGGCCCTGAACGTTACAATTCGCTATCAGTTTTTCGTCCCATTGGATAATCTAGACTCACAGCAGAACGGCCATAGGGTGCCCGAGGCAGCAATAGACCCATGGAGACAAGTCTGCTGGAGGACGATGTATTGAATCGGGACGCAATTTGAGTGATCCATCGTCATTAGGAGGCCCTGAACATTACAATTCACTATCAGTTTTTTGTCCCATTCGATAATCTAGACTCACAGCAGAACGGCCATAAGGTGCCCGAGGCAGCAATAGACCCATGGAGTCAAGTCGGCTGGAGGACGATGTATTGAATCGGGACGCAATTTGAGTGATCCATCGTCATTACGTGGCACTGAACGTTACAATTCACTATCAGTTTTTCGTCCGATTCGAAAATCTTTGACTCACAGCAGAACGGCCATAAGGTGCCCGAGGCAGCAATAGACGCATGGAGACAAGTCTGCTGGAGGACGATGTATTGAATCGGGACAGAATTTGAGTGTTCCATCGTCATTAGGAGGCCCTGAACGTTACAATTCACTATCAGTTTTTCGTCCGATTCGAAAGTCTTTGAGTCACAGCAGGCCTGCCATTATGTGCCCGAGGCACCAATAGACCCATGGAGACAAGTCTGCTGGAGGACGATGTATTGAATCGGGACGCAATTTGAGTGATCCATCGTCATTACGTGGCCCTGAACGTTACAATTAACTATCAGTTTTTCGTCCGATTCGAAAATCTTTTACTCACAGCAGAACGGCCATAAGGTGCCCGAGGCAGCAATAGACCCATGAAGTCAAGTCTGCTGGAGGACGATGTATTGAATCAGGACGCAATTTGAGTGATCCATCGTCATTAGGTGGCCCTGAACGTTACAATTCACTATCAGTTTTTCGTCCCATTCGACATCTAGACTCACAGCAGAACGGCCATAAGGTGCCCGAGGCAGCAATAGACCCATGGAGACAAGTCGGCTGGGGACGATGTATTGAATCGGGACGCAATTTGAGTGATCCATCGTCATTAGGTGGCCCTGAACGTTACAATTCACTATCAGTTTTTCGTCCTATTCGATAATCTAGATTCACAGCAGAAAGGCCATAAGGTGCCAGAGGCAGCAATAGACCCATGGAGTCAACTCGGCTGGAGGACGATGTATTGAATCGGGACGCAATTTGAGTGATCCATCGTCATTAGGAGGCCCTGAATGTTACAATTCACTATCAGTTTTTCGTCCCATTCGATAATCTAGACTCATAGCAGAACGGCCATAAGGTGCCCGAGGCAGCAATAGACCCATGGAGACAAGTCTGCTGGAGGACGATGTATTGAATCGGGACGCAATTTGAGTGATCCATCGTCATTAGGAGGCCCTGAACGTTACAATTCACTATCAGTTTTTTGTCCCATTCGATAATCTAGACTCACATCAGAACGGCCATAAGGTGCCCGAGGCAGCAATAGACCCATGCAGACAAGACGGCTGGAGGACGATGTATTGAATCGGGACGCAATTTGAGTGATCCATCGTCATTAGGAGGCCCTGAACGTTACAATTCACTATCAGTTTTTCGTCCCATTCGACAATCTAGACTCACAGCAGAACGGCCATAAGGTGCCCGAGGCAGCAATAGACCCATGGAGTCAAGTCGGCTGGAGGACGATGTATTGAATCGGGACGCAATTTGAGAGATCCATCGTCATTAGGTGGCCCTGAACGTTACAATTCACTATCAGTTTTTCGTCCCATTCGATAATCTAGACTCACAGCAGAACGGCCATTAGGTGCCCGAGGCAGCATTCGACCCATGGAGACAAGTCTGCTGGAGGACGATGTATTGAATCGGGACGCAATTTGAGTGATCCATCGTCATTAGGAGGCCCTGAACGTTACAATTCACTATCAGTTTTTCGTCCCATTCGATAATCTAGACTCACAGCAGAACGGCCATAAGGTGCCCGAGGCAGCAATAGACCCATGGAGTCAAGTCGGCTGGAGGACGATGTATTGAATCGGGACGCAATTTGAGTGATCCATCGTCATTAGGAGGCCCTGAACGTTACAATTCACTATCAGTTTTTCGTCCCATTCGACAATCTAGACTCACAGCAGAACGGCCATAAGGTGCCCGAGGCAGCAATAGACCCATGGAGTCAAGTCGGCTGGAGGACGATGTATTGAATCGGGACGCAATTTGAGAGATCCATCGTCATTAGGTGGCCCTGAACGTTTATAATTCACTATCAGTTTTTCGTCCCATTCGATAATCTAGACTCACAGCAGAACGGCCATAAGGTGCCCGAGGCAGCAATAGACCCATGGAGACAAGTCTGCTGGAGGACGATGTATTGAATCGGGACGCAATTTGAGTGATCCATCGTCATTAGGAGGCCTTGAACGTTACAATTCACTATCAGTTTTTTGTCCCATTCGATAATCTAGACTTACAGCAGAACGGCCATAAGGTGCCCGAGGCAGTAATAAACCCATGGAGTCAAGTCGGCTGAAGGACGATGTATTGAATCGGGACGCAATTTGAGTGATCCATCGTCATTAGGTGGCCCTGAACGTTACAATTCACTATCAGTTTTTCGTCCGATTCGAAAATCTTTGAAACACAGCAGAACGGCCATAACGTGCCCGAGGCAGCAATAGACGCATGGAGACAAGTCTGCTGGAGGACGATGTATTGAATCGGGACGCAATTTGAGTGTTCCATCGTCATTAGGAGGCCCTGAACGTTACAATTCACTATCAGTTTTTCGTCCGATTCGAAAATCTTTAAGTCACAGCGGGCCTGCCATCAGGTGCCCGAGGCAGCATTCACCCATGGAGACAAGTCTGCTGGAGGACGATGTATTGAATCGGGACGCAATTTGAGTGGTCCATCGTCATTAGGAGGCCCTGAACGTTACAATTCACTATCAGTTTTTCGTCCGATTCGAAAATCTTTGACTCACAGCAGAACGGCCATAAGGTGCCCGAGGCAGCGATAGACCCATGGAGACAAGTCGGCTGGTGGACGATGTATTGAATCGGGACGCAATTTGAGTGATCCATCGTCATTAGGTGGCCCTGAACGTTACAATTCGCTATCAGTTTTTCGTCCCATTGGATAATCTAGACTCACAGCAGAACGGCCATAGGGTGCCCGAGGCAGCAATAGACCCATGGAGACAAGTCTGCTGGAGGACGATGTATTGAATCGGGACGCAATTTGAGTGATCCATCGTCATTAGGAGGCCCTGAACATTACAATTCACTATCAGTTTTTTGTCCCATTCGATAATCTAGACTCACAGCAGAACGGCCATAAGGTGCCCGAGGCAGCAATAGACCCATGGAGTCAAGTCGGCTGGAGGACGATGTATTGAATCGGGACGCAATTTGAGTGATCCATCGTCATTACGTGGCACTGAACGTTACAATTCACTATCAGTTTTTCGTCCGATTCGAAAATCTTTGACTCACAGCAGAACGGCCATAAGGTGCCCGAGGCAGCAATAGACGCATGGAGACAAGTCTGCTGGAGGACGATGTATTGAATCGGGACAGAATTTGAGTGTTCCATCGTCATTAGGAGGCCCTGAACGTTACAATTCACTATCAGTTTTTCGTCCGATTCGAAAGTCTTTGAGTCACAGCAGGCCTGCCATAAGGTGCCCGAGACAGCAATAGACCCATGGAGACAAGTCTGCTGGAGGACGATGTATTGAATCGGGACGCAATTTGAGTGATCCATCGTCATTAGGTGGCCCTGAACGTTACAATTCACTATCAGTTTTTCATACCATTCTATAATCTAGACTCACAGCAGAACGGCCATAAGGTGCCCGAGACAGCAATAGTCCCATGGAGTCAAGTCGGCTAGTGGACGATGTACTGAATCGGGACGCAATTTGTGTGGTCCATCGTCATTAGGTGGCCCTGAACGTTACAATTAAGTATCAGTTTTTCGTCCGATTCGAAAATCTTTGACTCACAGCAGAACGGCCATAAGGTGCCCGAGGCAGCAATAGACGCATGGAGACAAGTCTGCTGGAGGACGATGTATTGAATCGGGACGCAATTTGAGTGTTCCATCGCCATTAGGAGGCCCTGAACGTTACAATTCACTATCAGTTTTTCGTCCGATTCGAAAATCTTTGAGTCACAGCAGGCCTGCCATTATGTGCCCGAGGCACCAATAGACCCATGGAGACAAGTCTGCTGGAGGACGATGTATTGAATCGGGACGCAATTTGAGTGATCCATCGTCATTACGTGGCCCTGAACGTTACAATTAACTATCAGTTTTTCGTCCGATTCGAAAATCTTTTACTCACAGCAGAACGGCCATAAGGTGCCCGAGGCAGCAATAGACCCATGAAGTCAAGTCTGCTGGAGGACGATGTATTGAATCAGGACGCAATTTGAGTGATCCATCGTCATTAGGTGGCCCTGAACGTTACAATTCACTATCAGTTTTTCGTCCCATTCGACATCTAGACTCACAGCAGAACGGCCATAAGGTGCCCGAGGCAGCAATAGACCCATGGAGACAAGTCGGCTGGGGACGATGTATTGAATCGGGACGCAATTTGAGTGATCCATCGTCATTAGGTGGCCCTGAACGTTACAATTCACTATCAGTTTTTCGTCCTATTCGATAATCTAGATTCACAGCAGAAAGGCCATAAGGTGCCAGAGGCAGCAATAGACCCATGGAGTCAACTCGGCTGGAGGACGATGTATTGAATCGGGACGCAATTTGAGTGATCCATCGTCATTAGGAGGCCCTGAATGTTACAATTCACTATCAGTTTTTCGTCCCATTCGATAATCTAGACTCATAGCAGAACGGCCATAAGGTGCCCGAGGCAGCAATAGACCCATGGAGACAAGTCTGCTGGAGGACGATGTATTGAATCGGGACGCAATTTGAGTGATCCATCGTCATTAGGAGGCCCTGAACGTTACAATTCACTATCAGTTTTTTGTCCCATTCGATAATCTAGACTCACATCAGAACGGCCATAAGGTGCCCGAGGCAGCAATAGACCCATGGAGACAAGACGGCTGGAGGACGATGTATTGAATCGGGACGCAATTTGAGTGTTCCATCGTCATTAGGAGGCCCTGAACGATACAATTCACTATCAGTTTTTCGTCCCATTCGATAATCTAGACTCACAGCAGAACGGCCATAAGGTGCCCGAGGCAGCAATAGAACCATGGAGACAAGTCGGCTGGAGGACGATGTATTGAATCGGGACGCAATTTGAGTGTTCCATCGTCATTAGGAGGCCCTGAACGTTTCAATTCACTATCAGTTTTTCGTCCGATTCGAAAATCTTTGACTCACAGCAGAACGGCCATAAGGTGCCCGAGGCAGCAATAGACCCATGAAGTCAAGTCTGCTGGAGGACGATGTATTGAATCAGGACGCAATTTGAGTGATCCATCGTCATTAGGTGGCCCTGAACGTTACAATTCACTATCAGTTTTTCGTCCCATTCGATAATCTAGACTCACAGCAGAACGGCCATAAGGTGCCCGAGGCAGCAATAGACCCATGCAGACAAGTCGGCTGGGGACGATGTATTGAATCGGGACGCAATTTGAGTGATCCATCGTCATTAGGTGGCCCTGAACGTTACAATTCACTATCAGTTTTTCGTCCCATTCGATAATCTAGATTAACAGCAGAACGGCCATAAGGTGCCCGAGGCAGCAATAGACCAATGGAGTCAACTCGGCTGGAGGACGATGTATTGAATCGGGACGCAATTTGCGTGGTCCATCGTCATTAGGAGGCCCTGAACGTTACAATTCACTATCAGTTATTCGTCCGATTCGAAAATCTTTGAAACACAGCAGAACGGCCATAACGTGCCCGAGGCAGCAATAGTCGCATGGAGACAAGTCTGCTGGAGGACGATGTATTGAATCGGGACGCAATTTGAGTGATCCATCGTCATTAGGAGGCCCTGAACGTTACAATTCACTATCAGTTTTTCGTCCCATTCGATAATCTAGACTCACAGCAGAACGGCCATAAGGTGCCCGAGGCAGCAATAGTCCCATGGAGTCAAGTCGGCTGGGACGATGTATTGAATCGGGACGCAATTTGAGTGATCCATCGTCATTAGATGGCCCTGATCGTTTCAATTCACTATCAGTTTTTCGTCCCATTCGATAATCTAGATTCACAGCAGAACGGCCATAAGGTGCCCGAGGCAGCAATAGACCCATGGAGTCAACTCGGCTGGAGGACGATGTATTGAATCGGGACGCAATTTGCGTGGTCCATCGTCATTAGGTGGCCCTGAATGTTATAATTCACTATCAGTTTTTCGTCCGATTCGAAAATCTTTGACTCACAGCAGAACGGCCACTAGGTGCCCGAGGCAGCAATCGACCCATGGAGACAAGTCTGCTGGAGGACGATGTATTGAATCGGGACGCAATTTGAGTGATCCATCGTCATTAGGAGGCCCTGAACGTTACAATTCACTATCAGTTTTTCATCTCATTCTATAATCTAGACTCACAGCAGAACGGCCATAAGGTGCCCGAGACAGCAATAGTCCCATGGAGTCAAGTCGGCTACTGGACGATCTACTGAATCGGGACGCAATTTGTGTGGTCCATCGTCATTAGGTGGCCCTGAACGTTACAATTCACTATCAGTTTTTCGTCCGATTCGAAAATCTTTGACTCACAGCAGAACGGCCATAAGGTGCCCGAGGCAGCGATAGACCCATGGAGACAAGTCGGCTGGTGGACGATGTATTGAATCGGGACGCAATTTGAGTGATCCATCGTCATTAGGAGGCCCTGAACGTTACAATTCGCTATCAGTTTTTCGTCCCATTGGATAATCTAGACTCACAGCAGAACGGCCATAGGGTGCCCGAGGCAGCAATAGACCCATGGAGACAAGTCTGCTGGAGGACGATGTATTGAATCGGGACGCAATTTGAGTGATCCATCGTCATTAGGAGGCCCTGAACGTTACAATTCACTATCAGTTTTTTGTCCCATTCGATAATCTAGACTCACAGCAGAACGGCCATAAGGTGCCCGAGGCAGCAATAGACCCATGGAGTCAAGTCGGCTGGAGGACGATGTATTGAATCGGGACGCAATTTGAGTGATCCATCGTCATTACGTGGCCCTGAACGTTACAATTAAGTATCAGTTTTTCGTCCGATTCGAAAATCTTTGACTCACAGCAGAACGGCCATAAGGTGCCCGAGGCAGCAATAGACGCATGGAGACAAGTCTGCTGGAGGACGATGTATTGAATCGGGACGCAATTTGAGTGTTCCATCGCCATTAGGAGGCCCTGAACGTTACAATTCACTATCAGTTTTTCGTCCGATTCGAAAATCTTTGAGTCACAGCAGGCCTGCCATTATGTGCCCGAGGCACCAATAGACCCATGGAGACAAGTCTGCTGGAGGACGATGTATTGAATCGGGACGCAATTTGAGTGATCCATCGTCATTACGTGGCCCTGAACGTTACAATTAACTATCAGTTTTTCGTCCGATTCGAAAATCTTTTACTCACAGCAGAACGGCCATAAGGTGCCCGAGGCAGCAATAGACCCATGAAGTCAAGTCTGCTGGAGGACGATGTATTGAATCAGGACGCAATTTGAGTGATCCATCGTCATTAGGTGGCCCTGAACGTTACAATTCACTATCAGTTTTTCGTCACATTCGACATCTAGACTCACAGCAGAACGGCCATAAGGTGCCCGAGGCAGCAATAGACCCATGGAGACAAGTCGGCTGGGGACGATGTATTGAATCGGGACGCAATTTGAGTGATCCATCGTCATTAGGTGGCCCTGAACGTTACAATTCACTATCAGTTTTTCGTCCTATTCGATAATCTAGATTCACAGCAGAAAGGCCATAAGGTGCCAGAGGCAGCAATAGACCCATGGAGTCAACTCGGCTGGAGGACGATGTATTGAATCGGGACGCAATTTGAGTGATCCATCGTCATTAGGAGGCCCTGAATGTTACAATTCACTATCAGTTTTTCGTCCCATTCGATAATCTAGACTCATAGCAGAACGGCCATAAGGTGCCCGAGGCAGCAATAGACCCATGGAGACAAGTCTGCTGGAGGACGATGTATTGAATCGGGACGCAATTTGAGTGATCCATCGTCATTAGGAGGCCCTGAACGTTACAATTCACTATCAGTTTTTTGTCCCATTCGATAATCTAGACTCACATCAGAACGGCCATAAGGTGCCCGAGGCAGCAATAGACCCATGGAGACAAGACGGCTGGAGGACGATGTATTGAATCGGGACGCAATTTGAGTGTTCCATCGTCATTAGGAGGCCCTGAACGATACAATTCACTATCAGTTTTTCGTCCCATTCGATAATCTAGACTCACAGCAGAACGGCCATAAGGTGCCCGAGGCAGCAATAGAACCATGGAGACAAGTCGGCTGGAGGACGATGTATTGAATCGGGACGCAATTTGAGTGTTCCATCGTCATTAGGAGGCCCTGAACGTTTCAATTCACTATCAGTTTTTCGTCCGATTCGAAAATCTTTGACTCACAGCAGAACGGCCATAAGGTGCCCGAGGCAGCAATAGACCCATGAAGTCAAGTCTGCTGGAGGACGATGTATTGAATCAGGACGCAATTTGAGTGATCCATCGTCATTAGGTGGCCCTGAACGTTACAATTCACTATCAGTTTTTCGTCCCATTCGATAATCTAGACTCACAGCAGAACGGCCATAAGGTGCCCGAGGCAGCAATAGACCCATGCAGACAAGTCGGCTGGGGACGATGTATTGAATCGGGACGCAATTTGAGTGATCCATCGTCATTAGGTGGCCCTGAACGTTACAATTCACTATCAGTTTTTCGTCCCATTCGATAATCTAGATTAACAGCAGAACGGCCATAAGGTGCCCGAGGCAGCAATAGACCAATGGAGTCAACTCGGCTGGAGGACGATGTATTGAATCGGGACGCAATTTGCGTGGTCCATCGTCATTAGGAGGCCCTGAACGTTACAATTCACTATCAGTTATTCGTCCGATTCGAAAATCTTTGAAACACAGCAGAACGGCCATAACGTGCCCGAGGCAGCAATAGTCGCATGGAGACAAGTCTGCTGGAGGACGATGTATTGAATCGGGACGCAATTTGAGTGTTCCATCGTCATTAGGAGGCCCTGAACGTTACAATTCACTATCAGATTTTCGTCCGATTCGAAAATCTTTGAGTCACAGCGGGCCTGCCATCAGGTGCCCGAGGCAGCATTCGACCCATGGAGACAAGTCTGCTGGAGGACGATGTATTGAATCGGGACGCAATTTGAGTGATCCATCGTCATTAGGAGGCCCTGAACGTTACAATTCACTATCAGTTTTTCGTCCCATTCGATAATCTAGACTCACAGCAGAACGGCCATAAGGTGCCCGAGGCAGCAATAGTCCCATGGAGTCAAGTCGGCTGGGACGATGTATTGAATCGGGACGCAATTTGAGTGATCCATCGTCATTAGATGGCCCTGATCGTTTCAATTCACTATCAGTTTTTCGTCCCATTCGATAATCTAGATTCACAGCAGAACGGCCATAAGGTGCCCGAGGCAGCAATAGACCCATGGAGTCAACTCGGCTGGAGGACGATGTATTGAATCGGGACGCAATTTGCGTGGTCCATCGTCATTAGGTGGCCCTGAATGTTACAATTCACTATCAGTTTTTCGTCCGATTCGAAAATCTTTGACTCACAGCAGAACGGCCACTAGGTGCCCGAGGCAGCAATCGACCCATGGAGACAAGTCTGCTGGAGGACGATGTATTGAATCGGGACGCAATTTGAGTGATCCATCGTCATTAGGAGGCCCTGAACGTTACAATTCACTATCAGTTTTTCATCTCATTCTATAATCTAGACTCACAGCAGAACGGCCATAAGGTGCCCGAGACAGCAATAGTCCCATGGAGTCAAGTCGGCTACTGGACGATCTACTGAATCGGGACGCAATTTGTGTGGTCCATCGTCATTAGGTGGCCCTGAACGTTACAATTCACTATCAGTTTTTCGTCCGATTCGAAAATCTTTGACTCACAGCAGAACGGCCATAAGGTGCCCGAGGCAGCGATAGACCCATGGAGACAAGTCGGCTGGTGGACGATGTATTGAATCGGGACGCAATTTGAGTGATCCATCGTCATTAGGTGGCCCTGAACGTTACAATTCGCTATCAGTTTTTCGTCCCATTGGATAATCTAGACTCACAGCAGAACGGCCATAGGGTGCCCGAGGCAGCAATAGACCCATGGAGACAAGTCTGCTGGAGGACGATGTATTGAATCGGGACGCAATTTGAGTGATCCATCGTCATTAGGAGGCCCTGAACGTTACAATTCACTATCAGTTTTTTGTCCCATTCGATAATCTAGACTCACAGCAGAACGGCCATAAGGTGCCCGAGGCAGCAATAGACCCATGGAGTCAAGTCGGCTGGAGGACGATGTATTGAATCGGGACGCAATTTGAGTGATCCATCGTCATTACGTGGCCCTGAACGTTACAATTCACTATCAGTTTTTCGTCCGATTCGAAAATCTTTGACTCACAGCAGAACGGCCATAAGGTGCCCGAGGCAGCAATAGACGCATGGAGACAAGTCTGCTGGAGGACGATGTATTGAATCGGGACAGAATTTGAGTGTTCCATCGTCATTAGGAGGCCCTGAACGTTACAATTCACTATCAGTTTTTCGTCCGATTCGAAAGTCTTTGAGTCACAGCAGGCCTGCCATAAGGTGCCCGGACAGCAATAGACCCATGGAGACAAGTCTGCTGGAGGACGATGTATTGAATCGGGACGCAATTTGAGTGATCCATCGTCATTAGGTGGCCCTGAACGTTACAATTCACTATCAGTTTTTCATACCATTCTATAATCTAGACTCACAGCAGAACGGCCATAAGGTGCCCGAGACAGCAATAGTCCCATGGAGTCAAGTCGGCTAGTGGACGATGTACTGAATCGGGACGCAATTTGTGTGGTCCATCGTCATTAGGTGGCCCTGAACGTTACAATTCACTATCAGTTTTTCGTCCGATTCGAAAATCCTTGACTCACAGCAGAACGGCCATAAGGTGCCCGAGGCAGCAATAGACGCATGGAGACAAGTCTGCTGGAGGACGATGTATTGAATCGGGACGCAATTTGAGTGTTCCATCGTCATTAGGAGGCCCTGAACGTTACAATTCACTATCAGTTTTTCGTCCGATTCGAAAATCTTTGAGTCACAGCAGGCCTGCCATAATGTGCCCGAGGCACCAATAGTCCCATGGAGACAAGTCTGCTGGAGGACGATGTATTGAATCGGGACGCAATTTGAGTGATCCATCGTCATTAGGTGGCCCTGAGCGATACAATTCACTATCAGTTTTTCATCCCATTCTATAATCTAGACTCACAGCAGAACGGCCATAAGGTGCCCGAGGCAGCAATAGTCCCATGGAGTCAAGTCGGCTAGTGGACGATGTACAGAATCGGGACGCAATTTGTGTGGTCCATCGTCATTAGGTGGCCCTGAACGTTACAAATCACTATCAGTTTTTCGTCCGATTCGAAAATCTTTGACTCACGGCAGAACGGCCATAAGGTGCCCGAGGCAGCAATCGACCCATGGAGTCAAGTCGGCTGGAGGACGATGTATTTAATCGGGACGCAATTTGAGTGATCCATCGTCATTAGGTGGCCCTGAAAGTTACAATTCACTATCAGTTTTTCGTCCGATTCGAAAATCTTTTGACTCACATCAGAACGGCCATAAGGTGCCCGAGGCAGCAATAGACCCATGGAGACAAGTCGGCTGGAGGACGATGTATTGAATCGGGACGCAATTTGAGTGTTCCATCGTCATTAGGAGGCCCTGAACGTTACAATTCACTATCAGTTTTTCGTCCGATTCGAAAATCTTTGAGTCACAGCTGAACGGCAATAAGGTGCCCGAGGCTGCAATAGACCCATGGAGACAGTCTGCTGGAGGACAATGTATTGAATCGGGACGCAATTTGAGTGATCCATCGTCATTAGGTGGCCCTGAACGTTACAATTCACTATCAGTTTTTCGTCCGACTACAAAATCTTTGACTCACAGCAGAACGACCATAAGGTGCCAAGGCAGCAATAGACCCATGGAGACATGTCGGCTGGAGGACGATGTATTGAATCGGACGCAATTTGAGTTATCCATCGTCATTAGGTGGCCCTGAACGTTACAATGCACTATCAGTTTTTCGTCCGATTCGAAAATCTTTGACTCACAGCAGAACGGCCATAAGGTGCCCGAGGCAGCAATAGACCCATGGAGACAAGTCTGCTGGAGGACGATGTATTGAATCGGGACGCAATTTGAGTGTTCCATCGTCATTAGGAGGCCCTGAAAGTGACAATTCACTATCAGTTTTTCGTCCGATTCGAAAATCTTTGACTCACAGGAGAACGGTCATAAGGTGCCCGAGGCAGCAATAGACGCATGGAGACAAGTCTGCTGGAGGACGATGTATTGAATCGGGACGCAATTTGAGTGTTCCATCGTCATTAGGAGGCCCTGAATGTTATAATTCACTATCAGTTTTTCGTCCGATTCGAAAATCTTTGACTCACAGCAGAACGGCCATAAGGTGCCCGAGGCGGCGATAGACCCATGGAGACAAGTCGGCTGGTGGACGATGTATTGAATCGGGACGCAATTTGAGTGATCCATCGTCATTAGGTGGCCCTGAAAGTTACAATTCACTATCAGTTTTTCTTCGGATTCGAAAATCTTTGACTCACGGCAGAACGGCCATAAGGTGCCCGAGGCAGCAATAGACCCATGGAGACAAGTCTGCTGGAGGACGATGTATTGAATCGGGACGCAATTTGAGTGATCCATCGTCATTAGGAGGCCCTGAACGTTACAATTCACTATCAGTTTTTCGTCCCATTCGATAATCTAGACTCATAGCAGAACGGCCATAAGGTGCCCGAGGCAGCAATAGACCCATGGAGACAAGTCTGCTGGAGGACGATGTATTGAATCGGGACGCAATTTGAGTGATCCATCGTCATTAGGAGACCCTGAACGTTACAATTCACTATCAGTTTTTTGTCCCATTCGATAATCTAGACTCACAGCAGAACGGCCATAAGGTGCCCGAGGCAGCAATAGACCCATGGAGTCAAGTCGGCTGGAGGACGATGTATTTAATCGGGACGCAATTTGAGTGATCCATCGTCATTAGGTGGCCCTGAAAGTTACAATTCACTATCAGTTTTTCGTCCGATTCGAAAATCTTTTGACTCACATCAGAACGGCCATAAGGTGCCCGAGGCAGCAATAGACCCATGGAGACAAGTCGGCTGGAGGACAATGTATTGAATCGGGACGCAATTTGAGTGATCCATCGTCATTAGGTGGCCCTGAACGTTACAATTCACTATCAGTTTTTCGTCCGACTAGAAAATCTTTGACTCACAGCAGAACGACCATAAGGTGCCAAGGCAGCAATAGACCCATGGAGACATGTCGGCTGGAGGACGATGTATTGAATCGGACGCAATTTGAGTGATCCATCGTCATTAGGTGGCCCTGAACGTTACAATTCACTATCAGTTTTTCGTCCGATTCGAAAAACTTTGACTCACAGCAGAACGGCCTTAAGGTGCCCGAGGCAGCAATAGACCCATGGAGACAAGTCTGCTGGAGGACGATGTATTGAATCGGGACGCAATTTGAGTGTTCCATCGTCATTAGGAGGCCCTGAAAGTTACAATTCACTATCAGTTTTTCGTCCGATTCGAAAATCTTTGACTCACAGGAGAACGGCCATAAGGTGCCCGAGGCAGCAATAGACGCATGGAGACAAGTCTGCTGGAGGACGATGTATTGAATCGGGACGCAATTTGAGTGTTCCATCGTCATTAGGAGGCCCTGAACGTAATTAACTATCAGTTTTTCGTCCGATTCGAAAATCTTTGACTCACAGCAGAACGGCCATAAGGTGCCCGAGGCGGCGATAGACCCATGGAGACAAGTCGGCTGGTGGACGATGTATTGAATCGGGACGCAATTTGAGTGATCCATCGTCATTAGGTGGCCCTGAAAGTTACAATTCACTATCAGTTTTTCTTCGGATTCCAAAATCTTTGACTCACGGCAGAACGGCCATAAGGTGCCCGAGGCAGCAATAGACCCATGGAGACAAGTCTGCTGGAGGACGATGTATTGAATCGGGACGCAATTTGAGTGATCCATCGTCATTAGGTGGCCCTGAACGTTACAATTCACTATCAGTTTTTCGTCCCATTCGACATCTAGACTCACAGCAGAACGGCCATGGTGCCCGAGGCAGCAATAGACCCATGGAGACAAGTCGGCTGGGGACGATGTATTGAATCGGGACGCAATTTGTGTGATCCATCGTCATTAGGTGGCCCTGAACGTTACAATTCACTATCAGTTTTTCGTCCCATTCGATAATCTAGATTCACAGCAGAACGGCCATAAGGTGCCCGAGGCAGCAATAGACCCATGGAGTCAACTCGGCTGGAGAACGATGTATTGAATCGGGACGCAATTTGAGTGATCCATCGTCATTAGGAGGCCCTGATCGTTACAATTCACTATCAGTTTTTCGTCCCATTCGATAATCTATACTCATAGCAGAACGGCCATAAGGTGCCCGAGGCAGCAATAGACCCATGGAGACAAGTCTGCTGGAGGACGATGTATTGAATCGGGACGCAATTTGAGTGATCCATCGTCATTAGGAGGCCCTGAACGTTACAATTCACTATCAGTTTTTTGTCCCATTCGATAATCTAGACTCACAGCAGAACGGCCATAAGGTGCCCGAGGCAGCAATAGCCCCATGGAGTCAAGTCGGCTGGAGGACGATGTATTTAATCGGGACGCAGTTTGAGTGATCCATCGTCATTAGGTGGCCCTGAAAGTTACAATTCACTATCAGTTTTTCGTCCGATTCGAAAATCTTTTGACTCACATCAGAACGGCCATAAGGTGCCCGAGGCAGCAATAGACGCATGGAGACAAGTCTGCTGGAGGACGATGTATTGAATCGGGACGCAATTTGAGTGTTCCATCGTCATTAGGAGGCCCTGAACGTTACAATTCACTATCAGTTTTTCGTCCGATTCGAAAATCTTTGACTCACAGCAGAACGGCCATCAGGTGCCCGAGGCAGCGATAGACCCATGGAGACAAGTCGGCTGGTGGACGATGTATTGAATCGGGACGCAATTTGAGTGATCCATCGTCATTAGGTGGCCCTGAATGTTACAATTCACTATCAGTTTTTCTTCCGATTCGAAAATCTTTGACTCACGGCGGAACGGCCATAAGGTGCCCGAGGCAGCAATAGACCCATGGAGACAAGTCTGCTGGAGGACGATGTATTGAATCGGGACGCAATTTGAGTGATCCATCGTCATTAGGTGGCCCTGAACGTTACAATTCACTATCAGTTTTTCGTCCCATTCGATAATATAGACTCACAGCAGAACGGCCATAAGGTGCCCGAGGCAGCAATAGACCCATGGAGTCAGGTCGGCTGGAGGACGATGTACTGATTCGGGACGCAATTTGTGTGGTTCATCGTCATTAGGTGGCCCTGAATGTTACAATTCACTATCAGTTTTTCGTCCGATTCGAAAATCTTTGACTCACAGCAGAACGGCCATATGGTGCCCGAGGCAGCAATAGACGCATGGAGGACGATGTATTGAATCGGGACGCAATTTGAGTGTTCCATCGTCATTAGGAGGCCCTGAACGTTACAATTCACTATCAGTTTTTCGTCCGATTCGAAAATCTTTGAGTCACAGCAGGACAGCCATAAGGTGCCCGAGGCAGCAATAGACCCTTGGAGACTAGTCTGCTGGAGGACGATGTATTGAATCGGGACGCAATTTGAGTGATCCATCGTCATTAGGTGGCCCTGAACGTTACAATTCACTATCAGTTTTTTGTCCCATTCGATAATCTAGACTCACAGCAGAACGGCCATAAGGTGCCCGAGGCAGCAATAGACCCATGGAGTCATGTCGGCTGGAGGACGATGTATTTAATCGGGACGCAGTTTGAGTGATCCATCGTCATTAGGTGGCCCTGAAAGTTACAATTCACTATCAGTTTTTCGTCCGATTCGAAAATCTTTTGACTCACATCAGAACGGCCATAAGGTGCCCGTGGCAGCAATAGACCCATGGAGACAAGTCGGCTGGAGGACGATGTATTGAATCGGGAGGCAATTTGAGTGTTCCATCGTCATTAGGAGGCCCTGAACGTTACAATTCACTATCAGTTTTTCGTCCGATTCGAAAATCTTTGAGTCACAGCTGAACGGCAATAATGTGCCCGAGGCTGCAATAGACCCATGTAGACAGTCTGCTGGAGGACAATGTATTGAATCGGGACGCAATTTGAGTGATCCATCGTCATTAGGTGGCCCTGATCGTTACAATTCACTATCAGTTTTTCGTCCGACTCGAAAATCTTTGACTCACAGCAGAACGACCATAAGGTGCCAAGGCAGCAATAGACCCATGGAGACATGTCGGCTGGAGGACGATGTATTGAATCGGACGCAATTTGAGTGATCCATCGTCATTAGGTGGCCCTGAACGTTACAATTCACTATCAGTTTTTCGTCCGATTCGAAAATCTTTGACTCACAGCAGAACGGCCATAAGGTGCCCGAGGCAGCAATAGACCCATTGAGACAAGTCTGCTGGAGGACGATGTATTGAATCGGGACGCAATTTGAGTGTTCCATCGTCATTAGGAGGCCTTGAAAGTTACAATTCACTATCAGTTTTTCGTCCGATTCGAAAATCTTTGACTCACAGGAGAACGGCAATAAGGTGCCCGAGGCAGCAATAGACGCATGGAGACAAGTCTGCTGGAGGACGATGTATTGAATCGGGACGCAATTTGAGTGTTCCATCGTCATTAGGAGGCCCTGAACGTTGTAACGTTCACTATCAGTTTTTCGTCCGATTCGAAAATCTTTGACTCACAGCAGAACGGCCATCAGGTGCCCGAGGCAGCGATAGACCCATGGAGACAAGTCGGCTGGTGGACGATGTATTGAATCGGGACGCAATTTGAGTGATCCATCGTCATTAGGTGGCCCTGAACGTTACAATTCACTATCAGTTTTTCTTCCGATTCGAAAATCTTTGACTCACGGCGGAACGGCCATAAGGTGCCCGAGGCAGCAATAGACCCATGGAGACAAGTCTGCTGGAGGACGATGTATTGAATCGGGACGCAATTTGAGTGTTCCATCGTCATTAGGAGGCCCTGAACGTAATTAACTATCAGTTTTTCGTCCGATTCGAAAATCTTTGACTCACAGCAGAACGGCCATAAGGTGCCCGAGGCGGCGATAGACCCATGGAGACAAGTCGGCTGGTGGACGATGTATTGAATCGGGACGCAATTTGAGTGATCCATCGTCATTAGGTGGCCCTGAAAGTTACAATTCACTATCAGTTTTTCTTCGGATTCCAAAATCTTTGACTCACGGCAGAACGGCCATAAGGTGCCCGAGGCAGCAATAGACCCATGGAGACAAGTCTGCTGGAGGACGATGTATTGAATCGGGACGCAATTTGAGTGATCCATCGTCATTAGGTGGCCCTGAACGTTACAATTCACTATCAGTTTTTCGTCCCATTCGACATCTAGACTCACAGCAGAACGGCCATGGTGCCCGAGGCAGCAATAGACCCATGGAGACAAGTCGGCTGGGGACGATGTATTGAATCGGGACGCAATTTGTGTGATCCATCGTCATTAGGTGGCCCTGAACGTTACAATTCACTATCAGTTTTTCGTCCCATTCGATAATCTAGATTCACAGCAGAACGGCCATAAGGTGCCCGAGGCAGCAATAGACCCATGGAGTCAACTCGGCTGGAGAACGATGTATTGAATCGGGACGCAATTTGAGTGATCCATCGTCATTAGGAGGCCCTGATCGTTACAATTCACTATCAGTTTTTCGTCCCATTCGATAATCTATACTCATAGCAGAACGGCCATAAGGTGCCCGAGGCAGCAATAGACCCATGGAGACAAGTCTGCTGGAGGACGATGTATTGAATCGGGACGCAATTTGAGTGATCCATCGTCATTAGGAGGCCCTGAACGTTACAATTCACTATCAGTTTTTTGTCCCATTCGATAATCTAGACTCACAGCAGAACGGCCATAAGGTGCCCGAGGCAGCAATAGCCCCATGGAGTCAAGTCGGCTGGAGGACGATGTATTTAATCGGGACGCAGTTTGAGTGATCCATCGTCATTAGGTGGCCCTGAAAGTTACAATTCACTATCAGTTTTTCGTCCGATTCGAAAATCTTTTGACTCACATCAGAACGGCCATAAGGTGCCCGAGGCAGCAATAGACGCATGGAGACAAGTCTGCTGGAGGACGATGTATTGAATCGGGACGCAATTTGAGTGTTCCATCGTCATTAGGAGGCCCTGAACGTTACAATTCACTATCAGTTTTTCGTCCGATTCGAAAATCTTTGACTCACAGCAGAACGGCCATCAGGTGCCCGAGGCAGCGATAGACCCATGGAGACAAGTCGGCTGGTGGACGATGTATTGAATCGGGACGCAATTTGAGTGATCCATCGTCATTAGGTGGCCCTGAATGTTACAATTCACTATCAGTTTTTCTTCCGATTCGAAAATCTTTGACTCACGGCGGAACGGCCATAAGGTGCCCGAGGCAGCAATAGACCCATGGAGACAAGTCTGCTGGAGGACGATGTATTGAATCGGGACGCAATTTGAGTGATCCATCGTCATTAGGTGGCCCTGAACGTTACAATTCACTATCAGTTTTTCGTCCCATTCGATAATATAGACTCACAGCAGAACGGCCATAAGGTGCCCGAGGCAGCAATAGACCCATGGAGTCAGGTCGGCTGGAGGACGATGTACTGATTCGGGACGCAATTTGTGTGGTTCATCGTCATTAGGTGGCCCTGAATGTTACAATTCACTATCAGTTTTTCGTCCGATTCGAAAATCTTTGACTCACAGCAG
The DNA here is from genome assembly GCF_023864275.1 of Schistocerca cancellata. Classification (NCBI taxonomy): domain Eukaryota; kingdom Metazoa; phylum Arthropoda; class Insecta; order Orthoptera; family Acrididae; genus Schistocerca; species Schistocerca cancellata. Next base: position 843,418,118 of record NC_064630.1, read on the forward strand.
AACGGCCATATGGTGCCCGAGGCAGCAATAGACGCATGGAGGACGATGTATTGAATCGGGACGCAATTTGAGTGTTCCATCGTCATTAGGAGGCCCTGAACGTTACAATTCACTATCAGTTTTTCGTCCGATTCGAAAATCTTTGAGTCACAGCAGGACAGCCATAAGGTGCCCGAGGCAGCAATAGACCCTTGGAGACTAGTCTGCTGGAGGACGATGTATTGAATCGGGACGCAATTTGAGTGATCCATCGTCATTAGGTGGCCCTGAACGTTACAATTCACTATCAGTTTTTTGTCCCATTCGATAATCTAGACTCACAGCAGAACGGCCATAAGGTGCCCGAGGCAGCAATAGACCCATGGAGTCATGTCGGCTGGAGGACGATGTATTTAATCGGGACGCAGTTTGAGTGATCCATCGTCATTAGGTGGCCCTGAAAGTTACAATTCACTATCAGTTTTTCGTCCGATTCGAAAATCTTTTGACTCACATCAGAACGGCCATAAGGTGCCCGTGGCAGCAATAGACCCATGGAGACAAGTCGGCTGGAGGACGATGTATTGAATCGGGAGGCAATTTGAGTGTTCCATCGTCATTAGGAGGCCCTGAACGTTACAATTCACTATCAGTTTTTCGTCCGATTCGAAAATCTTTGAGTCACAGCTGAACGGCAATAATGTGCCCGAGGCTGCAATAGACCCATGTAGACAGTCTGCTGGAGGACAATGTATTGAATCGGGACGCAATTTGAGTGATCCATCGTCATTAGGTGGCCCTGATCGTTACAATTCACTATCAGTTTTTCGTCCGACTCGAAAATCTTTGACTCACAGCAGAACGACCATAAGGTGCCAAGGCAGCAATAGACCCATGGAGACATGTCGGCTGGAGGACGATGTATTGAATCGGACGCAATTTGAGTGATCCATCGTCATTAGGTGGCCCTGAACGTTACAATTCACTATCAGTTTTTCGTCCGATTCGAAAATCTTTGACTCACAGCAGAACGGCCATAAGGTGCCCGAGGCAGCAATAGACCCATTGAGACAAGTCTGCTGGAGGACGATGTATTGAATCGGGACGCAATTTGAGTGTTCCATCGTCATTAGGAGGCCTTGAAAGTTACAATTCACTATCAGTTTTTCGTCCGATTCGAAAATCTTTGACTCACAGGAGAACGGCAATAAGGTGCCCGAGGCAGCAATAGACGCATGGAGACAAGTCTGCTGGAGGACGATGTATTGAATCGGGACGCAATTTGAGTGTTCCATCGTCATTAGGAGGCCCTGAACGTTGTAACGTTCACTATCAGTTTTTCGTCCGATTCGAAAATCTTTGACTCACAGCAGAACGGCCATCAGGTGCCCGAGGCAGCGATAGACCCATGGAGACAAGTCGGCTGGTGGACGATGTATTGAATCGGGACGCAATTTGAGTGATCCATCGTCATTAGGTGGCCCTGAACGTTACAATTCACTATCAGTTTTTCTTCCGATTCGAAAATCTTTGACTCACGGCGGAACGGCCATAAGGTGCCCGAGGCAGCAATAGACCCATGGAGACAAGTCTGCTGGAGGACGATGTATTGAATCGGGACGCAATTTGAGTGATCCATCGTCATTAGGTGGCCCTGAACGTTACAATTCACTATCAGTTTTTCATCCCATTCGATAATCTAGACTCACAGCAGAACGGCCATAAGGTGCCCGAGGCAGCAATAGTCCCATGGAGTCAAGTCGGCTAGTGGACGATGTACTAAATCGGGACGCAATTTGTGTGGTCCATCGTCATTAGGTGGCCCTGAATGTTACAAATCACTATCAGGTTTTTCGTCCGATTCGAAAATCTTTGCTCACAGCAGAACGGCCATAAGGTGCCCGAGGCAGCAATCGACCCATGGAGACAAGTCTGCTGGAGGACGATGTATTGAATCGGGACGCAATTTGAGTGATCCATCGTCATTAGGTGGCCCTGAACGTTACAATTCACTATCAGTTTTTCGTCCCATTCGACATCTAGACTCACAGCAGAACGGCCATAAGGTGCCCGAGGCAGCAATAGACCCATGGAGACAAGTCGGCTGGGGACGATGTATTGAATCGGGACGCAATTTGAGTGATCCATCGTCATTAGGTGGCCCTGAACGTTACAATTCACTATCAGTTTTTCGTCAAATTCGATAATCTAGATTCACAGCAGAACGGCCATATCGTGCCCGAGGCAGCAATAGACCCATGGAGTCAACTCGGCTGGAGGACGATGTATTGAATCGGGACGCAATTTGAGTGATCCATCGTCATTAGGAGGCCCTGAACGTTACAATTCACTATCAGTTTTTCGTCCCATTCGATAATCTAGACTCATAGCAGAACGGCCATAAGGTGCCCGAGGCAGCAATAGACCCATGGAGACAAGTCTGCTGGAGGACGATGTATTGAATCGGGACGCAATTTGAGTGTTCCATCGTCATTAGGAGGCCCTGAAAGTTACAATTCACTATCAGTTTTTCGTCCGATTCGAAAATCTTTGACTCACAGGAGAACGGCCATAAGGTGCCCGAGGCAGCAATAGACGCATGGAGACAAGTCTGCTGGAGGACGATGTATTGAATCGGGACGCAATTTGAGTGTTCCATCGTCATTAGGAGGCCCTGAACGTAATTAACTATCAGTTTTTCGTCCGATTCGAAAATCTTTGACTCACAGCAGAACGGCCATAAGGTGCCCGAGGCGGCGATAGACCCATGGAGACAAGTCGGCTGGTGGACGATGTATTGAATCGGGACGCAATTTGAGTGATCCATCGTCATTAGGTGGCCCTGAAAGTTACAATTCACTATCAGTTTTTCTTCGGATTCGAAAATCTTTGACTCACGGCAGAACGGCCATAAGGTGCCCGAGGCAGCAATAGACCCATGGAGACAAGTCTGCTGGAGCACGATGTATTGAATCGGGACGCAATTTGAGTGATCCATCGTCATTAGGTGGCCCTGAACGTTACAATTCACTATCAGTTTTTCGTCCCATTCGACATCTAGACTCACAGCAGAACGGCCATGGTGCCCGAGGCAGCAATAGACCCATGGAGACAAGTCGGCTGGGGACGATGTATTGAATCGGGACGCAATTTGTGTGATCCATCGTCATTAGGTGGCCCTGAACGTTACAATTCACTATCAGTTTTTCGTCCCATTCGATAATCTAGATTCACAGCAGAACGGCCATAAGGTGCCCGAGGCAGCAATAGACCCATGGAGTCAACTCGGCTGGAGAACGATGTATTGAATCGGGACGCAATTTGAGTGATCCATCGTCATTAGGAGGCCCTGATCGTTACAATTCACTATCAGTTTTTCGTCCCATTCGATAATCTATACTCATAGCAGAACGGCCATAAGGTGCCCGAGGCAGCAATAGACCCATGGAGACAAGTCTGCTGGAGGACGATGTATTGAATCGGGACGCAATTTGAGTGATCCATCGTCATTAGGAGGCCCTGAACGTTACAATTCACTATCAGTTTTTTGTCCCATTCGATAATCTAGACTCACAGCAGAACGGCCATAAGGTGCCCGAGGCAGCAATAGCCCCATGGAGTCAAGTCGGCTGGAGGACGATGTATTTAATCGGGACGCAGTTTGAGTGATCCATCGTCATTAGGTGGCCCTGAAAGTTACAATTCACTATCAGTTTTTCGTCCGATTCGAAAATCTTTTGACTCACATCAGAACGGCCATAAGGTGCCCGAGGCAGCAATAGACGCATGGAGACAAGTCTGCTGGAGGACGATGTATTGAATCGGGACGCAATTTGAGTGTTCCATCGTCATTAGGAGGCCCTGAACGTTACAATTCACTATCAGTTTTTCGTCCGATTCGAAAATCTTTGACTCACAGCAGAACGGCCATCAGGTGCCCGAGGCAGCGATAGACCCATGGAGACAAGTCGGCTGGTGGACGATGTATTGAATCGGGACGCAATTTGAGTGATCCATCGTCATTAGGTGGCCCTGAATGTTACAATTCACTATCAGTTTTTCTTCCGATTCGAAAATCTTTGACTCACGGCGGAACGGCCATAAGGTGCCCGAGGCAGCAATAGACCCATGGAGACAAGTCTGCTGGAGGACGATGTATTGAATCGGGACGCAATTTGAGTGATCCATCGTCATTAGGTGGCCCTGAACGTTACAATTCACTATCAGTTTTTCGTCCCATTCGATAATATAGACTCACAGCAGAACGGCCATAAGGTGCCCGAGGCAGCAATAGACCCATGGAGTCAGGTCGGCTGGAGGACGATGTACTGATTCGGGACGCAATTTGTGTGGTCCATCGTCATTAGGTGGCCCTGAATGTTACAATTCACTATCAGTTTTTCGTCCGATTCGAAAATCTTTGACTCACAGCAGAACGGCCATATGGTGCCCGAGGCAGCAATAGACGCATGGAGGACGATGTATTGAATCGGGACGCAATTTGAGTGTTCCATCGTCATTAGGAGGCCCTGAACGTTACAATTCACTATCAGTTTTTCGTCCGATTCGAAAATCTTTGAGTCACAGCAGGACAGCCATAAGGTGCCCGAGGCAGCAATAGACCCTTGGAGACTAGTCTGCTGGAGGACGATGTATTGAATCGGGACGCAATTTGAGTGATCCATCGTCATTAGGTGGCCTTGAACGTTACAATTCACTATCAGTTTTTCATCCCATTCGATAATCTAGACTCACAGCAGAACGGCCATAAGGTGCCCGAGGCAGCAATAGTCCCATGGAGTCAAGTCGGCTAGTGGACGATGTAGTAAACCGGGACGCAATTTGTGTGGTCCATCGTCATTAGGTGGCCCTGAATGTTACAAATCACTATCAGGTTTTTCGTCCGATTCGAAAATCTTTGCTCACAGCAGAACGGCCATAAGGTGCCCGAGGCAGCAATCGACCCATGGAGACAAGTCTGCTGGAGGACGATGTATTGAATCGGGACGGCATTTGAGTGATCCATCGTCATTAGGTGGCCCTGAACGTTACAATTCACTATCAGTTTTTTGTCCCATTCGATAATCTAGACTCACAGCAGAACGGCCATAAGGTGCCCGAGGCAGCAATAGACCCATGGAGTCATGTCGGCTGGAGGACGATGTATTTAATCGGGACGCAGTTTGAGTGATCCATCGTCATTAGGTGGCCCTGAAAGTTACAATTCACTATCAGTTTTTCGTCCGATTCGAAAATCTTTTGACTCACATCAGAACGGCCATAAGGTGCCCGTGGCAGCAATAGACCCATGGAGACAAGTCGGCTGGAGGACGATGTATTGAATCGGGAGGCAATTTGAGTGTTCCATCGTCATTAGGAGGCCCTGAACGTTACAATTCACTATCAGTTTTTCGTCCGATTCGAAAATCTTTGAGTCACAGCTGAACGGCAATAATGTGCCCGAGGCTGCAATAGACCCATGTAGACAGTCTGCTGGAGGACAATGTATTGAATCGGGACGCAATTTGAGTGATCCATCGTCATTAGGTGGCCCTGATCGTTACAATTCACTATCAGTTTTTCGTCCGACTCGAAAATCTTTGACTCACAGCAGAACGACCATAAGGTGCCAAGGCAGCAATAGACCCATGGAGACATGTCGGCTGGAGGACGATGTATTGAATCGGACGCAATTTGAGTGATCCATCGTCATTAGGTGGCCCTGAACGTTACAATTCACTATCAGTTTTTCGTCCGATTCGAAAATCTTTGACTCACAGCAGAACGGCCATAAGGTGCCCGAGGCAGCAATAGACCCATTGAGACAAGTCTGCTGGAGGACGATGTATTGAATCGGGACGCAATTTGAGTGTTCCATCGTCATTAGGAGGCCTTGAAAGTTACAATTCACTATCAGTTTTTCGTCCGATTCGAAAATCTTTGACTCACAGGAGAACGGCAATAAGGTGCCCGAGGCAGCAATAGACGCATGGAGACAAGTCTGCTGGAGGACGATGTATTGAATCGGGACGCAATTTGAGTGTTCCATCGTCATTAGGAGGCCCTGAACGTTGTAACGTTCACTATCAGTTTTTCGTCCGATTCGAAAATCTTTGACTCACAGCAGAACGGCCATCAGGTGCCCGAGGCAGCGATAGACCCATGGAGACAAGTCGGCTGGTGGACGATGTATTGAATCGGGACGCAATTTGAGTGATCCATCGTCATTAGGTGGCCCTGAAAGTTACAATTCACTATCAGTTTTTCTTCCGATTCGAAAATCTTTGACTCACGGCGGAACGGCCATAAGGTGCCCGAGGCAGCAATAGACCCATGGAGACAAGTCTGCTGGAGGACGATGTATTGAATCGGGACGCAATTTGAGTGATCCATCGTCATTAGGTGGCCCTGAACGTTACAATTCACTATCAGTTTTTCATCCCATTCGATAATCTAGACTCACAGCAGAACGGCCATAAGGTGCCCGAGGCAGCAATAGACCCATGGAGTCATGTCGGCTGGAGGACGATGTATTTAATCGGGACGCAGTTTGAGTGATCCATCGTCATTAGGTGGCCCTGAAAGTTACAATTCACTATCAGTTTTTCGTCCGATTCGAAAATCTTTTGACTCACATCAGAACGGCCATAAGGTGCCCGTGGCAGCAATAGACCCATGGAGACAAGTCGGCTGGAGGACGATGTATTGAATCGGGAGGCAATTTGAGTGTTCCATCGTCATTAGGAGGCCCTGAACGTTACAATTCACTATCAGTTTTTCGTCCGATTCGAAAATCTTTGAGTCACAGCTGAACGGCAATAATGTGCCCGAGGCTGCAATAGACCCATGTAGACAGTCTGCTGGAGGACAATGTATTGAATCGGGACGCAATTTGAGTGATCCATCGTCATTAGGTGGCCCTGATCGTTACAATTCACTATCAGTTTTTCGTCCGACTCGAAAATCTTTGACTCACAGCAGAACGACCATAAGGTGCCAAGGCAGCAATAGACCCATGGAGACATGTCGGCTGGAGGACGATGTATTGAATCGGACGCAATTTGAGTGATCCATCGTCATTAGGTGGCCCTGAACGTTACAATTCACTATCAGTTTTTCATCCCATTCGATAATCTAGACTCACAGCAGAACGGCCATAAGGTGCCCGAGGCAGCATTAGTCCCATGGAGTCAAGTCGGCTAGTGGACGATGTACTAAATCGGGACGCAATTTGTGTGGTCCATCGTCATTAGGTGGCCCTGAATGTTACAAATCACTATCAGGTTTTTCGTCCGATTCGAAAATCTTTGCTCACAGCAGAACGGCCATAAGGTGCCCGAGGCAGCAATCGACCCATGGAGACAAGTCTGCCGGAGGACGATGTATTGAATCGGGACGCAATTTGAGTGATCCATCGTCATTAGGTGGCCCTGAACGTTACAATTCACTATCAGTTTTTCGTCCCATTCGACATCTAGACTCACAGCAGAACGGCCATAAGGTGCCCGAGGCAGCAATAGACCCATGGAGACAAGTCGGCTGGGGACGATGTATTGAATCGGGACGCAATTTGAGTGATCCATCGTCATTAGGTGGCCCTGAACGTTACAATTCACTATCAGTTTTTCGTCCCATTCGATAATCTAGATTCACAGCAGAACGGCCATATCGTGCCCGAGGCAGCAATAGACCCATGGAGTCAACTCGGCTGGAGGACGATGTATTGAATCGGGACGCAATTTGAGTGATCCATCGTCATTAGGAGGCCCTGAACGTTACAATTCACTATCAGTTTTTCGTCCCATTCGATAATCTGGACTCATAGCAGAACGGCCATAAGGTGCCCGAGGCAGCAATAGACCCATGGAGACAAGTCTGCTGGAGGACGATGTATTGAATCGGGACGCAATTTGAGTGATCCATCGTCATTAGGAGGCCCTGAACGTTACAATTCACTATCAGGTTTTTGTCCCATTCGATAATCTAGACTCACAGCAGAACGGCCATAAGGTGCCCGAGGCAGCAATAGACCCATGGAGTCAAGTCGGCTGGAGGACGATGTATTTAATCGGGACGCAATTTGAGTGATCCATCGTCATTAGGTGGCCATGAAAGTTACAATTCACTATCAGTTTTTCGTCCGATTCGAAAATCTTTTGACTCACATCAGAACGGCCATAAGGTGCCCGAGGCAGCAATAGACCCATGGAGACAAGTCGGCTGGAGGACGATGTATTGAATCGGGACGCAATTTGAGTGTTCCATCGTCATTAGGAGGCCCTGAACGTTACAATTCACTATCAGTTTTTCGTCCGATTCGAAAATCTTTGAGTCACAGCTGAACGGCAATAATGTGCCCGAGGCTGCAATAGACCCATGTAGACAGTCTGCTGGAGGACAATGTATTGAATCGGGACGCAATTTGAGTGATCCATCGTCATTAGGTGGCCCTGATCGTTACAATTCACTATCAGTTTTTCGTCCGACTCGAAAATCTTTGACTCACAGCAGAACGACCATAAGGTGCCAAGGCAGCAATAGACCCATGGAGACATGTCGGCTGGAGGACGATGTATTGAATCGGACGCAATTTGAGTGATCCATCGTCATTAGGTGGCCCTGAACGTTACAATTCACTATCAGTTTTTCGTCCGATTCGAAAATCTTTGACTCACAGCAGAACGGCCATAAGGTGCCCGAGGCAGCAATAGACCCATTGAGACAAGTCTGCTGGAGGACGATGTATTGAATCGGGACGCAATTTGAGTGTTCCATCGTCATTAGGAGGCCTTGAAAGTTACAATTCACTATCAGTTTTTCGTCCGATTCGAAAATCTTTGACTCACAGGAGAACGGCAATAAGGTGCCCGAGGCAGCAATAGACGCATGGAGACAAGTCTGCTGGAGGACGATGTATTGAATCGGGACGCAATTTGAGTGTTCCATCGTCATTAGGAGGCCCTGAACGTTGTAACGTTCACTATCAGTTTTTCGTCCGATTCGAAAATCTTTGACTCACAGCAGAACGGCCATCAGGTGCCCGAGGCAGCGATAGACCCATGGAGACAAGTCGGCTGGTGGACGATGTATTGAATCGGGACGCAATTTGAGTGATCCATCGTCATTAGGTGGCCCTGAAAGTTACAATTCACTATCAGTTTTTCTTCCGATTCGAAAATCTTTGACTCACGGCGGAACGGCCATAAGGTGCCCGAGGCAGCAATAGACCCATGGAGACAAGTCTGCTGGAGGACGATGTATTGAATCGGGACGCAATTTGAGTGATCCATCGTCATTAGGTGGCCCTGAACGTTACAATTCACTATCAGTTTTTCGTCCCATTCGATAATCTAGATTAACAGCAGAACGGCCATAAGGTGCCCGAGGCAGCAATAGACCAATGGAGTCAACTCGGCTGGAGGACGATGTATTGAATCGGGACGCAATTTGCGTGGTACATCGTCATTAGGAGGCCCTGAACGTTACAATTCACTATCAGTTATTCGTCCGATTCGAAAATCTTTGAAACACAGCAGAACGGCCATAACGTGCCCGAGGCAGCAATAGTCGCATGGAGACAAGTCTGCTGGAGGACGATGTATTGAATCGGGACGCAATTTGAGTGTTCCATCGTCATTAGGAGGCCCTGAACGTTACAATTCACTATCAGATTTTCGTCCGATTCGAAAATCTTTGAGTCACAGCGGGCCTGCCATCAGGTGCCCGAGGCAGCATTCGACCCATGGAGACAAGTCTGCTGGAGGACGATGTATTGAATCGGGACGCAATTTGAGTGATCCATCGTCATTAGGAGGCCCTGAACGTTACAATTCACTATCAGTTTTTCGTCCCATTCGATAATCTAGACTCACAGCAGAACGGCCATAAGGTGCCCGAGGCAGCAATAGTCCCATGGAGTCAAGTCGGCTGGGACGATGTATTGAATCGGGACGCAATTTGAGTGATCCATCGTCATTAGATGGCCCTGATCGTTTCAATTCACTATCAGTTTTTCGTCCCATTCGATAATCTAGATTCACAGCAGAACGGCCATAAGGTGCCCGAGGCAGCAATAGACCCATGGAGTCAACTCGGCTGGAGGACGATGTATTGAATCGGGACGCAATTTGCGTGGTCCATCGTCATTAGGTGGCCCTGAATGTTACAATTCACTATCAGTTTTTCGTCCGATTCGAAAATCTTTGACTCACAGCAGAACGGCCACTAGGTGCCCGAGGCAGCAATCGACCCATGGAGACAAGTCTGCTGGAGGACGATGTATTGAATCGGGACGCAATTTGAGTGATCCATCGTCATTAGGAGGCCCTGAACGTTACAATTCACTATCAGTTTTTCATCTCATTCTATAATCTAGACTCACAGCAGAACGGCCATAAGGTGCCCGAGACAGCAATAGTCCCATGGAGTCAAGTCGGCTACTGGACGATCTACTGAATCGGGACGCAATTTGTGTGGTCCATCGTCATTAGGTGGCCCTGAACGTTACAATTCACTATCAGTTTTTCGTCCGATTCGAAAATCTTTGACTCACAGCAGAACGGCCATAAGGTGCCCGAGGCAGCGATAGACCCATGGAGACAAGTCGGCTGGTGGACGATGTATTGAATCGGGACGCAATTTGAGTGATCCATCGTCATTAGGAGGCCCTGAACGTTACAATTCGCTATCAGTTTTTCGTCCCATTGGATAATCTAGACTCACAGCAGAACGGCCATAGGGTGCCCGAGGCAGCAATAGACCCATGGAGACAAGTCTGCTGGAGGACGATGTATTGAATCGGGACGCAATTTGAGTGATCCATCGTCATTAGGAGGCCCTGAACGTTACAATTCACTATCAGTTTTTTGTCCCATTCGATAATCTAGACTCACAGCAGAACGGCCATAAGGTGCCCGAGGCAGCAATAGACCCATGGAGTCAAGTCGGCTGGAGGACGATGTATTGAATCGGGACGCAATTTGAGTGATCCATCGTCATTACGTGGCCCTGAACGTTACAATTAAGTATCAGTTTTTCGTCCGATTCGAAAATCTTTGACTCACAGCAGAACGGCCATAAGGTGCCCGAGGCAGCAATAGACGCATGGAGACAAGTCTGCTGGAGGACGATGTATTGAATCGGGACGCAATTTGAGTGTTCCATCGCCATTAGGAGGCCCTGAACGTTACAATTCACTATCAGTTTTTCGTCCGATTCGAAAATCTTTGAGTCACAGCAGGCCTGCCATTATGTGCCCGAGGCACCAATAGACCCATGGAGACAAGTCTGCTGGAGGACGATGTATTGAATCGGGACGCAATTTGAGTGATCCATCGTCATTACGTGGCCCTGAACGTTACAATTAACTATCAGTTTTTCGTGCGATTCGAAAATCTTTTACTCACAGCAGAACGGCCATAAGGTGCCCGAGGCAGCAATAGACCCATGAAGTCAAGTCTGCTGGAGGACGATGTATTGAATCAGGACGCAATTTGAGTGATCCATCGTCATTAGGTGGCCCTGAACGTTACAATTCACTATCAGTTTTTCGTCACATTCGACATCTAGACTCACAGCAGAACGGCCATAAGGTGCCCGAGGCAGCAATAGACCCATGGAGACAAGTCGGCTGGGGACGATGTATTGAATCGGGACGCAATTTGAGTGATCCATCGTCATTAGGTGGCCCTGAACGTTACAATTCACTATCAGTTTTTCGTCCTATTCGATAATCTAGATTCACAGCAGAAAGGCCATAAGGTGCCAGAGGCAGCAATAGACCCATGGAGTCAACTCGGCTGGAGGACGATGTATTGAATCGGGACGCAATTTGAGTGATCCATCGTCATTAGGAGGCCCTGAATGTTACAATTCACTATCAGTTTTTCGTCCCATTCGATAATCTAGACTCATAGCAGAACGGCCATAAGGTGCCCGAGGCAGCAATAGACCCATGGAGACAAGTCTGCTGGAGGACGATGTATTGAATCGGGACGCAATTTGAGTGATCCATCGTCATTAGGAGGCCCTGAACGTTACAATTCACTATCAGTTTTTTGTCCCATTCGATAATCTAGACTCACATCAGAACGGCCATAAGGTGCCCGAGGCAGCAATAGACCCATGGAGACAAGACGGCTGGAGGACGATGTATTGAATCGGGACGCAATTTGAGTGTTCCATCGTCATTAGGAGGCCCTGAACGATACAATTCACTATCAGTTTTTCGTCCCATTCGATAATCTAGACTCACAGCAGAACGGCCATAAGGTGCCCGAGGCAGCAATAGAACCATGGAGACAAGTCGGCTGGAGGACGATGTATTGAATCGGGACGCAATTTGAGTGTTCCATCGTCATTAGGAGGCCCTGAACGTTTCAATTCACTATCAGTTTTTCGTCCGATTCGAAAATCTTTGACTCACAGCAGAACGGCCATAAGGTGCCCGAGGCAGCAATAGACCCATGAAGTCAAGTCTGCTGGAGGACGATGTATTGAATCAGGACGCAATTTGAGTGATCCATCGTCATTAGGTGGCCCTGAACGTTACAATTCACTATCAGTTTTTCGTCCCATTCGATAATCTAGACTCACAGCAGAACGGCCATAAGGTGCCCGAGGCAGCAATAGACCCATGCAGACAAGTCGGCTGGGGACGATGTATTGAATCGGGACGCAATTTGAGTGATCCATCGTCATTAGGTGGCCCTGAACGTTACAATTCACTATCAGTTTTTCGTCCCATTCGATAATCTAGATTAACAGCAGAACGGCCATAAGGTGCCCGAGGCAGCAATAGACCAATGGAGTCAACTCGGCTGGAGGACGATGTATTGAATCGGGACGCAATTTGCGTGGTCCATCGTCATTAGGAGGCCCTGAACGTTACAATTCACTATCAGTTATTCGTCCGATTCGAAAATCTTTGAAACACAGCAGAACGGCCATAACGTGCCCGAGGCAGCAATAGTCGCATGGAGACAAGTCTGCTGGAGGACGATGTATTGAATCGGGACGCAATTTGAGTGTTCCATCGTCATTAGGAGGCCCTGAACGTTACAATTCACTATCAGATTTTCGTCCGATTCGAAAATCTTTGAGTCACAGCGGGCCTGCCATCAGGTGCCCGAGGCAGCATTCGACCCATGGAGACAAGTCTGCTGGAGGACGATGTATTGAATCGGGACGCAATTTGAGTGATCCATCGTCATTAGGAGGCCCTGAACGTTACAATTCACTATCAGTTTTTCGTCCCATTCGATAATCTAGACTCACAGCAGAACGGCCATAAGGTGCCCGAGGCAGCAATAGTCCCATGGAGTCAAGTCGGCTGGGACGATGTATTGAATCGGGACGCAATTTGAGTGATCCATCGTCATTAGATGGCCCTGATCGTTTCAATTCACTATCAGTTTTTCGTCCCATTCGATAATCTAGATTCACAGCAGAACGGCCATAAGGTGCCCGAGGCAGCAATAGACCCATGGAGTCAACTCGGCTGGAGGACGATGTATTGAATCGGGACGCAATTTGCGTGGTCCATCGTCATTAGGTGGCCCTGAATGTTACAATTCACTATCAGTTTTTCGTCCGATTCGAAAATCTTTGACTCACAGCAGAACGGCCACTAGGTGCCCGAGGCAGCAATCGACCCATGGAGACAAGTCTGCTGGAGGACGATGTATTGAATCGGGACGCAATTTGAGTGATCCATCGTCATTAGGAGGCCCTGAACGTTACAATTCACTATCAGTTTTTCATCTCATTCTATAATCTAGACTCACAGCAGAACGGCCATAAGGTGCCCGAGACAGCAATAGTCCCATGGAGTCAAGTCGGCTACTGGACGATCTACTGAATCGGGACGCAATTTGTGTGGTCCATCGTCATTAGGTGGCCCTGAACGTTACAATTCACTATCAGTTTTTCGTCCGATTCGAAAATCTTTGACTCACAGCAGAACGGCCATAAGGTGCCCGAGGCAGCGATAGACCCATGGAGACAAGTCGGCTGGTGGACGATGTATTGAATCGGGACGCAATTTGAGTGATCCATCGTCATTAGGTGGCCCTGAACGTTACAATTCGCTATCAGTTTTTCGTCCCATTGGATAATCTAGACTCACAGCAGAACGGCCATAGGGTGCCCGAGGCAGCAATAGACCCATGGAGACAAGTCTGCTGGAGGACGATGTATTGAATCGGGACGCAATTTGAGTGATCCATCGTCATTAGGAGGCCCTGAACGTTACAATTCACTATCAGTTTTTTGTCCCATTCGATAATCTAGACTCACAGCAGAACGGCCATAAGGTGCCCGAGGCAGAAATAGACCCATGGAGTCAAGTCGGCTGGAGGACGATGTATTGAATCGGGACGCAATTTGTGTGGTCCATCGTCATTAGGTGGCCCTGAACGTTACAATTCACTATCAGTTTTTCGTCCGATTCGAAAATCCTTGACTCACAGCAGAACGGCCATAAGGTGCCCGAGGCAGCAATAGACGCATGGAGACAAGTCTGCTGGAGGACGATGTATTGAATCGGGACGCAATTTGAGTGTTCCATCGTCATTAGGAGGCCCTGAACGTTACAATTCACTATCAGTTTTTCGTCCGATTCGAAAATCTTTGAGTCACAGCAGGCCTGCCATAATGTGCCCGAGGCACCAATAGTCCCATGGAGACAAGTCTGCTGGAGGACGATGTATTGAATCGGGACGCAATTTGAGTGATCCATCGTCATTAGGTGGCCCTGAGCGATACAATTCACTATCAGTTTTTCATCCCATTCTATAATCTAGACTCACAGCAGAACGGCCATAAGGTGCCCGAGGCAGCAATAGTCCCATGGAGTCAAGTCGGCTAGTGGACGATGTACAGAATCGGGACGCAATTTGTGTGGTCCATCGTCATTAGGTGGCCCTGAACGTTACAAATCACTATCAGTTTTTCGTCCGATTCGAAAATCTTTGACTCACGGCAGAACGGCCATAAGGTGCCCGAGGCAGCAATCGACCCATGGAGTCAAGTCGGCTGGAGGACGATGTATTTAATCGGGACGCAATTTGAGTGATCCATCGTCATTAGGTGGCCCTGAAAGTTACAATTCACTATCAGTTTTTCGTCCGATTCGAAAATCTTTTGACTCACATCAGAACGGCCATAAGGTGCCCGAGGCAGCAATAGACCCATGGAGACAAGTCGGCTGGAGGACGATGTATTGAATCGGGACGCAATTTGAGTGTTCCATCGTCATTAGGAGGCCCTGAACGTTACAATTCACTATCAGTTTTTCGTCCGATTCGAAAATCTTTGAGTCACAGCTGAACGGCAATAAGGTGCCCGAGGCTGCAATAGACCCATGGAGACAGTCTGCTGGAGGACAATGTATTGAATCGGGACGCAATTTGAGTGATCCATCGTCATTAGGTGGCCCTGAACGTTACAATTCACTATCAGTTTTTCGTCCGACTACAAAATCTTTGACTCACAGCAGAACGACCATAAGGTGCCAAGGCAGCAATAGACCCATGGAGACATGTCGGCTGGAGGACGATGTATTGAATCGGACGCAATTTGAGTTATCCATCGTCATTAGGTGGCCCTGAACGTTACAATGCACTATCAGTTTTTCGTCCGATTCGAAAATCTTTGACTCACAGCAGAACGGCCATAAGGTGCCCGAGGCAGCAATAGACCCATGGAGACAAGTCTGCTGGAGGACGATGTATTGAATCGGGACGCAATTTGAGTGTTCCATCGTCATTAGGAGGCCCTGAAAGTTACAATTCACTATCAGTTTTTCGTCCGATTCGAAAATCTTTGACTCACAGGAGAACGGTCATAAGGTGCCCGAGGCAGCAATAGACGCATGGAGACAAGTCTGCTGGAGGACGATGTATTGAATCGGGACGCAATTTGAGTGTTCCATCGTCATTAGGAGGCCCTGAATGTTATAATTCACTATCAGTTTTTCGTCCGATTCGAAAATCTTTGACTCACAGCAGAACGGCCATAAGGTGCCCGAGGCGGCGATAGACCCATGGAGACAAGTCGGCTGGTGGACGATGTATTGAATCGGGACGCAATTTGAGTGATCCATCGTCATTAGGTGGCCCTGAAAGTTACAATTCACTATCAGTTTTTCTTCGGATTCGAAAATCTTTGACTCACGGCAGAACGGCCATAAGGTGCCCGAGGCAGCAATAGACCCATGGAGACAAGTCTGCTGGAGGACGATGTATTGAATCGGGACGCAATTTGAGTGATCCATCGTCATTAGGAGGCCCTGAACGTTACAATTCACTATCAGTTTTTCGTCCCATTCGATAATCTAGACTCATAGCAGAACGGCCATAAGGTGCCCGAGGCAGCAATAGACCCATGGAGACAAGTCTGCTGGAGGACGATGTATTGAATCGGGACGCAATTTGAGTGATCCATCGTCATTAGGAGACCCTGAACGTTACAATTCACTATCAGTTTTTTGTCCCATTCGATAATCTAGACTCACAGCAGAACGGCCATAAGGTGCCCGAGGCAGCAATAGACCCATGGAGTCAAGTCGGCTGGAGGACGATGTATTTAATCGGGACGCAATTTGAGTGATCCATCGTCATTAGGTGGCCCTGAAAGTTACAATTCACTATCAGTTTTTCGTCCGATTCGAAAATCTTTTGACTCACATCAGAACGGCCATAAGGTGCCCGAGGCAGCAATAGACCCATGGAGACAAGTCGGCTGGAGGACAATGTATTGAATCGGGACGCAATTTGAGTGATCCATCGTCATTAGGTGGCCCTGAACGTTACAATTCACTATCAGTTTTTCGTCCGACTAGAAAATCTTTGACTCACAGCAGAACGACCATAAGGTGCCAAGGCAGCAATAGACCCATGGAGACATGTCGGCTGGAGGACGATGTATTGAATCGGACGCAATTTGAGTGATCCATCGTCATTAGGTGGCCCTGAACGTTACAATTCACTATCAGTTTTTCGTCCGATTCGAAAAACTTTGACTCACAGCAGAACGGCCTTAAGGTGCCCGAGGCAGCAATAGACCCATGGAGACAAGTCTGCTGGAGGACGATGTATTGAATCGGGACGCAATTTGAGTGTTCCATCGTCATTAGGAGGCCCTGAAAGTTACAATTCACTATCAGTTTTTCGTCCGATTCGAAAATCTTTGACTCACAGGAGAACGGCCATAAGGTGCCCGAGGCAGCAATAGACGCATGGAGACAAGTCTGCTGGAGGACGATGTATTGAATCGGGACGCAATTTGAGTGTTCCATCGTCATTAGGAGGCCCTGAACGTAATTAACTATCAGTTTTTCGTCCGATTCGAAAATCTTTGACTCACAGCAGAACGGCCATAAGGTGCCCGAGGCGGCGATAGACCCATGGAGACAAGTCGGCTGGTGGACGATGTATTGAATCGGGACGCAATTTGAGTGATCCATCGTCATTAGGTGGCCCTGAAAGTTACAATTCACTATCAGTTTTTCTTCGGATTCGAAAATCTTTGACTCACGGCAGAACGGCCATAAGGTGCCCGAGGCAGCAATAGACCCATGGAGACAAGTCTGCTGGAGGACGATGTATTGAATCGGGACGCAATTTGAGTGATCCATCGTCATTAGGTGGCCCTGAACGTTACAATTCACTATCAGTTTTTCGTCCCATTCGACATCTAGACTCACAGCAGAACGGCCATGGTGCCCGAGGCAGCAATAGACCCATGGAGACAAGTCGGCTGGGGACGATGTATTGAATCGGGACGCAATTTGTGTGATCCATCGTCATTAGGTGGCCCTGAACGTTACAATTCACTATCAGTTTTTCGTCCCATTCGATAATCTAGATTCACAGCAGAACGGCCATAAGGTGCCCGAGGCAGCAATAGACCCATGGAGTCAACTCGGCTGGAGAACGATGTATTGAATCGGGACGCAATTTGAGTGATCCATCGTCATTAGGAGGCCCTGATCGTTACAATTCACTATCAGTTTTTCGTCCCATTCGATAATCTATACTCATAGCAGAACGGCCATAAGGTGCCCGAGGCAGCAATAGACCCATGGAGACAAGTCTGCTGGAGGACGATGTATTGAATCGGGACGCAATTTGAGTGATCCATCGTCATTAGGAGGCCCTGAACGTTACAATTCACTATCAGTTTTTTGTCCCATTCGATAATCTAGACTCACAGCAGAACGGCCATAAGGTGCCCGAGGCAGCAATAGACCCATGGAGTCAAGTCGGCTGGAGGACGATGTATTTAATCGGGACGCAGTTTGAGTGATCCATCGTCATTAGGTGGCCCTGAAAGTTACAATTCACTATCAGTTTTTCGTCCGATTCGAAAATCTTTTGACTCACATCAGAACGGCCATAAGGTGCCCGAGGCAGCAATAGACGCATGGAGACAAGTCTGCTGGAGGACGATGTATTGAATCGGGACGCAATTTGAGTGTTCCATCGTCATTAGGAGGCCCTGAACGTTACAATTCACTATCAGTTTTTCGTCCGATTCGAAAATCTTTGACTCACAGCAGAACGGCCATCAGGTGCCCGAGGCAGCGATAGACCCATGGAGACAAGTCGGCTGGTGGACGATGTATTGAATCGGGACGCAATTTGAGTGATCCATCGTCATTAGGTGGCCCTGAATGTTACAATTCACTATCAGTTTTTCTTCCGATTCGAAAATCTTTGACTCACGGCGGAACGGCCATAAGGTGCCCGAGGCAGCAATAGACCCATGGAGACAAGTCTGCTGGAGGACGATGTATTGAATCGGGACGCAATTTGAGTGATCCATCGTCATTAGGTGGCCCTGAACGTTACAATTCACTATCAGTTTTTCGTCCCATTCGATAATATAGACTCACAGCAGAACGGCCATAAGGTGCCCGAGGCAGCAATAGACCCATGGAGTCAGGTCGGCTGGAGGACGATGTACTGATTCGGGACGCAATTTGTGTGGTCCATCGTCATTAGGTGGCCCTGAATGTTACAATTCACTATCAGTTTTTCGTCCGATTCGAAAATCTTTGACTCACAGCAGAACGGCCATATGGTGCCCGAGGCAGCAATAGACGCATGGAGGACGATGTATTGAATCGGGACGCAATTTGAGTGTTCCATCGTCATTAGGAGGCCCTGAACGTTACAATTCACTATCAGTTTTTCGTCCGATTCGAAAATCTTTGAGTCACAGCAGGACAGCCATAAGGTGCCCGAGGCAGCAATAGACCCTTGGAGACTAGTCTGCTGGAGGACGATGTATTGAATCGGGACGCAATTTGAGTGATCCATCGTCATTAGGTGGCCCTGAACGTTACAATTCACTATCAGTTTTTCATCCCATTCGATAATCTAGACTCACAGCAGAACGGCCATAAGGTGCCCGAGGCAGCAAGAGTCCCATGGAGTCAAGTCGGCTAGTGGACGATGTAGTAAACCGGGACGCAATTTGTGTGGTCCATCGTCATTAGGTGGCCCTGAATGTTACAAATCACTATCAGGTTTTTCGTCCGATTCGAAAATCTTTGCTCACAGCAGAACGGCCATAAGGTGCCCGTGGCAGCAATCGACCCATGGAGACAAGTCTGCTGGAGGACGATGTATTGAATCGGGACGGCATTTGAGTGATCCATCGTCATTAGGTGGCCCTGAACGTTACAATTCACTATCAGTTTTTTGTCCCATTCGATAATCTAGACTCACAGCAGAACGGCCATAAGGTGCCCGAGGCAGCAATAGACCCATGGAGTCATGTCGGCTGGAGGACGATGTATTTAATCGGGACGCAGTTTGAGTGATCCATCGTCATTAGGTGGCCCTGAAAGTTACAATTCACTATCAGTTTTTCGTCCGATTCGAAAATCTTTTGACTCACATCAGAACGGCCATAAGGTGCCCGTGGCAGCAATAGACCCATGGAGACAAGTCGGCTGGAGGACGATGTATTGAATCGGGAGGCAATTTGAGTGTTCCATCGTCATTAGGAGGCCCTGAACGTTACAATTCACTATCAGTTTTTCGTCCGATTCGAAAATCTTTGAGTCACAGCTGAACGGCAATAATGTGCCCGAGGCTGCAATAGACCCATGTAGACAGTCTGCTGGAGGACAATGTATTGAATCGGGACGCAATTTGAGTGATCCATCGTCATTAGGTGGCCCTGATCGTTACAATTCACTATCAGTTTTTCGTCCGACTCGAAAATCTTTGACTCACAGCAGAACGACCATAAGGTGCCAAGGCAGCAATAGACCCATGGAGACATGTCGGCTGGAGGACGATGTATTGAATCGGACGCAATTTGAGTGATCCATCGTCATTAGGTGGCCCTGAACGTTACAATTCACTATCAGTTTTTCGTCCGATTCGAAAATCTTTGACTCACAGCAGAACGGCCATAAGGTGCCCGAGGCAGCAATAGACCCATTGAGACAAGTCTGCTGGAGGACGATGTATTGAATCGGGACGCAATTTGAGTGTTCCATCGTCATTAGGAGGCCTTGAAAGTTACAATTCACTATCAGTTTTTCGTCCGATTCGAAAATCTTTGACTCACAGGAGAACGGCAATAAGGTGCCCGAGGCAGCAATAGACGCATGGAGACAAGTCTGCTGGAGGACGATGTATTGAATCGGGACGCAATTTGAGTGTTCCATCGTCATTAGGAGGCCCTGAACGTTGTAACGTTCACTATCAGTTTTTCGTCCGATTCGAAAATCTTTGACTCACAGCAGAACGGCCATCAGGTGCCCGAGGCAGCGATAGACCCATGGAGACAAGTCGGCTGGTGGACGATGTATTGAATCGGGACGCAATTTGAGTGATCCATCGTCATTAGGTGGCCCTGAACGTTACAATTCACTATCAGTTTTTCTTCCGATTCGAAAATCTTTGACTCACGGCGGAACGGCCATAAGGTGCCCGAGGCAGCAATAGACCCATGGAGACAAGTCTGCTGGAGGACGATGTATTGAATCGGGACGCAATTTGAGTGATCCATCGTCATTAGGTGGCCCTGAACGTTACAATTCACTATCAGTTTTTCATCCCATTCGATAATCTAGACTCACAGCAGAACGGCCATAAGGTGCCCGAGGCAGCAATAGTCCCATGGAGTCAAGTCGGCTAGTGGACGATGTACTAAATCGGGACGCAATTTGTGTGGTCCATCGTCATTAGGTGGCCCTGAATGTTACAAATCACTATCAGGTTTTTCGTCCGATTCGAAAATCTTTGCTCACAGCAGAACGGCCATAAGGTGCCCGAGGCAGCAATCGACCCATGGAGACAAGTCTGCTGGAGGACGATGTATTGAATCGGGACGCAATTTGAGTGATCCATCGTCATTAGGTGGCCCTGAACGTTACAATTCACTATCAGTTTTTCGTCCCATTCGACATCTAGACTCACAGCAGAACGGCCATAAGGTGCCCGAGGCAGCAATAGACCCATGGAGACAAGTCGGCTGGGGACGATGTATTGAATCGGGACGCAATTTGAGTGATCCATCGTCATTAGGTGGCCCTGAACGTTACAATTCACTATCAGTTTTTCGTCAAATTCGATAATCTAGATTCACAGCAGAACGGCCATATCGTGCCCGAGGCAGCAATAGACCCATGGAGTCAACTCGGCTGGAGGACGATGTATTGAATCGGGACGCAATTTGAGTGATCCATCGTCATTAGGAGGCCCTGAACGTTACAATTCACTATCAGTTTTTCGTCCCATTCGATAATCTAGACTCATAGCAGAACGGCCATAAGGTGCCCGAGGCAGCAATAGACCCATGGAGACAAGTCTGCTGGAGGACGATGTATTGAATCGGGACGCAATTTGAGTGTTCCATCGTCATTAGGAGGCCCTGAAAGTTACAATTCACTATCAGTTTTTCGTCCGATTCGAAAATCTTTGACTCACAGGAGAACGGCCATAAGGTGCCCGAGGCAGCAATAGACGCATGGAGACAAGTCTGCTGGAGGACGATGTATTGAATCGGGACGCAATTTGAGTGTTCCATCGTCATTAGGAGGCCCTGAACGTAATTAACTATCAGTTTTTCGTCCGATTCGAAAATCTTTGACTCACAGCAGAACGGCCATAAGGTGCCCGAGGCGGCGATAGACCCATGGAGACAAGTCGGCTGGTGGACGATGTATTGAATCGGGGCGCAATTTGAGTGATCCATCGTCATTAGGTGGCCCTGAAAGTTACAATTCACTATCAGTTTTTCTTCGGATTCGAAAATCTTTGACTCACGGCAGAACGGCCATAAGGTGCCCGAGGCAGCAATAGACCCATGGAGACAAGTCTGCTGGAGGACGATGTATTGAATCGGGACGCAATTTGAGTGATCCATCGTCATTAGGTGGCCCTGAACGTTACAATTCACTATCAGTTTTTCGTCCCATTCGACATCTAGACTCACAGCAGAACGGCCATGGTGCCCGAGGCAGCAATAGACCCATGGAGACAAGTCGGCTGGGGACGATGTATTGAATCGGGACGCAATTTGTGTGATCCATCGTCATTAGGTGGCCCTGAACGTTACAATTCACTATCAGTTTTTCGTCCCATTCGATAATCTAGATTCACAGCAGAACGGCCATAAGGTGCCCGAGGCAGCAATAGACCCATGGAGTCAACTCGGCTGGAGAACGATGTATTGAATCGGGACGCAATTTGAGTGATCCAACGTCATTAGGAGGCCCTGATCGTTACAATTCACTATCAGTTTTTCGTCCCATTCGATAATCTATACTCATAGCAGAACGGCCATAAGGTGCCCGAGGCAGCAATAGACCCATGGAGACAAGTCTGCTGGAGGACGATGTATTGAATCGGGACGCAATTTGAGTGATCCATCGTCATTAGGAGGCCCTGAACGTTACAATTCACTATCAGTTTTTTGTCCCATTCGATAATCTAGACTCACAGCAGAACGGCCATAAGGTGCCCGAGGCAGCAATAGCCCCATGGAGTCAAGTCGGCTGGAGGACGATGTATTTAATCGGGACGCAGTTTGAGTGATCCATCGTCATTAGGTGGCCCTGAAAGTTACAATTCACTATCAGTTTTTCGTCCGATTCGAAAATCTTTTGACTCACATCAGAACGGCCATAAGGTGCCCGAGGCAGCAATAGACGCATGGAGACAAGTCTGCTGGAGGACGATGTATTGAATCGGGACGCAATTTGAGTGTTCCATCGTCATTAGGAGGCCCTGAACGTTACAATTCACTATCAGTTTTTCGTCCGATTCGAAAATCTTTGACTCACAGCAGAACGGCCATCAGGTGCCCGAGGCAGCGATAGACCCATGGAGACAAGTCGGCTGGTGGACGATGTATTGAATCGGGACGCAATTTGAGTGATCCATCGTCATTAGGTGGCCCTGAATGTTACAATTCACTATCAGTTTTTCTTCCGATTCGAAAATCTTTGACTCACGGCGGAACGGCCATAAGGTGCCCGAGGCAGCAATAGACCCATGGAGACAAGTCTGCTGGAGGACGATGTATTGAATCGGGACGCAATTTGAGTGATCCATCGTCATTAGGTGGCCCTGAACGTTACAATTCACTATCAGTTTTTCGTCCCATTCGATAATATAGACTCACAGCAGAACGGCCATAAGGTGCCCGAGGCAGCAATAGACCCATGGAGTCAGGTCGGCTGGAGGACGATGTACTGATTCGGGACGCAATTTGTGTGGTCCATCGTCATTAGGTGGCCCTGAATGTTACAATTCACTATCAGTTTTTCGTCCGATTCGAAAATCTTTGACTCACAGCAGAACGGCCATATGGTGCCCGAGGCAGCAATAGACGCATGGAGGACGATGTATTGAATCGGGACGCAATTTGAGTGTTCCATCGTCATTAGGAGGCCCTGAACGTTACAATTCACTATCAGTTTTTCGTCCGATTCGAAAATCTTTGAGTCACAGCAGGACAGCCATAAGGTGCCCGAGGCAGCAATAGACCCTTGGAGACTAGTCTGCTGGAGGACGATGTATTGAATCGGGACGCAATTTGAGTGATCCATCGTCATTAGGTGGCCTTGAACGTTACAATTCACTATCAGTTTTTCATCCCATTCGATAATCTAGACTCACAGCAGAACGGCCATAAGGTGCCCGAGGCAGCAATAGTCCCATGGAGTCAAGTCGGCTAGTGGACGATGTAGTAAACCGGGACGCAATTTGTGTGGTCCATCGTCATTAGGTAGCCCTGAATGTTACAAATCACTATCAGGTTTTTCGTCCGATTCGAAAATCTTTGCTCACAGCAGAACGGCCATAAGGTGCCCGAGGCAGCAATCGACCCATGGAGACAAGTCTGCTGGAGGACGATGTATTGAATCGGGACGGCATTTGAGTGATCCATCGTCATTAGGTGGCCCTGAACGTTACAATTCACTATCAGTTTTTTGTCCCATTCGATAATCTAGACTCACAGCAGAACGGCCATAAGGTGCCCGAGGCAGCAATAGACCCATGGAGTCATGTCGGCTGGAGGACGATGTATTTAATCGGGACGCAGTTTGAGTGATCCATCGTCATTAGGTGGCCCTGAAAGTTACAATTCACTATCAGTTTTTCGTCCGATTCGAAAATCTTTTGACTCACATCAGAACGGCCATAAGGTGCCCGTGGCAGCAATAGACCCATGGAGACAAGTCGGCTGGAGGACGATGTATTGAATCGGGAGGCAATTTGAGTGTTCCATCGTCATTAGGAGGCCCTGAACGTTACAATTCACTATCAGTTTTTCGTCCGATTCGAAAATCTTTGAGTCACAGCTGAACGGCAATAATGTGCCCGAGGCTGCAATAGACCCATGTAGACAGTCTGCTGGAGGACAATGTATTGAATCGGGACGCAATTTGAGTGATCCATCGTCATTAGGTGGCCCTGATCGTTACAATTCACTATCAGTTTTTCGTCCGACTCGAAAATCTTTGACTCACAGCAGAACGACCATAAGGTGCCAAGGCAGCAATAGACCCATGGAGACATGTCGGCTGGAGGACGATGTATTGAATCGGACGCAATTTGAGTGATCCATCGTCATTAGGTGGCCCTGAACGTTACAATTCACTATCAGTTTTTCGTCCGATTCGAAAATCTTTGACTCACAGCAGAACGGCCATAAGGTGCCCGAGGCAGCAATAGACCCATTGAGACAAGTCTGCTGGAGGACGATGTATTGAATCGGGACGCAATTTGAGTGTTCCATCGTCATTAGGAGGCCTTGAAAGTTACAATTCACTATCAGTTTTTCGTCCGATTCGAAAATCTTTGACTCACAGGAGAACGGCAATAAGGTGCCCGAGGCAGCAATAGACGCATGGAGACAAGTCTGCTGGAGGACGATGTATTGAATCGGGACGCAATTTGAGTGTTCCATCGTCATTAGGAGGCCCTGAACGTTGTAACGTTCACTATCAGTTTTTCGTCCGATTCGAAAATCTTTGACTCACAGCAGAACGGCCATCAGGTGCCCGAGGCAGCGATAGACCCATGGAGACAAGTCGGCTGGTGGACGATGTATTGAATCGGGACGCAATTTGAGTGATCCATCGTCATTAGGTGGCCCTGAAAGTTACAATTCACTATCAGTTTTTCTTCCGATTCGAAAATCTTTGACTCACGGCGGAACGGCCATAAGGTGCCCGAGGCAGCAATAGACCCATGGAGACAAGTCTGCTGGAGGACGATGTATTGAATCGGGACGCAATTTGAGTGATCCATCGTCATTAGGTGGCCCTGAACGTTACAATTCACTATCAGTTTTTCATCCCATTCGATAATCTAGACTCACAGCAGAACGGCCATAAGGTGCCCGAGGCAGCAATAGACCCATGGAGTCATGTCGGCTGGAGGACGATGTATTTAATCGGGACGCAGTTTGAGTGATCCATCGTCATTAGGTGGCCCTGAAAGTTACAATTCACTATCAGTTTTTCGTCCGATTCGAAAATCTTTTGACTCACATCAGAACGGCCATAAGGTGCCCGTGGCAGCAATAGACCCATGGAGACAAGTCGGCTGGAGGACGATGTATTGAATCGGGAGGCAATTTGAGTGTTCCATCGTCATTAGGAGGCCCTGAACGTTACAATTCACTATCAGTTTTTCGTCCGATTCGAAAATCTTTGAGTCACAGCTGAACGGCAATAATGTGCCCGAGGCTGCAATAGACCCATGTAGACAGTCTGCTGGAGGACAATGTATTGAATCGGGACGCAATTTGAGTGATCCATCGTCATTAGGTGGCCCTGATCGTTACAATTCACTATCAGTTTTTCGTCCGACTCGAAAATCTTTGACTCACAGCAGAACGACCATAAGGTGCCAAGGCAGCAATAGACCCATGGAGACATGTCGGCTGGAGGACGATGTATTGAATCGGACGCAATTTGAGTGATCCATCGTCATTAGGTGGCCCTGAACGTTACAATTCACTATCAGTTTTTCATCCCATTCGATAATCTAGACTCACAGCAGAACGGCCATAAGGTGCCCGAGGCAGCATTAGTCCCATGGAGTCAAGTCGGCTAGTGGACGATGTACTAAATCGGGACGCAATTTGTGTGGTCCATCGTCATTAGGTGGCCCTGAATGTTACAAATCACTATCAGGTTTTTCGTCCGATTCGAAAATCTTTGCTCACAGCAGAACGGCCATAAGGTGCCCGAGGCAGCAATCGACCCATGGAGACAAGTCTGCCGGAGGACGATGTATTGAATCGGGACGCAATTTGAGTGATCCATCGTCATTAGGTGGCCCTGAACGTTACAATTCACTATCAGTTTTTCGTCCCATTCGACATCTAGACTCACAGCAGAACGGCCATAAGGTGCCCGAGGCAGCAATAGACCCATGGAGACAAGTCGGCTGGGGACGATGTATTGAATCGGGACGCAATTTGAGTGATCCATCGTCATTAGGTGGCCCTGAACGTTACAATTCACTATCAGTTTTTCGTCCCATTCGATAATCTAGATTCACAGCAGAACGGCCATATCGTGCCCGAGGCAGCAATAGACCCATGGAGTCAACTCGGCTGGAGGACGATGTATTGAATCGGGACGCAATTTGAGTGATCCATCGTCATTAGGAGGCCCTGAACGTTACAATTCACTATCAGTTTTTCGTCCCATTCGATAATCTAGACTCATAGCAGAACGGCCATAAGGTGCCCGAGGCAGCAATAGACCCATGGAGACAAGTCTGCTGGAGGACGATGTATTGAATCGGGACGCAATTTGAGTGTTCCATCGTCATTAGGAGGCCCTGAAAGTTACAATTCACTATCAGTTTTTCGTCCGATTCGAAAATCTTTGACTCACAGGAGAACGGCCATAAGGTGCCCGAGGCAGCAATAGACGCATGGAGACAAGTCTGCTGGAGGACGATGTATTGAATCGGGACGCAATTTGAGTGTTCCATCGTCATTAGGAGGCCCTGAACGTAATTAACTATCAGTTTTTCGTCCGATTCGAAAATCTTTGACTCACAGCAGAACGGCCATAAGGTGCCCGAGGCGGCGATAGACCCATGGAGACAAGTCGGCTGGTGGACGATGTATTGAATCGGGACGCAATTTGAGTGATCCATCGTCATTAGGTGGCCCTGAAAGTTACAATTCACTATCAGTTTTTCTTCGGATTCGAAAATCTTTGACTCACGGCAGAACGGCCATAAGGTGCCCGAGGCAGCAATAGACCCATGGAGACAAGTCTGCTGGAGGACGATGTATTGAATCGGGACGCAATTTGAGTGATCCATCGTCATTAGGTGGCCCTGAACGTTACAATTCACTATCAGTTTTTCGTCCCATTCGACATCTAGACTCACAGCAGAACGGCCATGGTGCCCGAGGCAGCAATAGACCCATGGAGACAAGTCGGCTGGGGACGATGTATTGAATCGGGACGCAATTTGTGTGATCCATCGTCATTAGGTGGCCCTGAACGTTACAATTCACTATCAGTTTTTCGTCCCATTCGATAATCTAGATTCACAGCAGAACGGCCATAAGGTGCCCGAGGCAGCAATAGACCCATGGAGTCAACTCGGCTGGAGAACGATGTATTGAATCGGGACGCAATTTGAGTGATCCATCGTCATTAGGAGGCCCTGATCGTTACAATTCACTATCAGTTTTTCGTCCCATTCGATAATCTATACTCATAGCAGAACGGCCATAAGGTGCCCGAGGCAGCAATAGACCCATGGAGACAAGTCTGCTGGAGGACGATGTATTGAATCGGGACGCAATTTGAGTGATCCATCGTCATTAGGAGGCCCTGAACGTTACAATTCACTATCAGTTTTTTGTCCCATTCGATAATCTAGACTCACAGCAGAACGGCCATAAGGTGCCCGAGGCAGCAATAGACCCATGGAGGACGATGTATTGAATCGGGACGCAATTTGAGTGTTCCATCGTCATTAGGAGGCCCTGAACGTTACAATTCACTATCAGTTTTTCGTCCGATTCGAAAATCTTTGACTCACGGCGGAACGGCCATAAGGTGCCCGAGGCAGCAATAGACCCATGGAGACAAGTCTGCTGGAGGACGATGTATTGAATCGGGACGCAATTTGAGTGATCCATCGTCATTAGGTGGCCCTGAACGTTACAATTCACTATCAGTTTTTCGTCCCATTCGATAATATAGACTCACAGCAGAACGGCCATAAGGTGCCCGAGGCAGCAATAGACCCATGGAGTCAGGTCGGCTGGAGGACGATGTACTGATTCGGGACGCAATTTGTGTGGTCCATCGTCATTAGGTGGCCCTGAATGTTACAATTCACTATCAGTTTTTCGTCCGATTCGAAAATCTTTGACTCACAGCAGAACGGCCATATGGTGCCCGAGGCAGCAATAGACGCATGGAGGACGATGTATTGAATCGGGACGCAATTTGAGTGTTCCATCGTCATTAGGAGGCCCTGAACGTTACAATTCACTATCAGTTTTTCGTCCGATTCGAAAATCTTTGACTCACAGCAGAACGGCCATCAGGTGCCCGAGGCAGCGATAGACCCATGGAGACAAGTCGGCTGGTGGACGATGTATTGAATCGGGACGCAATTTGAGTGATCCATCGTCATTAGGTGGCCCTGAATGTTACAATTCACTATCAGTTTTTCTTCCGATTCGAAAATCTTTGACTCACGGCGGAACGGCCATAAGGTGCCCGAGGCAGCAATAGACCCATGGAGACAAGTCTGCTGGAGGACGATGTATTGAATCGGGACGCAATTTGAGTGATCCATCGTCATTAGGTGGCCCTGAACGTTACAATTCACTATCAGTTTTTCGTCCCATTCGATAATATAGACTCACAGCAGAACGGCCATAAGGTGCCCGAGGCAGCAATAGACCCATGGAGTCAGGTCGGCTGGAGGACGATGTACTGATTCGGGACGCAATTTGTGTGGTCCATCGTCATTAGGTGGCCCTGAATGTTACAATTCACTATCAGTTTTTCGTCCGATTCGAAAATCTTTGACTCACAGCAGAACGGCCATATGGTGCCCGAGGCAGCAATAGACGCATGGAGGACGATGTATTGAATCGGGACGCAATTTGAGTGTTCCATCGTCATTAGGAGGCCCTGAACGTTACAATTCACTATCAGTTTTTCGTCCGATTCGAAAATCTTTGAGTCACAGCAGGACAGCCATAAGGTGCCCGAGGCAGCAATAGACCCTTGGAGACTAGTCTGCTGGAGGACGATGTATTGAATCGGGACGCAATTTGAGTGATCCATCGTCATTAGGTGGCCTTGAACGTTACAATTCACTATCAGTTTTTCATCCCATTCGATAATCTAGACTCACAGCAGAACGGCCATAAGGTGCCCGAGGCAGCAATAGTCCCATGGAGTCAAGTCGGCTAGTGGACGATGTAGTAAACCGGGACGCAATTTGTGTGGTCCATCGTCATTAGGTGGCCCTGAATGTTACAAATCACTATCAGGTTTTTCGTCCGATTCGAAAATCTTTGCTCACAGCAGAACGGCCATAAGGTGCCCGAGGCAGCAATCGACCCATGGAGACAAGTCTGCTGGAGGACGATGTATTGAATCGGGACGGCATTTGAGTGATCCATCGTCATTAGGTGGCCCTGAACGTTACAATTCACTATCAGTTTTTTGTCCCATTCGATAATCTAGACTCACAGCAGAACGGCCATAAGGTGCCCGAGGCAGCAATAGACCCATGGAGTCATGTCGGCTGGAGGACGATGTATTTAATCGGGACGCAGTTTGAGTGATCCATCGTCATTAGGTGGCCCTGAAAGTTACAATTCACTATCAGTTTTTCGTCCGATTCGAAAATCTTTTGACTCACATCAGAACGGCCATAAGGTGCCCGTGGCAGCAATAGACCCATGGAGACAAGTCGGCTGGAGGACGATGTATTGAATCGGGAGGCAATTTGAGTGTTCCATCGTCATTAGGAGGCCCTGAACGTTACAATTCACTATCAGTTTTTCGTCCGATTCGAAAATCTTTGAGTCACAGCTGAACGGCAATAATGTGCCCGAGGCTGCAATAGACCCATGTAGACAGTCTGCTGGAGGACAATGTATTGAATCGGGACGCAATTTGAGTGATCCATCGTCATTAGGTGGCCCTGATCGTTACAATTCACTATCAGTTTTTCGTCCGACTCGAAAATCTTTGACTCACAGCAGAACGACCATAAGGTGCCAAGGCAGCAATAGACCCATGGAGACATGTCGGCTGGAGGACGATGTATTGAATCGGACGCAATTTGAGTGATCCATCGTCATTAGGTGGCCCTGAACGTTACAATTCACTATCAGTTTTTCGTCCGATTCGAAAATCTTTGACTCACAGCAGAACGGCCATAAGGTGCCCGAGGCAGCAATAGACCCATTGAGACAAGTCTGCTGGAGGACGATGTATTGAATCGGGACGCAATTTGAGTGTTCCATCGTCATTAGGAGGCCTTGAAAGTTACAATTCACTATCAGTTTTTCGTCCGATTCGAAAATCTTTGACTCACAGGAGAACGGCAATAAGGTGCCCGAGGCAGCAATAGACGCATGGAGACAAGTCTGCTGGAGGACGATGTATTGAATCGGGACGCAATTTGAGTGTTCCATCGTCATTAGGAGGCCCTGAACGTTGTAACGTTCACTATCAGTTTTTCGTCCGATTCGAAAATCTTTGACTCACAGCAGAACGGCCATCAGGTGCTCGAGGCAGCGATAGACCCATGGAGACAAGTCGGCTGGTGGACGATGTATTGAATCGGGACGCAATTTGAGTGATCCATCGTCATTAGGTGGCCCTGAAAGTTACAATTCACTATCAGTTTTTCTTCCGATTCGAAAATCTTTGACTCACGGCGGAACGGCCATAAGGTGCCCGAGGCAGCAATAGACCCATGGAGACAAGTCTGCTGGAGGACGATGTATTGAATCGGGACGCAATTTGAGTGATCCATCGTCATTAGGTGGCCCTGAACGTTACAATTCACTATCAGTTTTTCATCCCATTCGATAATCTAGACTCACAGCAGAACGGCCATAAGGTGCCCGAGGCAGCAATAGACCCATGGAGTCATGTCGGCTGGAGGACGATGTATTTAATCGGGACGCAGTTTGAGTGATCCATCGTCATTAGGTGGCCCTGAAAGTTACAATTCACTATCAGTTTTTCGTCCGATTCGAAAATCTTTTGACTCACATCAGAACGGCCATAAGGTGCCCGTGGCAGCAATAGACCCATGGAGACAAGTCGGCTGGAGGACGATGTATTGAATCGGGAGGCAATTTGAGTGTTCCATCGTCATTAGGAGGCCCTGAACGTTACAATTCACTATCAGTTTTTCGTCCGATTCGAAAATCTTTGAGTCACAGCTGAACGGCAATAATGTGCCCGAGGCTGCAATAGACCCATGTAGACAGTCTGCTGGAGGACAATGTATTGAATCGGGACGCAATTTGAGTGATCCATCGTCATTAGGTGGCCCTGATCGTTACAATTCACTATCAGTTTTTCGTCCGACTCGAAAATCTTTGACTCACAGCAGAACGACCATAAGGTGCCAAGGCAGCAATAGACCCATGGAGACATGTCGGCTGGAGGACGATGTATTGAATCGGACGCAATTTGAGTGATCCATCGTCATTAGGTGGCCCTGAACGTTACAATTCACTATCAGTTTTTCATCCCATTCGATAATCTAGACTCACAGCAGAACGGCCATAAGGTGCCCGAGGCAGCATTAGTCCCATGGAGTCAAGTCGGCTAGTGGACGATGTACTAAATCGGGACGCAATTTGTGTGGTCCATCGTCATTAGGTGGCCCTGAATGTTACAAATCACTATCAGGTTTTTCGTCCGATTCGAAAATCTTTGCTCACAGCAGAACGGCCATAAGGTGCCCGAGGCAGCAATCGACCCATGGAGACAAGTCTGCCGGAGGACGATGTATTGAATCGGGACGCAATTTGAGTGATCCATCGTCATTAGGTGGCCCTGAACGTTACAATTCACTATCAGTTTTTCGTCCCATTCGACATCTAGACTCACAGCAGAACGGCCATAAGGTGCCCGAGGCAGCAATAGACCCATGGAGACAAGTCGGCTGGGGACGATGTATTGAATCGGGACGCAATTTGAGTGATCCATCGTCATTAGGTGGCCCTGAACGTTACAATTCACTATCAGTTTTTCGTCCCATTCGATAATCTAGATTCACAGCAGAACGGCCATATCGTGCCCGAGGCAGCAATAGACCCATGGAGTCAACTCGGCTGGAGGACGATGTATTGAATCGGGACGCAATTTGAGTGATCCATCGTCATTAGGAGGCCCTGAACGTTACAATTCACTATCAGTTTTTCGTCCCATTCGATAATCTGGACTCATAGCAGAACGGCCATAAGGTGCCCGAGGCAGCAATAGACCCATGGAGACAAGTCTGCTGGAGGACGATGTATTGAATCGGGACGCAATTTGAGTGATCCATCGTCATTAGGAGGCCCTGAACGTTACAATTCACTATCAGGTTTTTGTCCCATTCGATAATCTAGACTCACAGCAGAACGGCCATAAGGTGCCCGAGGCAGCAATAGACCCATGGAGTCAAGTCGGCTGGAGGACGATGTATTTAATCGGGACGCAATTTGAGTGATCCATCGTCATTAGGTGGCCATGAAAGTTACAATTCACTATCAGTTTTTCGTCCGATTCGAAAATCTTTTGACTCACATCAGAACGGCCATAAGGTGCCCGAGGCAGCAATAGACCCATGGAGACAAGTCGGCTGGAGGACGATGTATTGAATCGGGACGCAATTTGAGTGTTCCATCGTCATTAGGAGGCCCTGAACGTTACAATTCACTATCAGTTTTTCGTCCGATTCGAAAATCTTTGAGTCACAGCTGAACGGCAATAATGTGCCCGAGGCTGCAATAGACCCATGTAGACAGTCTGCTGGAGGACAATGTATTGAATCGGGACGCAATTTGAGTGATCCATCGTCATTAGGTGGCCCTGATCGTTACAATTCACTATCAGTTTTTCGTCCGACTCGAAAATCTTTGACTCACAGCAGAACGACCATAAGGTGCCAAGGCAGCAATAGACCCATGGAGACATGTCGGCTGGAGGACGATGTATTGAATCGGACGCA
This sequence comes from Schistocerca cancellata, assembly GCF_023864275.1. NCBI lineage: Eukaryota > Metazoa > Arthropoda > Insecta > Orthoptera > Acrididae > Schistocerca > Schistocerca cancellata. Next base: position 843,451,822 of record NC_064630.1, read on the forward strand.
ATTTGAGTGATCCATCGTCATTAGGTGGCCCTGAACGTTACAATTCACTATCAGTTTTTCGTCCGATTCGAAAATCTTTGACTCACAGCAGAACGGCCATAAGGTGCCCGAGGCAGCAATAGACCCATTGAGACAAGTCTGCTGGAGGACGATGTATTGAATCGGGACGCAATTTGAGTGTTCCATCGTCATTAGGAGGCCTTGAAAGTTACAATTCACTATCAGTTTTTCGTCCGATTCGAAAATCTTTGACTCACAGGAGAACGGCAATAAGGTGCCCGAGGCAGCAATAGACGCATGGAGACAAGTCTGCTGGAGGACGATGTATTGAATCGGGACGCAATTTGAGTGTTCCATCGTCATTAGGAGGCCCTGAACGTTGTAACGTTCACTATCAGTTTTTCGTCCGATTCGAAAATCTTTGACTCACAGCAGAACGGCCATCAGGTGCCCGAGGCAGCGATAGACCCATGGAGACAAGTCGGCTGGTGGACGATGTATTGAATCGGGACGCAATTTGAGTGATCCATCGTCATTAGGTGGCCCTGAAAGTTACAATTCACTATCAGTTTTTCTTCCGATTCGAAAATCTTTGACTCACGGCGGAACGGCCATAAGGTGCCCGAGGCAGCAATAGACCCATGGAGACAAGTCTGCTGGAGGACGATGTATTGAATCGGGACGCAATTTGAGTGATCCATCGTCATTAGGTGGCCCTGAACGTTACAATTCACTATCAGTTTTTCGTCCCATTCGACATCTAGACTCACAGCAGAACGGCCATAAGGTGCCCGAGGCAGCAATAGACCCATGGAGACAAGTCGGCTGGGGACGATGTATTGAATCGGGACGCAATTTGAGTGATCCATCGTCATTAGGTGGCCCTGAACGTTACAATTCACTATCAGTTTTTCGTCCCATTCGATAATCTAGATTCACAGCAGAACGGCCATATCGTGCCCGAGGCAGCAATAGACCCATGGAGTCAACTCGGCTGGAGGACGATGTATTGAATCGGGACGCAATTTGAGTGATCCATCGTCATTAGGAGGCCCTGAACGTTACAATTCACTATCAGTTTTTCGTCCCATTCGATAATCTAGACTCATAGCAGAACGGCCATAAGGTGCCCGAGGCAGCAATAGACCCATGGAGACAAGTCTGCTGGAGGACGATGTACTGAATCGGGACGCAATTTGAGTGATCCATCGTCATTAGGTGGCCCTGAACGTTACAATTCACTATCAGTTATTTGTCCCATTCGATAATCTAGACTCACTGCAGAACGGCCATAAGGTGCCCGAGGCAGCAATAGACCCATGGAGTCAAGTCGGCTGGAAGACGATGTATTTAATCCGGACGCAATTTGAGTGTTCCATCGTCATTAGGTGGCCATGAAAGTTACAATTCACTATCAGTTTTTCGTCCGATTCGAAAATCGTTTGACTCACATAAGAACGGCCATAAGGTGCCCGAGGCAGCAATAGACCCATGGAGACAAGTCGGCTGGAGGACGATGTATTGAATCGGGACGCAATTTGAGTATTCCATCGTCATTAGGAGGCCCTGAACGTTACAATTCACTATCAGTTTTTCGTCCGATTCGAAAATCTTTGAGTCACAGCTGAACGGCAATAAGGTGGCCGAGGCTGCAATAGACCCATGGAGACAGTCTGCTGGAGGACAATGTATTGAATCGGGACGCAATTTGAGTGATCCATCGTCATTAGGTGGCCCTGAACGTTACAATTCACTATCAGTTTTTCGTCCGATTCGAAAATCTTTGACTCACAGCAGAACGGCCATAAGGTGCCCGAGGCAGCGATAGACCCATGGAGACAAGTCGGCTGGTGGACGATGTATTGAATCGGGACGCAATTTGAGTGATCCATCGTCATTAGGTGGCCCTGAAAGTTACAATTCACTATCAGTTTTTCTTCCGATTCGAAAATCTTTGACTCACGGCGGAACGGCCATAAGGTGCCCGAGGCAGCAATAGACCCATGGAGACAAGTCTGCTGGAGGACGATGTATTGAATCGGGACGCAATTTGAGTGATCCATCGTCATTAGGTGGCCATGAACGTTACAATTCACTATCAGTTTTTCGTCCCATTCGATAATCTAGACTCACAGCAGAACGGCCATAAGGTGGCCGAGGCAGCAATAGACCCATGGAGACAAGTCGGCTGGAGGACGATGTATTGAATCGGGACGCAATTTGAGTGTTCCATCGTCATTAGGAGGCCCTGAACGTTACAATTCACTATCAGTTTTTCGTCCGATTCGAAAATCTTTGACTCACAGCAGAACGGCCATAAGGTGCCCGAGGCAGCAATAGACCCATGGAGACAAGTCTGCTGGAGGACTATGTATTGAATCGGGACGCAATTTGAGTGTTCCATCGTCATTAGGAGGCCCTGAACGTTACAATTCACTATCAGTTTTTCGTCCGATTCGAAAATCTTTGAGTCACAGCAGGACTGCCATAAGGTGCCCGAGGCAGCAATAGACCCTTGGAGACAAGTCTGCTGGAGGACGATGTATTGAATCGGGACGTAATTTGAGTGATCCATCGTCATTAGGTGGCCCTGAACGTTACAATTCACTATCAGTTTTTCATCCCATTCGATAATCTAGACTCACAGCAGAACGGCCATAAGGTGCCCGAGGCAGCATTAGTCCCATGGAGTCAAGTCGGCTAGTGGACGATGTACTAAATCGGGACGCAATTTGTGTGGTCCATCGTCATTAGGTGGCCCTGAATGTTACAAATCACTATCAGGTTTTTCGTCCGATTCGAAAATCTTTGCTCACAGCAGAACGGCCATAAGGTGCCCGAGGCAGCAATCGACCCATGGAGACAAGTCTGCCGGAGGACGATGTATTGAATCGGGACGCAATTTGAGTGATCCATCGTCATTAGGTGGCCCTGAACGTTACAATTCACTATCAGTTTTTCGTCCCATTCGACATCTAGACTCACAGCAGAACGGCCATAAGGTGCCCGAGGCAGCAATAGACCCATGGAGACAAGTCGGCTGGGGACGATGTATTGAATCGGGACGCAATTTGAGTGATCCATCGTCATTAGGTGGCCCTGAACGTTACAATTCACTATCAGTTTTTCGTCCCATTCGATAATCTAGATTCACAGCAGAACGGCCATATCGTGCCCGAGGCAGCAATAGACCCATGGAGTCAACTCGGCTGGAGGACGATGTATTGAATCGGGACGCAATTTGAGTGATCCATCGTCATTAGGAGGCCCTGAACGTTACAATTCACTATCAGTTTTTCGTCCCATTCGATAATCTGGACTCATAGCAGAACGGCCATAAGGTGCCCGAGGCAGCAATAGACCCATGGAGACAAGTCTGCTGGAGGACGATGTATTGAATCGGGACGCAATTTGAGTGATCCATCGTCATTAGGAGGCCCTGAACGTTACAATTCACTATCAGGTTTTTGTCCCATTCGATAATCTAGACTCACAGCAGAACGGCCATAAGGTGCCCGAGGCAGCAATAGACCAATGGAGTCAAGTCGGCTGGAGGACGATGTATTTAATCGGGACGCAATTTGAGTGATCCATCGTCATTAGGTGGCCATGAAAGTTACAATTCACTATCAGTTTTTCGTCCGATTCGAAAATCTTTTGACTCACATCAGAACGGCCATAAGGTGCCCGAGGCAGCTATAGACCCATGGAGACAAGTCGGCTGGAGGACGATGAATTGAATCGGGACGCAATTTGAGTATTCCATCGTCATTAGGAGGCCCTGAACGTTACAATTCACTATCAGTTTTTCGTCCGATTCGAAAATCTTTGAGTCACAGCTGAACGGCAATAAGGTGCCCGAGGCTGCAATAGACCCATGGAGACAGTCTGCTGGAGGACAATGTATTGAATCGGGACGCAATTTGAGTGATCCATCGTCATTAGGTGGCCCTGAACGTTACAATTCACTATCAGTTTTTCGTCCCATTCGACATCTAGACTCACAGCAGAACGGCCATAAGGTGCCCGAGGCAGCAATAGACCCATGGAGACAAGTCGGCTGGGGACGATGTATTGAATCGGGACGCAATTTGAGTGATCCATCGTCATTAGGTGGCCCTGAACGTTACAATTCACTATCAGTTTTTCGTCCCATTCGATAATCTAGATTCACAGCAGAACGGCCATATCGTGCCCGAGGCAGCAATAGACCCATGGAGTCAACTCGGCTGGAGGACGATGTATTGAATCGGGACGCAATTTGAGTGTTCCATCGTCATTAGGAGGCCCTGAACGTTACAATTCACTATCAGTTATTTGTCCCATTCGATAATCTAGACTCACTGCAGAACGGCCATAAGGTGCCCGAGGCAGCAATAGACCCATGGAGTCAAGTCGGCTGGAAGACGATGTATTTAATCGGGACGCAATTTGTGTGGTCCATCGTCATTAGGTGGCCCTGAATGTTACAAATCACTATCAGGTTTTTCGTCCGATTCGAAAATCTTTGCTCACAGCAGAACGGCCATAAGGTGCCCGAGGCAGCAATCGACCCACGGAGACAAGTCTGCTGGAGGACGATGTATTGAATCGGGACGCAATTTGAGTGATCCATCGTCATTAGGTGGCCCTGAACGTTACAATTCACTATCAGTTTTTCGTCCCATTCGACATCTAGACTCACAGCAGAACGGCCATAAGGTGCCCGAGGCAGCAATAGACCCATGGAGACAAGTCGGCTGGGGACGATGTATTGAATCGGGACGCAATTTGAGTGATCCATCGTCATTAGGTGGCCCTGAACGTTACAATTCACTATCAGTTTTTCGTCCCATTCGATAATCTAGATTCACAGCAGAACGGCCATATCGTGCCCGAGGCAGCAATAGACCCATGGAGTCAACTCGGCTGGAGGACGATGTATTGAATCGGGACGCAATTTGAGTGATCCATCGTCATTAGGAGGCCCTGAACGTTACAATTCACTATCAGTTTTTCGTCCCATTCGATAATCTAGACTCATAGCAGAACGGCCATAAGGTGCCCGAGGCAGCAATAGACCCATGGAGACAAGTCTGCTGGAGGACGATGTACTGAATCGGGACGCAATTTGAGTGATCCATCGTCATTAGGTGGCCCTGAACGTTACAATTCACTATCAGTTATTTGTCCCATTCGATAATCTAGACTCACTGCAGAACGGCCATAAGGTGCCCGAGGCAGCAATAGACCCATGGAGTCAAGTCGGCTGGAAGACGATGTATTTAATCGGGACGCAATTTGAGTGTTCCATCGTCATTAGGTGGCCATGAAAGTTACAATTCACTATCAGTTTTTCGTCCGATTCGAAAATCTTTTGACTCACATAAGAACGGCCATAAGGTGCCCGAGGCAGCAATAGACCCATGGAGACAAGTCGGCTGGAGGACGATGTATTGAATCGGGACGCAATTTGAGTATTCCATCGTCATTAGGAGGCCCTGAACGTTACAATTCACTATCAGTTTTTCGTCCGATTCGAAAATCTTTGAGTCACAGCTGAACGGCAATAAGGTGGCCGAGGCTGCAATAGACCCATGGAGACAGTCTGCTGGAGGACAATGTATTGAATCGGGACGCAATTTGAGTGATCCATCGTCATTAGGTGGCCCTGAACGTTACAATTCACTATCAGTTTTTCGTCCGATTCGAAAATCTTTGACTCACAGCAGAACGGCCATAAGGTGCCCGAGGCAGCGATAGACCCATGGAGACAAGTCGGCTGGTGGACGATGTATTGAATCGGGACGCAATTTGAGTGATCCATCGTCATTAGGTGGCCCTGAAAGTTACAATTCACTATCAGTTTTTCTTCCGATTCGAAAATCTTTGACTCACGGCGGAACGGCCATAAGGTGCCCGAGGCAGCAATAGACCCATGGAGACAAGTCTGCTGGAGGACGATGTATTGAATCGGGACGCAATTTGAGTGATCCATCGTCATTAGGTGGCCATGAACGTTACAATTCACTATCAGTTTTTCGTCCCATTCGATAATCTAGACTCACAGCAGAACGGCCATAAGGTGGCCGAGGCAGCAATAGACCCATGGAGACAAGTCGGCTGGAGGACGATGTATTGAATCGGGACGCAATTTGAGTGTTCCATCGTCATTAGGAGGCCCTGAACGTTACAATTCACTATCAGTTTTTCGTCCGATTCGAAAATCTTTGACTCACAGCAGAACGGCCATAAGGTGCCCGAGGCAGCAATAGACCCATGGAGACAAGTCTGCTGGAGGACTATGTATTGAATCGGGACGCAATTTGAGTGTTCCATCGTCATTAGGAGGCCCTGAACGTTACAATTCACTATCAGTTTTTCGTCCGATTCGAAAATCTTTGAGTCACAGCAGGACTGCCATAAGGTGCCCGAGGCAGCAATAGACCCTTGGAGACAAGTCTGCTGGAGGACGATGTATTGAATCGGGACGTAATTTGAGTGATCCATCGTCATTAGGTGGCCCTGAACGTTACAATTCACTATCAGTTTTTCATCCCATTCGATAATCTAGACTCACAGCAGAACGGCCATAAGGTGCCCGAGGCAGCATTAGTCCCATGGAGTCAAGTCGGCTAGTGGACGATGTACTAAATCGGGACGCAATTTGTGTGGTCCATCGTCATTAGGTGGCCCTGAATGTTACAAATCACTATCAGGTTTTTCGTCCGATTCGAAAATCTTTGCTCACAGCAGAACGGCCATAAGGTGCCCGAGGCAGCAATCGACCCATGGAGACAAGTCTGCCGGAGGACGATGTATTGAATCGGGACGCAATTTGAGTGATCCATCGTCATTAGGTGGCCCTGAACGTTACAATTCACTATCAGTTTTTCGTCCCATTCGACATCTAGACTCACAGCAGAACGGCCATAAGGTGCCCGAGGCAGCAATAGACCCATGGAGACAAGTCGGCTGGGGACGATGTATTGAATCGGGACGCAATTTGAGTGATCCATCGTCATTAGGTGGCCCTGAACGTTACAATTCACTATCAGTTTTTCGTCCCATTCGATAATCTAGATTCACAGCAGAACGGCCATATCGTGCCCGAGGCAGCAATAGACCCATGGAGTCAACTCGGCTGGAGGACGATGTATTGAATCGGGACGCAATTTGAGTGATCCATCGTCATTAGGAGGCCCTGAACGTTACAATTCACTATCAGTTTTTCGTCCCATTCGATAATCTGGACTCATAGCAGAACGGCCATAAGGTGCCCGAGGCAGCAATAGACCCATGGAGACAAGTCTGCTGGAGGACGATGTATTGAATCGGGACGCAATTTGAGTGATCCATCGTCATTAGGAGGCCCTGAACGTTACAATTCACTATCAGGTTTTTGTCCCATTCGATAATCTAGACTCACAGCAGAACGGCCATAAGGTGCCCGAGGCAGCAATAGACCAATGGAGTCAAGTCGGCTGGAGGACGATGTATTTAATCGGGACGCAATTTGAGTGATCCATCGTCATTAGGTGGCCATGAAAGTTACAATTCACTATCAGTTTTTCGTCCGATTCGAAAATCTTTTGACTCACATCAGAACGGCCATAAGGTGCCCGAGGCAGCTATAGACCCATGGAGACAAGTCGGCTGGAGGACGATGAATTGAATCGGGACGCAATTTGAGTATTCCATCGTCATTAGGAGGCCCTGAACGTTACAATTCACTATCAGTTTTTCGTCCGATTCGAAAATCTTTGAGTCACAGCTGAACGGCAATAAGGTGCCCGAGGCTGCAATAGACCCATGGAGACAGTCTGCTGGAGGACAATGTATTGAATCGGGACGCAATTTGAGTGATCCATCGTCATTAGGTGGCCCTGAACGTTACAATTCACTATCAGTTTTTCGTCCGACTCGAAAATCTTTGACTCACAGCAGAACGACCATAAGGTGCCAAGGCAGCAATAGACCCATGGAGACATGTCGGCTGGAGGACGATGTATTGAATCGGACGCAATTTGAGTGATCCATCGTCATTAGGTGGCCCTGAACGTTACAATTCACTATCAGTTTTTCGTCCGATTCGAAAATCTTTGACTCACAGCATAACGGCCATAAGGTGCCCGAGGCAGCAATAGTCCCATGGAGTCAAGTCGGCTAGTGGACGATGTACTAAATCGGGACGCAATTTGTGTGGTCCATCGTCATTAGGTGCCCCTGAATGTTTCAAATCACTATCAGGTTTTTCGTCCGATTCGAAAATCTTTGCTCACAGCAGAACGGCCATAAGGTGCCCGAGGCAGCAATCGACCCATGGAGACAAGTCTGCTGGAGGACGATGTATAGAATCGGGACGCAATTTTAGTGATCCATCGTCATTAGGTGGCCCTGAAAGTTACAATTCACTATCAGTTTTTCGTCCCATTCGATAATCTAGACTCACAGCAGAACGGCCATAAGGTGCCCGAGGCAGCAATAGACCCATGGAGACAAGTCTGCTGGAGGACGATGTATTGAATCGGGACGCAATTTGAGTGATCCATCGTCATTAGGAGGCCCTGAACGTTACAATTCACTATCAGTTTTTTGTCCCTTTCGATAATCTAGACTCACAGCAGAACGGCCATAAGGTGCCCGAGGCAGCAATAGACCCATGGAGTCAAGTCGGCTGGAGGACGATGTATTTAATCGGGACGCAATTTGAGTGATCCATCGTCATTAGGTGGCCCTGAAAGTTACAATTCACTATCAGTTTTTCGTCCGATTCGAAAATCTTTTGACTCACATCAGAACGGCCATAAGGTGCCCGAGGCAGCAATAGACCCATGGAGACAAGTCGGCTGGAGGACGATGTATTGAATCGGGACGCAATTTGAGTGTTCCATCGTCATTAGGAGGCCCTGAACGTTACAATTCACTATCAGTTTTTCGTCCGATTCGAAAATCTTTGACTCACAGCAGAACGGCCATAAGGCGCCCGAGGCAGCAATAGACCCATGGAGACAAGTCTGCTGGAGGACTATGTATTGAATCGGGACGCAATTTGAGTGTTCCATCGTCATTAGGTGGCCCTGAAAGTTACAATTCACTATCAGTTTTTCGTCCGATTCGAAAATCTTTTGACTCACATCAGAACGGCCATAAGGTGCCCGAGGCAGCAATAGACCCATGGAGACAAGTCTGCTGGAGGACGATGTATTGAATCGGGACGCAATTTGAGTGATCCATCGTCATTAGGTGGCCATGAACGTTACAATTCACTATCAGTTTTTCGTCCCATTCGATAATCTAGACTCACAGCAGAACGGCCATAAGGTGGCCGAGGCAGCAATAGACCCATGGAGACAAGTCGGCTGGAGGACGATGTATTGAATCGGGACGCAATTTGAGTGTTCCATCGTCATTAGGAGGCCCTGAACGTTACAATTCACTATCAGTTTTTCGTCCGATTCGAAAATCTTTGACTCACAGCAGAACGGCCATAAGGTGCCCGAGGCAGCAATAGACCCATGGAGACAAGTCTGCTGGAGGACTATGTATTGAATCGGGACGCAATTTGAGTGTTCCATCGTCATTAGGAGGCCCTGAACGTTACAATTCACTATCAGTTTTTCGTCCGATTCGAAAATCTTTGAGTCACAGCAGGACTGCCATAAGGTGCCCGAGGCAGCAATAGACCCTTGGAGACAAGTCTGCTGGAGGACGATGTATTGAATCGGGACGTAATTTGAGTGATCCATCGTCATTAGGTGGCCCTGAACGTTACAATTCACTATCAGTTTTTCATCCCATTCGATAATCTAGACTCACAGCAGAACGGCCATAAGGTGCCCGAGGCAGCATTAGTCCCATGGAGTCAAGTCGGCTAGTGGACGATGTACTAAATCGGGACGCAATTTGTGTGGTCCATCGTCATTAGGTGGCCCTGAATGTTACAAATCACTATCAGGTTTTTCGTCCGATTCGAAAATCTTTGCTCACAGCAGAACGGCCATAAGGTGCCCGAGGCAGCAATCGACCCATGGAGACAAGTCTGCCGGAGGACGATGTATTGAATCGGGACGCAATTTGAGTGATCCATCGTCATTAGGTGGCCCTGAACGTTACAATTCACTATCAGTTTTTTGTCCCTTTCGATAATCTAGACTCACAGCAGAACGGCCATAAGGTGCCCGAGGCAGCAATAGACCCATGGAGTCAAGTCGGCTGGAGGACGATGTATTTAATCGGGACGCAATTTGAGTGATCCATCGTCATTAGGTGGCCCTGAAAGTTACAATTCACTATCAGTTTTTCGTCCGATTCGAAAATCTTTTGACTCACATCAGAACGGCCATAAGGTGCCCGAGGCAGCAATAGACCCATGGAGACAAGTCGGCTGGAGGACGATGTATTGAATCGGGACGCAATTTGAGTGTTCCATCGTCATTAGGAGGCCCTGAACGTTACAATTCACTATCAGTTTTTCGTCCGATTCGAAAATCTTTGACTCACAGCAGAACGGCCGTAAGGCGCCCGAGGCAGCAATAGACCCATGGAGACAAGTCTGCTGGAGGACTATGTATTGAATCGGGACGCAATTTGAGTGTTCCATCGTCATTAGGTGGCCCTGAAAGTTACAATTCACTATCAGTTTTTCGTCCGATTCGAAAATCTTTTGACTCACATCAGAACGGCCATAAGGTGCCCGAGGCAGCAATAGACCCATGGAGACAAGTCTGCTGGAGGACGATGTATTGAATCGGGACGCAATTTGAGTGATCCATCGTCATTAGGTGGCCATGAACGTTACAATTCACTATCAGTTTTTCGTCCCATTCGATAATCTAGACTCACAGCAGAACGGCCATAAGGTGGCCGAGGCAGCAATAGACCCATGGAGACAAGTCGGCTGGAGGACGATGTATTGAATCGGGACGCAATTTGAGTGTTCCATCGTCATTAGGAAGCCCTGAATGTTGCAATTAACTATCAGTTTTTCGTCCCATTCGATAATCTAGGCTCACGGGAGAACGACCATAAGGTGCCCGAGGCAGCAATAGACCCATGGAGACAAGTCTGCTGGAGGACTATGTATTGAATCGGGACGCAATTTGAGTGTTCCATCGTCATTAGGAGGCCCTGAACGTTACAATTCACTATCAGTTTTTCGTCCGATTCGAAAATCTTTGAGTCACAGCAGGACTGCCATAAGGTGCCCGAGGCAGCAATAGACCCTTGGAGACAAGTCTGCTGGAGGACGATGTATTGAATCGGGACGTAATTTGAGTGATCCATCGTCATTAGGTGGCCCTGAACGTTACAATTCACTATCAGTTTTTCATCCCATTCGATAATCTAGACTCACAGCAGAACGGCCATAAGGTGCCCGAGGCAGCATTAGTCCCATGGAGTCAAGTCGGCTAGTGGACGATGTACTAAATCGGGACGCAATTTGTGTGGTCCATCGTCATTAGGTGGCCCTGAATGTTACAAATCACTATCAGGTTTTTCGTCCGATTCGAAAATCTTTGCTCACAGCAGAACGGCCATAAGGTGCCCGAGGCAGCAATCGACCCATGGAGACAAGTCTGCCGGAGGACGATGTATTGAATCGGGACGCAATTTGAGTGATCCATCGTCATTAGGTGGCCCTGAACGTTACAATTCACTATCAGTTTTTCGTCCCATTCGACATCTAGACTCACAGCAGAACGGCCATAAGGTGCCCGAGGCAGCAATAGACCCATGGAGACAAGTCGGCTGGGGACGATGTATTGAATCGGGACGCAATTTGAGTGATCCATCGTCATTAGGTGGCCCTGAACGTTACAATTCACTATCAGTTTTTCGTCCCATTCGATAATCTAGATTCACAGCAGAACGGCCATATCGTGCCCGAGGCAGCAATAGACCCATGCAGTCAACTCGGCTGGAGGACGATGTATTGAATCGGGACGCAATTTGAGTGATCCATCGTCATTAGGAGGCCCTGAACGTTACAATTCACTATCAGTTTTTCGTCCCATTCGATAATCTGGACTCATAGCAGAACGGCTATAAGGTGCCCGAGGCAGCAATAGACCCATGGAGACAAGTCTGCTGGAGGACGATGTATTGAATCGGGACGCAATTTGAGTGATCCATCGTCATTAGGAGGCCCTGAACGTTACAATTCACTATCAGGTTTTTGTCCCATTCGATAATCTAGACTCACAGCAGAACGGCCATAAGGTGCCCGAGGCAGCAATAGACCAATGGAGTCAAGTCGGCTGGAGGACGATGTATTTAATCGGGACGCAATTTGAGTGATCCATCGTCATTAGGTGGCCATGAAAGTTACAATTCACTATCAGTTTTTCGTCCGATTCGAAAATCTTTTGACTCACATCAGAACGGCCATAAGGTGCCCGAGGCAGCTATAGACCCATGGAGACAAGTCGGCTGGAGGACGATGAATTGAATCGGGACGCAATTTGAGTATTCCATCGTCATTAGGAGGCCCTGAACGTTACAATTCACTATCAGTTTTTCGTCCGATTCGAAAATCTTTGAGTCACAGCTGAACGGCAATAAGGTGCCCGAGGCTGCAATAGACCCATGGAGACAGTCTGCTGGAGGACAATGTATTGAATCGGGACGCAATTTGAGTGATCCATCGTCATTAGGTGGCCCTGAACGTTACAATTCACTATCAGTTTTTCGTCCGACTCGAAAATCTTTGACTCACAGCAGAACGACCATAAGGTGCCAAGGCAGCAATAGACCCATGGAGACATGTCGGCTGGAGGACGATGTATTGAATCGGACGCAATTTGAGTGATCCATCGTCATTAGGTGGCCCTGAACGTTACAATTCACTATCAGTTTTTCGTCCGATTCGAAAATCTTTGACTCACAGCAGAACGGCCATAAGGTGCCCGAGGCAGCAATAGTCCCATGGAGTCAAGTCGGCTAGTGGACGATGTACTAAATCGGGACGCAATTTGTGTGGTCCATCGTCATTAGGTGCCCCTGAATGTTTCAAATCACTATCAGGTTTTTCGTCCGATTCGAAAATCTTTGCTCACAGCAGAACGGCCATAAGGTGCCCGAGGCAGCAATCGACCCATGGAGACAAGTCTGCTGGAGGACGATGTATAGAATCGGGACGCAATTTTAGTGATCCATCGTCATTAGGTGGCCCTGAAAGTTACAATTCACTATCAGTTTTTCGTCCCATTCGATAATCTAGACTCACAGCAGAACGGCCATAAGGTGCCCGAGGCAGCAATAGACCCATGGGGACAAGTCTGCTGGAGGACGATGTATTGAATCGGGACGCAATTTGAGTGATCCATCGTCATTAGGAGGCCCTGAACGTTACAATTCACTATCAGTTTTTTGTCCCTTTCGATAATCTAGACTCACAGCAGAACGGCCATAAGGTGCCCGAGGCAGCAATAGACCCATGGAGTCAAGTCGGCTGGAGGACGATGTATTTAATCGGGACGCAATTTGAGTGATCCATCGTCATTAGGTGGCCCTGAAAGTTACAATTCACTATCAGTTTTTCGTCCGATTCGAAAATCTTTTGACTCACATCAGAACGGCCATAAGGTGCCCGAGGCAGCAATAGACCCATGGAGACAAGTCGGCTGGAGGACGATGTATTGAATCGGGACGCAATTTGAGTGTTCCATCGTCATTAGGAGGCCCTGAACGTTACAATTCACTATCAGTTTTTCGTCCGATTCGAAAATCTTTGACTCACAGCAGAACGGCCATAAGGCGCCCGAGGCAGCAATAGACCCATGGAGACAAGTCTGCTGGAGGACTATGTATTGAATCGGGACGCAATTTGAGTGTTCCATCGTCATTAGGAGGCCCTGAACGTTACAATTCACTATCAGTTTTTCGTCCGATTCGACATCTAGACTCACAGCAGAACGGCCATAAGGTGCCCGAGGCAGCAATAGACCCATGGAGACAAGTCGGCTAGGGACGATGTATTGAATCGGGACGCAATTTGTGTGGTCCATCGTCATTAGGTGGCCCTGAATGTTACAAATCACTATCAGGTTTTTCGTCCGATTCGAAAATCTTTGACTCACAGCAGAACGGCCATAAGGTGCCCGAGGCAGCAATCGACCCATGGAGACAAGTCTGCTGGAGGACGATGTATAGAATCGGGACGCAATTTTAGTGATCCATCGTCATTAGGTGGCCCTGAAAGTTACAATTCACTATCAGTTTTTCGTCCCATTCGATAATCTAGACTCACAGCAGAACGGCCATAAGGTGCCCGAGGCAGCAATAGACCCATGGAGACAAGTCGGCTGGAAGACGATGTATTGAATCGGGACGCAATTTGAGTGATCCATCGTCATTAGGTGGCCCTGAACGTTACAATTCACTACCAGTTTTTCGTCCCATTCGATAATCTAGATTCACAGCAGAACGGCCATAAGGTGCCGGAGGCAGCAATAGACCCATGGAGTCAAGTCGGCTGGAGGACGATGTATTGAATCGGGACGCAATTTGCGTGGTCCATCGTCATTAGGAGGCCCTGAACGTTACAATTCACTATCAGTTTTTCGTCCGATTCGAAAATCTTTGAGTCACAGCAGGCTTGCCGTAAGGTGCCCGAGGCAGCAATAGACCCATGGAGACAAGTCTGCTGGAGGACGATGTATTGAATCGGGACGCAATTTGAGTGATCCATCGTCATTAGGTGGCCCTGAATGTTACAAATCACTATCAGTTTTTCGTCCGATTCGAAAATCTTTGACTCACAGCAGAACGGCCATAAGGTGCCCGAGGCAGCAATCGACCCATGGAGACTAGTCTGCTGGAGGACGATGTATTGAATCGGGACGCAATTTGAGTGATCCATCGTCATTAGGTGGCCCTGAAAGTTACAATTCACTATCAGTTTTTCGTCCGATTCGAAAATCTTTGACTCACAGCAGAACGGCCATAACGTGCCCGAGGCAGCAATAGACCCATGGAGACAAGTCTGCTGGAGGTCGATGTATTGAATCGGGACGCAATTTGAGTGTTCCATCGTCATTAGGAGGCCCTGAACGTTACAATTCACTATCAGTTTTTCGTCCGATTCGAAAATCTTTGAGTCACAGCAGACCTGCCATAAGGTGCCCGAGGCAGCAATAGACACTTGGAGACAAGTCTGCTGGAGGACGATGTATTGAATCGGGACGCAATTTGAGTGATCCATCGTCATTAGGTGGCCCTGAACGTTACAATTCACTATCAGTTTTTCATCCCATTCGATAATCTAGACTCACAGCAGAACGGCCATAGGGTGCCCGAGGCAGCAATAGTCCCATGGAGTCAAGTCGGCTAGTTGACGATGTACTAAATCGGGACGCAATTTGTGTGGTCCATCGTCATTAGGTGGCCCTGAATGTTACAAATCACTATCAGGTTTTTCGTCCGATTCGAAAATCTTTGCTCACAGCAGAACGGCCATAAGGTGCCCGAGGCAGCAATCGACCCATGGAGACAAGTCTGCTGGAGGACGATGTATTGAATCGGGACGCAATTTGAGTGATCCATCGTCATTAGGTGGCCCTGAACGTTACAATTCACTATCAGCTTTTCGTCCCATTCGACATCTAGACTCACAGCAGAACGGCCATAAGGTGCCCGAGGCAGCAATAGACCCATGGAGACAAGTCGGCTGGGGACGATGTATTGAATCGGGACGCAATTTGAGTGATCCATCGTCATTAGGTGGCCCTGAACGTTACAATTCACTATCAGTTTTTCGTCCCATTCGATAATCTAGATTCACAGCAGAACGGCCATAAGGTTCCCGAGGCAGCAATAGATCCATGGAGTCAACTCGGCTGGAGGACGATGTATTGAATCGGGACGCAATTTGAGTGATCCATCGTCATTAGGAGGCCCTGAACGTTACAATTCACTATCAGTTTTTCGTCCCATTCGATAATCTAGACTCATAGCAGAACGGCCATAAGGTGCCCGAGGCAGCAATAGACCCATGGAGACAAGTCTGCTGGAGGACGATGTATTGAATCGGGACGCAATTTGAGTGATACATCGTCATTAGGAGGCCCTGAACGTTACAATTCACTATCAATTTTTTGTCCCATTCGATAATCTTGACTCACAGCAGAACGGCCATAAGGTGCCCGAGGCAGCAATTGACCCATGGAGTCAAGTCGGCTGGAGGACGATGTATTTAATCGGGACGCAATTTGAGTGATCCATCGTCATTAGGTGGCCCTGAAAGTTACAATTCACTATCAGTTTTTCGTTCGATTCGAAAATCTTTTGACTCACATCAGAACGGCCATAAGGTGCACGAGGCAGCAAAAGACCCATGGAGACAAGTCGGCTGGAGGACGATGTATTGAATCGGGACGCAATTTGAGTGTTCCATCGTCATTTGGAGGCCCTGAACGTTACAATTCACTATCAGTTTTTCGTCCGATTCGAAAATCTTTGAGTCACAGCTGAACGGCAATAAGGTGCCCGAGGCTGCAATAGACCCATGGAGACAGTCTGCTGGAGGACAATGTATTGAATCGGGACGCAATTTGTGTGATCCATCGTCATTAGGTGGCCCTGAACTTTACAATTCACTATCAGTTTTTCGTCCGACTCGAAAATCTTTGACTCACAGCAGAACGTCCATAAGGTGCCAAGGCAGCAATAGACCCATGGAGACATGTCGGCTGGAGGACGATGTATTGAATCGGACGCAATTTGAGTGATCCATCGTCATTAGGTGGCCCTGAACGTTACAATTCACTATCAGTTTTTCGTCCGATTCGAAAATCTTTGACTCACAGCAGAACGGCCATAAGGTGCCCGAGGCAGCAATAGACCCATGGAGACAAGTCTGCTGGAGGACGATGTATTGAATCGGGACGCAATTTGAGTGTTCCATCGTCATTAGGAGGCCCTGAAAGTTACAAATCACTATCAGTTTTTCGTCCGATTCGAAAATCTTTGACTCTCAGGAGAACGGCCATAAGGTGCCCGAGGCAGCAATAGACGCATGGAGACAAGTCTGCTGGAGGACAATGTATTGAATCGGGACGCAATTTGAGTGTTCCATCGTCATTAGGAGGCCCTGAACGTTACAATTCACTATCAGTTTTTCGTCCGATTCGAAAATCTTTGACTCACAGCAGAACGGCCATAAGGTGCCCGAGGCAGCGATAGACCCATGGAGACAAGTCGGCTGGTGGACGATGTACTGATTCGGGACGCAATTTGTGTGGTCCATCGTCATTAGGTGGCCCTGAATGTTACAATTCACTATCAGTTTTTCGTCCGATTCGAAAATCTTTGACTCACAGCAGAACGGCCATAAGGTGCCCGAGGCAGCAATCGACCCATGGAGACAAGTCTGCTGGAGGACGATGTATTGAATCGGGACGCAATTTGAGTGTTCCATCGTCATTAGGAGGCCCTGAACGTTACAATTCACTATCAGTTTTTCGTCCGATTCGAAAATCTTTGAGTCACAGCAGGACTGCCATAAGGTGCCCGAGGCAGCAATAGACCCTTGGAGACAAGTCTGCTGGAGGACGATGTATTGAATCGGGACGCAATTTGAGTGATCCAACGTCATTAGGTGGCCCTGAACGTTACAATTCACTATCAGTTTTTCATCCCATTCGATAATCTAGACTCACAGCAGAACGGCCATAAGGTGCCCGAGGCAGCAATAGTCCCATGGAGTCAAGTCGGCTAGTGGACGATATACTAAATCGGGACGCAATTTGTGTGGTCCATCGTCATTAGGTGGCCCTGAATGTTACAATTCACTATCAGTTTTTCGTCCGATTCGAAAATCTTTGACTCACAGCAGAACGGCCATTAGGTGCCCGAGGCAGCAATCGACCCGTGGAGACAAGTCTGCTGGAAGACGATGAATTGAATCGGGACGCAATTTGAGTGATCCATCGTCATTAGGAGGCCCTGAACGTTACAATTCACTATCAGTTTTTTGTCCCATTCGATAATCTAGACTCACAGCAGAACGGCCATAAGGTGCCCGAGGCAGCAATAGACCCATGGAGTCAAGTCGGCTGGAGGACGATGTATTTAATCGGGACGCAATTTGAGTGATCCATCGTCATTAGGTGGCCCTGAAAGTTACAATTCACTATCAGTTTTTCGTCCGATTCGAAAATCTTTTGACTCACATCAGAACGGCCATAAGGTGCCCGAGGCAGCAATAGACCCATGGAGACTAGTCTGCTGGAGGACGATGTATTGAATCGGGACGCAATTTGAGTGATCCATCGTCATTAGGTGGCCCTGAAAGTTACAATTCACTATCAGTTTTTCGTCCGATTCGAAAATCTTTGACTCACAGCAGAACGGCCATAACGTGCCCGAGGCAGCAATAGACCCATGGAGACAAGTCTGCTGGAGGTCGATGTATTGAATCGGGACGCAATTTGAGTGTTCCATCGTCATTAGGAGGCCCTGAACGTTACAATTCACTATCAGTTTTTCGTCCGATTCGAAAATCTTTGAGTCACAGCAGACCTGCCATAAGGTGCCCGAGGCAGCAATAGACACTTGGAGACAAGTCTGCTGGAGGACGATGTATTGAATCGGGACGCAATTTGAGTGATCCATCGTCATTAGGTGGCCCTGAACGTTACAATTCACTATCAGTTTTTCATCCCATTCGATAATCTAGACTCACAGCAGAACGGCCATAGGGTGCCCGAGGCAGCAATAGTCCCATGGAGTCAAGTCGGCTAGTTGACAATGTACTAAATCGGGACGCAATTTGTGTGGTCCATCGTCATTAGGTGGCCCTGAATGTTACAAATCACTATCAGGTTTTTCGTCCGATTCGAAAATCTTTGCTCACAGCAGAACGGCCATAAGGTGCCCGAGGCAGCAATCGACCCATGGAGACAAGTCTGCTGGAGGACGATGTATTGAATCGGGACGCAATTTGAGTGATCCATCGTCATTAGGTGGCCCTGAACGTTACAATTCACTATCAGCTTTTCGTCCCATTCGACATCTAGACTCACAGCAGAACGGCCATAAGGTGCCCGAGGCAGCAATAGACCCATGGAGACAAGTCGGCTGGGGACGATGTATTGAATCGGGACGCAATTTGAGTGATCCATCGTCATTAGGTGGCCCTGAACGTTACAATTCACTATCAGTTTTTCGTCCCATTCGATAATCTAGATTCACAGCAGAACGGCCATAAGGTTCCCGAGGCAGCAATAGATCCATGGAGTCAACTCGGCTGGAGGACGATGTATTGAATCGGGACGCAATTTGAGTGATCCATCGTCATTAGGAGGCCCTGAACGTTACAATTCACTATCAGTTTTTCGTCCCATTCGATAATCTAGACTCATAGCAGAACGGCCATAAGGTGCCCGAGGCAGCAATAGACCCATGGAGACAAGTCTGCTGGAGGACGATGTATTGAATCGGGACGCAATTTGAGTGATACATCGTCATTAGGAGGCCCTGAACGTTACAATTCACTATCAATTTTTTGTCCCATTCGATAATCTTGACTCACAGCAGAACGGCCATAAGGTGCCCGAGGCAGCAATTGACCCATGGAGTCAAGTCGGCTGGAGGACGATGTATTTAATCGGGACGCAATTTGAGTGATCCATCGTCATTAGGTGGCCCTGAAAGTTACAATTCACTATCAGTTTTTCGTTCGATTCGAAAATCTTTTGACTCACATCAGAACGGCCATAAGGTGCACGAGGCAGCAAAAGACCCATGGAGACAAGTCGGCTGGAGGACGATGTATTGAATCGGGACGCAATTTGAGTGTTCCATCGTCATTTGGAGGCCCTGAACGTTACAATTCACTATCAGTTTTTCGTCCGATTCGAAAATCTTTGAGTCACAGCTGAACGGCAATAAGGTGCCCGAGGCTGCAATAGACCCATGGAGACAGTCTGCTGGAGGACAATGTATTGAATCGGGACGCAATTTGTGTGATCCATCGTCATTAGGTGGCCCTGAACTTTACAATTCACTATCAGTTTTTCGTCCGACTCGAAAATCTTTGACTCACAGCAGAACGTCCATAAGGTGCCAAGGCAGCAATAGACCCATGGAGACATGTCGGCTGGAGGACGATGTATTGAATCGGACGCAATTTGAGTGATCCATCGTCATTAGGTGGCCCTGAACGTTACAATTCACTATCAGTTTTTCGTCCGATTCGAAAATCTTTGACTCACAGCAGAACGGCCATAAGGTGCCCGAGGCAGCAATAGACCCATGGAGACAAGTCTGCTGGAGGACGATGTATTGAATCGGGACGCAATTTGAGTGTTCCATCGTCATTAGGAGGCCCTGAAAGTTACAAATCACTATCAGTTTTTCGTCCGATTCGAAAATCTTTGACTCTCAGGAGAACGGCCATAAGGTGCCCGAGGCAGCAATAGACGCATGGAGACAAGTCTGCTGGAGGACAATGTATTGAATCGGGACGCAATTTGAGTGTTCCATCGTCATTAGGAGGCCCTGAACGTTACAATTCACTATCAGTTTTTCGTCCGATTCGAAAATCTTTGACTCACAGCAGAACGGCCATAAGGTGCCCGAGGCAGCGATAGACCCATGGAGACAAGTCGGCTGGTGGACGATGTACTGATTCGGGACGCAATTTGTGTGGTCCATCGTCATTAGGTGGCCCTGAATGTTACAATTCACTATCAGTTTTTCGTCCGATTCGAAAATCTTTGACTCACAGCAGAACGGCCATAAGGTGCCCGAGGCAGCAATCGACCCATGGAGACAAGTCTGCTGGAGGACGATGTATTGAATCGGGACGCAATTTGAGTGTTCCATCGTCATTAGGAGGCCCTGAACGTTACAATTCACTATCAGTTTTTCGTCCGATTCGAAAATCTTTGAGTCACAGCAGGACTGCCATAAGGTGCCCGAGGCAGCAATAGACCCTTGGAGACAAGTCTGCTGGAGGACGATGTATTGAATCGGGACGCAATTTGAGTGATCCAACGTCATTAGGTGGCCCTGAACGTTACAATTCACTATCAGTTTTTCATCCCATTCGATAATCTAGACTCACAGCAGAACGGCCATAAGGTGCCCGAGGCAGCAATAGTCCCATGGAGTCAAGTCGGCTAGTGGACGATGTACTAAATCGGGACGCAATTTGTGTGGTCCATCGTCATTAGGTGGCCCTGAATGTTACAATTCACTATCAGTTTTTCGTCCGATTCGAAAATCTTTGACTCACAGCAGAACGGCCATTAGGTGCCCGAGGCAGCAATCGACCCGTGGAGACAAGTCTGCTGGAAGACGATGAATTGAATCGGGACGCAATTTGAGTGATCCATCGTCATTAGGAGGCCCTGAACGTTACAATTCACTATCAGTTTTTTGTCCCATTCGATAATCTAGACTCACAGCAGAACGGCCATAAGGTGCCCGAGGCAGCAATAGACCCATGGAGTCAAGTCGGCTGGAGGACGATGTATTTAATCGGGACGCAATTTGAGTGATCCATCGTCATTAGGTGGCCCTGAAAGTTACAATTCACTATCAGTTTTTCGTCCGATTCGAAAATCTTTTGACTCACATCAGAACGGCCATAAGGTGCCCGAGGCAGCAATAGACCCATGGAGACAAGTCGGCTGGAGGACGATGTATTGAATCGGGACGCAATTTGAGTGTTCCATCGTCATTAGGAGGCCCTGAACGTTACAATTCACTATCAGTTTTTCGTCCGATTCGAAAATCTTTGACTCACAGCAGAACGGCCATAAGGTGCCCGAGGCAGCAATAGACCCATGGAGACAAGTCTGCTGGAGGACTATGTATTGAATCGGGACGCAATTTGAGTGTTCCATCGTCATTAGGAGGCCCTGAACGTTACAATTCACTATCAGTTTTTCGTCCGATTCGAAAATCTTTGACCGACAGCAGAACGGCCCTTAGGTGCCCGAGGCAGCAATCGACCCATGGAGACAAGTCTGCTGGAGGACGATGTATTGAATCGGGACGCAATTTCAGTGATCCATCATAATTAGGAGGCCCTGACCGTTACAATTCACTATCAGTTTTTCGTCCCATTCGATAATCTAGACTCACAGCAGAACGGCCATAAGGTGCCCGAGGCAGCAATAGACCCATGGAGTCAAGTCGGCTGGAGGACGATGTATTGAATCGGGACGCAATTTGAGAGATCCATCGTCATTAGGTGGCCCTGAACGTTACAATTCATTCTCAGTTTTTCGTCCCATTCGATAATCTAGACTCACAGCAGAACGGCCATAAGGTGCCCGAGGCAGCAATAGACCCATGGAGACAAGTCTGCTGGAGGACGATGTATTGAATCGGGACGCAATTTGAGTGATCCATCGTCATTAGGAGGCCCTGAACGTTACAATTCACTATCAGTTTTTCGTCCGATTCGAAAATCTTTGAGTCACAGCAGACTTGCCGTAAGGTGCCCGAGGCAGCAATAGACCCATGGAGACAAGTCTGCTGGTGGACGATGTATTGAATCGGGACGCAATTTGAGTGATCCATCGTCATTAGGTGGCCCTGAATGTTACAAATCACTATCAGTTTTTCGTCCGATTCGAAAATCTTTGACTCACAGCAGAACGGCCATAAGGTGCCCGAGACAGCAATCGACCCATGGAGACAAGTCTGCTGGAGGACGATGTATTGAATCGGGACGCAATTTGAGTGTTCCATCGTCATTAGGAGGCCCTGAACGTTACAATTCACTATCAGTTTTTCGTCCGATTCGAAAATCTTTGAGTCACAGCAGGCCTGCCATAAGGTGCCCGAGGCAGCAATAGACACTTGGAGACAAGTCTGCTGGAGGACGATGTATTGAATCGGGACGCAATTTGAGTGATCCATCGTCATTAGGTGGCCCTGAACGTTACAATTCACTATCAGTTTTTCGTCCCATTCGATAATCTAGACTCACAGCAGAACGGCCATAAGGTGCCCGAGGCAGCAATAGACCCATGGAGTCAGGTCGGCTGGAGGACGATGTACTGATTCGGGACGCAATTTGTGTGGTCCATCGTCATTAGGTGGCCCTGAATGTTACAATTCACTATCAGTTTTTCGTCCGATTCGAAAATCTTTGACTCACAGCAGAACGGCCATAAGGTGCCCGAGGCAGCAATCGACCCATGGAGACAAGTCTGCTGGAGGACGATGTATTGAATCGGGACGCAATTTGAGTGTTCCATCGTCATTAGGAGGCCCTGAACGTTACAATTCACTATCAGTTTTTCGTCCGATTCGAAAATCTTTGAGTCACAGCAGGACTGCCATAAGGTGCCCGAGGCAGCAATAGACCGTTGGAGACAAGTCTGCTGGAGGACGATGTATTGAATCGGGACGCAATTTGAGTGATCCATCGTCATTAGGTGGCCCTGAACGTTACAATTCACTATCAGTTTTTCATCCCATTCGATAATCTAGACTCACAGCAGAACGGCCATAAGGTGCCCGAGGCAGCAATAGTCCCATGGAGTCAAGTCGGCTAGTGGACGATGTACTAAATCGGGACGCAATTTGTGTGGTCCATCGTCATTAGGTGGCCCTGAATGTTACAAATCACTATCAGGTTTTTCGTCCGATTCGAAAATCTTTGCTCACAGCAGAACGGCCATAATGTGCCTGAGGCAGCAATCGACCCATGGAGACAAGTCTGCTGGAGGACGATGTATAGAATCGGGACGCAATTTTAGTGATCCATCGTCATTAGGTGGCCCTGAAAGTTACAATTCACTATCAGTTTTTCGTCCCATTCGATAGTCTAGACTCACAGCAGAACGGCCATAAGGTGCCCGAGGCAGCAATAGACCCATGGAGTCAACTCGGCTGGAGGACGATGTACTGATTCGGGACGCAATTTGTGTGGTCCATCGTCATTAGGTGGCCCTGAATGTTACAATTCACTATCAGTTTTTCGTCCGATTCGAAAATCTTTGACTCACAGCAGAACGGCCATAAGGTGCCCGAGGCAGCAATAGACCCATGGAGACAAGTCTGCTGGAGGACTATGTATTGAATCGGGACGCAATTTGAGTGTTCCATCGTCATTAGGAGGCCCTGAACGTTACAATTCACTATCAGTTTTTCGTCCGATTCGAAAATCTTTGAGTCACAGCAGGACTGCCATAAGGTGCCCGAGGCAGCAATAGACCCTTGGAGACAAGTCGGCTGGAGGACGATGTATTGAATAGGGACGTAATTTGAGTGATCCATCGTCATTAGGTGGCCCTGAACGTTACAATTCACTATCAGTTTTTCATCCCATTCGATAATCTAGACTCACAGCAGAACGGCCATAAGGTGCCCGAGGCAGCAATAGACCCATGGAGTCAAGTCGGCTAGTGGACGATGTACTAAATCGGGACGCAATTTGTGTGGTCCATCGTCATTAGGTGGCCCTGAATGTTACAAATCACGATCAGGTTTTTCGTCCGATTCGAAAATCTTTGACTCACAGCAGAACGGCCATAAGGTGCCCGAGGCAGCAATCGACCCATGGAGACAAGTCTGCTGGAGGACGATGTATTGAATCAGGACGCAATTTTAGTGATCCATCGTCATTAGGTGGCCCTGAAAGTTACAATTCACTATCAGTTTTTCGACCCATTCGATAATCTAGACTCACAACACAACGGCCATAAGGTGCCCGAGGCAGCAATAGACCCATGGAGACAAGTCGGCTGGAAGACGATGTATTGAATCGGGACGCAATTTGTGTGATCCATCGTCATTAGGTGGCCCTGAACGTTACAATTCACTACCAGTTTTTCGTCCCATTCGATAATCTAGATTCACAGCAGAACGGCCATAAGGTGCCCGAGGCAGCAATAGACCCATGGAGTCTAGTCGGCTGGAGGACGATGTATTGAATCGGGACGCAATTTGAGTGGTCCATCGTCATTAGGTGACCCTGAATGTTACAATTCACTATCAGTTTTTCGTCCGATTCGAAAATCTTTGACTCACAGCAGAACGGCCCTTAGGTGCCCGAGGCAGCAATCGACCCATGGAGACAAGTCTGCTGGAGGACGATGTATTGAATCGGGACGCAATTTGAGTGATCCATCATAATTAGGAGGCCCTGACCGTTACAATTCACTATCAGTTTTTCGTCCCATTCGATAATCTAGACTCACATCAGAACGGCCATAAGGTGCCCGAGGCAGCAATAGACCCATGGAGTCAAGTCGGCTGGAGGACGATGTATTGAATCGGGACGCAATTTGAGAGATCCATCGTCATTAGGTGGCCCTGAACGTTACAATTCATTATCAGTTTTTCGTCCCATTCGATAATCTAGACTCACAGCAGAGCGGCCATAAGGTGCCCGAGGCAGCAATAGACCCATGGAGACAAGTCTGCTGGAGGACGATGTATTGAATCGGGACGCAATTTGTGTGATCCATCGTCATTAGGAGGCCCTGAACGTTACAATTCACTATCAGTTTTTCGTCCGATTCGAAAATCTTTGAGTCACAGCAGGCTTGCCATAAGGTGCCCGAGGCAGCAATAGACCCATGGAGACAAGTCTGCTGGAGGACGATGTATTGAATCGGGACGCAATTTGAGTGATCCATCGTCATTAGGTGGCCCTGAATGTTACAAATCACTATCAGTTTTTCGTCCGATTCGAAAATCTTTGACTCACAGCAGAACGGCCATAAGGTGCCCGAGGCAGCAATCGACCCATGGAGACAAGTCTGCTGGAGGACGATGTATTGAATCGGGACGCAATTTGAGTGATCCATCGTCATTAGGTGGCCCTGAACGTTACAATTCACTATCAGTTTTTCGTCCCATTCGATAATCTAGACTCACAGCAGAACGGCCATAAGGTGCCCGAGGCAGCAATAGACCCATGGAGACAAGTCGGCTGGGGACGATGTATTGAATCGGGACGCAATTTGATTGATCCATCGTCATTAGGTGGCCCTGAACGTTACAATTCACTATCAGTTTTTCGTCCCATTCGATAATCTAGATTCACAGCAGAACGGCCATAAGGTGCCCGAGGCAGCAATAGACCCATGGAGTCAACTCGGCTGGAGGACGATGTATTGAATCGGGACGCAATTTGCGTTGTCCATCGTCACTAGGTGGCCCTGAATGTTACATTTCACTATCAGTTTTTCGTCCGATTCGAAAATCTTTGACTCACAGCAGAACGGCCATAAGGTGCCCGAGGCAGCAATCGACCCATGGAGACAAGTCTGCTGGAGGACGATGTATTGAATCGGGACGCAATTTGAGTGTTCCATCGTCATTAGGAGGCCCTGAACGTTACAATTCACTATCAGTTTTTCGTCCGATTCGAAAATCTTTGAGTCACAGCAGGACTGCCATAAGGTGCCCGAGGCAGCAATAGACCCTTGGAGACAAGTCTGCTGGAGGACGATGTATTGAATCGGGACGCAATTTGAGTGATCCATCGTCATTAGGTGGCCCTGAACGTTACAATTCACTATCAGTTTTTCATCCCATTCGATAATCTAGACTCACAGCAGAACGGCCATAAGGTGCC
Organism: Schistocerca cancellata; assembly: GCF_023864275.1. NCBI lineage: Eukaryota > Metazoa > Arthropoda > Insecta > Orthoptera > Acrididae > Schistocerca > Schistocerca cancellata. The sequence goes on from NC_064630.1 coordinate 843,478,352, forward strand.
CGAGGCAGCAATAGTCCCATGGAGTCAAGTCGGCTAGTGGACGATGTACTAAATCGGGACGCAATTTGTGTGGTCCATCGTCATTAGGTGGCCCTGAATGTTACAATTCACTATCAGTTTTTCGTCCGATTCGAAAATCTTTGACTCACAGCAGAACGGCCATTAGGTGCCCGAGGCAGCAATCGACCCGTGGAGACAAGTCTGCTGGAAGACGATGTATTGAATCGGGACGCAATTTGAGTGATCCATCGTCATTAGGAGGCCCTGAACGTTACAATTCACTATCAGTTTTTTGTCCCATTCGATAATCTAGACTCACAGCAGAACGGCCATAAGGTGCCCGAGGCAGCAATAGACCCATGGAGTCAAGTCGGCTGGAGGACGATGTATTTAATCGGGACGCAATTTGAGTGATCCATCGTCATTAGGTGGCCCTGAAAGTTACAATTCACTATCAGTTTTTCGTCCGATTCGAAAATCTTTTGACTCACATCAGAACGGCCATAAGGTGCCCGAGGCCGCAATAGACCCATGGAGACAAGTGGGCTGGAGGACGATGTATTGAATCGGGACGCAATTTGAGTGTTCCATCGTCATTAGGAGGCCCTGAACGTTACAATTCACTATCAGTTTTTCGTCCGATTCGAAAATCTTTGACTCACAGCAGAACGGCCATAAGGTGCCCGAGGCAGCAATAGACCCATGGAGACAAGTCTGCTGGAGGACTATGTATTGAATCGGGACGCAATTTGAGTGTTCCATCGTCATTAGGAGGCCCTGAACGTTACAATTCACTATCAGTTTTTCGTCCGATTCGAAAATCTTTGACCCACAGCAGAACGGCCCTTAGGTGCCCGAGGCAGCAATCGACCCATGGAGACAAGTCTGCTGGAGGACGATGTATTGAATCGGGACGCAATTTCAGTGATCCATCATAATTAGGAGGCCCTGACCGTTACAATTCACTATCAGTTTTTCGTCCCATTCGATAATCTAGACTCACAGCAGAACGGCCATAAGGTGCCCGAGGCAGCAATAGACCCATGGAGACAAGTCTGCTGGAGGACGATGTATTGAATCGGGACGCAATTTGAGTGATCCATCGTCATTAGGAGGCCCTGAACGTTACAATTCACTATCAGTTTTTCGTCCGATTCGAAAATCTTTGAGTCACAGCAGACTTGCCGTAAGGTGCCCGAGGCAGCAATAGACCCATGGAGACAAGTCTGCTGGAGGACGATGTATTGAATCGGGACGCAATTTGAGTGATCCATCGTCATTAGGTGGCCCTGAATGTTACAAATCACTATCAGTTTTTCGTCCGATTCGAAAATCTTTGACTCACAGCAGAACGGCCATAAGGTGCCCGAGGCAGCAATCGACCCATGGAGACAAGTCTGCTGGAGGACGATGTATTGAATCGGGACGCAATTAGAGTGTTCCATCGTCATTAGGAGGCCCTGAACGTTACAATTCACTATCAGTTTTTCGTCCGATTCGAAAATCTTTGAGTCACAGCAGGCCTGCCATAAGGTGCCCGAGGCAGCAATAGACACTTGGAGACAAGTCTGCTGGAGGACGATGTATTGAATCGGGACGCAATTTGAAAGATCCATCGTCATTAGGTGGCCCTGAACGTTACAATTCACTATCAGTTTTTCGTCCCATTCGATAATCTAGACTCACAGCAGAACGGCCATAAGGTGCCCGAGGCAGCAATAGACCCATGGAGTCAGGTCGGCTGGAGGACGATGTACTGATTCGGGACGCAATTTGTGTGGTCCATCGTCATTAGGTGGCCCTGAATGTTACAATTCACTATCAGTTTTTCGTCCGATTCGAAAATCTTTGACTCACAGCAGAACGGCCATAAGGTGCCCGAGGCAGCAATCGACCCATGGAGACAAGTCTGCTGGAGGACGATGTATTGAATCGGCACGCAATTTGAGTGTTCCATCGTCATTAGGAGGCCCTGAACGTTACAATTCACTATCAGTTTTTCGTCCGATTCGAAAATCTTTGAGTCACAGCAGGACTGCCATAAGGTGCCCGAGGCAGCAATAGACCCTTGGAGACAAGTCTGCTGGAGGACGATGTATTGAATCGGGACGCAATTTGAGTGATCCATCGTCATTAGGTGGCCCTGAACGTTACAATTCACTATCAGTTTTTCATCCCATTCGATAATCTAGACTCACAGCAGAACGGCCATAAGGTGCCCGAGGCAGCAATAGTCCCATGGAGTCAAGTCGGCTAGTGGACGATGTACTAAATCGGGACGCAATTTGTGTGGTCCATCGTCATTAGGTGGCCCTGAATGTTACAAATCACTATCAGGTTTTTCGTCCGATTCGAAAATCTTTGCTCACAGCAGAACGGCCATAATGTGCCTGAGGCAGCAATCGACCCATGGAGACAAGTCTGCTGGAGGACGATGTATAGAATCGGGACGCAATTTTAGTGATCCATCGTCATTAGGTGGCCCTGAAAGTTACAATTCACTATCAGTTTTTCGTCCCATTCGATAATCTAGACTCACAGCAGAACGGCCATAAGGTGCCCGAGGCAGCAATAGACCCATGGAGACAAGTCGGCTGGGGACGATGTATTGAATCGGGACGCAATTTGAGTGATCCATCGTCATTAGGTGGCCCTGAACGTTACAATTCACTATCAGTTTTTCGTCCCATTCGATAATCTAGATTCACATCAGAACGGCCATAAGGTGCCCGAGGCAGGAATAGACCCATGGAGTCAACTCGGCTGGAGGACGATGTATTGAATCGGGTCGCAATTTGCGTGGTCCATCGTCATTAGGTGGCCCTGAATGTTACAATTCACTATCAGTTTTTCGTCCGATTCGAAAATCTTTGACTCACAGCAGAACGGCCATAAGGTGCCCGAGGCAGCAATAGACCCATGGAGACAAGTCTGCTGGAGGACTATGTATTGAATCGGGACGCAATTTGAGTGTTCCATCGTCATTAGGAGGCCCTGAACGTTACAATTCACTATCAGTTTTTCGTCCGATTCGAAAATCTTTGAGTCACAGCAGGACTGCCATAAGGTGCCCGACGCAGCAATAGACCCTTGGAGACAAGTCGGCTGGAGGACGATGTATTGAATAGGGACGTAATTTGAGTGATCCATCGTCATTAGGTGGCCCTGAACGTTACAATTCACTATCAGTTTTTCATCCCATTCGATAATCTAGACTCACAGCAGAACGGCCATAAGGTGCCCGAGGCAGCAATAGACCCATGGAGTCAAGTCGGCTAGTTGACGATGTACTAAATCGGGACGCAATTTGTGTGGTCCATCGTCATTAGGTGGCCCTGAATGTTACAAATCACTATCAGGTTTTTCGTCCGATTCGAAAATCTTTGACTCACAGCAGAACGGCCATAAGGTGCCCGAGGCAGCAATCGACCCATGGAGACAAGTCTGCTGGAGGACGATGTATTGAATCAGGACGCAATTTTAGAGATCCATCGTCATTAGGTGGCCCTGAAAGTTACAATTCACTATCAGTTTTTCGTCCCATTCGATAATCTAGACTCACAACACAACGGCCATAAGGTGCCCGAGGCAGCAATAGACCCATGGAGACAAGTCGGCTGGAAGACGATGTATTGAATCGGGACGCAATTTGTGTGATCCATCGTCATTAGGTGGCCCTGAACGTTACAATTCACTACCAGTTTTTCGTCCCATTCGATAATCTAGATTCACAGCAGAACGGCCATAAGGTGCCCGAGGCAGCAATAGACCCATGGAGTCTAGTCGGCTGGAGGACGATGTATTGAATCGGGACGCAATTTGAGTGGTCCATCGTCATTAGGTGACCCTGAATGTTACAATTCACTATCAGTTTTTCGTCCGATTCGAAAATCTTTGACTCACAGCAGAACGGCCCTTAGGTGCCCGAGGCAGCAATCGACCCATGGAGACAAGTCTGCTGGAGGACGATGTATTGAATCGGGACGCAATTTGAGTGATCCATCATAATTAGGAGGCCCTGACCGTTACAATTCACTATCAGTTTTTCGTCCCATTCGATAATCTAGACTCACAGCAGAACGGCCATAAGGTGCCCGAGGCAGCAATAGACCCATGGAGTCAAGTCGGCTGGAGGACGATGTATTGAATCGGGACGCAATTTGAGAGATCCATCGTCATTAGGTGGCCCTGAACGTTACAATTCATTATCAGTTTTTCGTCCCATTCGATAATCTAGACTCACAGCAGAACGGCCATAAGGTGCCCGAGGCAGCAATAGACCCATGGAGACAAGTCTGCTGGAGGACGATGTATTGAATCGGGACGCAATTTGAGTGATCCATCGTCATTAGGAGGCCCTGAACGTTACAATTCACTATCAGTTTTTCGTCCGATTCGAAAATCTTTGAGTCACAGCAGAACGGCCATAAGGTGCCCGAGGCAGCAATCGACCCATGGAGACAAGTCTGCTGGAGGACGATGTATTGAATCGGGACGCAATTTGAGTGTTCCATCGTCATTAGGAGGCCCTGAACGTTACAATTCACTATCAGTTTTTCGTCCGATTCGAAAATCTTTGAGTCACAGCAGGCCTGCCATAAGGTGCCCGAGGCAGCAATAGACACTTGGAGACAAGTCTGCTGGAGGACGATGTATTGAATCGGGACGCAATTTGAAAGATCCATCGTCATTAGGTGGCCCTGAACGTTACAATTCACTATCAGTTTTTCGTCCCATTCGATAATCTAGACTCACAGCAGAACGGCCATAAGGTGCCCGAGGCAGCAATAGACCCATGGAGTCAGGTCGGCTGGAGGACGATGTACTGATTCGGGACGCAATTTGTGTGGTCCATCGTCATTAGGTGGCCCTGAATGTTACAATTCACTATCAGTTTTTCGTCCGATTCGAAAATCTTTGACTCACAGCAGAACGGCCATAAGGTGCCCGAGGCAGCAATCGACCCATGGAGACAAGTCTGCTGGAGGACGATGTATTGAATCGGGACGCAATTTGAGTGTTCCATCGTCATTACGAGGCCCTGAACGTTACAATTCACTATCAGTTTTTCGTCCGATTCGAAAATCTTTGAGTCACAGCAGGACTGCCATAAGGTGCCCGAGGCAGCAATAGACCCTTGGAGACAAGTCTGCTGGAGGACGATGTATTGAATCGGGACGCAATTTGAGTGATCCATCGTCATTAGGTGGCCCTGAACGTTACAATTCACTATCAGTTTTTCATCCCATTCGATAATCTAGACTCACAGCAGAACGGCCATAAGGTGCCCGAGGCAGCAATAGTCCCATGGAGTCAAGTCGGCTAGTGGACGATGTACTAAATCGGGACGCAATTTGTGTGGTCCATCGTCATTAGGTGGCCCTGAATGTTACAAATCACTATCAGGTTTTTCGTCCGATTCGAAAATCTTTGCTCACAGCAGAACGGCCATAATGTGCCTGAGGCAGCAATCGACCCATGGAGACAAGTCTGCTGGAGGACGATGTATAGAATCGGGACGCAATTTGTGTGATCCATCGTCATTAGGTGGCCCTGAAAGTTACAATTCACTATCAGTTTTTTGTCCCATTCGATAATCTAGACTCACAGCAGAACGGCCATAAGGTGGCCGAGGCAGCAATAGACCCATGGAGTCAATACGGTTGGAGGACGATGTATTGAATCGGGACGCAATTTGAGTGATCCAGCGTCATTAGGTGGCCCTGAACGTTACAATTCACTATCAGTTTTTCGTCGGATTCGAAAATCTTTGACTCACAGCAGAACGGCCATAAGGTGTCCGAGGCAGCAATAGTCGCATGGAGACAAGTCTGCTGGAGGACGATGTATTGAATCGGAACGCAATTTGAGTGTTCCATCGTCATTAGGAGGCCCTGAACGTTACAATTCACTATCAGTTTTTCGTCCGATTCGAAAATCTTTGAGTCACAGCAGGCCTGCCATAAGGTGCCCGAGGCAGCAATCGACCCATGGAGACAAGTCTGCTGGAGGACGATGTATTGAATCGGGACGCAATTTGAGTGATCCATCGTCATTAGGTGGCCCTGAACGTTACAATTCACTATCAGTTTTTCGTCCCATTCGATAATCTAGATTCACATCAGAACGGCCATAAGGTGCCCGAGGCAGCAATAGACCCATGGAGTCAACTCGGCTGGAGGACGATGTATTGAATCGGGACGCAATTTGCGTGGTCCATCGTCATTAGGTGGCCCTGAATGTTACAATTCACTATCAGTTTTTCGTCCGATTCGAAAATCTTTGACTCACAGCAGAACGGCTATAAGGTGCCCGAGGCAGCAATAGACCCATGGAGACAAGTCTGCTGGAGGACTATGTATTGAATCGGGACGCAATTTGAGTGTTCCATCGTCATTAGGAGGCCCTGAACGTTACAATTCACTATCAGTTTTTCGTCCGATTCGAAAATCTTTGAGTCACAGCAGGACTGCCATAAGGTGCCCGAGGCAGCAATAGACCCTTGGAGACAAGTCGGCTGGAGGACGATGTATTGAATAGGGACGTAATTTGAGTGATCCATCGTCATTAGGTGGCCCTGAACGTTACAATTCACTATCAGTTTTTCATCCCATTCGATAATCTAGACTCACAGCAGAACGGCCATAAGGTGCCCGAGGCAGCAATAGACCCATGGAGTCAAGTCGGCTAGTGGACGATGTACTAAATCGGGACGCAATTTGTGTGGTCCATCGTCATTAGGTGGCCCTGAATGTTACAAATCACTATCAGGTTTTTCGTCCGATTCGAAAATCTTTGACTCACAGCAGAACGGCCATAAGGTGCCCGAGGCAGCAATCGACCCATGGAGACAAGTCTGCTGGAGGACGATGTATTGAATCAGGACGCAATTTTAGAGATCCATCGTCATTAGGTGGCCCTGAAAGTTACAATTCACTATCAGTTTTTTGTCCCATTCGATAATCTAGACTCACAACACAACGGCCATAAGGTGCCCGAGGCAGCAATAGACCCATGGAGACAAGTCGGCTGGAAGACGATGTATTGAATCGGGACGCAATTTGTGTGATCCATCGTCATTAGGTGGCCCTGAACGTTACAATTCACTACCAGTTTTTCGTCCCATTCGATAATCTAGATTCACAGCAGAACGGCCATAAGGTGTCCGAGGCAGCAATAGACCCATGGAGTCTAGTCGGCTGGAGGACGATGTATTGAATCGGGACGCAATTTGAGTGGTCCATCGTCATTAGGTGACCCTGAATGTTACAATTCACTATCAGTTTTTCGTCCGATTCGAAAATCTTTGACTCACAGCAGAACGGCCCTTAGGTGCCCGAGGCAGCAATCGACCCATGGAGACAAGTCTGCTGGAGGACGATGTATTGAATCGGGACGCAATTTGAGTGATCCATCATAATTAGGAGGCCCTGACCGTTACAATTCACTATCAGTTTTTCGTCCCATTCGATAATCTAGACTCACAGCAGAACGGCCATAAGGTGCCCGAGGCAGCAATAGACCCATGGAGTCAAGTCGGCTGGAGGACGATGTATTGAATCGGGACGCAATTTGAGAGATCCATCGTCATTAGGTGGCCCTGAACGTTACAATTCATTATCAGTTTTTCGTCCCATTCGATAATCTAGACTCACAGCAGAGCGGCCATAAGGTGCCCGAGGCAGCAATAGACCCATGGAGACAAGTCTGCTGGAGGACGATGTATTGAATCGGGACGCAATTTGTGTGATCCATCGTCATTAGGAGGCCCTGAACGTTACAATTCACTATCAGTTTTTCGTCCGATTCGAAAATCTTTGAGTCACAGCAGGCTTGCCATAAGGTGCCCGAGGCAGCAATAGACCCATGGAGACAAGTCTGCTGGAGGACGATGTATTGAATCGGGACGCAATTTGAGTGATCCATCGTCATTAGTTGGCCCTGAATGTTACAAATCACTATCAGTTTTTCGTCCGATTCGAAAATCTTTGACTCACAGCAGAACGGCCATAAGGTGCCCGAGGCAGCAATCGACCCATGGAGACAAGTCTGCTGGAGGACGATGTATTGAATCGGGACGCAATTTGAGTGATCCATCGTCATTAGGTGGCCCTGAACGTTACAATTCACTATCAGTTTTTCGTCCCATTCGATAATCTAGACTCACAGCAGAGCGGCCATAAGGTGCCCGAGGCAGCAATAGACCCATGGAGACAAGTCTGCTGGAGGACGATGTATTGAATCGGGACGCAATTTGTGTGATCCATCGTCATTAGGAGGCCCTGAACGTTACAATTCACTATCAGTTTTTCGTCCGATTCGAAAATCTTTGACTCACAGCAGAACGGCCATAAGGTGCCCGAGGCAGCAATCGACCCATGGAGACAAGTCTGCTGGAGGACGATGTATTGAATCGGGACGCAATTTGAGTGATCCATCGTCATTAGGTGGCCCTGAACGTTACAATTCACTATCAGTTTTTCGTCCCATTCGATAATCTAGACTCACAGCAGAACGGCCATAAGGTGCCCGAGGCAGCAATCGACCCATGGAGACAAGTCTGCTGGAGGACGATGTATTGAATCGGGACGCAATTTGAGTGTTCCATCGTCATTAGGAGGCCCTGAACGTTACAATTCACTATCAGTTTTTCGTCCGATTCGAAAATCTTTGAGTCACAGCAGGCCTGCCATAAGGTGCCCGAGGCAGCAATAGACACTTGGAGACAAGTCTGCTGGAGGACGATGTATTGAATCGGGACGCAATTTGAAGGATCCATCGTCATTAGGTGGCCCTGAACGTTACAATTCACTATCAGTTTTTCGTCCCATTCGATAATCTAGACTCACAGCAGAACGGCCATAAGGTGCCCGAGGCAGCAATAGACCCATGGAGTCAGGTCGGCTGGAGGACGATGTACTGATTCGGGACGCAATTTGTGTGGTCCATCGTCATTAGGTGGCCCTGAATGTTACAATTCACTATCAGTTTTTCGTCCGATTCGAAAATCTTTGACTCACAGCAGAACGGCCATAAGGTGCCCGAGGCAGCAATCGACCCATGGAGACAAGTCTGCTGGAGGACGATGTATTGAATCGGGACGCAATTTGAGTGTTCCATCGTCATTAGGAGGCCCTGAACGTTACAATTCACTATCAGTTTTTCGTCCGATTCGAAAATCTTTGAGTCACAGCAGGACTGCCATAAGGTGCCCGAGGCAGCAATAGACCCTTGGAGACAAGTCTGCTGGAGGACGATGTATTGAATCGGGACGCAATTTGAGTGATCCATCGTCATTAGGTGGCCCTGAACGTTACAATTCACTATCAGTTTTTCATCCCATTCGATAATCTAGACTCACAGCAGAACGGCCATAAGGTGCCCGAGGCAGCAATAGTCCCATGGAGTCAAGTCGGCTAGTAGACGATGTACTAAATCGGGACGCAATTTGTGTGGTCCATCGTCATTAGGTGGCCCTGAATGTTACAAATCACTATCAGGTTTTTCGTCCGATTCGAAAATCTTTGCTCACAGCAGAACGGCCATAATGTGCCTGAGGCAGCAATCGACCCATGGAGACAAGTCTGCTGGAGGACGATGTATAGAATCGGGACGCAATTTTAGTGATCCATCGTCATTAGGTGGCCCTGAAAGTTACAATTCACTATCAGTTTTTCGTCCCATTCGATAATCTAGACTCACAGCAGAACGGCCATAAGGTGCCCGAGGCAGCAATAGACCCATGGAGACAAGTCGGCTGGGGACGATGTATTGAATCGGGACGCAATTTGAGTGATCCATCGTCATTAGGTGGCCCTGAACGTTACAATTCACTACCAGTTTTTCGTCCCATTCGATAATCTAGATTCACAGCAGAACGGCCATAAGGTGCCCGAGGCAGCAATAGACCCATGGAGTCTAGTCGGCTGGAGGACGATGTATTGAATCGGGACGCAATTTGAGTGGTCCATCGTCATTAGGTGACCCTGAATGTTACAATTCACTATCAGTTTTTCGTCCGATTCGAAAATCTTTGACTCACAGCAGAACGGCCCTTAGGTGCCCGAGGCAGCAATCGACCCATGGAGACAAGTCTGCTGGAGGACGATGTATTGAATCGGGACGCAATTTGAGTGATCCATCATAATTAGGAGGCCCTGACCGTTACAATTCACTATCAGTTTTTCGTCCCATTCGATAATCTAGACTCACAGCAGAACGGCCATAAGGTGCCCGAGGCAGCAATAGACCCATGGAGTCAAGTCGGCTGGAGGACGATGTATTGAATCGGGACGCAATTTGAGAGATCCATCGTCATTAGGTGGCCCTGAACGTTACAATTCATTATCAGTTTTTCGTCCCATTCGATAATCTAGACTCACAGCAGAGCGGCCATAAGGTGCCCGAGGCAGCAATAGACCCATGGAGACAAGTCTGCTGGAGGACGATGTATTGAATCGGGACGCAATTTGAGTGTTCCATCGTCATTAGGAGGCCCTGAACGTAAATTCACTATCAGTTTTTCATCCGATTCGAAAATCTTTGTGTCACAGCAGGCCTGCCATAAGGTGCCCGAGGCAGCAATAGACCCATGGAGACAAGTCTGCTGGAGGACGATGTATTGAATCGGGACGCAATTTGAGTGATCCATCGTCATTAGGAGGCCCTGAAAGTTACAATTCACTATCAGTTTTTTGTCCCATTCGATAATCTAGACTCACAGCAGAACGGCCATAAGGTGGCCGAGGCAGCAATAGACCCATGGAGTCAATACGGTTGGAGGACGATGTATTGAATCGGGACGCAATTTGAGTGATCCAGCGTCATTAGGTGGCCCTGAACGTTACAATTCACTATCAGTTTTTCGTCGGATTCGAAAATCTTTGACTCACAGCAGAACGGCCATAAGGTGTCCGAGGCAGCAATAGTCGCATGGAGACAAGTCTGCTGGAGGACGATGTATTGAATCGGAACGCAATTTGAGTGTTCCATCGTCATTAGGAGGCCCTGAACGTTACAATTCACTATCAGTTTTTCGTCCGATTCGAAAATCTTTGAGTCACAGCAGGCCTGCCATAAGGTGCCCGAGGCAGCAATCGACCCATGGAGTCAAGTCTGCTGGAGGACGATGTATTGAATCGGGACGCAATTTGAGTGATCCATCGTCATTAGGTGGCCCTGAACGTTACAATTCACTATCAGTTTTTCGTCCCATTCGATAATCTAGATTCACATCAGAACGGCCATAAGGTGCCCGAGGCAGCATTAGACCCATGGAGTCAACTCGGCTGGAGGACGATGTATTGAATCGGGACGCAATTTGCGTGGTCCATCGTCATTAGGTGGCCCTGAATGTTACAATTCACTATCAGTTTTTCGTCCGATTCGAAAATCTTTGACTCACAGCAGAATGGCTATAAGGTGCCCGAGGCAGCAATAGACCCATGGAGACAAGTCTGCTGGAGGACTATGTATTGAATCGGGACGCAATTTGAGTGTTCCATCGTCATTAGGAGGCCCTGAACGTTACAATTCACTATCAGTTTTTCATCCCATTCGATAATCTAGACTCACAGCAGAACGGCCATAAGGTGCCCGAGGCAGCAATAGACCCATGGAGTCAAGTCGGCTAGTGGACGATGTACTAAATCGGGACGCAATTTGTGTGGTCCATCGTCATTAGGTGGCCCTGAATGTTACAAATCACTATCAGGTTTTTCGTCCGATTCGAAAATCTTTGACTCACAGCAGAACGGCCATAAGGTGCCCGAGGCAGCAATCGACCCATGGAGACAAGTCTGCTGGAGGACGATGTATTGAATCAGGACGCAATTTTAGAGATCCATCGTCATTAGGTGGCCCTGAAAGTTACAATTCACTATCAGTTTTTTGTCCCATTCGATAATCTAGACTCACAACACAACGGCCATAAGGTGCCCGAGGCAGCAATAGACCCATGGAGACAAGTCGGCTGGAAGACGATGTATTGAATCGGGACGCAATTTGTGTGATCCATCGTCATTAGGTGGCCCTGAACGTTACAATTCACTACCAGTTTTTCGTCCCATTCGATAATCTAGATTCACAGCAGAACGGCCATAAGGTGTCCGAGGCAGCAATAGACCCATGGAGTCTAGTCGGCTGGAGGACGATGTATTGAATCGGGACGCAATTTGAGTGGTCCATCGTCATTAGGTGACCCTGAATGTTACAATTCACTATCAGTTTTTCGTCCGATTCGAAAATCTTTGACTCACAGCAGAACGGCCCTTAGGTGCCCGAGGCAGCAATCGACCCATGGAGACAAGTCTGCTGGAGGACGATGTATTGAATCGGGACGCAATTTGAGTGATCCATCATAATTAGGAGGCCCTGACCGTTACAATTCACTATCAGTTTTTCGTCCCATTCGATAATCTAGACTCACAGCAGAACGGCCATAAGGTGCCCGAGGCAGCAATAGACCCATGGAGTCAAGTCGGCTGGAGGACGATGTATTGAATCGGGACGCAATTTGAGAGATCCATCGTCATTAGGTGGCCCTGAACGTTACAATTCATTATCAGTTTTTCGTCCCATTCGATAATCTAGACTCACAGCAGAGCGGCCATAAGGTGCCCGAGGCAGCAATAGACCCATGGAGACAAGTCTGCTGGAGGACGATGTATTGAATCGGGACGCAATTTGAGTGATCCATCGTCATTAGGTGGCCCTGAATGTTACAAATCACTATCAGTTTTTCGTCCGATTCGAAAATCTTTGACTCACAGCAGAACGGCCATAAGGTGCCCGAGGCAGCAATCGACCCATGGAGACAAGTCTGCTGGAGGACGATGTATTGAATCGGGACGCAATTTGAGTGATCCATCGTCATTAGGTGGCCCTGAACGTTACAATTCACTATCAGTTTTTCGTCCCATTCGATAATCTAGACTCACAGCAGAACGGCCATAAGGTGCCCGAGGCAGCAATAGACCCATGGAGACAAGTCGGCTGGGGACGATGTATTGAATCGGGACGCAATTTGATTGATCCATCGTCATTAGGTGGCCCTGAACGTTACAATTCACTATCAGTTTTTCGTCCGATTCGAAAATCTTTGACTCACAGCAGAACGGCCATAAGGTGCCCGAGGCAGTAATAAACGCATGGAGACAAGTCTGCTGGAGGACGATGTATTGAATCGGGACGCAATTTGAGTGTTCCATCGTCATTAGGAGGCCCTGAACGTTACAATTCACTATCAGTTTTTCGTCCGATTCGAAAATCTTTGAGTCACAGCAGGCCTGCCATAAGGTGCCCGAGGCAGCAATAGACCCATGAAGTCAAGTCTGCTGGAGGACGATGTATTGAATCGGGACGCAATTTGAGTGATCCATCGTCATTAGGTGGCCCTGAACGTTACAATTCACTATCAGTTTTTCATCCCATTCTATCATCTAGACTCACAGCAGAACGGCCATAAGGTGCCCGAGGCAGCAATAGACCCATGGAGACAAGTCGGCTGGTGACGATGTATTGAATCGGGACGCAATTTGAGTGATCCATCGTCATTAGGTGGCCCTGAACGTTTTAATTCACTATCTGTTTTTCGTCCCATTCGATAATCTAGATTCACAGCAGCACGGCCATAAGGTGCCCGGGGCAGCAATAGACCCATGGAGTCAACTCGGCTGGAGGACGATGAATTGAATCCGGACGCAATTTGAGTGGTCCATCGTCATTAGGAGGCCCTGAACGTTACAATTCACTATCAGTTTTTCTTCCGATTCGAAAATCTTTGACTCACAGCAGAACGGCCATTAGGTGCCCGAGGCAGCAATCGACCCATGGAGACAAGTCTGCTGGAGGACGATGTATTGAATCGGGACGCAATTTGAGTGATTCATCGTCATTAGGAGGCCCTGAACGTTATAATTCACTATCAGTTTTTCGTCCCATTCGATAATCTAGACTCACAGCAGAACGGCCATTAGGTGCCCGAGGCAGCAATAGACCCATGGAGTCAAGTCGGCTGGAGGACGATGTATTGAATCGGGACGCAATTTGAGTGATCCATCGTCATTAGGAGGCCCTGAACGTTACAATTTACTATCAGTTTTTCGTCCGATTCGAAAATCTTTGACTCACAGCAGAACGGCCATAAGGTGTCCGAGGCAGCAATAGACCCATGAAGTCAAGTCTGCTGGAGGACGATGTATTGAATCGGGACGCAATTTGAGTGATCCATCGTCATTAGGTGGCCCTGAATGTTACAAATCACTATCAGTTTTTCGTCCGATTCGAAAATCTTTGACTCACAGCAGAACGGCCATAAGGTGCCCGAGGCAGCATTCGACCCATGGAGACAAGTCTGCTGGAGGACGATGTATTGAATCGGGACGCAATTTGAGTGATCCATCGTCATTAGGTGGCCCTGAAAGTTACAATTCACTATCAGTTTTTCGTCCGATTCGAAAATCTTTGACTCACAGCAGAACGGCCATAAGGTGCCCGAGGCAGCAATAGACCCATGAAGTCAAGTCTGCTGGAGGACGATGTATTGAATCGGGACGCAATTTGCGTGGTCCATCGTCATTAGGTTGCCCTGAATGTTACAATTCACTATCAGTTTTTCGTCCGATTCGAAAATCTTTGACTCACAGCAGAACGGCCATTAGGTGCCCGAGGCAGCTATCGACCCATGGAGACAAGTCTGCTGGAGGACGATGTATTGAATCGGGACGCAATTTGAGTGATCCATCGTCATTAGGAGGCCCTGAACGTTACAATTCACTATCAGTTTTTCGTCCCATTCGATAGTCTAGACTCACAGCAGAACGGCCATAAGGTGCCCGAGGCAGCAATAGACCCATGGAGTCAAGTCGGCTGTAGGACGATGTATTGAATCGGGACGCAATTTGAGTGATCCATCGTCATTAGGAGGCCCTGAACGTTACAATTCACTATCAGTTTTTCGTCCCATTCGATAAACTAGACTCAAAGCAGAACGGCCATAAGGTGCCCGAGGCAGCAATAGACCCATGGAGTCAAGTCGGCTGGAGGACGATGTATTGAATCGGGACGCAATTTGAGAGATCCATCGTCATTAGGTGGCTCTGAACGTCACTATCAGTTTTTCGTCCCATTCGATAATCTAGACTCACAGCAGAACGGCCATAAGGTGCCCGAGGCAGCAATAGTCGCATGGAGACAAGTCTGCTGGAGGACGATGTATTGAATCGGGACGCAATTTGAGTGTTCCATCGTCATTAGGAGGCCCTGAACGTTACAATTCACTATCAGTTTTTCGTCCGATTCGAAAATCTTTGAGTCACAGCAGGCCTGCCATAAGGTGCCCGAGGCAGCAATAGACCCATGGAGACAAGTCTGCTGGAGGACGATGTATTGAATCGGGACGCAATTTGAGTGATCCATCGTCATTAGGTGGCCCTGAACGTTACAATTCACTATCAGTTTTTCATCCCATTCTATAATCTAGACTCACAGCAGAACGGCCATAAGGTGCCCGAGGCAGCAATAGTCCCATGGAGTCAGGTCGGCTAGTGGACGATGTACTGAATCGGGACGCAATTTGTGTGGTCCATCGTCATTAGGTGGCCCTGAATGTTACAAATCACTATCAGTTTTTTGTCCCATTCGATAATCTAGACTCACAGCAGAACGGCCATAAGGGGCCCGAGGCAGCAATATACCCATGGAGTCAAGTCGGCTGGAGGACGATGTATTGAATCGGGACGCAATTTGAGTGATCCATCGTCATTAGGTGGCCCTGAACGTTACAATTCACTATCAGTTTTTCGTCCGATTCGAAAATCTTTGACTCACAGCAGAACGGCCATAAGGTGCCCGAGGCAGCAATAGACGCATGGAGACAAGTCTGCTGGAGGACGATGTATTGAATCGGGACGCAATTTTAGTGATCCATCGTCATTAGGTGGCCCTGAACGTTTTAATTCACTATCTGTTTTTCGTCCCATTCGATAATCTAGATTCACAGCAGAACGGCCATAAGGTGCCCGGGGCAGCAATAGACCCATGGAGTCAACTCGGCTGGAGGACGATGAATTGAATCGGGACGCAATTTGAGTGGTCCATCGTCATTAGGTGGCCCTGAGTGTTACAATTCACTAACAGTTTTTCGTCCGATTCGAAAATCTTTGACTCACAGCAGAACGGCCATTAGGTGCCCGAGGCAGCAATCGACCCATGGAGACAAGTCTGCTGGAGGACGATGTATTGAATCGGGACGCAATTTGAGTGATTCATCGTCATTAGGAGGCCCTGAACGTTATAATTCACTATCAGTTTTTCGTCCCATTCGATAATCTAGACTCACAGCAGAACGGCCATTAGGTGCCCGAGGCAGCAATAGACCCATGGAGTCAAGTCGGCTGGAGGACGATGTATTGAATCGGGACGCAATTTGAGTGATCCATCGTCATTAGGAGGCCCTGAACGTTACAATTTACTATCAGTTTTTCGTCCGATTCGAAAATCTTTGACTCACAGCAGAACGGCCATAAGGTGCCCGAGGCAGCAATAGACCCATGAAGTCAAGTCTGCTGGAGGACGATGTATTGAATCGGGACGCAATTTGAGTGATCCATCGTCATTAGGTGGCCCTGAATGTTACAAATCACTATCAGTTTTTCGTCCGATTCGAAAATCTTTGACTCACAGCAGAACGGCCATAAGGTGCCCGAGGCAGCATTCGACCCATGGAGACAAGTCTGCTGGAGGACGATGTATTGAATCGGGACGCAATTTGAGTGATCCATCGTCATTAGGTGGCCCTGAAAGTTACAATTCACTATCAGTTTTTCGTCCGATTCGAAAATCTTTGACTCACAGCAGAACGGCAATAAGGTGCCCGAGGCAGCAATAGACCCATGAAGTCAAGTCGGCTGTAGGACGATGTATTGAATCGGGACGCAATTTGAGTGATCCATCGTCATTAGGAGGCCCTGAACGTTACAATTCACTATCAGTTTTTCGTCCCATTCGAGAAAATAGACTCACAGCAGAACGGCCATAAGGTGCCCGAGGCAGCAATAGACCCATGGAGTCAAGTCGGCTGGAGGACGATGTATTGAATCGGGACGCAATTTGAGAGATCCATCGTCATTAGGTGGCTCTGAACGTTACAATTCACTATCAGTTTTTCGTCCCATTCGATAATCTAGACTCACAGCAGAACGGCCATAAGGTGCCCGAGGCAGCAATAGTCGCATGGAGACAAGTCTGCTGGAGGACGATGTATTGAATCGGGACGCAATTTGAGTGTTCCATCGTCATTAGGAGGCCCTGAACGTTACAATTCACTATCAGTTTTTCGTCCGATTCGAAAATCTTTGAGTCACAGCAGGCCTGCCATAAGGTGCCCGAGGCAGCAATAGACCCATGGAGACAAGTCTGCTGGAGGACGATGTATTGAATCGGGACGCAATTTGAGTGATCCATCGTCATTAGGTGGCCCTGAACGTTACAATTCACTATTAGTTTTTCATCCCATTCTATAATCTAGACTCACAGCAGAACGGCCATAAGGTGCCCGAGGCAGCAATCGACCCATGGAGTCAAGTCTGCTGGAGGACGATGTATTGAATCGGGACGCAATTTGAGTGATCCACCGTCATTAGGTGGCCCTGAAAGTTACAATTCACTATCAGTTTTTCGTCCGATTCGAAAATCTTTGAGTCACAGCAGAACGGCCATAAGGTGCCCGAGGCAGCAATAGACCCATGAAGTCAAGTCTGCTGGAGGACGATGTATTGAATCAGGACGCAATTTGAGTGATCCATCGTCATTAGGTGGCCCTGAACGTTACAATTCACTATCAGTTTTTCGTCCCATTCGATAATCTAGACTCACAGCAGAACGGCCATAAGGTGCCCGAGGCAGCAATAGACCCATGGAGACAAGTCGGCTGGGGACGATGTATTGAATCGGGACGCAATTTGAGTGATCCATCGTCATTAGGTGGCCCTGAACGTTACAATTCACTATCAGTTTTTCGTCCGATTCGAAAATCTTTGACTCACAGCAGAACGGCCATAAGGTGCCCGAGGCAGCAATCGACCCATGGAGTCAAGTCTGCTGGAGGACGATGTATTGAATCGGGACGCAATTTGAGTGATCCATCGTCATTAGGTGGCCCTGAAAGTTACAATTCACTATCAGTTTTTCGTCCGATTCGAAAATCTTTGAGTCACAGCAGAACGGCCATAAGGTGCCCGAGGCAGCAATAGACCCATGAAGTCAAGTCTGCTGGAGGACGATGTATTGAATCAGGACGCAATTTGAGTGATCCATCGTCATTAGGTGGCCCTGAACGTTACAATTCACTATCAGTTTTTCGTCCCATTCGATAATCTAGACTCACAGCAGAACGGCCATAAGGTGCCCGAGGCAGCAATAGACCCATGGAGACAAGTCGGCTTGGGACGATGTATTGAATCGGGACGCAATTTGAGTGATCCATCGTCATTAGGTGGCCCTGAACGTTACAATTCACTATCAGTTTTTCGTCCGATTCGAAAATCTTTGAGTCACAGCAGGCCTGCCATAAGGTGCACGAGGCAGCAATAGACCCATGAAGTCAAGTCTGCTGGAGGACGATGTATTGAATCGGGACGCAATTTGAGTGATCCATCGTCATTAGGTGGCCCTGAACGTTACAATTCACTATCAGTTTTTCATCCCATTCTATCATCTAGACTCACAGCAGAACGGCCATAAGGTGCCCGAGGCAGCAATAGACCCATGGAGACAAGTCTGCTGGAGGACGATGTATTGAATCGGGACGCAATTTGAGTGATCCATCGTCATTAGGAGGCCCTGAACGTTACAATTCACTATCAGTTTTTCGTCCGATTCGAAAATCTTTGAGTCACAGCAGGCTTGCCATAAGGTGCCCGAGGCAGCAATAGACCCATGGAGACAAGTCTGCTGGAGGACGATGTATTGAATCGGGACGCAATTTGAGTGATCCATCGTCATTAGGTGGCCCTGAATGTTACAAATCACTATCAGTTTTTCGTCCGATTCGAAAATCTTTGACTCACAGCAGAACGGCCATAAGGTGCCCGAGGCAGCAATCGACCCATGGAGACAAGTCTGCTGGAGGACGATGTATTGAATCGGGACGCAATTTGAGTGATCCATCGTCATTAGGTGGCCCTGAAAGTTACAATTCACTATCAGTTTTTCGTCCGATTCGAAAATCTTTGACTCACAGCAGAACGGCCATAAGGTGCCCGAGGCAGCAATAGACCCATGAAGTCAAGTCTGCTGGAGGACGATGTATTGAATCAGGACGCAATTTGAGTGATCCATCGTCATTAGGTGGCCCTGAACGTTACAATTCACTATCAGTTTTTCGTCCCATTCGATAATCTAGACTCACAGCAGAACGGCCATAAGGTGCCCCAGGCAGCAATAGACCCATGGAGACAAGTCGGCTGGGGACGATGTATTGAATCGGGACGCAATTTGAGTGATCCATCGTCATTAGGTGGCCCTGAACGATACAATTCACTATCAGTTTTTCGTCCCATTCGATAATCTAGATTCACAGCAGAACGGCCATAAGGTGCCCGAGGCAGCAATAGACCCATGGAGTCAAATCGGCTGGAGGACGATGTATTGAATCGGGACGCAATTTGCGTTGTCCACGTCACTAGGTGGCCCTGAATGTTACATTTCACTATCAGTTTTTCGTCCGATTCGAAAATCTTTGACTCACAGCAGAACGGCCATTAGGTGCCCGAGGCAGCAATCGACCCATGGAGACAAGTCTGCTGGAGGACGATGTATTGAATCGGGACGCAATTTGAGTGATCCATCGTCATTAGGAGGCCCTGAACGTTACAATTCACTATCAGTTTTTCGTCCCATTCGATAATCTAGACTCACAGCAGAACGGCCATAAGGTGCCCGAGGCAGCAATAGACCCAAGGAGACAAGTCTGCTGGAGGACGATGTATTGTATCGGGACGCAATTTGAGTGATCCATCGTCATTAGGTGGCCCTGAAGGTTACAATTCACTATCGGTTTTTTGTCGCATTCGATAATCTAGACTCACAGCAGAACAGCCATAAGGTGCCCGAGGCAGCAATAGACCCATGGAGTCAAGTCAGCTGGAGTACGATGTATTCAATCGGGACGCAATTTGAGTGATCCATCGTCATTAGGTGGCCCTGAACGTTACAATTCACTATCAGTTTTTCGTCCGATTCGAAAATCTTTGACTCACAGCAGAACGGCCATAAGGTGCCCGAGGCAGCAATAAACGCATGGAGACAAGTCTGCTGGAGGACGATGTATTGAATCGGGACGCAATTTGAGTGTTCCATCGTCATTAGGAGGCCCTGAACGTTACAATTCACTATCAGTTTTTCGTCCGATTCGAAAATCTTTGAGTCACAGCAGGCCTGCCATAAGGTGCCCGAGGCAGCAATAGACCCATGAAGTCAAGTGTGCTGGAGGACGATGTATTGAATCGGGACGCAATTTGAGTGATCCATCGTCATTAGGTGGCCCTGAACGTTACAATTCACTATCAGTTTTTCATCCCATTCTATCATCTAGACTCACAGCAGAACGGCCATAAGGTGCCCGAGGCAGCAATAGACCCATGGAGACAAGTCGGCTGGTGACGATGTATTGAATCGGGACGCAATTTGAGTGATCCATCGTCATTAGGTGGCCCTGAACGTTTTAATTCACTATCTGTTTTTCGTCCCATTCGATAATCTAGATTCACAGCAGCACGGCCATAAGGTGCCCGGGGCAGCAATAGACCCATGGAGTCAACTCGGCTGGAGGACGATGAATTGAATCCGGACGCAATTTGAGTGGTCCATCGTCATTAGGTGGCCCTGAATGTTACAATTCACTATCAGTTTTTCTTCCGATTCGAAAATCTTTGACTCACAGCAGAACGGCCATTAGGTGCCCGAGGCAGCAATCGACCCATGGAGACAAGTCTGCTGGAGGACGATGTATTGAATCGGGACGCAATTTGAGTGATTCATCGTCATTAGGAGGCCCTGAACGTTATAATTCACTATCAGTTTTTCGTCCCATTCGATAATCTAGACTCACAGCAGAACGGCCATTAGGTGCCCGAGGCAGCAATAGACCCATGGAGTCAAGTCGGCTGGAGGACGATGTATTGAATCGGGACGCAATTTGAGTGATCCATCGTCATTAGGAGGCCCTGAACGTTACAATTTACTATCAGTTTTTCGTCCGATTCGAAAATCTTTGACTCACAGCAGAACGGCCATAAAGTGTCCGAGGCAGCAATAGACCCATGAAGTCAAGTCTGCTGGAGGACGATGTATTGAATCGGGACGCAATTTGAGTGATCCATCGTCATTAGGTGGCCCTGAATGTTACAAATCACTATCAGTTTTTCGTCCGATTCGAAAATCTTTGACTCACAGCAGAACGGCCATAAGGTGCCCGAGGCAGCATTCGACCCATGGAGACAAGTCTGCTGGAGGACGATGTATTGAATCGGGACGCAATTTGAGTGATCCATCGTCATTAGGTGGCCCTGAAAGTTACAATTCACTATCAGTTTTTCGTCCGATTCGAAAATCTTTGACTCACAGCAGAACGGCCATAAGGTGCCCGAGGCAGCAATAGACCCATGAAGTCAAGTCTGCTGGAGGACGATGTATTGAATCAGGACGCAATTTGAGTGATCCATCGTCATTAGGTGGCCCTGAACGTTACAATTCACTATCAGTTTTTCGTCCCATTCGATAATCTAGACTCACAGCAGAACGGCCATAAGGTGCCCCAGGCAGCAATAGACCCATGGAGACAAGTCGGCTGGGGACGATGTATTGAATCGGGACGCAATTTGAGTGATCCATCGTCATTAGGTGGCCCTGAACGATACAATTCACTATCAGTTTTTCGTCCCATTCGATAATCTAGATTCACAGCAGAACGGCCATAAGGTGCCCGAGGCAGCAATAGACCCATGGAGTCAAATCGGCTGGAGGACGATGTATTGAATCGGGACGCAATTTGCGTTGTCCACGTCACTAGGTGGCCCTGAATGTTACATTTCACTATCAGTTTTTCGTCCGATTCGAAAATCTTTGACTCACAGCAGAACGGCCATTAGGTGCCCGAGGCAGCAATCGACCCATGGAGACAAGTCTGCTGGAGGACGATGTATTGAATCGGGACGCAATTTGCGTTGTCCACGTCACTAGGTGGCCCTGAATGTTACATTTCACTATCAGTTTTTCGTCCGATTCGAAAATCTTTGACTCACAGCAGAACGGCCATTAGGTGCCCGAGGCAGCAATCGACCCATGGAGACAAGTCTGCTGGAGGACGATGTATTGAATCGGGACGCAATTTGAGTGATCCATCGTCATTAGGAGGCCCTGAACGTTACAATTCACTATCAGTTTTTCGTCCGATTCGAAAATCTTTGAGTCACAGCAGGCTTGCCATAAGGTGCCCGAGGCAGCAATAGACCCATGGAGACAAGTCTGCTGGAGGACGATGTATTGAATCGGGACGCAATTTGAGTGATCCATCGTCATTAGGTGGCCCTGAATGTTACAAATCACTATCAGTTTTTCGTCCGATTCGAAAATCTTTGACTCACAGCAGAACGGCCATAAGGTGCCCGAGGCAGCAATCGACCCATGGAGACAAGTCTGCTGGAGGACGATGTATTGAATCGGGACGCAATTTGAGTGATCCATCGTCATTAGGTGGCCCTGAAAGTTACAATTCACTATCAGTTTTTCGTCCGATTCGAAATTCTTTGACTCACAGCAGAACGGCCATAAGGTGCCCGAGGCAGCAATAGACCCATGAAGTCAAGTCTGCTGGAGGACGATGTATTGAATCAGGACGCAATTTGAGTGATCCATCGTCATTAGGTGGCCCTGAACGTTACAATTCACTATCAGTTTTTCGTCCCATTCGATAATCTAGACTCACAGCAGAACGGCCATAAGGTGCCCCAGGCAGCAATAGACCCATGGAGACAAGTCGGCTGGGGACGATGTATTGAATCGGGACGCAATTTGAGTGATCCATCGTCATTAGGTGGCCCTGAACGATACAATTCACTATCAGTTTTTCGTCCCATTCGATAATCTACATTCACAGCAGAACGGCCATAAGGTGCCCGAGGCAGCAATAGACCCATGGAGTCAAATCGGCTGGAGGACGATGTATTGAATCGGGACGCAATTTGCGTTGTCCACGTCACTAGGTGGCCCTGAATGTTACATTTCACTATCAGTTTTTCGTCCGATTCGAAAATCTTTGACTCACAGCAGAACGGCCATTAGGTGCCCGAGGCAGCAATCGACCCATGGAGACAAGTCTGCTGGAGGACGATGTATTGAATCGGGACGCAATTTGAGTGATCCATCGTCATTAGGAGGCCCTGAACGTTACAATTCACTATCAGTTTTTCGTCCCATTCGATAATCTAGACTCACAGCAGAACGGCCATAAGGTGCCCGAGGCAGCAATAGACCCAAGGAGACAAGTCTGCTGGAGGACGATGTATTGTATCGGGACGCAATTTGAGTGATCCATCGTCATTAGGTGGCCCTGAAGGTTACAATTCACTATCGGTTTTTTGTCGCATTCGATAATCTAGACTCACAGCAGAACAGCCATAAGGTGCCCGAGGCAGCAATAGACCCATGGAGTCAAGTCAGCTGGAGTACGATGTATTCAATCGGGACGCAATTTGAGTGATCCATCGTCATTAGGTGGCCCTGAACGTTACAATTCACTATCAGTTTTTCGTCCGATTCGAAAATCTTTGACTCACAGCAGAACGGCCATAAGGTGCCCGAGGCAGCAATAAACGCATGGAGACAAGTCTGCTGGAGGACGATGTATTGAATCGGGACGCAATTTGAGTGTTCCATCGTCATTAGGAGGCCCTGAACGTTACAATTCACTATCAGTTTTTCGTCCGATTCGAAAATCTTTGAGTCACAGCAGGCCTGCCATAAGGTGCCCGAGGCAGCAATAGACCCATGAAGTCAAGTGTGCTGGAGGACGATGTATTGAATCGGGACGCAATTTGAGTGATCCATCGTCATTAGGTGGCCCTGAACGTTACAATTCACTATCAGTTTTTCATCCCATTCTATCATCTAGACTCACAGCAGAACGGCCATAAGGTGCCCGAGGCAGCAATAGACCCATGGAGACAAGTCGGCTGGTGACGATGTATTGAATCGGGACGCAATTTGAGTGATCCATCGTCATTAGGTGGCCCTGAACGTTTTAATTCACTATCTGTTTTTCGTCCCATTCGATAATCTAGATTCACAGCAGCACGGCCATAAGGTGCCCGGGGCAGCAATAGACCCATGGAGTCAACTCGGCTGGAGGACGATGAATTGAATCCGGACGCAATTTGAGTGGTCCATCGTCATTAGGTGGCCCTGAATGTTACAATTCACTATCAGTTTTTCTTCCGATTCGAAAATCTTTGACTCACAGCAGAACGGCCATTAGGTGCCCGAGGCAGCAATCGACCCATGGAGACAAGTCTGCTGGAGGACGATGTATTGAATCGGGACGCAATTTGAGTGATTCATCGTCATTAGGAGGCCCTGAACGTTATAATTCACTATCAGTTTTTCGTCCCATTCGATAATCTAGACTCACAGCAGAACGGCCATTAGGTGCCCGAGGCAGCAATAGACCCATGGAGTCAAGTCGGCTGGAGGACGATGTATTGAATCGGGACGCAATTTGAGTGATCCATCGTCATTAGGAGGCCCTGAACGTTACAATTTACTATCAGTTTTTCGTCCGATTCGAAAATCTTTGACTCACAGCAGAACGGCCATAAAGTGTCCGAGGCAGCAATAGACCCATGAAGTCAAGTCTGCTGGAGGACGATGTATTGAATCGGGACGCAATTTGAGTGATCCATCGTCATTAGGTGGCCCTGAATGTTACAAATCACTATCAGTTTTTCGTCCGATTCGAAAATCTTTGACTCACAGCAGAACGGCCATAAGGTGCCCGAGGCAGCATTCGACCCATGGAGACAAGTCTGCTGGAGGACGATGTATTGAATCGGGACGCAATTTGAGTGATCCATCGTCATTAGGTGGCCCTGAAAGTTACAATTCACTATCAGTTTTTCGTCCGATTCGAAAATCTTTGACTTACAGCAGAACGGCCATAAGGTGCCCGAGGCAGCAATAGACCCATGAAGTCAAGTCTGCTGGAGGACGATGTATTGAATCGGGACGCAATTTGCGTGGTCCATCGTCATTAGGTTGCCCTGAATGTTACAATTCACTATCAGTTTTTCGTCCGATTCGAAAATCTTTGACTCACAGCAGAACGGCCATTAGGTGCCCGAGGCAGCTATCGACCCATGGAGACAAGTCTGCTGGAGGACGATGTATTGAATCGGGACGCAATTTGAGTGATCCATCGTCATTAGGAGGCCCTGAACGTTACAATTCACTATCAGTTTTTCGTCCCATTCGATAGTCTAGACTCACAGCAGAACGGCCATAAGGTGCCCGAGGCAGCAATAGACCCATGGAGTCAAGTCGGCTGTAGGACGATGTATTGAATCGGGACGCAATTTGAGTGATCCATCGTCATTAGGAGGCCCTGAACGTTACAATTCACTATCAGTTTTTCGTCCCATTCGATAAACTAGACTCAAAGCAGAACGGCCATAAGGTGCCCGAGGCAGCAATAGACCCATGGAGTCAAGTCGGCTGGAGGACGATGTATTGAATCGGGACGCAATTTGAGAGATCCATCGTCATTAGGTGGCTCTGAACGTCACTATCAGTTTTTCGTCCCATTCGATAATCTAGACTCACAGCAGAACGGCCATAAGGTGCCCGAGGCAGCAATAGTCGCATGGAGACAAGTCTGCTGGAGGACGATGTATTGAATCGGGACGCAATTTGAGTGTTCCATCGTCATTAGGAGGCCCTGAACGTTACAATTCACTATCAGTTTTTCGTCCGATTCGAAAATCTTTGAGTCACAGCAGGCCTGCCATAAGGTGCCCGAGGCAGCAATAGACCCATGGAGACAAGTCTGCTGGAGGACGATGTATTGAATCGGGACGCAATTTGAGTGATCCATCGTCATTAGGTGGCCCTGAACGTTACAATTCACTATCAGTTTTTCATCCCATTCTATAATCTAGACTCACAGCAGAACGGCCATAAGGTGCCCGAGGCAGCAATAGTCCCATGGAGTCAGGTCGGCTAGTGGACGATGTACTGAATCGGGACGCAATTTGTGTGGTCCATCGTCATTAGGTGGCCCTGAATGTTACAAATCACTATCAGTTTTTTGTCCCATTCGATAATCTAGACTCACAGCAGAACGGCCATAAGGGGCCCGAGGCAGCAATATACCCATGGAGTCAAGTCGGCTGGAGGACGATGTATTGAATCGGGACGCAATTTGAGTGATCCATCGTCATTAGGTGGCCCTGAACGTTACAATTCACTATCAGTTTTTCGTCCGATTCGAAAATCTTTGACTCACAGCAGAACGGCCATAAGGTGCCCGAGGCAGCAATAGACGCATGGAGACAAGTCTGCTGGAGGACGATGTATTGAATCGGGACGCAATTTTAGTGATCCATCGTCATTAGGTGGCCCTGAACGTTTTAATTCACTATCTGTTTTTCGTCCCATTCGATAATCTAGATTCACAGCAGAACGGCCATAAGGTGCCCGGGGCAGCAATAGACCCATGGAGTCAACTCGGCTGGAGGACGATGAATTGAATCGGGACGCAATTTGAGTGGTCCATCGTCATTAGGTGGCCCTGAGTGTTACAATTCACTAACAGTTTTTCGTCCGATTCGAAAATCTTTGACTCACAGCAGAACGGCCATTAGGTGCCCGAGGCAGCAATCGACCCATGGAGACAAGTCTGCTGGAGGACGATGTATTGAATCGGGACGCAATTTGAGTGATTCATCGTCATTAGGAGGCCCTGAACGTTATAATTCACTATCAGTTTTTCGTCCCATTCGATAATCTAGACTCACAGCAGAACGGCCATTAGGTGCCCGAGGCAGCAATAGACCCATGGAGTCAAGTCGGCTGGAGGACGATGTATTGAATCGGGACGCAATTTGAGTGATCCATCGTCATTAGGAGGCCCTGAACGTTACAATTTACTATCAGTTTTTCGTCCGATTCGAAAATCTTTGACTCACAGCAGAACGGCCATAAGGTGCCCGAGGCAGCAATAGACCCATGAAGTCAAGTCTGCTGGAGGACGATGTATTGAATCGGGACGCAATTTGAGTGATCCATCGTCATTAGGTGGCCCTGAATGTTACAAATCACTATCAGTTTTTCGTCCGATTCGAAAATCTTTGACTCACAGCAGAACGGCCATAAGGTGCCCGAGGCAGCATTCGACCCATGGAGACAAGTCTGCTGGAGGACGATGTATTGAATCGGGACGCAATTTGAGTGATCCATCGTCATTAGGTGGCCCTGAAAGTTACAATTCACTATCAGTTTTTCGTCCGATTCGAAAATCTTTGACTCACAGCAGAACGGCAATAAGGTGCCCGAGGCAGCAATAGACCCATGAAGTCAAGTCGGCTGTAGGACGATGTATTGAATCGGGACGCAATTTGAGTGATCCATCGTCATTAGGAGGCCCTGAACGTTACAATTCACTATCAGTTTTTCGTCCCATTCGAGAAAATAGACTCACAGCAGAACGGCCATAAGGTGCCCGAGGCAGCAATAGACCCATGGAGTCAAGTCGGCTGGAGGACGATGTATTGAATCGGGACGCAATTTGAGAGATCCATCGTCATTAGGTGGCTCTGAACGTTACAATTCACTATCAGTTTTTCGTCCCATTCGATAATCTAGACTCACAGCAGAACGGCCATAAGGTGCCCGAGGCAGCAATAGTCGCATGGAGACAAGTCTGCTGGAGGACGATGTATTGAATCGGGACGCAATTTGAGTGTTCCATCGTCATTAGGAGGCCCTGAACGTTACAATTCACTATCAGTTTTTCGTCCGATTCGAAAATCTTTGAGTCACAGCAGGCCTGCCATAAGGTGCCCGAGGCAGCAATAGACCCATGGAGACAAGTCTGCTGGAGGACGATGTATTGAATCGGGACGCAATTTGAGTGATCCATCGTCATTAGGTGGCCCTGAACGTTACAATTCACTATTAGTTTTTCATCCCATTCTATAATCTAGACTCACAGCAGAACGGCCATAAGGTGCCCGAGGCAGCAATCGACCCATGGAGTCAAGTCTGCTGGAGGACGATGTATTGAATCGGGACGCAATTTGAGTGATCCACCGTCATTAGGTGGCCCTGAAAGTTACAATTCACTATCAGTTTTTCGTCCGATTCGAAAATCTTTGAGTCACAGCAGAACGGCCATAAGGTGCCCGAGGCAGCAATAGACCCATGAAGTCAAGTCTGCTGGAGGACGATGTATTGAATCAGGACGCAATTTGAGTGATCCATCGTCATTAGGTGGCCCTGAACGTTACAATTCACTATCAGTTTTTCGTCCCATTCGATAATCTAGACTCACAGCAGAACGGCCATAAGGTGCCCGAGGCAGCAATAGACCCATGGAGACAAGTCGGCTGGGGACGATGTATTGAATCGGGACGCAATTTGAGTGATCCATCGTCATTAGGTGGCCCTGAACGTTACAATTCACTATCAGTTTTTCGTCCGATTCGAAAATCTTTGACTCACAGCAGAACGGCCATAAGGTGCCCGAGGCAGCAATCGACCCATGGAGTCAAGTCTGCTGGAGGACGATGTATTGAATCGGGACGCAATTTGAGTGATCCATCGTCATTAGGTGGCCCTGAAAGTTACAATTCACTATCAGTTTTTCGTCCGATTCGAAAATCTTTGAGTCACAGCAGAACGGCCATAAGGTGCCCGAGGCAGCAATAGACCCATGAAGTCAAGTCTGCTGGAGGACGATGTATTGAATCAGGACGCAATTTGAGTGATCCATCGTCATTAGGTGGCCCTGAACGTTACAATTCACTATCAGTTTTTCGTCCCATTCGATAATCTAGACTCACAGCAGAACGGCCATAAGGTGCCCGAGGCAGCAATAGACCCATGGAGACAAGTCGGCTTGGGACGATGTATTGAATCGGGACGCAATTTGAGTGATCCATCGTCATTAGGTGGCCCTGAACGTTACAATTCACTATCAGTTTTTCGTCCGATTCGAAAATCTTTGAGTCACAGCAGGCCTGCCATAAGGTGCACGAGGCAGCAATAGACCCATGAAGTCAAGTCTGCTGGAGGACGATGTATTGAATCGGGACGCAATTTGAGTGATCCATCGTCATTAGGTGGCCCTGAACGTTACAATTCACTATCAGTTTTTCATCCCATTCTATCATCTAGACTCACAGCAGAACGGCCATAAGGTGCCCGAGGCAGCAATAGACCCATGGAGACAAGTCTGCTGGAGGACGATGTATTGAATCGGGACGCAATTTGAGTGATCCATCGTCATTAGGAGGCCCTGAACGTTACAATTCACTATCAGTTTTTCGTCCGATTCGAAAATCTTTGAGTCACAGCAGGCTTGCCATAAGGTGCCCGAGGCAGCAATAGACCCATGGAGACAAGTCTGCTGGAGGACGATGTATTGAATCGGGACGCAATTTGAGTGATCCATCGTCATTAGGTGGCCCTGAATGTTACAAATCACTATCAGTTTTTCGTCCGATTCGAAAATCTTTGACTCACAGCAGAACGGCCATAAGGTGCCCGAGGCAGCAATCGACCCATGGAGACAAGTCTGCTGGAGGACGATGTATTGAATCGGGACGCAATTTGAGTGATCCATCGTCATTAGGTGGCCCTGAAAGTTACAATTCACTATCAGTTTTTCGTCCGATTCGAAAATCTTTGACTCACAGCAGAACGGCCATAAGGTGCCCGAGGCAGCAATAGACCCATGAAGTCAAGTCTGCTGGAGGACGATGTATTGAATCAGGACGCAATTTGAGTGATCCATCGTCATTAGGTGGCCCTGAACGTTACAATTCACTATCAGTTTTTCGTCCCATTCGATAATCTAGACTCACAGCAGAACGGCCATAAGGTGCCCCAGGCAGCAATAGACCCATGGAGACAAGTCGGCTGGGGACGATGTATTGAATCGGGACGCAATTTGAGTGATCCATCGTCATTAGGTGGCCCTGAACGATACAATTCACTATCAGTTTTTCGTCCCATTCGATAATCTAGATTCACAGCAGAACGGCCATAAGGTGCCCGAGGCAGCAATAGACCCATGGAGTCAAATCGGCTGGAGGACGATGTATTGAATCGGGACGCAATTTGCGTTGTCCACGTCACTAGGTGGCCCTGAATGTTACATTTCACTATCAGTTTTTCGTCCGATTCGAAAATCTTTGACTCACAGCAGAACGGCCATTAGGTGCCCGAGGCAGCAATCGACCCATGGAGACAAGTCTGCTGGAGGACGATGTATTGAATCGGGACGCAATTTGAGTGATCCATCGTCATTAGGAGGCCCTGAACGTTACAATTCACTATCAGTTTTTCGTCCCATTCGATAATCTAGACTCACAGCAGAACGGCCATAAGGTGCCCGAGGCAGCAATAGACCCAAGGAGACAAGTCTGCTGGAGGACGATGTATTGTATCGGGACGCAATTTGAGTGATCCATCGTCATTAGGTGGCCCTGAAGGTTACAATTCACTATCGGTTTTTTGTCCCATTCGATAATCTAGACTCACAGCAGAACAGCCATAAGGTGCCCGAGGCAGCAATAGACCCATGGAGTCAAGTCAGCTGGAGTACGATGTATTGAATCGGGACGCAATTTGAGTGATCCATCGTCATTAGGTGGCCCTGAACGTTACAATTCACTATCAGTTTTTCGTCCGATTCGAAAATCTTTGACTCACAGCAGAACGGCCATAAGGTGCCCGAGGCAGCAATAAACGCATGGAGACAAGTCTGCTGGAGGACGATGTATTGAATCGGGACGCAATTTGAGTGTTCCATCGTCATTAGGAGGCCCTGAACGTTACAATTCACTATCAGTTTTTCGTCCGATTCGAAAATCTTTGAGTCACAGCAGGCCTGCCATAAGGTGCCCGAGGCAGCAATAGACCCATGAAGTCAAGTGTGCTGGAGGACGATGTATTGAATCGGGACGCAATTTGAGTGATCCATCGTCATTAGGTGGCCCTGAACGTTACAATTCACTATCAGTTTTTCATCCCATTCTATCATCTAGACTCACAGTAGAACGGCCATTAGGTGCCCGAGGCAGCAATAGACCCATGGAGACAAGTCGGCTGGTGACGATGTATTGAATCGGGACGCAATTTTAGTGATCCATCGTCATTAGGTGGCCCTGAACGTTTTAATTCACTGTCTGTTTCTCGTCCCATTCGATAATCTAGATTCACAGCAGAACGGCCATAAGGTACCCGGGGCAGCAATAGACCCATGGAGTCAACTCGGCTGGAGGACGATGAATTGAATCGGGACGCAATTTGAGTGGTCCATCGTCATTAGGTGGCCCTGAATGTTACAACTCACTATCAGTTTTTCGTCCGATTCGAAAATCTTTGACTCACAGCAGAACGGCCATTAGGTGCCCGAGGCAGCAATCGACCCATGGAGACAAGTCTGCTGGAGGACGATGTATTGAATCGGGACGCAATTTGAGTGATTCATCGTCATTAGGAGGCCCTGAACGTTATAATTCACTATCAGTTTTTCGTCCCATTCGATAATCTAGACTTACAGCAGAACGGCCATTAGGTGCCCGAGGCAGCAATAGACCCATGGAGTCAAGTCGGCTGGAGGACGATGTATTGAATCGGGACGCAATTTGAGTGATCCATCGTCATTAGGAGGCCCTGAACGTTACAATTTACTATCAGTTTTTCGTCCGATTCGAAAATCTTTGACTCACAGCAGAACGGCCATAAGGTGCCCGAGGCAGCAATAGACCCATGAAGTCAAGTCTGCTGGAGGACGATGTATTGAATCGGGACGCAATTTGAGTGATCCATCGTCATTAGGTGGCCCTGAATGTTACAAATCACTATCAGTTTTTCGTCCGATTCGAAAATCTTTGACTCACAGCAGAACGGCCATAAGGTGCCCGAGGCAGCATTCGACCCATGGAGACAAGTCTGCTGGAGGACGATGTATTGAATCGGGACGCAATTTGAGTGATCCATCGTCATTAGGTGGCCCTGAAAGTTACAATGCACTATCAGTTTTTCGTCCGATTCGAAAATATTTGACTCACAGCAGAACGGCCATAAGGTGCACGAGGCAGCAATAGACCCATGAAGTCAAGTCTGCTGGAGGACGATGTATTGAATCAGGACGCAATTTGAGTGATCCATCGTCATTAGGTGGCCCTGAAAGTTACAATTCACTATCAGTTTTTCGTCCGATTCGAAAATCTTTGAATCACAGCTGAACGGCCATTAAGTGCCCGAGGCAGAAATCGACCCATGGAGACAAGTCTGCTGGAGGACGATGTATTGAATCGCGACGCAATTTGCGTGGTCCATCGTCATTAGGTGGCCCTGAATGTTACAATTCACTATCAGTTTTTCGTCCGATTCGAAAATCTTTGACTCACAGCAGAACGGCCATTAGGTGCCCGAGGCAGCAATCGACCCATGGAGACAAGTCTGCTGGAGGACGATGTATTGAATCGGGACGCAATTTGAGTGATCCATCGTCATTAGGAGGCCCTGAACGTTACAATTCACTATCAGTTTTTCGTCCCATTCGATAAACTAGACTCACAGCAGAACGGCCATAAGGTGCCCGAGGCAGCAATAGACCCATGGAGTCAAGTCGGCTGGAGGACGATGTATTGAATCGGGACGCAATTTGAGAGATCCATCGTCATTAGGTGGCTCTGAACGTTACAATTCACTATCAGTTTTTCGTCCCATTCGATAATCTAGACTCACAGCTGAACGGCCATAAGGTGCCCGAGGCAGCAATAGACCCATGGAGACAAGTCTGCTGGAGGACGATGTATTGAATCGGGACGCAATTTGAGTGATCCATCGTCATTAGGAGGCCCTGAACGTTACAATTCACTATCAGTTTTTTGTCCCATTCGATAATCTAGACTCACAGCAGAACGGCCATAAGGTGGCCGAGGCAGCAATAGACCCATGGAGTCAATACGGTTGGAGGACGATGTATTGAATCGGGACGCAATTTGAGTGATCCAGCGTCATTAGGTGGCCCTGAACGTTACAATTCACTATTAGTTTTTCGTCGGATTCGAAAATCTTTGACTCACAGCAGAACGGCCATAAGGTGTCCGAGGCAGCAATAGTCGCATGGAGACAAGTCTGCTGGAGGACGATGTATTGAATCGGAACGCAATTTGAGTGTTCCATCGTCATTAGGAGGCCCTGAACGTTACAATTCACTATCAGTTTTTCGTCCGATTCGAAAATCTTTGAGTCACAGCAGGCCTGCCATAAGGTGCCCGAGGCAGCAATAGACCCATGGAGACAAGTCTGCTGGAGGACGATGTATTGAATCGGGACGCAATTTGAGTGATCCATCGTCATTAGGTGGCCCTGAACGTTACAATTCACTATCAGTTTTTCATCCCATTCTATAATCTAGACTCACAGCAGAACGGCCATAAGGTGCCCGAGGCAGCAATAGTCCCATGGAGTCAGGTCGGCTAGTGGACGATGTACTGAATCGGGACGCAATTTGTGTGGTTCATCGTCATTAGGTGGCCCTGAATGTTACAAATCACTATCAGTTTTTTTCCCATTCGATAATCTAGACTCACAGCAGAACGGCCATAAGGGGCCCGAGGCAGCATTATACCCATGGAGTAATGTCGGCTGGAGGACGATGTATTGAATCGGGACGCAATTTGAGTGATCCATCGTCATTAGGTGGCCCTGAACGTTACAATTCACTATCAGTTTTTCGTCCGATTCGAAAATCTTTGACTCACAGCAGAACGGCCATAAGGTGCCCGAGGCAGCAATAGACGCATGGAGACAAGTCTGCTGGAGGACGATGTATTGAATCGGGACGCAATTTGAGTGATCCATCGTCATTAGGAGGCTCTGAACGTTACAATTCACTATCAGTTTTTCGTCCGATTCGAAAATCTTTGACTCACAGCAGAACGGCCATAAGGTGCCCGAGGCAGCAATCGACCCATGGAGTCAAGTCTGCTGGAGGACGATGTATTGAATCGGGACGCAATTTGAGTGATCCACCGTCATTAGGTGGCCCTGAAAGTTACAATTCACTATCAGTTTTTCGTCCGATTCGAAAATCTTTGAGTCACAGCAGAACGGCCATAAGGTGCCCGAGGCAGCAATAGACCCATGAAGTCAAGTGTGCTGGAGGACGATGTATTGAATCAGGACGCAATTTGAGTGATCCATCGTCATTAGGTGGCCCTGAACGTTACAATTCACTATCAGTTTTTCGTCCCATTCGATAATCTAGACTCACAGCAGAACGGCCATAAGGTGCCCGAGGCAGCAATAGACCCATGGAGACAAGTCGGCTGGGGACGATGTATTGAATCGGGACGCAATTTGAGTGATCCATCGTCATTAGGTGGCCCTGAACGTTACAATTCACTATCAGTTTTTCGTCCGATTCGAAAATCTTTGACTCACAGCAGAACGGCCATAAGGTGCCCGAGGCACCACTCGACCCATGGAGTCAAGTCTGCTGGAGGACGATGTATTGAATCGGGACGCAATTTGAGTGATCCATCGTCATTAGGTGGCCCTGAACGTTACAATTCACTATCAGTTTTTCGTCCGATTCGAAAATCTTTGAGTCACAGCAGGCCTGCCATAAGGTGCCCGAGGCAGCAATAGACCCATGAAGTCAAGTCTGCTGGAGGACGATGTATTGAATCGGGACGCAATTTGAGTGATCCATCGTCATTAGGTGGCCCTGAACGTTACAATTCACTATCAGTTTTTCATCCCATTCTATCATCTAGACTCACAGCAGAACGGCCATAAGGTGCCCGAGGCAGCAATAGACCCATGGAGACAAGTCGGCTGGTGACGATGTATTGAATCGGGACGCAATTTTAGTGATCCATCGTCATTAGGTGGCCCTGAACGTTTTAATTCACTATCAGTTTTTCGTCCCATTCGATAATCTAGATTCACAGCAGAACGGCCATAAGGTGCCCGGGGCAGCAATAGACCCATGGAGTCAACTCAACTGGAGGACGATGAATTGAATCGGGACGCAATTTGCGAGGTCCATCGTCATTAGGTGGCCCTGAATGTTACAATTCACTATCAGTTTTTCGTCCGATTCGAAAATCTTTGACTCACAGCAGAACGGCCATTAGGTGCCCGAGGCAGCAATCGACCCATGGAGACAAGTCTGCTGGAGAACGATTTATTGAATCGGGACGCAATTTGAGTGATCCATCGTCATTAGGAGGCCCTGAACGTTATAATTCACTATCAGTTTTTCGTCCCATTCGATAATCTAGACTCACAGCAGAACGGCCATAAGGTGCCCGAGGCAGCAATAGACCCATGGAGTCAAGTCGGCTGGAGGACGATGTATTGAATCGGGACGCAATTTGAGTGATCCATCGTCATTAGGTGGCCCTGAACGTTACAATTCACTATCAGTTTTTCGTCCCATTCGATAATCTAGACTCACAGCAGAACGGCCATAAGGTGAACGAGGCAGCAATAGACCCATGGAGACAAGTCGGCTGGAGGACGATGTATTGAATCGGGACGCAATTTGAGTGTTCCATCGTCATTAGGAGGCCCTGAACGTTACAATTCAATATCAGTTTTTCGTCCGATTCGAAAATCTTTGAGTCACAGCTGAACGGCCATAAGGTGCCCGAGGCTGCAATAGACCCATGGAGACAGTCTGCTGGAGTACAATGTATTGAATCGGGACGCAATTTGAGTGATCCATCGTCATTAGGTGGCCCTGAAAGTTACAATTCACTATCAGTTTTTCGTCCGATTCGAAAATCTTTGACTCACAGCAGAACGGCCATAAGGTGCCCGAGGCAGCAATAGACCCATGAAGTCAAGTCTGCTGGAGGACGATGTATTGAATCGGGACGCAATTTGAGTGATCCATCGTCATTAGGTGGCCCTGAACGTTACAATTCACTATCAGTTTTTCGTCCCATTCGATAATCTAGACTCACAGCAGAACGGCCATAAGGTGAACGAGGCAGCAATAGACCCATGGAGACAAGTCGGCTGGAGGACGATGTATTGAATCGGGACGCAATTTGAGTGTTCCATCGTCATTAGGAGGCCCTGAACGTTACAATTCACTATCAGTTTTTCGTCCGATTTGAAAATCTTTGACTCACAGCAGAACGGCCATAAGGTGCCCGAGGCAGCAATCGACCCATGGAGACAAGTCTGCTGGAGGACGATGTATTGAATCGGGACGCAATTTGAGTGATCCATCGTCATTAGGTGGCCCTGAAAGTTACAATTCACTATCAGTTTTTCGTCCGATTCGAAAATCTTTGACTCACAGCAGAACGGCCATAAGGTGCCCGAGGCAGCAATAGACCCATGAAGTCAAGTCTGCTGGAGGACGATGTATTGAATCAGGACGCAATTTGAGTGATCCATCGTCATTAGGTGGCCCTGAACGTTACAATTCACTATCAGTTTTTCGTCCCATTCGATAATCTAGAATCACAGCAGAACGGCCATAAGGTGCCCGAGGCAGTAGTAGACCCATGGAGACAAGTCGGCTGGGGACGATGTATTGAATCGGGACGCAATTAGAGTGATCCATCGTCATTAGGTGGCCCTGAACGTTACAATTCACTATCAGTTTTTCGTCCCATTCGATAATCTAGATTCACAGCAGAACGGCCATAAGGTGCCCGAGGCAGCAATAGACCCATGGAGTCAACTCGGCTGGAGGACGATGTATTGAATCGGGACGCAATTTGCGTGGTCCATCGTCATTAGGTGGCCCTGAATGTTACAATTCACTATCAGTTTTTCGTCCGATTCGAAAATCTTTGACTCACAGCAGAACGGCTATTAAGTGCCCGAGGCAGCAATCGACCCATGGAGACAAGTCTGCTGGAGGACGATGTATTGAATCGGGACGCAATTTGAGTGATCCATCGTCATTAGGAGGCCCTGAACGTTACAATTCACTATCAGTTTTTCGTCCCATTCGATAATCTAGACTCACAGCAGAACGGCCATAAGGTGCCCGAGGCAGCAATAGTCCCATGGAGTCAAGTCGGCTGGGGACGATGTATTGAATCGGGACGCAATTTGAGTGATCCATCGTCATTAGGTGGCCCAGAACGTTACAATTCATTATCAGTTTTTCGTCCCATTCGATAATCTAGATTCACAGCAGAACGGCCATAAGGTGCCCGAGGCAGCAATAGACCCATGGAGTCAACTCGGCTGGAGGACGATGTATTGAATCGGGACGCAATTTGCGTGGTCCATCGTCATTAGGTGGCCCTGGATGTTACAATTCACTATCAGTTTTTCGTCCGATTCGAAAATCTTTGACTCACAGCA
This sequence comes from Schistocerca cancellata, assembly GCF_023864275.1. Classification (NCBI taxonomy): domain Eukaryota; kingdom Metazoa; phylum Arthropoda; class Insecta; order Orthoptera; family Acrididae; genus Schistocerca; species Schistocerca cancellata. Next base: position 843,515,984 of record NC_064630.1, read on the forward strand.
GAACGGCCATTAGGTGCCCGAGGCAGCAATCGACCCATGGAGACAAGTCTGCTGGAGGACGATGTATTGAATCGGGACGCAATTTGAGTGATCCATCGTCATTAGGAGGCCCTGAACGTTACAATTCACTATCAGTTTTTCGTCCCATTCGATAGTCTAGACTCACAGCAGAACGGCCATAAGGTGCCCGAGGCAGCAATAGACCCATGGAGTCAAGTCGGCTGGAGGACGATGTATTGAATCGGGACGCAATTTGAGTGATCCATCGTCATTAGGAGGCCCTGAACGTTACAATTCACTATCAGTTTTTCGTCCCATTCGATAAACTAGACTCACAGCAGAACGGCCATAAGGTGCCCGAGGCAGCAATAGACCCATGGAGTCAAGTCGGCTGGTGGACGATGTATTGAATCGGGACGCAATTTGAGAGATCCATCGTCATTAGGTGGCCCTGAACGTTACAATTCACTATCAGTTTTTCGTCCCATTCGATAATCTAGACTCACAGCAGAACGGCCATAAGGTGCCCGAGGCAGCAATAGACCCATGGAGACAAGTCTGCTGGAGGACGATGTATTGAATCGGGACGCAATTTGAGTGATCCAACGTCATTAGGAGGCCCTGAACGTTACAATTCACTATCAGTTTTTCGTCCGATTCGAAAATCTTTGACTCACAGCAGAACGGCCATAAGGTGCCCGAGGCAGCAATAGTCACATGGAGACAAGTTTGCTGGAGGACGATGTATTGAATCGGGACGCAATTTGAGTGTTCCATCGTCATTAGGAGGCCCTGAACGTTACAATTCACTATCAGTTTTTCGTCCGATTCGAAAATCTTTGAGTCACAGCAGGCCTGCCATAAGGTGCCCGAGGCAGCAATAGACCCATGGAGACAAGTCTGCTGGAGGACGATGTATTCAATCGGGACGCAATTTGAGTGATCCATCCTCATTAGGTGGCCCTGATTGTTACAATTCACTATCAGTTTTTCATCCCATTCTATAATCTAGACTCACAGCAGAACGGCCATAAGGTGCCCGAGGCAGCAATAGTCCCATGGAGTCAGGTCGGCTAGTGGACGATGTACTGAATCGGGACGCAATTTGTGTGGTCCATCGTCATTAGGTGGACCTGAATTTTACAAATCACTATCAGTTTTTTGTCCCATTCGATAATCTAGACTCACAGCAGAACGGCCATAAGGGGCCCGAGGCAGCAATAGACCCATGGAGTCAAGTCGGCTGGAGGACGATGTACTGAATCGGGACGCAATTTGTGTGGTCCATCGTCATTAGGTGGCCCTGAATGTTACAAATCACTATCAGTTTTTCGTCCGATTCGAAAATCTTTGACTCACAGCAGAACGGCCATAAGGTGCCCGAGGCAGCAATCGACCCATGGAGTCAAGTCTGCTGGAGGACGATGTATTGAATCGGGACGCAATTTGAGTGATCCATCGTCATTAGGAGGCCCTGAACGTTACAATTCACTATCAGTTTTTTGTCCCATTCGATAATCTAGACTCACAGCAGAACGGCCATAAGGTGGCCGAGGCAGCAATAGACCCATGGAGTCAATACGGTTGGAGGACGATGTATTGAATCGGGACGCAATTTGAGTGATCCAGCGTCATTAGGTGGCCCTGAACGTTACAATTCACTATCAGTTTTTCGTCGGATTCGAAAATCTTTGACTCACAGCAGAACGGCCATAAGGTGTCCGAGGCAGCAATAGTCGCATGGAGACAAGTCTGCTGGAGGACGATGTATTGAATCGGAACGCAATTTGAGTGTTCCATCGTCATTAGGAGGCCCTGAACGTTACAATTCACTATCAGTTTTTCGTCCGATTCGAAAATCTTTGAGTCACAGCAGGCCTGCCATAAGGTGCCCGAGGCAGCAATAGACCCATGGAGACAAGTCTGCTGGAGGACGATGTATTGAATCGGGACGCAATTTGAGTGATCCATCGTCATTAGGTGGCCCTGAACGTTACAATTCACTATCAGTTTTTCATCCCATTCTATAATCTAGACTCACAGCAGAACGGCCATAAGGTGCCCGAGGCAGCAATAGTCCCATGGAGTCAGGTCGGCTAGTGGACGATGTACTGAATCGGGACGCAATTTGTGTGGTCCATCGTCATTAGGTGGCCCTGAATGTTACAAATCACTATCAGTTTTTTTCCCATTCGATAATCTAGACTCACAGCAGAACGGCCATAAGGGGCCCGAGGCAGCATTATACCCATGGAGTCAAGTCGGCTGGAGGACGATGTATTGAATCGGGACGCAATTTGAGTGATCCATCGTCATTAGGTGGCCCTGAACGTTACAATTCACTATCAGTTTTTCGTCCGATTCGAAAATCTTTGACTCACAGCAGAACGGCCATAAGGTGCCCGAGGCAGCAATAGACGCATGGAGACAAGTCTGCTGGAGGACGATGTATTGAATCGGGACGCAATTTGAGTGATCCATCGTCATTAGGAGGCCCTGAACGTTACAATACACTATCAGTTTTTCGTCCGATTCGAAAATCTTTGACTCACAGCAGAACGGCCATAAGGTGCCCGAGGCAGCAATCGACCCATGGAGTCAAGTCTGCTGGAGGACGATGTATTGAATCGGGACGCAATTTGAGTGATCCACCGTCATTAGGTGGCCGTGAAAGTTACAATTCACTATCAGTTTTTCGTCCGATTCGAAAATCTTTGAGTCACAGCAGAACGGCCATAAGGTGCCCGAGGCAGCAATAGACCCATGAAGTCAAGTCTGCTGGAGGACGATGTATTGAATCAGGACGCAATTTGAGTGATCCATCGTCATTAGGTGGCCCTGAACGTTACAATTCACTATCAGTTTTTCGTCCCATTCGATAATCTAGACTCACAGCAGAACGGCCATAAGGTGCCCGAGGCAGCAATAGACCCATGGAGACAAGTCGGCTGGGGACGATGTATTGAATCGGGACGCAATTTGAGTGATCCATCGTCATTAGGTGGCCCTGAACGTTACAATTCACTATCAGTTTTTCGTCCGATTCGAAAATCTTTGACTCACAGCAGAACGGCCATAAGGTGCCCGAGGCAGCACTCGACCCATGGAGTCAAGTCTGCTGGAGGACGATGTATTGAATTGGGACGCAATTTGAGTGATCCATCGTCATTAGGTGGCCCTGAACGTTACAATTCACTATCAGTTTTTCGTCCGATTCGAAAATCTTTGAGTCACAGCAGGCCTGCCATAAGGTGCCCGAGGCAGCAATAGACCCATGAAGTCAAGTCTGCTGGAGGACGATGTATTGAATCGGGACGCAATTTGAGTGATCCATCGTCATTAGGTGGCCCTGAACGTTACAATTCACTATCAGTTTTTCATCCCATTCTATCATCTAGACTCACAGCAGAACGGCCATAAGGTGCCCGAGGCAGCAATAGACCCATGGAGACAAGTCGGCTGGTGACGATGTATTGAATCGGGACGCAATTTTAGTGATCCATCGTCATTAGGTGGCCCTGAACGTTTTAATTCACTATCAGTTTTTCGTCCCATTCGATAATCTAGATTCACAGCAGAACGGCCATAAGGTGCCCGGGGCAGCAATAGACCCATGGAGTCAACTCAACTGGAGGACGATGAATTGAATCGGGACGCAATTTGCGTGGTCCATCGTCATTAGGTGGCCCTGAATGTTACAATTCACTATCAGTTTTTCGTCCGATTCGAAAATCTTTGACTCACAGCAGAACGGCCATTAGGTGCCCGAGGCAGCAATCGACCCATGGAGACAAGTCTGCTGGAGAACGATGTATTGAATCGGGACGCAATTTGAGTGATCCATCGTCATTAGGAGGCCCTGAACGTTATAATTCACTATCAGTTTTTCGTCCCATTCGATAATCTAGACTCACAGCAGAACGGCCATAAGGTGCCCGAGGCAGCAATAGACCCATGGAGTCAAGTCGGCTGGAGGACGATGTATTGAATCGGGACGCAATTTGAGTGATCCATCGTCATTAGGTGGCCCTGAACGTTACAATTCACTATCAGTTTTTCGTCCCATTCGATAATCTAGACTCACAGCAGAACGGCCATAAGGTGAACGAGGCAGCAATAGACCCATGGAGACAAGTCGGCTGGAGGACGATGTATTGAATCGGGACGCAATTTGAGTGTTCCATCGTCATTAGGAGGCCCTGAACGTTACAATTCAATATCAGTTTTTCGTCCGATTCGAAAATCTTTGAGTCACAGCTGAACGGCCATAAGGTGCCCGAGGCTGCAATAGACCCATGGAGACAGTCTGCTGGAGTACAATGTATTGAATCGGGACGCAATTTGAGTGATCCATCGTCATTAGGTGGCCCTGAAAGTTACAATTCACTATCAGTTTTTCGTCCGATTCGAAAATCTTTGACTCACAGCAGAACGGCCATAAGGTGCCCGAGGCAGCAATAGACCCATGAAGTCAAGTCTGCTGGAGGACGATGTATTGAATCGGGACGCAATTTGCGTGATCCATCGTAATTAGGTGGCCCTGAATGTTACAAATCACTATCAGTTTTTCGTCCGATTTGAAAATCTTTGACTCACAGCAGAACGGCCATAAGGTGCCCGAGGCAGCAATCGACCCATGGAGACAAGTCTGCTGGAGGACGATGTATTGAATCGGGACGCAATTTGAGTGATCCATCGTCATTAGGTGGCCCTGAAAGTTACAATTCACTATCAGTTTTTCGTCCGATTCGAAAATCTTTGACTCACAGCAGAACGGCCATAAGGTGCCCGAGGCAGCAATAGACCCATGAAGTCAAGTCTGCTGGTGGACGATGTATTGAATCAGGACGCAATTTGAGTGATCCATCGTCATTAGGTGGCCCTGAACGTTACAATTCACTATCAGTTTTTCGTCCCATTCGATAATCTAGAATCACAGCAGAACGGCCATAAGGTGCCCGAGGCAGCAGTAGACCCATGGAGACAAGTCGGCTGGGGACGATGTATTGAATCGGGACGCAATTTGAGTGATCCATCGTCATTAGGTGGCCCTGAACGTTACAATTCACTATCAGTTTTTCGTCCCATTCGATAATCTAGATTCACAGCAGAACGGCCATAAGGTGCCCGAGGCAGCAATAGACCCATGGAGTCAACTCGGCTGGAGGACGATGTATTGAATCGGGACGCAATTTGCGTGGTCCATCGTCATTAGGTGGCCCTGAATGTTACAATTCACTATCAGTTTTTCGTCCGATTCGAAAATCTTTGACTCACAGCAGAACGGCTATTAAGTGCCCGAGGCAGCAATCGACCCATGGAGACAAGTCTGCTGGAGGACGATGTATTGAATCGGGACGCAATTTGAGTGATCCATCGTCATTAGGAGGCCCTGAACGTTACAATTCACTATCAGTTTTTCGTCCCATTCGATAATCTAGACTCACAGCAGAACGGCCATAAGGTGCCCGAGGCAGCAATAGTCCCATGGAGTCAAGTCGGCTGGGAACGATGTATTGAATCGGGACGCAATTTGAGTGATCCATCGTCATTAGGTGGCCCAGAACGTTACAATTCATTATCAGTTTTTCGTCCCATTCGATAATCTAGATTCACAGCAGAACGGCCATAAGGTGCCCGAGGCAGCAATAGACCCATGGAGTCAACTCGGCTGGAGGACGATGTATTGAATCGGGACGCAATTTGCGTGGTCCATCGTCATTAGGTGGCCCTGGATGTTACAATTCACTATCAGTTTTTCGTCCGATTCGAAAATCTTTGACTCACAGCAGAACGGCCATTAGGTGCCCGAGGCAGCAATCGACCCATGGAGACAAGTCTGCTGGAGGACGATGTATTGAATCGGGACGCAATTTGAGTGATCCATCGTCATTAGGAGGCCCTGAACGTTACAATTCACTATCAGTTTTTCGTCCCATTCGATAGTCTAGACTCACAGCAGAACGGACATAAGGTGCCCGAGGCAGCAATAGACCCATGGAGTCAAGTCGGCTGGAGGACGATGTATTGAATCGGGACGCAATTTGAGTGATCCATCGTCATTAGGAGGCCCTGAACGTTACAATTCACTATCAGTTTTTCGTCCCATTCGATAAACTAGACTCACAGCAGAACGGCCATAAGGTGCCCGAGGCAGCAATAGTCACATGGAGACAAGTCTGCTGGAGGACGATGTATTGAATCGGGACGCAATTTGAGTGTTCCATCGTCATTAGGAGGCCCTGAACGTTACAATTCACTATCAGTTTTTCGTCCGATTCGAAAATCTTTGAGTCACAGCAGGCCTGCCATAAGGTGCCCGAGGCAGCAATAGACCCATGGAGACAAGTCTGCTGGAGGACGATGTATTCAATCGGGACGCAATTTGAGTGATCCATCCTCATTAGGTGGCCCTGATTGTTACAATTCACTATCAGTTTTTCATCCCATTCTATAATCTAGACTCACAGCAGAACGGCCATAAGGTGCCCGAGGCAGCAATAGTCCCATGGAGTCAGGTCGGCTAGTGGACGATGTACTGAATCGGGACGCAATTTGTGTGGTCCATCGTCATTAGGTGGACCTGAATTTTACAAATCACTATCAGTTTTTTGTCCCATTCGATAATCTAGACTCACAGCAGAACGGCCATAAGGGGCCCGAGGCAGCAATAGACCCATGGAGTCAAGTCGGCTGGAGGACGATGTACTGAATCGGGACGCAATTTGTGTGGTCCATCGTCATTAGGTGGCCCTGAATGTTACAAATCACTATCAGTTTTTCGTCCGATTCGAAAATCTTTGACTCACAGCAGAACGGCCATAAGGTGCCCGAGGCAGCAATCGACCCATGGAGTCAAGTCTGCTGGAGGACGATGTATTGAATCGGGTCGCAATTTGAGTGATCCATCGTCATTAGGTGGCCCTGAACGTTACAATTCACTATCAGTTTTTCGTCCCATTCGATAATCTAGAATCACAGCAGAACGGCCATAAGGTGCCCGAGGCAGCAGTAGACCCATGGAGACAAGTCGGCTGGGGACGATGTATTGAATCGGGACGCAATTTGAGTGATCCATCGTCATTAGGTGGCCCTGAACGTTACAATTCACTATCAGTTTTTCGTCCCATTCGATAATCTAGATTCACAGCAGAACGGCCATAAGGTGCCCGAGGCAGCAATAGACCCATGGAGTCAACTCGGCTGGAGGACGATGTATTGAATCGGGACGCAATTTGCGTGGTCCATCGTCATTAGGTGGCCCTGAATGTTACAATTCACTATCAGTTTTTCGTCCGATTCGAAAATCTTTGACTCACAGCAGAACGGCTATTATGTGCCCGAGGCAGCAATCGACCCATGGAGACAAGTCTGCTGGAGGACGATGTATTGAATCGGGACGCAATTTGAGTGATCCATCGTCATTAGGAGGCCCTGAACGTTACAATTCACTATCAGTTTTTCGTCCCATTCGATAATCTAGACTCACAGCAGAACGGCCATAAGGTGCCCGAGGCAGCGATAGTCCCATGGAGTCAAGTCGGCTGGGGACGATGTATTGAATCGGGACGCAATTTGAGTGATCCATCGTCATTAGGTGGCCCAGAACGTTACAATTCATTATCAGTTTTTCGTCCCATTCGATAATCTAGATTCACAGCAGAACGGCCATAAGGTGCCCGAGGCAGCAATAGACCCATGGAGTCAACTCGGCTGGAGGACGATGTATTGAATCGGGACGCAATTTGCGTGGTCCATCGTCATTAGGTGGCCCTGGATGTTACAATTCACTATCAGTTTTTCGTCCGATTCGAAAATCTTTGACTCACAGCAGAACGGCCATTAGGTGCCCGAGGCAGCAATCGACCCATGGAGACAAGTCTGCTGGAGGACGATGTATTGAATCGGGACGCAATTTGAGTGATCCATCGTCAATAGGAGGCCCTGAACGTTACAATTCACTATCAGTTTTTCGTCCCATTCGATAGTCTAGACTCACAGCAGAACGGCCATAAGGTGCCCGAGGCAGCAATAGACCCATGGAGTCAAGTCGGCTGGAGGACGATGTATTGAATCGGGACGCAATTTGAGTGATCCATCGTCATTAGGAGGCCCTGAACGTTACAATTCACTATCAGTTTTTCGTCCCATTCGATAAACTAGACTCACAGCAGAACGGCCATAAGGTGCCCGAGGCAGCAATAGACCCATGGAGTCAAGTCGGCTGGAGGACGATGTATTGAATCGGGACGCAATTTGAGAGATCCATCGTCATTAGGTGGCCCTGAACGTTACAATTCACTATCAGTTTTTCGTCCCATTCGATAATCTAGACTCACAGCAGAACGGCCATAAGGTGCCCGAGGCAGCAATAGACCCATGGAGACAAGTCTGCTGGAGGACGATGTATTGAATCGGGACGCAATTTGAGTGATCCAACGTCATTAGGAGGCCCTGAACGTTACAATTCACTATCAGTTTTTCGTCCGATTCGAAAATCTTTGACTCACAGCAGAACGGCCATAAGGTGCCCGAGGCAGCAATAGTCACATGGAGACAAGTCTGCTGGAGGACGATGTATTGAATCGGGACGCAATTTGAGTGTTCCATCGTCATTAGGAGGCCCTGAACGTTACAATTCACTATCAGTTTTTCGTCCGATTCGAAAATCTTTGAGTCACAGCAGGCCTGCCATAAGGTGCCCGAGGCAGCAATAGACCCATGGAGACAAGTCTGCTGGAGGACGATGTATTCAATCGGGACGCAATTTGAGTGATCCATCCTCATTAGGTGGCCCTGATTGTTACAATTCACTATCAGTTTTTCATCCCATTCTATAATCTAGACTCACAGCAGAACGGCCATAAGGTGCCCGAGGCAGCAATAGTCCCAAGGAGTCAGGTCGGCTAGTGGACGATGTACTGAATCGGGACCCAATTTGTGTGGTCCATCGTCATTAGGTGGACCTGAATGTTACAAATCACTATCAGTTTTTTGTCCCATTCGATAATCTAGACTCACAGCAGAACGGCCATAAGGGGCCCGAGGCAGCAATAGACCCATGGAGTCAAGTCGGCTGGAGGACGATGTACTGAATCGGGACGCAATTTGTGTGGTCCATCGTCATTAGGTGGCCCTGAATGTTACAAATCACTATCAGTTTTTCGTCCGATTCGAAAATCTTTGACTCACAGCAGAACGGCCATAAGGTGCCCGAGGCAGCAATCGACCCATGGAGTCAAGTCTGCTGGAGGACGATGTATTGAATCGGGACGCAATTTGAGTGATCCATCGTCATTAGGTGGCCCTGAAAGTTACAATTCACCATCAGTTTTTCGTCCGATTCGAAAATCTTTGCGTCACAGCAGAACGGCCATAAGGTGCCCGAGGCAGCAATAGACCCATGAAGTCAAGTCTGCTGGAGGACGATGTATTGAATCAGGACGCAATTTGAGTGATCCATCGTCATTAGGTGGCCCTGAACGTTACAATTCACTATCAGTTTTTCGTCCCATTCGATAATCTAGACTCACAGCAGAACGGCCATAAGGTGCCCGAGGCAGCAATAGACCCATGGAGACAAGTCGGCTGGGGACGATGTATTGAATCGGGACGCAATTTGAGTGGTCCATCGTCATTAGGTGGCCCTGAACGTTACAATTCACTATCAGTTTTTCGTCCCATTCGATAGTCTAGACTCACAGCAGAACGGCCATAAGGTGCCCGAGGCAGCAATAGACCCATGGAGTCAAGTCGGCTGGAGGACGATGTATTGAATCGGGACGCAATTTGAGTGATCCATCGTCATTAGGAGGCCCTGAACGTTACAATTCACTATCAGTTTTTCGTCCCATTCGATAAACTAGACTCACAGCAGAACGGCCATAAGGTGCCCGAGGCAGCAATAGACCCATGGAGTCAAGTCGGCTGGAGGACGATGTATTGAATCGGGACGCAATTTGAGAGATCCATCGTCATTAGGTGGCCCTGAACGTTACAATTCACTATCAGTTTTTCGTCCCATTCGATAATCTAGACTCACAGCAGAACGGCCATAAGGTGCCCGAGGCAGCAATAGACCCATGGAGACAAGTCTGCTGGAGGACGATGTATTGAATCGGGACGCAATTTGAGTGATCCAACGTCATTAGGAGGCCCTGAACGTTACAATTCACTATCAGTTTTTCGTCCGATTCGAAAATCTTTGACTCACAGCAGAACGGCCATAAGGTGCCCGAGGCAGCAATAGTCACATGGAGACAAGTCTGCTGGAGGACGATGTATTGAATCGGGACGCAATTTGAGTGTTCCATCGTCATTAGGAGGCCCTGAACGTTACAATTCACTATCAGTTTTTCGTCCGATTCGAAAATCTTTGAGTCACAGCAGGCCTGCCATAAGGTGCCCGAGGCAGCAATAGACCCATGGAGACAAGTCTGCTGGAGGACGATGTATTCAATCGGGACGCAATTTGAGTGATCCATCCTCATTAGGTGGCCCTGATTGTTACAATTCACTATCAGTTTTTCATCCCATTCTATAATCTAGACTCACAGCAGAACGGCCATAAGGTGCCCGAGGCAGCAATAGTCCCAAGGAGTCAGGTCGGCTAGTGGACGATGTACTGAATCGGGACCCAATTTGTGTGGTCCATCGTCATTAGGTGGACCTGAATGTTACAAATCACTATCAGTTTTTTGTCCCATTCGATAATCTAGACTCACAGCAGAACGGCCATAAGGGGCCCGAGGCAGCAATAGACCCATGGAGTCAAGTCGGCTGGAGGACGATGTACTGAATCGGGACGCAATTTGTGTGGTCCATCGTCATTAGGTGGCCCTGAATGTTACAAATCACTATCAGTTTTTCGTCCGATTCGAAAATCTTTGACTCACAGCAGAACGGCCATAAGGTGCCCGAGGCAGCAATCGACCCATGGAGTCAAGTCTGCTGGAGGACGATGTATTGAATCGGGACGCAATTTGAGTGATCCATCGTCATTAGGTGGCCCTGAAAGTTACAATTCACCATCAGTTTTTCGTCCGATTCGAAAATCTTTGCGTCACAGCAGAACGGCCATAAGGTGCCCGAGGCAGCAATAGACCCATGAAGTCAAGTCTGCTGGAGGACGATGTATTGAATCAGGACGCAATTTGAGTGATCCATCGTCATTAGGTGGCCCTGAACGTTACAATTCACTATCAGTTTTTCGTCCCATTCGATAATCTAGACTCACAGCAGAACGGCCATAAGGTGCCCGAGGCAGCAATAGACCCATGGAGACAAGTCGGCTGGGGACGATGTATTGAATCGGGACGCAATTTGAGTGGTCCATCGTCATTAGGTGGCCCTGAATGTTACAATTCACTATCAGTTTTTCGTCCCATTCGATAATCTAGACTCACAGCAGAACGGCCATAAGGTGCCCGATGCAGCAATAGACCCATGGAGTCAAGTCGGCTGGAGGACGATGTATTGAATCGGGACGCAATTTGAGTGATCCATCGTCATTAGGAGGCCCTGAACGTTACAATTCACTATCAGTTTTTCGTCCCATTCGATAATCTAGACTCAAACAGAACGGCCATAAGGTGCCCGAGGCAGCAATCGACCCATGGAGTCAAGTCGGCTGGAGGACGATGTATTGAATCGGGACGCAATTTGAGTGATCCATCGTCATTAGGTGGCCCTGAACGTTACAATTCACTATCAGTTTTTCGTCCCATTCGATAATCTAGACTCACAGCAGAACGGCCATAAGGTGCCCGAGGCAGCAATAGACCCATGGAGACAAGTCTGCTGGAGGACGATGTATTGAATCGGGACGCAATTTGAGTGATCCATCGTCATTAGGAGGCCTAAAACGTTACAATTCACTATCAGTTTTTTGTCCCATTCGATAATCTAGACTCACAGCAGAACGGCCATAAGGTGCCCGAGGCAGCAATAGACCCATGGAGTCAAGTCGGCTGGAGGACGATGTATTGAATCGGGACGCAATTTGAGTGATCCATCGTCATTAGGTGGCCCTGAACGTTTCAATTCACTATCAGTTTTTCGTCCGATTCGAAAATCTTTGACTCACAGCAGAACGGCCATAAGGTGCCCGAGGCAGCAATAGACCCATGAAGTAAAGTCTGTTGGAGGACGATGTATTGAATCAGGACGCAATTTGAGTGACCCATCGTCATTAGGTGGCCCTGAACGTTACAATTCACTATCAGTTTTTCGTCCCATTCGATAATCTAGACTCACAGCAGAACGGCCATAAGGTGCCCGAGTCAGCAATAGACCCATGGAGACAAGTCGGCTGGGGACGATGTATTGAATCGGGACGCAATTTGAGTGATCCATCGTCATTAGGTGGCCCTGAACGTTACAATTCACTATCAGTTTTTCATACCATTCTATAATCTAGACTCACAGCAGAAAGGCCATAAGGTGCCCGAGGCAGCAATAGTTCCATGGAGTCAGGTCGGCTAGTGGACGATGTACTGAATCGGGACGCAATTTGTGTGGTCCATCGTCATTAGGTGGCCCTGAATGTTACAAATCACTATCAGTTTTTTGTCCCATTCGATAATCTAGACTCACAGCAGAACGGCCATAAGGGGCCCGAGGCAGCAATAGACCCATGGAGTCAAGTCGGCTGGAGGACGATGTATTGAATCGGGACGCAATTTGAGTGATCCATCGTCATTAGGTGGCCGTGAACGTTACAATTCACTATCAGTTTTTCGTCCGATTCGAAAATCTTTGACTCACAGCAGAACGGCCATAAGGTGCCCGAGGCAGCAATAGACCCATGAAGTCAAGTCTGCTGGTGGACGATGTATTGAATCAGGACGCAATTTGAGTGATCCATCGTCATTAGGTGGCCCTGAACGTTACAATTCACTATCAGTTTTTCGTCCCATTCGATAATCTAGAATCACAGCAGAACGGCCATAAGGTGCCCGAGGCAGCAGTAGACCCATGGAGACAAGTCGGCTGGGGACGATGTATTGAATCGGGACGCAATTTGAGTGATCCATCGTCATTAGGTGGCCCTGAACGTTACAATTCACTATCAGTTTTTCGTCCCATTCGATAATCTAGATTCACAGCAGAACGGCCATAAGGTGCCCGAGGCAGCAATAGACCCATGGAGTCAACTCGGCTGGAGGACGATGTATTGAATCGGGACGCAATTTGCGTGGTCCATCGTCATTAGGTGGCCCTGAATGTTACAATTCACTATCAGTTTTTCGTCCGATTCGAAAATCTTTGACTCACAGCAGAACGGCTATTAAGTGCCCGAGGCAGCAATCGACCCATGGAGACAAGTCTGCTGGAGGACGATGTATTGAATCGGGACGCAATTTGAGTGATCCATCGTCATTAGGAGGCCCTGAACGTTACAATTCACTATCAGTTTTTCGTCCCATTCGATAATCTAGACTCACAGCAGAACGGCCATAAGGTGCCCGAGGCAGCAATAGTCCCATGGAGTCAAGTCGGCTGGGGACGATGTATTGAATCGGGACGCAATTTGAGTGATCCATCGTCATTAGGTGGCCCAGAACGTTACAATTCATTATCAGTTTTTCGTCCCATTCGATAATCTAGATTCACAGCAGAACGGCCATAAGGTGCCCGAGGCAGCAATAGACCCATGGAGTCAACTCGGCTGGAGGACGATGTATTGAATCGGGACGCAATTTGCGTGGTCCATCGTCATTAGGTGGCCCTGGATGTTACAATTCACTATCAGTTTTTCGTCCGATTCGAAAATCTTTGACTCACAGCAGAACGGCCATTAGGTGCCCGAGGCAGCAATCGACCCATGGAGACAAGTCTGCTGGAGGACGATGTATTGAATCGGGACGCAATTTGAGTGATCCATCGTCATTAGGAGGCCCTGAACGTTACAATTCACTATCAGTTTTTCGTCCCATTCGATAGTCTAGACTCACAGCAGAACGGCCATAAGGTGCCCGAGGCAGCAATAGACCCATGGAGTCAAGTTGGCTGGAGGACGATGTATTGAATCGGGACGCAATTTGAGTGATCCATCGTCATTAGGAGGCCCTGAACGTTACAATTCACTATCAATTTTTCGTCCGATTCGAAAATCTTTGAGTCACAGCAGGCCTGCCATAAGGTGCCCGAGGCAGCAATAGACCCATGGAGACAAGTCTGCTGGAGGACGATGTATTCAATCGGGACGCAATTTGAGTGATCCATCCTCATTAGGTGGCCCTGATTGTTACAATTCACTATCAGTTTTTCATCCCATTCTATAATCTAGACTCACAGCAGAACGGCCATAAGGTGCCCGAGGCAGCAATAGTCCCATGGAGTCAGGTCGGCTAGTGGACGATGTACTGAATTGGGACGCAATTTGTGTGGTCCATCGTCATTAGGTGGACCTGAATGTTACAAATCACTATCAGTTTTTTGTCCCATTCGATAATCTAGACTCACAGCAGAACGGCCATAAGGGGCCCGAGGCAGCAATAGACCCATGGAGTCAAGTCGGCTGGAGGACGATGTACTGAATCGGGACGCAATTTGTGTGGTCCATCGTCATTAGGTGGCCCTGAATGTTACAAATCACTATCAGTTTTTCGTCCGATTCGAAAATCTTTGACTCACAGCAGAACGGCCATAAGGTGCCCGAGGCAGCAATCGACCCATGGAGTCAAGTCTGCTGGAGGACGATGTATTGAATCGGGACGCAATTTGAGTGATCCATCGTCATTAGGAGGCCCTGAACGTTACAATTCACTATCAATTTTTCGTCCGATTCGAAAATCTTTGAGTCACAGCAGGCCTGCCATAAGGTGCCCGAGGCAGCAATAGACCCATGGAGACAAGTCTGCTGGAGGACGATGTATTCAATCGGGACGCAATTTGAGTGATCCATCCTCATTAGGTGGCCCTGATTGTTACAATTCACTATCAGTTTTTCATCCCATTCTATAATCTAGACTCACAGCAGAACGGCCATAAGGTGCCCGAGGCAGCAATAGTCCCATGGAGTCAGGTCGGCTAGTGGACGATGTACTGAATTGGGACGCAATTTGTGTGGTCCATCGTCATTAGGTGGACCTGAATGTTACAAATCACTATCAGTTTTTTGTCCCATTCGATAATCTAGACTCACAGCAGAACGGCCATAAGGGGCCAGAGGCAGCAATAGACCCATGGAGTCAAGTCGGCTGGAGGACGATGTACTGAATCGGGACGCAATTTGTGTGGTCCATCGTCATTAGGTGGCCCTGAATGTTACAAATCACTATCAGTTTTTCGTCCGATTCGAAAATCTTTGCGTCACAGCAGAACGGCCATAAGGTGCCCGAGGCAGCAATAGACCCATGAAGTCAAGTCTGCTGGAGGACGATGTATTGAATCAGGACGCAATTTGAGTGATCCATCGTCATTAGGTGGCCCTGAACGTTACAATTCACTATCAGTTTTTCGTCCCATTCGATAATCTAGACTCACAGCAGAACGGCCATAAGGTGCCCGAGGCAGCAATAGACCCATGGAGACAAGTCGGCTGGGGACGATGTATTGAATCGGGACGCAATTTGAGTGGTCCATCGTCATTAGGTGGCCCTGAATGTTACAATTCACTATCAGTTTTTCGTCCCATTCGATAATCTAGACTCACAGCAGAACGGCCATAAGGTGCCCGATGCAGCAATAGACCCATGGAGTCAAGTCGGCTGGAGGACGATGTATTGAATCGGGACGCAATTTGAGTGATCCATCGTCATTAGGAGGCCCTGAACGTTACAATTCACTATCAGTTTTTCGTCCCATTCGATAATCTAGACTCACACAGAACGGCCATAAGGTGCCCGAGGCAGCAATCGACCCATGGAGTCAAGTCGGCTGGAGGACGATGTATTGAATCGGGACGCAATTTGAGTGATCCATCGTCATTAGGTGGCCCTGAACGTTACAATTCACTATCAGTTTTTCGTCCCATTCGATAATCTAGACTCACAGCAGAACGGCCATAAGGTGCCCGAGGCAGCAATAGACCCATGGAGGCAAGTCTGCTGGAGGACGATGTATTGAATCGGGACGCAATTTGAGTGATCCATCGTCATTAGGAGGCCTAAAACGTTACAATTCACTATCAGTTTTTTGTCCCATTCGATTATCTAGACTCACAGCAGAACGGCCATAAGGTGCCCGAGGCAGCAATAGACCCATGGAGTCAAGTCGGCTGGAGGACGATGTATTGAATCGGGACGCAATTTGAGTGATCCATCGTCATTAGGTGGCCCTGAACGTTTCAATTCACTATCAGTTTTTCGTCCGATTCGAAAATCTTTGACTCACAGCAGAACGGCCATAAGGTGCCCGAGGCAGCAATAGACCCATGAAGTAAAGTCTGTTGGAGGACGATGTATTGAATCAGGACGCAATTTGAGTGACCCATCGTCATTAGGTGGCCCTGAAGGTTACAATTCACTATCAGTTTTTCGTCCCATTCGATAATCTAGACTCACAGCAGAACGGCCATAAGGTGCCCGAGTCAGCAATAGACCCATGGAGACAAGTCGGCTGGGGACGATGTATTGAATCGGGACGCAATTTGAGTGATCCATCGTCATTAGGTGGCCCTGAACGTTACAATTCACTATCAGTTTTTCATACCATTCTATAATCTAGACTCACAGCAGAACGGCCATAAGGTGCCCGAGGCAGCAATAGTTCCATGGAGTCAGGTCGGCTAGTGGACGATGTACTGAATCGGGACGCAATTTGTGTGGTCCATCGTCATTAGGTGGCCCTGAATGTTACAAATCACTATCAGTTTTTTGTCCCATTCGATAATCTAGACTCACAGCAGAACGGCCATAAGGGGCCCGAGGCAGCAATAGACCCATGGAGTCAAGTCGGCTGGAGGACGATGTATTGAATCGGGACGCAATTTGAGTGATCCATCGTCATTAGGTGGCCCTGAACGTTAGAATTCACTATCAGTTTTTCGTCCGATTCGAAAATCTTTGACTCACAGCAGAACGGCCATAAGGTGCCCGAGGCAGCAATAGACGCATGGAGACAAGTCTGCTGGAGGACGATGTATTGAATCGGGACGCAATTTGAGTGTTCCATCGTCATTAGGAGGCCCTGAACGTTACAATTCACTATCAGTTTTTCGTCCGATTCGAAAATCTTTGACTCACAGCAGAACGGCCATAAGGTGCCCGAGGCAGCAATCGACCCATGGAGTCAAGTCTGCTGGAGGACGATGTATTGAATCGGGACGCAATTTGAGTGATCCACCGTCATTAGGTGGCCCTGAAAGTTACAATTCACTATCAGTTTTTCGTCCGATTCGAAAATCTTTGAGTCACAGCAGAACGGCCATAAGGTGCCCGAGGCAGCAATAGACCCATGAAGTCAAGTCTGCTGGAGGACGATGTATTGAATCAGGACGCAATTTGAGTGATCCATCGTCATTAGGTGGCCCTGAAAGTTACAATTCACTATCAGTTTTTCGTCCCATTCGATAATCTAGACTCACAGCAGAACGGCCATAAGGTGCCCGAGGCAGCAATAGACCCATGGAGTCAAGTCTGCTGGAGGACGATGTATTGAATCGGGACGCAATTTGAGTGATCCATCGTCATTAGGTGGCCCTGAAAGTTACAATTCACTATCAGTTTTTCGTCCGATTCGAAAATCTTTGAGTCACAGCAGAACGGCCATAAGGTGCCCGAGGCAGCAATAGACCCATGAAGTCAAGTCTGCTGGAGGACGACGTATTGAATCAGGACGCAATTTGAGTGATCCATCGTCATTAGGTGGCCCTGAACGTTACAATTCACCATCAGTTTTTCGTCCCATTCGATAATCTAGACTCACAGCAGAACGGCCATAAGGTGCCCGAGGCAGCAATAGACCCATGGAGACAAGTCGGCTGGGGACGATGTATTGAATCGGGACGCAATTTGAGTGATCCATCGTCATTAGGTGGCCCTGAACGTTACAATTCACTATCAGTTTTTCGTCCGATTCGAAAATCTTTGAGTCACAGCAGGCCAGCCATAAGGTGCCCGAGGCAGCAATAGACCCATGAAATCAAGTCTGCTGGAGGACGATGTATTGAATCGGGACGCAATTTGAGTGATCCATCGTCATTAGGAGGCCCTGAACGTTATAATTCACTATCAGTTTTTCGTCCCATTCGATAATCTAGACTCACAGCAGAACGGCCATAAGGTGCCCGAGGCAGCAATAGACCCATGGAGTCAAGTCGGCTGGAGGACGATGTATTGAATCGGGACGCAATTTGAGTGATCCATCGTCATTAGGAGGCCCTGAATGTTACAATTTACTATCAGTTTTTCGTCCCATTCGATAATCTAGACTCACAGCAGAACGGCCATAAGGTGCCCGAGGCAGCAATAGACCCATGGAGTCAAGTCGGCTGGAGGACGATGTATTGAATCGGGACGCAATTTGAGTGATCCATCGTCATTAGGTGGCCCTGAACGTTACAATTCACTATCAGTTTTTCGTCCCATTCGATAATCTAGACTCACAGCAGAACGGCCATAAGGTGCCCGAGGCAGCAATAGACCCATGGAGACAAGTCGGCTGGAGGACGATGTATTGAATCGGGACGCAATTTGAGTGTTCCATCGTCATTAGGAGGCCCTGAACGTTACAATTCAATATCAGTTTTTCGTCCGATTCGAAAATCTTTGAGTCACAGCTGAACGGCCATAAGGTGCCCGAGGCTGCAATAGACCCATGGAGACAGTCTGCTGGAGTACAATGTATTGAATCGGGACGCAATTTGAGTGATCCATCGTCATTAGGTGGCCCTGAAAGTTACAATTCACTATCAGTTTTTCGTCCGATTCGAAAATCTTTGAGTCACAGCAGGCCTGCCATAAGGTGCCCGAGGCAGCAATAGACTCATGGAGACAAGTCTGCTGGAGGACGATGTATTCAATCGGGACGCAATTTGAGTGATCCATCCTCATTAGGTGGCCCTGAACGTTACAATTCACTATCAGTTTTTCATCCCATTCTATAATCTAGACTCACAGCAGAACGGCCATAAGGTGCCCGAGGCAGCAATAGTCCCATGGAGTCAGGTCGGCTAGTGGACGATGTACTGAATCGGGACGCAATTTGTCTGGTCCATCGTCATTAGGTGGACCTGAATGTTACAAATCACTATCAGTTTTTTGTCCCATTCGATAATCTAGACTCACAGCAGAACGGCCATAAGGGGCCCGAGGCAGCAATAGACCCATGGAGTCTAGTCGGCTGGAGGACGATGTACTGAATCGGGACGCAATTTGTGTGGTCCATCGTCATTAGGTGGCCCTGAATGTTACAAATCACTATCAGTTTTTCGTCCGATTCGAAAATCTTTGACTCACAGCAGAACGGCCATAAGGTGCCCGAGGCAGCAATCGACCCATGTAGTCAAGTCTGCTGGAGGACGATGTATTGAATCGGGACGCAATTTGAGTGATCCATTGTCATTAGGTGGCCCTGAAAGTTACAATTCACCATCAGTTTTTCGTCTGATTCGAAAATCTTTGCGTCACAGCAGAACGGCCATAAGGTGCCCGAGGCAGCAATAGACCCATGAAGTCAAGTCTGCTGGAGGACGATGTATTGAATCAGGACGCAATTTGAGTGATCCATCGTCATTAGGTGGCCCTGAACGTTACAATTCACTATCAGTTTTTCGTCCCATTCGATAATCTAGACTCACAGCAGAACGGCCATAAGGTGCCCGAGGCAGCAATAGACCCATTGAGACAAGTCGGCTGGGGACGATGTATTGAATCGGGACGCAATTTGAGTGGTCCATCGTCATTAGGTGGCCCTGAATGTTACAATTCACTATCAGTTTTTCGTCCCATTCGATAATCTAGACTCACAGCAGAACGGCCATAAGGTGCCCGATGCAGCAATAGACCCATGGAGTCAAGTCGGCTGGAGGACGATGAATTGAATCGGGACGCAATTTGAGTGATCCATCGTCATTAGGAGGCCCTGAACGTTACAATTCACTATCAGTTTTTCGTCCCATTCGATAATCTAGACTCACACAGAACGGCCATAAGGTGCCCGAGGCAGCAATAGACCCATGGAGGCAAGTCTGCTGGAGGACGATGTATTGAATCGGGACGCAATTTGAGTGATCCATCGTCATTAGGAGGCCTAAAACGTTACAATTCACTATCAGTTTTTTGTCCCATTCGCTTATCTAGACTCACAGCAGAACGGCCATAAGGTGCCCGAGGCAGCAATAGACCCATGGAGTCAAGTCGGCTGGAGGACGATGTATTGAATCGGGACGCAATTTGAGTGATCCATCGTCATTAGGTGGCCCTGAACGTTTCAATTCACTATCAGTTTTTCGTCCGATTCGAATATCTTTGACTCACAGCAGAACGGCCATAAGGTGCCCGAGGCAGCAATAGACCCATGAAGTAAAGTCTGTTGGAGGACGATGTATTGAATCAGGACGCAATTTGAGTGACCCATCGTCATTAGGTGGCCCTGAAGGTTACAATTCACTATCAGTTTTTCGTCCCATTCGATAATCTAGACTCACAGCAGAACGGCCATAAGGTGCCCGAGTCAGCAATAGACCCATGGAGACAAGTCGGCTGGGGACGATGTATTGAATCGGGACGCAATTTGAGTGATCCATCGTCATTAGGTGGCCCTGAACGTTACAATTCACTATCAGTTTTTCATACCATTCTATAATCTAGACTCACAGCAGAACGGCCATAAGGTGCCCGAGGCAGCAATAGTTCCATGGAGTCAGGTCGGCTAGTGGACGATGTACTGAATCGGGACGCAATTTGTGTGGTCCATCGTCATTAGGTGGCCCTGAATGTTACAAATCACTATCAGTTTTTTGGCCCATTCGATAATCTAGACTCACAGCAGAACGGCCATAAGGGGCCCGAGGCAGCAATAGACCCATGGAGTCAAGTCGGCTGGAGGACGATGTATTGAATCGGGACGCAATTTGAGTGATCCATCGTCATTAGGTGGCCCTGAACGTTACAATTCACTATCAGTTTTTCGTCCGATTCGAAAATCTTTGACTCACAGCAGAACGGCCATAAGGTGCCCGAGGCAGCAATAGACGCATGGAGACAAGTCTGCTGGAGGACGATGTATTGAATCGGGACGCAATTTGAGTGTTCCATCGTCATTAGGAGGCCCTGAACGTTACAATTCACTATCAGTTTTTCGTCCGATTCGAAAATCTTTGACTCACAGCAGAACGGCCATAAGGTGCCCGAGGCAGCAATCGACCCATGGAGTCAAGTCTGCTGGAGGACGATGTATTGAATCGGGACGCAATGTGAGTGATCCACCGTCATTAGGTGGCCCTGAAAGTTACAATTCACTATCAGTTTTTCGTCCGATTCGAAAATCTTTGAGTCACAGCAGAACGGCCATAAGGTGCCCGAGGCAGCAATAGACCCATGAAGTCAAGTCTGCTGGAGGACGATGTATTGAATCAGGACGCAATTTGAGTGATCCATCGTCATTAGGTGGCCCTGAACGTTACAATTCACTATCAGTTTTTCGTCCCATTCGATAATCTAGACTCACAGCAGAACGGCCATAAGGTGCCCGAGGCAGCAATAGACCCATGGAGTCAAGTCTGCTGGAGGACGATGTATTGAATCGGGACGCAATTTGAGTGATCCATCGTCATTAGGTGGCCCTGAAAGTTACAATTCACTATCAGTTTTTCGTCCGATTCGAAAATCTTTGAGTCACAGCAGAACGGCCATAAGGTGCCCGAGGCAGCAATAGACCCATGAAGTCAAGTCTGCTGGAGGACGACGTATTGAATCAGGACGCAATTTGAGTGATCCATCGTCATTAGGTGGCCCTGAACGTTACAATTCACTATCAGTTTTTCGTCCCATTCGATAATCTAGACTCACAGCAGAACGGCCATAAGGTGCCCGAGGCAGCAATAGACCCATGGAGACAAGTCGGCTGGGGACGATGTATTGAATCGGGACGCAATTTGAGTGATCCATCGTCATTAGGTGGCCCTGAACGTTACAATTCACTATCAGTTTTTCGTCCGATTCGAAAATCTTTGAGTCACAGCAGGCCTGCCATAAGGTGCCCGAGGCAGCAATAGACCCATGAAATCAAGTCTGCTGGAGGACGATGTATTGAATAGGGACGCAATTTGAGTGATCCATCGTCATTAGGAGGCCCTGAACGTTATAATTCACTATCAGTTTTTCGTCCCATTCGATAATCTAGACTCACAGCAGAACGGCCATAAGGTGCCCGAGGCAGCAATAGACCCATGGAGTCAAGTCGGCTGGAGGACGATGTATTGAATCGGGACGCAATTTGAGTGATCCATCGTCATTAGGAGGCCCTGAATGTTACAATTTACTATCAGTTTTTCGTCCCATTCGATAATCTAGACTCACAGCAGAACGGCCATAAGGTGCCCGAGGCAGCAATAGACCCATGGAGTCAAGTCGGCTGGAGGACGATGTATTGAATCGGGACGCAATTTGAGTGATCCATCGTCATTAGGTGGCCCTGAACGTTACAATTCACTATCAGTTTTTCGTCCCATTCGATAATCTAGACTCACAGCAGAACGGCCATAAGGTGCCCGAGGCAGCAATAGACCCATGGAGACAAGTCGGCTGGAGGACGATGTATTGAATCGGGACGCAATTTGAGTGTTCCATCGTCATTAGGAGGCCCTGAACGTTACAATTCAATATCAGTTTTTCGTCCGATTCGAAAATCTTTGAGTCACAGCTGAACGGCCATAAGGTGCCCGAGGCTGCAATAGACCCATGGAGACAGTCTGCTGGAGTAAAATGTATTGAATCGGGACGCAATTTGAGTGATCCATCGTCATTAGGTGGCCCTGAAAGTTACAATTCACTATCAGTTTTTCGTCCGATTCGAAAATCTTTGAGTCACAGCAGGCCTGCCATAAGGTGCCCGAGGCAGCAATAGACCCATGGAGACAAGTCTGCTGGAGGACGATGTATTCAATCGGGACGCAATTTGAGTGATCCATCCTCATTAGGTGGCCCTGAACGTTACAATTCACTATCAGTTTTTCATCCCATTCGATAATCTAGACTCACAGCAGAACGGCCATAAGGTGCCCGAGGCAGCAATAGTCCCATGGAGTCAGGTCGGCTAGTGGACGATGTACTGAATCGGGACGCAATTTGTGTGGTCCATCGTCATTAGGTGGACCTGAATGTTACAAATCACTATCAGTTTTTTGTCCCATTCGATAATCTAGACTCACAGCAGAACGGCCATAAGGGGCCCGAGGCAGCAATAGACCCATGGAGTCTAGTCGGCTGGAGGACGATGTACTGAATCGGGACGCAATTTGTGTGGTCCATCGTCATTAGGTGGCCCTGAATGTTACAAATCACTATCAGTTTTTCGTCCGATTCGAAAATCTTTGACTCACAGCAGAACGGCCATAAGGTGCCCGAGGCAGCAATCGACCCATGGAGTCAAGTCTGCTGGAGGACGATGTATTGAATCGGGACGCAATTTGAGTGATCCATCGTCATTAGGTGGCCCTGAAAGTTACAATTCACCATCAGTTTTTCGTCCGATTCGAAAATCTTTGCGTCACAGCAGAACGGCCATAAGGTGCCCGAGGCAGCAATAGACCCATGAAGTCAAGTCTGCTGGAGGACGATGTATTGAATCAGGACGCAATTTGAGTGATCCATCGTCATTAGGTGGCCCTGAACGTTACAATTCACTATCAGTTTTTCGTCCCATTCGATAATCTTGACTCACAGCAGAACGGCCATAAGGTGCCCGAGGCAGCAATAGACCCATTGAGACAAGTCGGCTGGGGACGATGTATTGAATCGGGACGCAATTTGAGTGGTCCATCGTCATTAGGTGGCCCTGAATGTTACAATTCACTATCAGTTTTTCGTCCCATTCGATAATCTAGACTCACAGCAGAACGGCCATAAGGTGCCCGATGCAGCAATAGACCCATGGAGTCAAGTCGGCTGGAGGACGATGAATTGAATCGGGACGCAATTTGAGTGATCCATCGTCATTAGGAGGCCCTGAACGTTACAATTCACTATCAGTTTTTCGTCCCATTCGATAATCTAGACTCACACAGAACGGCCATAAGGTGCCCGAGGCAGCAATAGACCCATGGAGACAAGTCTGCTGGAGGACGATGTATTGAATCGGGACGCAATTTGAGTGATCCATCGTCATTAGGAGGCCTAAAACGTTACAATTCACTATCAGTTTTTTGTCCCATTCGATAATCTAGACTCACAGCAGAACGGCCATAAGGTGCCCGAGGCAGCAATAGACCCATGGAGTCAAGTCGGCTGGAGGACGATGTATTGAATCGGGACGCAATTTGAGTGATCCATCGTCATTAGGTGGCCCTGAACGTTTCAATTCACTATCAGTTTTTCGTCCGATTCGAAAATCTTTGACTCACAGCAGAACGGCCATTAGGTGCCCGAGGCAGCAATCGACCCATGGAGCCAAGTCTGCTGGAGGACGATGTATTGAATCGGGACGCAATTTGAGTGATCCATCGTCATTAGGAGGCCCTGAACGTTACAATTCAATATCAGTTTTTCGTCCCATTCGATAGTCTAGACTCACAGCAGAACGGCCATAAGGTGCCCGAGGCAGCAATAGACCCATGGAGTCAAGTCGGCTGGAGGACGATGTATTGAATCGGGACGCAATTTGAGTGATCCATCGTCATTAGGAGGCCCTGAACGTTACAATTCACTATCAGTTTTTCGTCCCATTCGATAAACTAGACTCACAGCAGAACGGCCATAAGGTGCCCGAGGCAGCAATAGACCCATGGAGACAAGTCTGCTGGAGGACGATGTATTGAATCGGGACGCAATTTGAGTGATCCAACGTCATTAGGAGGCCCTGAACGTTACAATTCACTATCAGTTTTTCGTCCGATTCGAAAATCTTTGACTCACAGCAGAACGGCCATAAGGTGCCCGAGGCAGCAATAGTCGCATGGAGACAAGTCTGCTGGAGGACGATGTATTGAATCGGGACGCAATTTGAGTGTTCCATCGTCATTAGGAGGCCCTGAACGTTACAATTCAATTTCAGTTTTTCGTCCGATTCGAAAATCTTTGAGTCACAGCTGAACGGCCATAAGGTGCCCGAGGCTGCAATAGACCCATGGAGACAGTCTGCTGGAGTACAATGTATTGAATCGGGACGCAATTTCAGTGATCCATCGTCATTAGGTGGCCCTGAAAGTTACAATTCACTATCAGTTTTTCGTCCGATTCGAAAGTCTTTGACTCACAGCAGAACGGCCATAAGGTGCCCGAGGCAGCAATAGACCCATGAAGTCAAGTCTGCTGGAGGACGATGTATTGAATCGGGACGCAATTTGAGTGATCCATCGTAATTAGGTGGCCCTGAATGTTACAAATCACTATCAGTTTTTCGTCCGATTTGAAAATCTTTGACTCACAGCAGAACGGCCATAAGGTGCCCGAGGCAGCAATCGACCCATGGAGACAAGTCTGCTGGAGGACGATGTATTGAATCGGGACGCAATTTGAGTGATCCATCGTCATTAGGTGGCCCTGAAAGTTACAATTCACTATCAGTTTTTCGTCCCATTCGATAATCTAGACTCACAGCAGAACGGCCATAAGGTGCCCGAGGCAGCAATAGTCCCATGGAGTCAAGTCGGCTGGGGACGATGTATTGAATCTGGACGCAATTTGAGTGATCCATCGTCATTAGGTGGCCCTGAACGTTACAATTCATTATCAGGTTTTCGTCCCATTCGATAATCTAGATTCACAGCAGAACGGCCATAAGGTGCCCGAGGCAGCAATAGACCCATGGAGTCAACTCGGCTGGAGGACGATGTATTGAATCGGGACGCAATTTGCGTGGTCCATCGTCATTAGGTGGCCCTGGATGTTACAATTCACTATCAGTTTTTCGTCCGATTCGAAAATCTTTGACTCACAGCAGAACGGCCATTAGGTGCCCGAGGCAGCAATCGACCCATGGAGACAAGTCTGCTGGAGGACGATGTATTGAATCGGGACGCAATTTGAGTGATCCATCGTCATTAGGAGGCCCTGAACGTTACAATTCACTATCAGTTTTTCGTCCCATTCGATAGTCTAGACTCACAGCAGAACGGCCATAAGGTGCCCGAGGCAGCAATAGACCCATGGAGTCAAGTCGGCTGGAGGACGATGTATTGAATCGGGACGCAATTTGAGTGATCCATCGTCATTAGGAGGCCCTGAACGTTACAATTCACTATCAGTTTTTCATCCCATTCTATAATCTAGACTCACAGCAGAACGGCCATAAGGTGCCCGAGGCAGCAATAGTCCCATGGAGTCAGGTCGGCTAGTGGACGATGTACTGAATCGGGACGCAATTTGTGTGGTCCATCGTCATTAGGTGGCCCAGAATGTTACAAATCACTATCAGTTTTTTGTCCCATTCGATAATCTAGACTCACAGCAGAACGGCCATAAGGGGCCCGAGGCAGCAATAGACCCATGGAGTCAAGTCGGCTGGAGGACGATGTACTGAATCGGGACGCAATTTGTGTGGTCCATCGTCATTAGGTGGCCCTGAATGTTACAAATCACTATCAGTTTTTCGTCCGATTCGAAAATCTTTGACTCACAGCAGAACGGCCATAAGGTGCCCGAGGCAGCAATCGACCCATGGAGTCAAGTCTGCTGGAGGACGATGTATTGAATCAGGACGCAATTTGAGTGATCCATCGTCATTAGGTGGCCCTGAACGTTACAATTCACTATCAGTTTTTCGTCCCATTCGATAATCTAGACTCACAGCAGAACGGCCATAAGGTGCCCGATGCAGCAATAGACCCATGGAGTCAAGTCGGCTGGAGGACGATGTATTGAATCGGGACGCAATTTGAGTGATCCATCGTCATTAGGTGGCCCTGAACGTTTCAATTCACTATCAGTTTTTCGTCCGATTCGAAAATCTTTGACTCACAACAGAACGGCCATAAGGTGCCCGAGGCAGCAATAGACCCATGAAGTAAAGTCTGTTGGAGGACGATGTATTGAATCAGGACGCAATTTGAGTGACCCATCGTCATTAGGTGGCCCTGAACGTTACAATTCACTATCAGTTTTTCGTCCCATTCGATAATCTAGACTCACAGCAGAACGGCCATAAGGTGCCCGAGTCAGCAATAGACCCATGGAGACAAGTCGGCTGGGGAGGATGTATTGAATCGGGACGCAATTTGAGTGATCCATCGTCATTAGGTGGCCCTGAACGTTACAATTCACTATCAGTTTTTCATCCCATTCTATAATCTAGACTCACAGCAGAACGGCCATAAGGTGCCCGAGGCAGCAATAAGTCCCATGGAGTCAAGTCGGCTAGTGGACGATGTACTGAATCGGGACGCAATTTGTGTGGTCCATCGTCATTAGGTGCCCCTGAATGTTACAAATCACTATCAGTATTTCGTCCGATTCGAAAATCTTTGACTCACAGCAGAACGGCCATAAGGTGCCCGAGGCAGCAATCGACCCATGGAGACAAGTCTGCTGGAGGACGATGTATTGAATCGGGACGCAATTTGAGTGATCCATCGTCATTAGGTGGCCCTGAAAGTTACAATTCACTATCAGTTTTTCGTCCGATTCGAAAATCTTTGACTCACAGCAGAACGGCCATAAGGTGCCCGAGGCTGCAATAGACCCATGAAGTCAAGTCTGCTGGAGGACGATGTATTGAATCAGGACGCAATTTGAGTGATCCATCGTCATTAGGTGGCCCTGAACGTTACAATTCACTATCAGTTTTTCGTCCCATTCGATAATCTAGACTCACAGCAGAACGGCCATAAGGTGCCCGAGGCTGCAATAGACCCATGGAGACAAGTCTGCTGGAGGACGATGTATTGAATCGGGACGCAATTTGAGTGATCCATCGTCATTAGGAGGCCTTGAACGTTACAATTCACTATCAGTTTTTTGTCCCATTCGATAATCTAGACTCACAGCAGAACGGCCATAAGGTGCCCGAGGCAGCAATAGACCCATGGAGTCAAGTCGGCTGGAGGACGATGTATTGAATCGGGACGCAATTCACTATCAGTTTTTCGTCCGATTCGAAAATCTTTGACTCACAGCAGAACGGCCATAAGGTGCCCGAGGCAGCAATAGACCCATGGGGACAAGTCGGCTGGAGGACGATGTATTGAATCGGGACGCAATTTGAGTGATCCATCGTCATTAGGTGGCCTTGAACGTTACAATTCACTATCAGTTTTTCGTCCCATTCGATAATCTAGACTCACAGCAGAACGGCCATAAGGTGCCCGAGGCAGCAATAGACCCATGGAGACAAGTCGGCTGGGGACGATGTATTGAATCGGGACGCAATTTGAGTGATCCATCGTCATTAGGTGGCCCTGAACGTTACAATTCACTATCAGTTTTTCATCCCGTTCTATAATCTAGACTCACAGCAGAACGGCCATAAGGTGCCCGAGGCAGCAATAGTCCCATGGAGTCAAGTCGGCTAGTGGACGATGTACTGAATAGGGACGCAATTTGAGTGTTCCATCGTCATTAGGAGGCCCTGAATGTTACAATTCACTATCAGTTTTTCGTCCGATTCGAAAATCTTTGACTCACAGCAGAACGGCCATTAGGTGCCCGAGGCAGCAATCGACCCATGGAGACAAGTCTGCTGGAGGACGATGTATTGAATCGGGACGCAATTTGAGTGATCCATCGTCATTAGGAGGCCCTGAACGTTACAATTCACTATCAGTTTTTCGTCCCATTCGATAATCTAGACTCACAGCAGAACGGCCATAAGGTGCCCGAGGCAGCAATAGACCCATGGAGTCAAGTCGGCTGGAGGACGATGTATTGAATCGGGACGCAATTTGAGTGATCCATCGTCATTAGGAGGCCCTGAACGTTACAATTCACTATCAGTTTTTCGTCCCATTCGATAATCTAGACTCACAGCAGAACGGCCATAAGGTCCCCGAGGCAGCAATAGACCCATGGAGTCAAGTCGCCTGGAGGACGATGTATTGAATCGGGACGCAATTTGAGTGATCCATCGTCATTAGGTGGCCCTGAACGTTACAATTCACTATCAGTTTTTCGTCCCATTCGATAATCTAGACTCACAGCAGAACGGCCATAAGGTGCCCGAGGCAGCAATAGACCCATGGAGACAAGTCTGCTGGAGGACGATGTATTGAATCGGGACGCAATTTGAGTGATCCATCGTCATTAGGAGGCCTTGAACGTTACAATTCACTATCAGTTTTTCGTCCGATTCGAAAATCTTTGACTCACAGCAGAACGGCCATAAGGTGCCCGAGGCAGCAATAGACGCATGGAGACAAGTCGGCTGGGGACGATGTATTGAATCGGGACGCAATTTGAGTGATCCATCGTCATTAGGTGGCCCTGAACGTTACAATTCACTATCAGTTTTTCGTCCGATTCGAAAATCTTTGACTCACAGCAGAACGGCCATATGGTGCCCGAGGAAGCAATAGACGCATGGAGACAAGTCTGCTGGAGGACGATGTATTGAATCGGGACGCAATTTGATTGATCCATCGTCATTAGGTGGCCCTGAACGTTACAATTCACTATCAGTTTTTCGTCCCATTCGATAATCTAGACTCACAGCAGAACGGCCATAAGGTGCCCGAGGCAGCAATAGACCCATGGAGTCAGGACGGCTGGAGGACGATGTATTGAATCGGGACGCAATTTGTGTGGTCCATCGTCATTAGGTGGCCCTGAATGTTACAATTCACTATCAGTTTTTCGTCCGATTCGATAATCTAGACTCACAGCAGAACGGCCATAAGGTGCCCGAGGCAGCAATAGACCCATGGAGTCAAGTCGGCTGGAGGACGATGTATTGAATCGGGACGCAATTTGAGTGATCCATCGTCATTAGGAGGCCCTGATCGTTACAATTCACTATCAGTTTTTTGTCCCATTCGATAATCTAGACTCACAGCAGAACGGCCATAAGGTGCCCGAGGCAGCAATAGACCCATGGAGTCAAGTCGGCTGGAGGACGATGTATTGAATCGGGACGCAATTTGAGTGATCCATCGTCATTAGGTGGCCCTGAACGTTACAATTCACTATCAGTTTTTTGTCCCATTCGATAATCTAGACTCACAGCAGAACGGCCATAAGGTGCCCGAGGCAGCAATAGACCCATGGAGTCAAGTCGGCTGGAGGACGATGTATTGAATCGGGACGCAATTTGAGTGACCCATCGTCATTAGGTGGCCCTGAACGTTACAATTCACTATCAGTTTTTCGTCCCATTCGATAATCTAGACTCACAGCAGAACGGCCATAAGGTGCCCGAGTTAGCAATAGACCCATGGAGACAAGTCGGCTGGGGACGATGTATTGAATCGGGACGCAATTTGAGTGATCCATCGTCATTAGGTGGCCCTGAACGTTACAATTCACTATCAGATTTTCATCCCATTCTATAATCTAGACTCACAGCAGAACGGCCATAAGGTGCCCGAGGCAGCAATCGACCCATGGAGACAAGTCTGCTGGAGGACGATGTATTGAATCGGGATGCAATTTGAGTGATCCATCGTCATTAGGTGGCCCTGAAAGTTACAATTCACTATCAGTTTTTCGTCCGATTCGAAAATCTTTGACTCACAGCAGAACGGCCATAAGGTACCCGAGGCAGCAATAGACCCATGAAGTCAAGTCTGCTGGAGGACGATGTATTGAATCAGGACGCAATTTGAGTGATCCATCGTCATTAGGTGGCCCTGAATGTTACAATTCACTATCAGTTTTTCGTCCGATTCGAAAATCTTTCACTCACAGCAGAACGGCCATAAGGTGCCCGAGGCAGCAATCGACCCATGGAGACAAGTCGGCTGGGGACGATGTATTGAATCGGGACGCAATTTGAGTGATCCATCGTCATTAGGTGGCCCTGAACGTTACAATTCACTATCAGATTTTCATCCCATTCTATAATCTAGACTCACAGCAGAACGGCCATAAGGTGCCCGAGGCAGCAATAGTCCCATGGAGTCAAGTCGGCTAGTGGACGATGTACTGAATCGGGACGCAATTTGTGTGGTCCATCGTCATTAGGTGCCCCTGAATGTTACAAATTACTATCAGTTTTTCGTCCGATTCGAAAATCTTTGACTCACAGCAGAACGGCCATAAGGTGCCCGAGGCAGCATTTGACCCATGGAGACAAGTTTGCTGGAGGACGATGTATTGAATCGGGACGCAATTTGAGTGATCCATCGTCATTAGGTGGCCCTGACCGTTACAATTCACTATCAGTTTTTCGTCCCATTCGATAATCTAGACTCACAGCAGAACGGCCATAAGGTGCCCGAGGCAGCAATAGACCCATGGAGACAAGTCTGCTGGAGGACGATGTATTGAATCGGGACGCAATTTGAGTGATCCATCGTCATTAGGAGGCCTTGAACGTTACAATTCACTATCAGTTTTTTGTCCCATTCGATAATCTAGACTCACAGCAGAACGGCCATAAGGTGCCCGAGGCAGCAATAGACCCATGGAGTCGAGTCGGCTGGAGGACGATGTATTGAATCGGGACGCAATTCACTATCAGTTTTTCGTCCGATTCGAAAATCTTTGACTCACAGCAGAACGGCCATAAGGTGCCCGAGGCAGCAAAAGACCAATGGAGACAAGTCGGCTGGAGGACGATGTATTGAATCGGGACGCAATTTGAGTGATCCATCGTCATTAGGTGGCCCTGAACGTTACAATTCACTATCAGTTTTTCGTCCGATTCGAAAATCTTTGACTCACAGCAGAACGGCCATAAGGTGCCCGAGGCAGCAATAGACCCATGGAGACAAGTCGGCTGGTGGACGATGTATTGAATCGGGACGCAATTTGAGTGATCCATCGTCATTAGGTGGCCCTGAATGTTACAATTCACTATCAGTTTTTCGTCCGATTCGAAAATCTTTGACTCACAGCAGAACGGCCATATGGTGCCCGAGGAAGCAATAGACGCATGGAGACAAGTCTGCTGGAGGACGATGTATTGAATCGGGACGCAATTTGAGTGATCCATCGTCATTAGGAGGCCCTGAACGTTACAATTCACTATCAGTTTTTCGTCCCATTCGATAATCTAGACTCACAGCAGAACGGCCATAAGGTGCCCGAGGCAGCAATAGACCCATGGAGTCAAGTCGGCTGGAGGACGATGTATTGAATCGGGACGCAATTTGAGTGATCCATCGTCATTAGGAGGCCCTGAACGTTACAATTCACTATCAGTTTTTCGTCCCATTCGATAATCTAGACTCACAGCAGAACGGCCATAAGGTCCCCGAGGCAGCAATAGACCCATGGAGTCAAGTCGCCTGGAGGACGATGTATTGAATCGGGACGCAATTTGAGTGATCCATCGTCATTAGGTGGCCCTGAACGTTACAATTCACTATCAGTTTTTCGTCCCATTCGATAATCTAGACTCACAGCAGAACGGCCATAAGGTGCCCGAGGCAGCAATAGACCCATGGAGACAAGTCTGCTGGAGGACGATGTATTGAATCGGGACGCAATTTGAGTGATCCATCGTCATTAGGAGGCCTTGAACGTTACAATTCACTATCAGTTTTTCGTCCGATTCGAAAATCTTTGACTCACAGCAGAACGGCCATAAGGTGCCCGAGGCAGCAATAGACGCATGGAGACAAGTCGGCTGGGGACGATGTATTGAATCGGGACGCAATTTGAGTGATCCATCGTCATTAGGTGGCCCTGAACGTTACAATTCACTATCAGTTTTTCGTCCGATTCGAAAATCTTTGACTCACAGCAGAACGGCCATATGGTGCCCGAGGAAGCAATAGACGCATGGAGACAAGTCTGCTGGAGGACGATGTATTGAATCGGGACGCAATTTGATTGATCCATCGTCATTAGGTGGCCCTGAACGTTACAATTCACTATCAGTTTTTCGTCCCATTCGATAATCTAGACTCACAGCAGAACGGCCATAAGGTGCCCGAGGCAGCAATAGACCCATGGAGTCAGGACGGCTGGAGGACGATGTATTGAATCGGGACGCAATTTGTGTGGTCCATCGTCATTAGGTGGCCCTGAATGTTACAATTCACTATCAGTTTTTCGTCCGATTCGATAATCTAGACTCACAGCAGAACGGCCATAAGGTGCCCGAGGCAGCAATAGACCCATGGAGTCAAGTCGGCTGGAGGACGATGTATTGAATCGGGACGCAATTTGAGTGATCCATCGTCATTAGGAGGCCCTGATCGTTACAATTCACTATCAGTTTTTTGTCCCATTCGATAATCTAGACTCACAGCAGAACGGCCATAAGGTGCCCGAGGCAGCAATAGACCCATGGAGTCAAGTCGGCTGGAGGACGATGTATTGAATCGGGACGCAATTTGAGTGATCCATCGTCATTAGGTGGCCCTGAACGTTACAATTCACTATCAGTTTTTTGTCCCATTCGATAATCTAGACTCACAGCAGAACGGCCATAAGGTGCCCGAGGCAGCAATAGACCCATGGAGTCAAGTCGGCTGGAGGACGATGTATTGAATCGGGACGCAATTTGAGTGACCCATCGTCATTAGGTGGCCCTGAACGTTACAATTCACTATCAGTTTTTCGTCCCATTCGATAATCTAGACTCACAGCAGAACGGCCATAAGGTGCCCGAGTTAGCAATAGACCCATGGAGACAAGTCGGCTGGGGACGATGTATTGAATCGGGACGCAATTTGAGTGATCCATCGTCATTAGGTGGCCCTGAACGTTACAATTCACTATCAGATTTTCATCCCATTCTATAATCTAGACTCACAGCAGAACGGCCATAAGGTGCCCGAGGCAGCAATCGACCCATGGAGACAAGTCTGCTGGAGGACGATGTATTGAATCGGGATGCAATTTGAGTGATCCATCGTCATTAGGTGGCCCTGAAAGTTACAATTCACTATCAGTTTTTCGTCCGATTCGAAAATCTTTGACTCACAGCAGAACGGCCATAAGGTACCCGAGGCAGCAATAGACCCATGAAGTCAAGTCTGCTGGAGGACGATGTATTGAATCAGGACGCAATTTGAGTGATCCATCGTCATTAGGTGGCCCTGAATGTTACAATTCACTATCAGTTTTTCGTCCGATTCGAAAATCTTTCACTCACAGCAGAACGGCCATAAGGTGCCCGAGGCAGCAATCGACCCATGGAGACAAGTCGGCTGGGGACGATGTATTGAATCGGGACGCAATTTGAGTGATCCATCGTCATTAGGTGGCCCTGAACGTTACAATTCACTATCAGATTTTCATCCCATTCTATAATCTAGACTCACAGCAGAACGGCCATAAGGTGCCCGAGGCAGCAATAGTCCCATGGAGTCAAGTCGGCTAGTGGACGATGTACTGAATCGGGACGCAATTTGTGTGGTCCATCGTCATTAGGTGCCCCTGAATGTTACAAATTACTATCAGTTTTTCGTCCGATTCGAAAATCTTTGACTCACAGCAGAACGGCCATAAGGTGCCCGAGGCAGCATTTGACCCATGGAGACAAGTTTGCTGGAGGACGATGTATTGAATCGGGACGCAATTTGAGTGATCCATCGTCATTAGGTGGCCCTGACCGTTACAATTCACTATCAGTTTTTCGTCCCATTAGATAATCTAGACTCACAGCAGAACGGCCATAAGGTGCCCGAGGCAGCAATAGACCCATGGAGTCAGGTCGGCTGGAGGACGATGTACTGAATCGGGACGCAATTTGTGTGGTCCATCGTCATTAGGTGGCCCTGAACGTTACAATTCACTATTAGTTTTTCGTCCCATTTTGATAATCTAGACTCACAGCAGAACGGCCATAAGGTGCCCGAGGCAGCAATAGACCCATGGAGACAAGTCTGCTGGAGGACGATGTATTGAATCGGGACGCAATTTGAGTGATCCATCGTCATTAGGAGGCCTTGAACGTTACAATTCACTATCAGTTTTTTGTCCCATTCGATAATCTAGACTCACAGCAGAACGGCCATAAGGTGCCCGAGGCAGCAATAGACCCATGGAGTCAAGTCGGCTGGAGGACGATGTATTGAATCGGGACGCAATTCACTATCAGTTTTTCGTCCGATTCGAAAATCTTTGACTCACAGCAGAACGGCCATAAGGTGCCCGAGGCAGCAAAAGACCAATGGAGACAAGTCGGCTGGAGGACGATGTATTGAATCGGGACGCAATTTGAGTGATCCATCGTCATTAGGTGGCCCTGAACGTTACAATTCACTATCAGTTTTTCGTCCGATTCGAAAATCTTTGACTCACAGCAGAACGGCCATAAGGTGCCCGAGGCAGCAATAGACCCATGGAGACAAGTCGGCTGGTGGACGATGTATTGAATCGGGACGCAATTTGAGTGATCCATCGTCATTAGGTGGCCCTGAATGTTACAATTCACTATCAGTTTTTCGTCCGATTCGAAAATCTTTGACTCACAGCAGAACGGCCATATGGTGCCCGAGGAAGCAATAGACGCATGGAGACAAGTCTGCTGGAGGACGATGTATTGAATCGGGACGCAATTTGAATGATCCATCGTCATTAGGTGGCCCTGAACGTTACAATTCACTATCAGTTTTTCGTCCCATTCGATAATCTAGACTCACAGCAGAACGGCCATAAGGTGCCCGAGGCAGCAATAGACCCATGGAGTCAGGACGGCTGGAGGACGATGTACTGAATCGGGACGCTATTTGTGTGGTCCATCGTCATTAGGTGGCCCTGAATGTTACAATGCACTATCAGTTTTTCGTCCGATTCGAAAATCTTTGACTCACAGCAGAACGGCCATAAGGTGCCCGAGGCAGCAATCGACCCATGGACACAAGTCTGCTGGAGGACGATGTATTGAATCGGGATGCAATTTGAGTGATCCATCGTCATTAGGTGGCCCTGAAAGTTACAATTCACTATCAGTTTTTCGTCCGATTCGAAAATCTTTGACTCACAGCAGAACGGCCATAAGGTGCCCGTGGCAGCAATAGACCCATGAAGTCAAGTCTGCTGGAGGACGTTGTATTGAATCAGGACGCAATTTGAGTGATCCATCGTCATTAGGTGGCCCTGAACGTTACAATTCACTATCAGTTTTTCGTCCCATTCGATAATCTAGATTCACAGCAGAACGGCCATAAGGTGCCCGAGGCACCAATAGACCCATGGAGTCAACTCGGCTGGAGGACGATGTATTGAATCGGGACGCAATTTGCGTGGTCCATCGTCATTAGGTGGCCCTGAATGTTACAATTCACTATCAGTTTTTCGTCCGATTCGAAAATCTTTGACTCACAGCAGAACGGCCATAAGGTGCCCGAGGCAGCAAAAGACCAATGGAGACAAGTCGGCTGGAGGACGATGTATTGAATCGGGACGCAATTTGAGTGATCCATCGTCATTAGGTGGCCCTGAACGTTACAATTCACTATCAGTTTTTCGTCCGATTCGAAAATCTTTGACTCACAGCAGAACGGCCATAAGGTGCCCGAGGCAGCAATAGACCCATGGAGACAAGTCGGCTGGTGGACGATGTATTGAATCGGGACGCAATTTGAGTGATCCATCGTCATTAGGTGGCCCTGAATGTTACAATTCACTATCAGTTTTTCGTCCGATTCGAAAATCTTTGACTCACAGCAGAACGGCCATATGGTGCCCGAGGAAGCAATAGACGCATGGAGACAAGTCTGCTGGAGGACGATGTATTGAATCGGGACGCAATTTGAATGATCCATCGTCATTAGGTGGCCCTGAACGTTACAATTCACTATCAGTTTTTCGTCCCATTCGATAATCTAGACTCACAGCAGAACGGCCATAAGGTGCCCGAGGCAGCAATAGACCCATGGAGTCAGGACGGCTGGAGGACGATGTACTGAATCGGGACGCAATTTGTGTGGTCCATCGTCATTAGGTGGCCCTGAATGTTACAATGCACTATCAGTTTTTCGTCCGATTCGAAAATCTTTGACTCACAGCAGAACGGCCATAAGGTGCCCGAGGCAGCAATCGACCCATGGACACAAGTCTGCTGGAGGACGATGTATTGAATCGGGACGCAATTTGAGTGATCCATCGTCATTAGGTGGCCCTGAAAGTTACAATTCACTATCAGTTTTTCGTCCGATTCGAAAATCTTTGACTCACAGCAGAACGGCCATAAGGTGCCCGTGGCAGCAATAGACCCATGAAGTCAAGTCTGCTGGAGGACGTTGTATTGAATCAGGACGCAATTTGAGTGATCCATCGTCATTAGGTGGCCCTGAACGTTACAATTCACTATCAGTTTTTCGTCCCATTCGATAATCTAGATTCACAGCAGAACGGCCAAAAGGTGCCCGAGGCACCAATAGACCCATGGAGTCAACTCGGCTGGAGGACGATGTATTGAATCGGGACGCAATTTGCGTGGTCCATCGTCATTAGGTGGCCCTGAATGTTACAATTCACTATCAGTTTTTCGTCCCATTCGATAATCTAGACTCACAGCAGAACGGCCATAAGGTGCCCGAGGCAGCAATAGACATATGGAGTCAAGTCGGCTGGAGGACGATGTATTGAATCGGGACGCAATTTGAGTGATCCATCGTCATTAGGAGGCCCTGAACGTTACAATTCACTATCAGTTTTTCGTCCCATTCGATAATCTAGACTCACAGCAGAACGGCCATAAGGTGCCCGAGGCAGCAATAGACCCATGGAGTCAAGTCGGCTGGAGGACGATGTATTGAATCGGGACGCAATTTGAGTGATCCATCGTCATTAGGAGGCCTTGAACGTTACAATTCACTATCAGTTTTTTGTCCCATTCGATAATCTAGACTCACAGCAGAACGGCCATAAGGTGCCCGAGGCAGCAATAGACCCGTGGAGTCAGGACGGCTGGAGGACGATGTACTGAATCGGGACGCAATTTGTGTGGTCCATCGTCATTAGGTGGCCCTGAATGTTACAATGCACTATCAGTTTTTCGTCCGATTCGAAAATCTTTGACTCACAGCAGAACGGCCATAAGGTGCCCGAGGCAGCAACCGACCCATGGAGACAAGTCTGCTGGAGGACGATGTATTGAATCGGGACGCAATTTGAGTGATCCATCGTCATTAGGTGGCCCTGAAAGTTACAATTCACTATCAGTTTTTCGTCCGATTCGAAAATCTTTGACTCACAGCAGAACGGCCATAAGGTGCCCGTGGCAGCAATAGACCCATGAAGTCAAGTCTGCTGGAGGACGATGTATTGAATCAGGACACAATTTGAGTGATCCATCGTCATTAGGTGGCCCTGAACGTTACAATTCACTATCAGTTTTTCGTCCCATTCGATAATCTAGATTCACAGCAGAACGGCCATAAGGTGCCCGAGGCAGCAATAGACCCATGGAGTCAAGTCGGCTGGAGGACGATGTATTGAATCGGGACGCAATTTGCGTGGTCCATCGTCATTAGGTGGCCCTGAATGTTACAATTCACTATCAGTTTTTCGTCCCATTCGATAATCTAGACTCACAGCAGAACGGCCATAAGGTGCCCGAGGCAGCAATAGACATATGGAGTCAAGTCGGCTGGAGGACGATGTATTGAATCGGGACGCAATTTGAGTGATCCATCGTCATTAGGAGGCCCTGAACGTTACAATTCACTATCAGTTTTTCGTCCCATTCGATAATCTAGACTCACAGCAGAACGGCCATAAGGTGCCCGAGGCAGCAATAGACCCATGGAGTCAAGTCGGCTGGAGGACGATGTATTGAATCGGGACGCAATTTGAGTGATCCATCGTCATTAGGAGGCCTTGAACGTTACAATTCACTATCAGTTTTTTGTCCCATTCGATAATCTAGACTCACAGCAGAACGGCCATAAGGTGCCCGAGGCAGCAATAGACCCATGGAGTCAAGTCGGCTGGAGGACGATGTATTGAATCGGGACGCAATTCACTATCAGTTTTTCGTCCGATTCGAAAATCTTTGACTCACAGCAGAACGGCCATAAGGTGCCCGAGGCAGCAATAGACCCATGGAGACAAGTCTGCTGGAGGACGATGTATTGAATCGGGACGCTATTTGAGTGATCCATCGTCATTAGGTGGCCCTGAACGTTACAATTCACTATCAGTTTTTCGTCCCATTCGATAATCTAGACTCACAGCAGAACGGCCATAAGGTGCCCGAGGCAGCAATAGACCCATGGAGACAAGTCGGCTGGGGACGATGTATTGAATCGGGACGCAATTTGAGTGATCCATCGTCATTAGGTGGCCCTGAACGTTACAATTCACTATCAGTTTTTCGTCCTATTCGATAATCTAGATTCACAGCAGAACGGCCATAAGGTGCCCGAGGCAGCAATAAACCCATGGAGTCAACTCGGCTGGAGGACGATGTATTGAATCGGGACGCAATTTGCGTGGTCCATCGTCATTAGGTGGCCCTGAATGTTACAATTCACTATCAGTTTTTCGTCCCATTCGATAATCTAGACTCACAGCAGAACGGCCATAAGGTGCCCGATGCAGCAATAGACCCATGGAGGCAAGTCGGCTGGAGGACGATGTATTGAATCGGGACGCAATTTGAGTTATCCATCGTCATTAGGAGGCCCTGAACGTTACAATTCACTATCAGTTTTTCGTCCCATTCGATAATCTAGACTCACAGCAGAACGGCCATAAGGTGCCCGAGGCAGCAATAGACCCATGGAGTCAAGTCCGCTGGAGGACGATGTATTCAATCGGGACGCAATTTGAGTGATCCATCGTCATTAGGTGGCCCTGAACGTTACAATTCACTATCAGTTTTTAGTCCCATTCGATAATCTAGACTCACAGCAGAACGGCCATAAGGTGCCCGAGGCAGCAATAGACCCATGGAGACAAGTCTGCTGGAGGACGATGTATTGATTCGGGACGCAATTTGAGTGATCCATCGTCATTAGGAGGCCTTGAACGTTACAATTCACTATCAGTTTTTAGTCCCATTCGATAATCTAGACTCACAGCAGAACGGCCATAAGGTGCCCGAGGCAGCAATAGACCCATGGAGTCAAGTCGGCTGGAGGACGATGTATTGAATCGGGACGCAATTTGAGTGATCCATCGTCATTAGGTGGCCCTGAACGTTTCAATTCACTATCAGTTTTTCGTCCGATTCGAAAATCTTTGACTCACAGCAGAACGGCCATAAGGTGCCCGAGGCAGCAATAGACCCATGAAGTCAAGTCTGTTGGAGGACGATGTATTGAATCAGGACGCAATTTGAGTGACCCATCGTCATTAGGTGGCCCTGAACGTTACAATTCACTATCAGTTTTTCGTCCCATTCGATTATCTAGACTCACAGCAGAACGGCCATAAGGTGCCCGAGTTAGCAATAGACCCATGGAGACAAGTCGGCTGGGGACGATGTATTGAATCGGGACGCAATTTGAGTGATCCATCGTCATTAGGTGGCCCTGAACGTTACAATTCACTATCAGATTTTCATCCCATTCTATAATCTAGACTCACAGCAGAACGGCCATAAGGTGCCCGAGGCAGCAATAGTCCCATGGAGTCAAGTCGGCTAGTGGACGATGTACTGAATCGGGACGCAATTTGTGTGGTCCATCGTCATTAGGTGCCCCTGAATGTTACAAATTACTATCAGTTTTTCGTCCGATTCGAAAATCTTTGACTCACAGCAGAACGGCCATAAGGTGCCCGGGGCAGCAATCGACCCATGGAGACAAGTCTGCTGGAGGACGATGTATTGAATCGGGATGCAATTTGAGTGATCCATCGTCATTAGGTGGCCCTATCAGTTTTTCGTCCGATTCGAAAATCTTTGACTCACAGCAGAACGGCCATAAGGTGCCCGAGGCAGCAATAGACCCATGAAGTCAAGTCTGCTGGAGGACGATGTATTGAATCAGGACGCAATTTGAGTGACCCATCGTCATTAGGTGGCCCTGAACGTTACAATTCACTATCAGTTTTTCGTCCCATTCGATTATCTAGACTCACAGCAGAACGGCCATAAGGTGCCCGAGTTAGCAATAGACCCATGGAGACAAGTCGGCTGGGGACGATGTATTGAATCGGGACGCAATTTGAGTGATCCATCGTCATTAGGTGGCCCTGAACGTTACAATTCACTATCAGATTTTCATCCCATTCTATAATCTAGACTCACAGCAGAACGGCCATAAGGTGCCCGAGGCAGCAATAGTCCCATGGAGTCAAGTCGGCTAGTGGACGATGTACTGAATCGGGACGCAATTTGTGTGGTCCATCGTCATTAGGTGCCCCTGAATGTTACAAATTACTATCAGTTTTTCGTCCGATTCGAAAATCTTTGACTCACAGCAGAACGGCCATAAGGTGCCCGGGGCAGCAATCGACCCATGGAGACAAGTCTGCTGGAGGACGATGTATTGAATCGGGATGCAATTTGAGTGATCCATCGTCATTAGGTGGCCCTATCAGTTTTTCGTCCGATTCGAAAATCTTTGACTCACAGCAGAACGGCCATAAGGTGCCCGAGGCAGCAATAGACCCATGAAGTCAAGTCTGCTGGAGGACGATGTATTGAATCAGGACGCAATTTGAGTGATCCATCGTCATTAGGTGGCCCTGAATGTTACAATTCACTATCAGTTTTTCGTCCGATTCGAAAATCTTTCACTCACAGCAGAACGGCCATAAGGTGCCCGAGGCAGCAATAGACCCATGGAGACAAGTCTGCTGGAGGACGATGTATTGAATCGG
Source organism: Schistocerca cancellata (assembly GCF_023864275.1). Taxonomy (NCBI): domain Eukaryota; kingdom Metazoa; phylum Arthropoda; class Insecta; order Orthoptera; family Acrididae; genus Schistocerca; species Schistocerca cancellata. The sequence goes on from NC_064630.1 coordinate 843,557,911, forward strand.
GACGCAATTTGAGTGATCCATCGTCATTAGGAGGCCCTGAACATTACAATTCACTATCAGTTTTTCGTCCCATTCGATAATCTAGACTCACAGCAGAACGGCCATAAGGTGCCCGAGGCAGCAATAGACCCATGGAATCAAGTCGGCTGGAGGACGATGTATTGAATCGGGACGCAATTTGAGTGATCCATCGTCATTAGGTGGCCCTGAATGTTACAATTCACTATCAGTTTTTTGTCCCATTCAATAATCTAGACTCACAGCAGAACGGCCATAAGGTGCCCGAGGCAGCAATAGACCCATGGAGTCAAGTCTGCTGGAGGACGATGTATTGAATCGGGACGCAATTCACTATCAGTTTTTCGTCCGATTCGAAAATCTTTGACTCACAGCAGAACGGCCATAAGGTGCCCGAGGCAGCAATCGACCCATGGAGACAAGTCTGCTGGAGGACGATGTATTGAATCGGGATGCAATTTGAGTGATCCATCGTCATTAGGTGGCCCTGAAAGTTACAATTCACTATCAGTTTTTCGTCCGATTCGAAAATCTTTGACTCACAGCAGAACGGCCATAAGGTGCCCGAGGCAGCAATAGACCCATGAAGTCAAGTCTGCTGGAGGACGATGTATTGAATCAGGACGCAATTTGAGTGATCCATCGTCATTAGGTGGCCCTGAATGTTACAATTCACTATCAGTTTTTCGTCCGATTCGAAAATCTTTGACTCACAGCAGAACGGCCATAAGGTGCCCGAGGCAGCAATCGACCCATGGAGACAAGTCTGCTGGAGGACGATGTATTGAATCGGGACGCAATTTGAGTGATCCATCGTCATTAGGAGGCCCTGAACGTTATAATTCACTATCAGTTTTTCGTCCCATTCGATAATCTAGACTCACAGCAGAACGGCCATAAGGTGCCCGAGGCAGCAATAGACCCATGGAGTCAAGTCGGCTGGAGGACGATGTATTGAATCGGGACGCAATTTGAGTGATCCATCGTCATTAGGTGGCCCTGAACGTTACAATTCACTATCAGTTTTTTGTCCCATTCGATAATCTAGACTCACAGCAGAACGGCCATAAGGTGCCCGAGGCAGCAATAGACCCATGGAGTCAAGTCGGCTGGAGGACGATGTATTGAATCGGGACGCAATTTGAGTGATCCATCGTCATTAGGTGGCCCTGAACGTTACAATTCACTATCAGTTTTTCGTCCGATTCGAAAATCTTTGACTCACAGCAGAACGGCCATAAGGTGCCCGAGGCAGCAATAGACCCATGGAGACAAGTCGGCTGGTGGACGATGTATTGAATCGGGACGCAATTTGAGTGATCCATCGTCATTAGGTGGCCCTGAATGTTACAATTCACTATCAGTTTACGTCCGATTCGATAATCTTTGACTCACAGCAGAACGGCCATATGGTGCCCGAGGAAGCAATAGACGCATGGAGACAAGTCTGCTGGAGGACGATGTATTGAATCGGGACGCAATTTGAATGATCCATCGTCATTAGGTGGCCCTGAACGTTACAATTCACTATCAGTTTTTCGTCCCATACGATAATCTAGACTCACAGCAGAACGGCCATAAGGTGCCCGAGGCAGCAATAGACCCATGGAGTCAGGACGGCTGGAGGACGATGTACTGAATCGGGACGCAATTTGTGTGGTCCATCGTCATTAGGTGGCCCTGAATGTTACAATTCACTATCAGTTTTTCGTCCAATTCGAAAATCTTCGACTCACAGCAGAACGGCCATAAGGTGCCCGAGGCAGCAATCGACCCATGGAGACAAGTCTGCTGGAGGACGATGTATTGAATCGGGACGCAATTTGAGTGATCCATCGTCATTAGGTGGCCCTGAAAGTTACAATTCACTATCAGTTTTTCGTCCGATTCGAAAATCTTTGACTCACAGCAGAACGGCCATAAGGTGCCCGAGGCAGCAATAGACCCATGAAGTCAAGTCTGCTGGAGGACGATGTATTGAATCAGGACGCAATTTGAATGATCCATCGTCATTAGGTGGCCCTGAACGTTACAATTCACTATCAGTTTTTCGTCCCATTCGATAATCTAGATTCACAGCAGAACGGCCATAAGGTGCCGAGGCAGCAATAGACCCATGGAGTCAACTCGGCTGGAGGACGATGTATTGAATCGGGACGCAATTTGCGTGGTCCATCGTCATTAGGTGGGCCTGAATGTTACAATTCACTATCAGTTTTTCGTCCCATTCGATAATCTAGACTCACAGCAGAACGGCCATAAGGTGCCCGAGGCAGCAATAGACCCATGGAGTCAAGTCGGCTGGAGGACGATGTATTGAATCGGGACGCAATTCACTATCAGTTTTTCGTCCGATTCGAAAATCTTTGACTCACAGCAGAACGGCCATAAGGTGCCCGAGGCAGCAATAGACCCATGGAGACAAGTCTGCTGGAGGACGATGTATTGAATCGGGACGCAATTTGAGTGATCCATCGTCATTAGGTGGCCCTGAACGTTACAATTCACTATCAGTTTTTCGTCCCATTCGATAATCTAGACTCACAGCAGAACGGCCATAAGGTGCCCAAGGCAGCAATAGACCCATGGAGACAAGTCGGCTGGGGACGATGTATTGAATCGGGACGCAATTTGAGTGATCCATCGTCATTAGGTGGCCCTGAACGTTACAATTCACTATCAGTTTTTCGTCCTATTCGATAATCTAGATTCACAGCAGAACGGCCATAAGGTGCCCGAGGCAGCAATAAACCCATGGAGTCAACTCGGCTGGAGGACGATGTATTGAATCGGGACGCAATTTGCGTGGTCCATCGTCATTAGGTGGCCATGAATGTTACAATTCACTATCAGTTTTTCGTCCCATTCGATAATCTAGACTCACAGCAGAACGGCCATAAGGTGCCCGAGGCAGCAATAGACCCATGGAGTCAAGTCGGCTGGAGGACGATGTATTGAATCGGGACGCAATTTCAGTGATCCATCGTCATTAGTTGGCCCTGAACGTTACAATTCACTATCAGTTTTTTGTCCCATTCGATAATCTAGACTCACAGCAGAACGGCCATAAGGTGCCCGAGGCAGCAATAGACCCATGGAGTCAAGTCGGCTGGAGGACGATGTATTGAATCGGGACGCAATTTGAGTGATCCATCGTCATTAGTTGGCCCTGAACGTTACAATTCACTATCAGTTTTTAGTCCCATTCGATAATCTAGACTCACAGCAGAACGGCCATAAGGTGCCCGAGGCAGCAATAGACCCATGGAGTCAAGTCGGCTGGAGGACGATGTATTGAATCGGGACGCAATTTGAGTGATCCATCGTCATTAGTTGGCCCTGAACGTTACAATTCACTATCAGTTTTTAGTCCCATTCGATAATCTAGACTCACAGCAGAACGGCCATAAGGTGCCCGAGGCAGCAATAGACCCATGGAGACAAGTCTGCTGGAGGACGATGTATTGAATCGGGACGCAATTTGAGTGATCCATTGTCATTAGGAGTCCTTGAACGTTACAATTCACTATCAGTTTTTTGTCTCATTCGATAATCTAGACTCACAGCAGAACGGCCATAAGGTGCCCGAGGCAGCAATAGACCCACGGAGTCAAGTCGGCTGGAGGACGATGTATTGAATCGGGACGCAATTTGAGTGATCCATCGTCATTAGGAGGCCCTGAACGTTACAATTCACTATCAGTTTTTCGTCCCATTCGATAATCTAGACTCACAGCAGAACGGCCATAAGGTGCCCGAGGCAGCAATAGACCCATGGAGTCAAGTCGGCTGGAGGACGATGTATTGAATCGGGACGCAATTTGAGTGATCCATCGTCATTAGTTGGCCCTGAACGTTACAATTCACTATCAGTTTTTAGTCCCATTCGATAATCTAGACTCACAGCAGAACGGCCATAAGGTGCCCGAGGCAGCAATAGACCCATGGAGACAAGTCTGCTGGAGGACGATGTATTGAATCGGGACGCAATTTGAGTGATCCATTGTCATTAGGAGTCCTTGAACGTTACAATTCACTATCAGTTTTTTGTCCCATTCGATACTCTAGACTCACAGCAGAACGGCCATAAGGTGCCCGAGGCAGCAATAGTCCCATGGAGTCAAGTCGGCGGAGGACGATGTATTGAATCGGGACGCAATTTGAGTGATCCATCGTCATTAGGTGGCCCTGAACGTTTCAATTCACTATCAGTTTTTCGTCCGATTCGAAAATCTTTGACTCACAGCAGAACGGCCATAAGGTGCCCGAGGCAGCAATAGACCCATGAAGTCAAGTCTGTAGGAGGACGATGTATTGAATCAGGACGCAATTTGAGTGACCCATCGTCATTAGGTGGCCCTGAACGTTACAATTCACTATCAGTTTTTCGTCCCATTCGATAATCTAGACTCACAGCAGAACGGCCATAAGGTGCCCGAGTTAGCAATAGACCCATGGAGACAAGTCGGCTGGGGAAGATGTATTGAATCGGGACGCAATTTGAGTGATCCATCGTCATTAGGTGGCCCTGAACGTTACAATTCACTATCAGTTTTTAGTCCCATTCGATAATCTAGACTCACAGCAGAACGGCCATAAGGTGCCCGAGGCAGCAATAGACCCATGGAGACAAGTCGGCTGGGGACGATGTATTGAATCGGGACGCAATTTGAGTGATCCATCGTCATTAGGTGGCCCTGAACGTTACAATTCACTATCAGTTTTTCGTCCTATTCGATAATCTAGATTCACAGCAGAACGGCCATAAGGTGCCCGAGGCAGCAATAGACCCATGGAGTCAACTCGGCTGGAGGACGATGTATTGAATCGGGACGCAATTTGCGTGGTCCATCGTCATAAGGTGGCCCTGAATGTTACAATTCACTATCAGTTTTTCGTCCCATTCGATAATCTAGACTCACAGCACAACGGCCATTAGGTGCCCGATGCAGCAATAGACCCATGGAGTCAAGTCGGCTGGAGGACGATGTATTGAATCGGGACGCAATTTGAGTGATCCATCGTCATTAGGAGGCCCTGAACGTTACAATTCACTATCAGTTTTTCGTCCCATTCGATAATCTAGACTCACAGCAGAACGGCCATAAGGTGCCCGAGGCAGCAATAGACCCATGGAGTCAAGTCGGCTGGAGGACGATGTATTGAATCGTGACGCAATTTGAGAGATCCATCGTCATTAGGTGGCCCTGAACGTTACAATTCACTATCAGTTTTTAGTCCCATTCGATAATCTAGACTCACAGCAGAACGGCCATAAGGTGCCCGAGGCAGCAATAGACCCATGGAGACAAGTCTGCTGGAGGACGATGTATTGAATCGGGACGCAATTTGAGTGATCCATCGTCATTAGGAGTCCTTGAACGTTACAATTCACTATCAGTTTTTCGTCCCATTCGATAATCTAGACTCACAGCAGAACGGCCATAAGGTGCCCGAGGCAGCAATAGACCCATGGAGACAAGTCTGCTGGAGGACGATGTATTGAATCGGGACGCAATTTGAGTGATCCATCGTCATTAGGAGGCCTTGAACGTTACAATTCACTATCAGTTTTTTGTTCCATTCGATAATCTAGACTCACAGCAGAACGGCCATAAGGTGCCCGAGGCAGCAATAGACCCATGGAGTCAAGTCGGATGGAGGACGATGTATTGAATCGGGACGCAATTCACTATCAGTTTTTCGTCCGATTCGAAAATCTTTGACTCACAGCAGAACGGCCATAAGGTGCCCGATGCAGCAATAGACCCATGGAGTCAAGTCGGCTGGAGGACGATGTATTGAATCGGGACGCAATTTGAGTGATCCATCGTCATTAGGAGGCCCTGAACGTTACAATTCACTATCAGTTTTTCGTCCCATTCGATAATCTAGACTCACAGCAGAACGGCCATAAGGTGCCCGAGGCAGCAATAGACCCATGGAGTCAAGTCGGCTGGAGGACGATGTATTGAATCGGGACGCAATTTGAGTGATCCATCGTCATTAGGTGGCCCTGAACGTTACAATTCACTATCAGTTTTTCGTCCCATTAGATAATCTAGACTCACAGCAGAACGGCCATAAGGTGCCCGAGGCAGCAATAGACCCATGGAGACAAGTCTGCTGGAGGACGATGTATTGAATCGGGACGCAATTTGAGTGATCCATCGTCATTAGGAGGCCTTGAACGTTACAATTCACTATCAGTTTTTTGTCCCATTCGATAATCTAGACTCACAGCAGAACGGCCATAAGGTGCCCGAGGCAGCAATAGACCCATGGAGTCAAGTCGGCTGGAGGACGATGTATTGAATCGGGACGCAATTCACTATCAGTTTTTCGTCCGATTCGAAAATCTTTGACTCACAGCAGAACGGCCATAAGGTGCCCGAGGCAGCAATAGACCCATGGAGACAAGTCTGCTGGAGGACGATGTATTGAATCGGGACGCAATTTGAGTGATCCATCGTCATTAGGTGGCCCTGAACGTTACAATTCACTATCAGTTTTTCGTCCCATTCGATAATCTAGACTCACAGCAGAACGGCCATAAGGTGCCCGAGGCAGCAATAGACCCATGGAGACAAGTCGGCTGTGGACGATGTATTGTATCGGGACGCAATTTGAGTGATCCATCGTCATTAGGTGGCCCTGAACGTTACAATTCACTATCAGTTTTTCGTCCTAGTCGATAATCTAGATTCACAGCAGAACGGCCATAAGGTGCCCGAGGCAGCAATAAACCCATGGAGTCAACTCGGCTGGATGACGATGTATTGAATCGGGACGCAATTTGCGTGGTCCATCGTCATTAGGTGGCCCTGAATGTTACAATTCACTATCAGTTTTTCGTCCCATTCGATAATCTAGACTCACAGCAGAACGGCCATAAGGTGCCCGATGCAGCAATAGACCCATGGAGTCAAGTCGGCTGGAGGACGATGTATTGAATCGGGACGCAATTTGAGTGATCCATCGTCATTAGGAGGCCCTGAACGTTACAATTCACTATCAGTTTTTCGTCCCATTCGATAATCTAGACTCACAGCAGAACGGCCATAAGGTGCCCGAGGCAGCAATAGACCCATGGAGTCAAGTCGGCTGGAGGACGATGTATTGAATCGGGACGCAATTTGAGTGATCCATCGTCATTAGGTGGCCCTGAACGTTACAATTCACTATCAGTTTTTAGTCCCATTCGATAATCTAGACTCACAGCAGAACGGCCATAAGGTGCCCGAGGCAGCAATAGACCCATGGAGACAAGTCTGCTGGAGGACGATGTATTGAATCGGGACGCAATTTGAGTGATCCATCGTCATTAGGAGTCCTTGAACGTTACAATTCACTATCAGTTTTTCGTCCCATTCGATAATCTAGACTCACAGCAGAACGGCCATAAGGTGCCCGAGGCAGCAATAGACCCATGGAGACAAGTCTGCTGGAGGACGATGTATTGAATCGGGACGCAATTTGAGTGATCCATCGTCATTAGGAGGCCTTGAACGTTACAATTCACTATCAGTTTTTTGTCCCATTCGATAATCTAGACTCACAGCAGAACGGCCATAAGAAGCCCGAGGCAGCAATAGACCCATGGAGTCAAGTCGGCTGGAGGACGATGTATTGAATCGGGACGCAATTCACTATCAGTTTTTCGTCCGATTCGAAAATCTTTGACTCACAGCAGAACGGCCATAAGGTGCCCGAGGCAGCAATAGACCCATGGAGACAAGTCTGCTGGAGGACGATGTATTGAATCGGGACGCAATTTGAGTGATCCATCGTCATTAGGTGGCCCTGAACGTTACAATTCACTATCAGTTTTTCGTCCCATTCGATAATCTAGACTCACAGCAGAACGGCCATAAGGTGCCCAAGGCAGCAATAGACCCATGGAGACAAGTTGGCTGGGGACGATGTATTGAATCGGGACGCAATTTGAGTGATCCATCGTCATTAGGTGGCCCTGAACGTTACAATTCACTATCAGTTTTTCGTCCTATTCGATAATCTAGATTCACAGCAGAACGGCCATAAGGTGCCCGAGGCAGCAATAAACCCATGGAGTCAACTCGGCTGGAGGACGATGTATTGAATCGGGACGCAATTTGCGTGGTCCATCGTCATTAGGTGGCCATGAATGTTACAATTCACTATCAGTTTTTCGTCCCATTCGATAATCTAGACTCACAGCAGAACGGCCATAAGGTGCCCGAGGCAGCAATAGACCCATGGAGTCAAGTCGGCTGGAGGACGATGTATTGAATCGGGACGCAATTTCAGTGATCCATCGTCATTAGTTGGCCCTGAACGTTACAATTCACTATCAGTTTTTTGTCCCATTCGATAATCTAGACTCACAGCAGAACGGCCATAAGGTGCCCGAGGCAGCAATAGACCCATGGAGTCAAGTCGGCTGGAGGACGATGTATTGAATCGGGACGCAATTTGAGTGATCCATCGTCATTAGTTGGCCCTGAACGTTACAATTCACTATCAGTTTTTAGTCCCATTCGATAATCTAGACTCACAGCAGAACGGCCATAAGGTGCCCGAGGCAGCAATAGACCCATGGAGTCAAGTCGGCTGGAGGACGATGTATTGAATCGGGACGCAATTTGAGTGATCCATCGTCATTAGTTGGCCCTGAACGTTACAATTCACTATCAGTTTTTAGTCCCATTCGATAATCTAGACTCACAGCAGAACGGCCATAAGGTGCCCGAGGCAGCAATAGACCCATGGAGACAAGTCTGCTGGAGGACGATGTATTGAATCGGGACGCAATTTGAGTGATCCATTGTCATTAGGAGTCCTTGAACGTTACAATTCACTATCAGTTTTTTGTCTCATTCGATAATCTAGACTCACAGCAGAACGGCCATAAGGTGCCCGAGGCAGCAATAGACCCATGGAGTCAAGTCGGCTGGAGGACGATGTATTGAATCGGGACGCAATTTGAGTGATCCATCGTCATTAGGAGGCCCTGAACGTTACAATTCACTATCAGTTTTTCGTCCCATTCGATAATCTAGACTCACAGCAGAACGGCCATAAGGTGCCCGAGGCAGCAATAGACCCATGGAGTCAAGTCGGCTGGAGGACGATGTATTGAATCGGGACGCAATTTGAGTGATCCATCGTCATTAGTTGGCCCTGAACGTTACAATTCACTATCAGTTTTTAGTCCCATTCGATAATCTAGACTCACAGCAGAACGGCCATAAGGTGCCCGAGGCAGCAATAGACCCATGGAGACAAGTCTGCTGGAGGACGATGTATTGAATCGGGACGCAATTTGAGTGATCCATTGTCATTAGGAGTCCTTGAACGTTACAATTCACTATCAGTTTTTTGTCCCATTCGATACTCTAGACTCACAGCAGAACGGCCATAAGGTGCCCGAGGCAGCAATAGTCCCATGGAGTCAAGTCGGCTGGAGGACGATGTATTGAATCGGGACGCAATTTGAGTGATCCATCGTCATTAGGTGGCCCTGAACGTTTCAATTCACTATCAGTTTTTCGTCCGATTCGAAAATCTTTGACTCACAGCAGAACGGCCATAAGGTGCCCGAGGCAGCAATAGACCCATGAAGTCAAGTCTGTAGGAGGACGATGTATTGAATCAGGACGCAATTTGAGTGACCCATCGTCATTAGGTGGCCCTGAACGTTACAATTCACTATCAGTTTTTCGTCCCATTCGATAATCTAGACTCACAGCAGAACGGCCATAAGGTGCCCGAGTTAGCAATAGACCCATGGAGACAAGTCGGCTGGGGAAGATGTATTGAATCGGGACGCAATTTGAGTGATCCATCGTCATTAGGTGGCCCTGAACGTTACAATTCACTATCAGTTTTTAGTCCCATTCGATAATCTAGACTCACAGCAGAACGGCCATAAGGTGCCCGAGGCAGCAATAGACCCATGGAGACAAGTCGGCTGGGGACGATGTATTGAATCGGGACGCAATTTGAGTGATCCATCGTCATTAGGTGGCCCTGAACGTTACAATTCACTATCAGTTTTTCGTCCTATTCGATAATCTAGATTCACAGCAGAACGGCCATAAGGTGCCCGAGGCAGCAATAGACCCATGGAGTCAACTCGGCTAAAGGACGATGTATTGAATCGGGACGCAATTTGCGTGGTCCATCGTCATAAGGTGGCCCTGAATGTTACAATTCACTATCAGTTTTTCGTCCCATTCGATAATCTAGACTCACAGCACAACGGCCATTAGGTGCCCGATGCAGCAATAGACCCATGGAGTCAAGTCGGCTGGAGGACGATGTATTGAATCGGGACGCAATTTGAGTGATCCATCGTCATTAGGAGGCCCTGAACGTTACAATTCACTATCAGTTTTTCGTCCCATTCGATAATCTAGACTCACAGCAGAACGGCCATAAGGTGCCCGAGGCAGCAATAGACCCATGGAGTCAAGTCGGCTGGAGGACGATGTATTGAATCGTGACGCAATTTGAGAGATCCATCGTCATTAGGTGGCCCTGAACGTTACAATTCACTATCAGTTTTTAGTCCCATTCGATAATCTAGACTCACAGCAGAACGGCCATAAGGTGCCCGAGGCAGCAATAGACCCATGGAGACAAGTCTGCTGGAGGACGATGTATTGAATCGGGACGCAATTTGAGTGATCCATCGTCATTAGGAGTCCTTGAACGTTACAATTCACTATCAGTTTTTCGTCCCATTCGATAATCTAGACTCACAGCAGAACGGCCATAAGGTGCCCGAGGCAGCAATAGACCCATGGAGACAAGTCTGCTGGAGGACGATGTATTGAATCGGGACGAAATTTGAGTGATCCATCGTCATTAGGAGGCCTTGAACGTTACAATTCACTATCAGTTTTTTGTTCCATTCGATAATCTAGACTCACAGCAGAACGGCCATAAGGTGCCCGAGGCAGCAATAGACCCATGGAGTCAAGTCGGATGGAGGACGATGTATTGAATCGGGACGCAATTCACTATCAGTTTTTCGTCCGATTCGAAAATCTTTGACTCACAGCAGAACGGCCATAAGGTGCCCGATGCAGCAATAGACCCATGGAGACAAGTCTGCTGGAGGACGATGTATTGAATCGGGACGCAATTTGAGTGATCCATCGTCATTAGGTGGCCCTGAACGTTACAATTCACTATCAGTTTTTCGTCCCATTCGATAATCTAGACTCACAGCAGAACGGCCATAAGGTGCCCGAGGCAGCAATAGACCCATGGAGACAAGTCGGCTGGGGACGATGTATTGAATCGGGACGCAATTTGAGGGATCCATCGTCATTAGGTGGCCCTGAACGTTACAATTCACTATCAGTTTTTCGTCCTATTCGATAATCTAGATTCACAGCAGAACGGCCATAAGGTGCCCGAGGCAGCAATAAACCCATGGAGTCAACTCGGCTGGAGGACGATGTATTGAATCGGGACGCAATTTGCGTGGTCCATCGTCATTAGGTGGCCATGAATGTTACAATTCACTATCAGTTTTTCGTCCCATTCGATAATCTAGACTCACAGCAGAACGGCCATAAGGTGCCCGATGCAGCAATAGACCCATGGAGTCAAGTCGGCTGGAGGACGATGTATTGAATCGGGACGCAATTTGAGTGATCCATCGTCATTAGGAGGCCCTGAACGTTACAATTCACTATCAGTTTTTCGTCCCATTCGATAATCTAGACTCACAGCAGAACGGCCATAAGGTGCCCGAGGCAGCAATAGACCCATGGAGTCAAGTCGGCTGGAGGACGATGTATTGAAGCGGGACGCAATTTGAGTGATCCATCGTCATTAGTTGGCCCTGAACGTTACAATTCACTATCAGTTTTTAGTCCCATTCGATAATCTAGACTCACAGCAGAACGGCCATAAGGTGCCCGAGGCAGCAATAGACCCATGGAGTCAAGTCGGCTGGAGGACGATGTATTGAATCGGGACGCAATTTCAGTGATCCATCGTCATTAGTTGGCCCTGAACGTTACAATTCACTATCAGTTTTTTGTCCCATTCGATAATCTAGACTCACAGCAGAACGGCCATAAGGTGCCCGAGGCAGCAATAGACCCATGGAGTCAAGTCGGCTGGAGGACGATGTATTGAATCGGGACGCAATTTGAGTGATCCATCGTCATTAGTTGGCCCTGAACGTTACAATTCACTATCAGTTTTTAGTCCCATTCGATAATCTAGACTCACAGCAGAACGGCCATAAGGTGCCCGAGGCAGCAATAGACCCATGGAGTCAAGTCGGCTGGAGGACGATGTATTGAATCGGGACGCAATTTGAGTGATCCATCGTCATTAGTTGGCCCTGAACGTTACAATTCACTATCAGTTTTTAGTCCCATTCGATAATCTAGACTCACAGCAGAACGGCCATAAGGTGCCCGAGGCAGCAATAGACCCATGGAGACAAGTCTGCTGGAGGACGATGTATTGAATCGGGACGCAATTTGAGTGATCCATTGTCATTAGGAGTCCTTGAACGTTACAATTCACTATCAGTTTTTTGTCCCATTCGATAATCTAGACTCACAGCGGAACGGCCATAAGGTGCCCGAGGCAGCAATAGACCCATGGAGTCAAGTCGGCTGGAGGACGATGTATTGAATCGGGACGCAATTTCAGTGATCCATCGTCATTAGTTGGCCCTGAACGTTACAATTCACTATCAGTTTTTTGTCCCATTCGATAATCTAGACTCACAGCAGAACGGCCATAAGGTGCCCGAGGCAGCAATAGACCCGTGGAGTCAAGTCGGCTGGAGGACGATGTATTGAATCGGGACGCAATTTGAGTGATCCATCGTCATTAGTTGGCCCTGAACGTTACAATTCACTATCAGTTTTTAGTCCCATTCGATAATCTAGACTCACAGCAGAACGGCCATAAGGTGCCCGAGGCAGCAATAGACCCATGGAGTCAAGTCGGCTGGAGGACGATGTATTGAATCGGGACGCAATTTGAGTGATCCATCGTCATTAGTTGGCCCTGAACGTTACAATTCACTATCAGTTTTTAGTCCCATTCGATAATCTAGACTCACAGCAGAACGGCCATAAGGTGCCCGAGGCAGCAATAGACCCATGGAGACAAGTCTGCTGGAGGACGATGTATTGAATCGGGACGCAATTTGAGTGATCCATTGTCATTAGGAGTCCTTGAACGTTACAATTCACTATCAGTTTTTTGTCCCATTCGATAATCTAGACTCACAGCAGAACGGCCATAAGGTGCCCGAGGCAGCAATAGACCCATGGAGTCAAGTCGGCTGGAGGACGATGTATTGAATCGGGACGCAATTTGAGTGATCCATCGTCATTAGGAGGCCCTGAACGTTACAATTCACTATCAGTTTTTCGTCCCATTCGATAATCTAGACTCACAGCAGAACGGCCATAAGGTGCCCGAGGCAGCAATAGACCCATGGAGTCAAGTCGGCTGGAGGACGATGTATTGAATCGGGACGCAATTTGAGTGATCCATCGTCATTAGTTGGCCCTGAACGTTACAATTCACTATCAGTTTTTAGTCCCATTCGATAATCTAGACTCACAGCAGAACGGCCATAAGGTGCCCGAGGCAGCAATAGACCCATGGAGACAAGTCTGCTGGAGGACGATGTATTGAATCGGGACGCAATTTGAGTGATCCATTGTCATTAGGAGTCCTTGAACGTTACAATTCACTATCAGTTTTTTGTCCCATTCGATACTCTAGACTCACAGCAGAACGGCCATAAGGTGCCCGAGGCAGCAATAGTCCCATGGAGTCAAGTCGGCTGGAGGACGATGTATTGAATCGGGACGCAATTTGAGTGATCCATCCTCATTAGGTGGCCCTGAACGTTTCAATTCACTATCAGTTTTTCGTCCGATTCGAAAATCTTTGACTCACAGCAGAACGGCCATAAGGTGCCCGAGGCAGCAATAGACCCATGAAGTCAAGTCTGTAGGAGGACGATGTATTGAATCAGGACGCAATTTGAGTGACCCATCGTCATTAGATGGCCCTGAACGTCACAATTCACTATCAGTTTTTCGTCCCATTCGATAATCTAGACTCACAGCAGAACGGCCATAAGGTGCCCGAGTTAGCAATAGACCCATGGAGACAAGTCGGCTGGGGAAGATGTATTGAATCGGGACGCAATTTGAGTGATCCATCGTCATTAGGTGGCCCTGAACGTTACAATTCACTATCAGTTTTTAGTCCCATTCGATAATCTAGACTCACAGCAGAACGGCCATAAGGTGCCCGAGGCAGCAATAGACCCATGGAGACAAGTCGGCTGGGGACGATGTATTGAATCGGGACGCAATTTGAGTGATCCATCGCCATTAGGTGGCCCTGAACGTTACAATTCACTATCAGTTTTTCGTCCTATTCGATAATCTAGATTCACAGCAGAACGGCCATAAGGTGCCCGAGGCAGCAATAGACCCATGGAGTCAACTCGGCTGGAGGACGATGTATTGAATCGGGACGCAATTTGCGTGGTCCATCGTCATAAGGTGGCCCTGAATGTTACAATTCACTATCAGTTTTTCGTCCCATTCGATAATCTAGACTCACAGCACAACGGCCATTAGGTGCCCGATGCAGCAATAGACCCATGGAGTCAAGTCTGTAGGAGGACGATGTATTGAATCAGGACGCAATTTGAGTGACCCATCGTCATTAGGTGGCCCTGAACGTTACAATTCACTATCAGTTTTTCGTCCCATTCGATAATCTAGACTCACAGCAGAACGGCCATAAGGTGCCCGAGTTAGCAATAGACCCATGGAGACAAGTCGGCTGGGGAAGATGTATTGAATCGGGACGCAATTTGAGTGATCCATCGTCATTAGGTGGCCCTGAACGTTACAATTCACTATCAGTTTTTAGTCCCATTCGATAATCTAGACTCACAGCAGAACGGCCATAAGGTGCCCGAGGCAGCAATAGACCCATGGAGACAAGTCGGCTGGGGACGATGTATTGAATCGGGACGCAATTTGAGTGATCCATCGTCATTAGGTGGCCCTGAACGTTACAATTCACTATCAGTTTTTCGTCCTATTCGATAATCTAGATTCACAGCAGAACGGCCATAAGGTGCCCGAGGCAGCAATAGACCCATGGAGTCAACTCGGCTAAAGGACGATGTATTGAATCGGGACGCAATTTGCGTGGTCCATCGTCATAAGGTGGCCCTGAATGTTACAATTCACTATCAGTTTTTCGTCCCATTCGATAATCTAGACTCACAGCACAACGGCCATTAGGTGCCCGATGCAGCAATAGACCCATGGAGTCAAGTCGGCTGGAGGACGATGTATTGAATCGGGACGCAATTTGAGTGATCCATCGTCATTAGGAGGCCCTGAACGTTACAATTCACTATCAGTTTTTCGTCCCATTCGATAATCTAGACTCACAGCAGAACGGCCATAAGGTGCCCGAGGCAGCAATAGACCCATGGAGTCAAGTCGGCTGGAGGACGATGTATTGAATCGTGACGCAATTTGAGAGATCCATCGTCATTAGGTGGCCCTGAACGTTACAATTCACTATCAGTTTTTAGTCCCATTCGATAATCTAGACTCACAGCAGAACGGCCATAAGGTGCCCGAGGCAGCAATAGACCCATGGAGACAAGTCTGCTGGAGGACGATGTATTGAATCGGGACGCAATTTGAGTGATCCATCGTCATTAGGAGTCCTTGAACGTTACAATTCACTATCAGTTTTTCGTCCCATTCGATAATCTAGACTCACAGCAGAACGGCCATAAGGTGCCCGAGGCAGCAATAGACCCATGGAGACAAGTCTGCTGGAGGACGATGTATTGAATCGGGACGAAATTTGAGTGATCCATCGTCATTAGGAGGCCTTGAACGTTACAATTCACTATCAGTTTTTTGTTCCATTCGATAATCTAGACTCACAGCAGAACGGCCATAAGGTGCCCGAGGCAGCAATAGACCCATGGAGTCAAGTCGGATGGAGGACGATGTATTGAATCGGGACGCAATTCACTATCAGTTTTTCGTCCGATTCGAAAATCTTTGACTCACAGCAGAACGGCCATAAGGTGCCCGATGCAGCAATAGACCCATGGAGACAAGTCTGCTGGAGGACGATGTATTGAATCGGGACGCAATTTGAGTGATCCATCGTCATTAGGTGGCCCTGAACGTTACAATTCACTATCAGTTTTTCGTCCCATTCGATAATCTAGACTCACAGCAGAACGGCCATAAGGTGCCCGAGGCAGCAATAGACCCATGGAGACAAGTCGGCTGGGGACGATGTATTGAATCGGGACGCAATTTGAGGGATCCATCGTCATTAGGTGGCCCTGAACGTTACAATTCACTATCAGTTTTTCGTCCTATTCGATAATCTAGATTCACAGCAGAACGGCCATAAGGTGCCCGAGGCAGCAATAAACCCATGGAGTCAACTCGGCTGGAGGACGATGTATTGAATCGGGACGCAATTTGCGTGGTCCATCGTCATTAGGTGGCCATGAATGTTACAATTCACTATCAGTTTTTCGTCCCATTCGATAATCTAGACTCACAGCAGAACGGCCATAAGGTGCCCGATGCAGCAATAGACCCATGGAGTCAAGTCGGCTGGAGGACGATGTATTGAATCGGGACGCAATTTGAGTGATCCATCGTCATTAGGAGGCCCTGAACGTTACAATTCACTATCAGTTTTTCGTCCCATTCGATAATCTAGACTCACAGCAGAACGGCCATAAGGTGCCCGAGGCAGCAATAGACCCATGGAGTCAAGTCGGCTGGAGGACGATGTATTGAAGCGGGACGCAATTTGAGTGATCCATCGTCATTAGTTGGCCCTGAACGTTACAATTCACTATCAGTTTTTAGTCCCATTCGATAATCTAGACTCACAGCAGAACGGCCATAAGGTGCCCGAGGCAGCAATAGACCCATGGAGTCAAGTCGGCTGGAGGACGATGTATTGAATCGGGACGCAATTTCAGTGATCCATCGTCATTAGTTGGCCCTGAACGTTACAATTCACTATCAGTTTTTTGTCCCATTCGATAATCTAGACTCACAGCAGAACGGCCATAAGGTGCCCGAGGCAGCAATAGACCCATGGAGTCAAGTCGGCTGGAGGACGATGTATTGAATCGGGACGCAATTTGAGTGATCCATCGTCATTAGTTGGCCCTGAACGTTACAATTCACTATCAGTTTTTAGTCCCATTCGATAATCTAGACTCACAGCAGAACGGCCATAAGGTGCCCGAGGCAGCAATAGACCCATGGAGTCAAGTCGGCTGGAGGACGATGTATTGAATCGGGACGCAATTTGAGTGATCCATCGTCATTAGTTGGCCCTGAACGTTACAATTCACTATCAGTTTTTAGTCCCATTCGATAATCTAGACTCACAGCAGAACGGCCATAAGGTGCCCGAGGCAGCAATAGACCCATGGAGACAAGTCTGCTGGAGGACGATGTATTGAATCGGGACGCAATTTGAGTGATCCATTGTCATTAGGAGTCCTTGAACGTTACAATTCACTATCAGTTTTTTGTCCCATTCGATAATCTAGACTCACAGCGGAACGGCCATAAGGTGCCCGAGGCAGCAATAGACCCATGGAGTCAAGTCGGCTGGAGGACGATGTATTGAATCGGGACGCAATTTCAGTGATCCATCGTCATTAGTTGGCCCTGAACGTTACAATTCACTATCAGTTTTTTGTCCCATTCGATAATCTAGACTCACAGCAGAACGGCCATAAGGTGCCCGAGGCAGCAATAGACCCGTGGAGTCAAGTCGGCTGGAGGACGATGTATTGAATCGGGACGCAATTTGAGTGATCCATCGTCATTAGTTGGCCCTGAACGTTACAATTCACTATCAGTTTTTAGTCCCATTCGATAATCTAGACTCACAGCAGAACGGCCATAAGGTGCCCGAGGCAGCAATAGACCCATGGAGTCAAGTCGGCTGGAGGACGATGTATTGAATCGGGACGCAATTTGAGTGATCCATCGTCATTAGTTGGCCCTGAACGTTACAATTCACTATCAGTTTTTAGTCCCATTCGATAATCTAGACTCACAGCAGAACGGCCATAAGGTGCCCGAGGCAGCAATAGACCCATGGAGACAAGTCTGCTGGAGGACGATGTATTGAATCGGGACGCAATTTGAGTGATCCATTGTCATTAGGAGTCCTTGAACGTTACAATTCACTATCAGTTTTTTGTCCCATTCGATAATCTAGACTCACAGCAGAACGGCCATAAGGTGCCCGAGGCAGCAATAGACCCATGGAGTCAAGTCGGCTGGAGGACGATGTATTGAATCGGGACGCAATTTGAGTGATCCATCGTCATTAGGAGGCCCTGAACGTTACAATTCACTATCAGTTTTTCGTCCCATTCGATAATCTAGACTCACAGCAGAACGGCCATAAGGTGCCCGAGGCAGCAATAGACCCATGGAGTCAAGTCGGCTGGAGGACGATGTATTGAATCGGGACGCAATTTGAGTGATCCATCGTCATTAGTTGGCCCTGAACGTTACAATTCACTATCAGTTTTTAGTCCCATTCGATAATCTAGACTCACAGCAGAACGGCCATAAGGTGCCCGAGGCAGCAATAGACCCATGGAGACAAGTCTGCTGGAGGACGATGTATTGAATCGGGACGCAATTTGAGTGATCCATTGTCATTAGGAGTCCTTGAACGTTACAATTCACTATCAGTTTTTTGTCCCATTCGATACTCTAGACTCACAGCAGAACGGCCATAAGGTGCCCGAGGCAGCAATAGTCCCATGGAGTCAAGTCGGCTGGAGGACGATGTATTGAATCGGGACGCAATTTGAGTGATCCATCCTCATTAGGTGGCCCTGAACGTTTCAATTCACTATCAGTTTTTCGTCCGATTCGAAAATCTTTGACTCACAGCAGAACGGCCATAAGGTGCCCGAGGCAGCAATAGACCCATGAAGTCAAGTCTGTAGGAGGACGATGTATTGAATCAGGACGCAATTTGAGTGACCCATCGTCATTAGATGGCCCTGAACGTCACAATTCACTATCAGTTTTTCGTCCCATTCGATAATCTAGACTCACAGCAGAACGGCCATAAGGTGCCCGAGTTAGCAATAGACCCATGGAGACAAGTCGGCTGGGGAAGATGTATTGAATCGGGACGCAATTTGAGTGATCCATCGTCATTAGGTGGCCCTGAACGTTACAATTCACTATCAGTTTTTAGTCCCATTCGATAATCTAGACTCACAGCAGAACGGCCATAAGGTGCCCGAGGCAGCAATAGACCCATGGAGACAAGTCGGCTGGGGACGATGTATTGAATCGGGACGCAATTTGAGTGATCCATCGCCATTAGGTGGCCCTGAACGTTACAATTCACTATCAGTTTTTCGTCCTATTCGATAATCTAGATTCACAGCAGAACGGCCATAAGGTGCCCGAGGCAGCAATAGACCCATGGAGTCAACTCGGCTGGAGGACGATGTATTGAATCGGGACGCAATTTGCGTGGTCCATCGTCATAAGGTGGCCCTGAATGTTACAATTCACTATCAGTTTTTCGTCCCATTCGATAATCTAGACTCACAGCACAACGGCCATTAGGTGCCCGATGCAGCAATAGACCCATGGAGTCAAGTCGGCTGGAGGACGATGTATTGAATCGGGACGCAATTTGAGTGATCCATCGTCATTAGGAGGCCCTGAACGTTACAATTCACTATCAGTTTTTCGTCCCATTCGATAATCTAGACTCACAGCAGAACGGCCATAAGGTGCCCGAGGCAGCAATAGACCCATGGAGTCAAGTCGGCTGGAGGACGATGTATTGAATCGTGACGCAATTTGAGAGATCCATCGTCATTAGGTGGCCCTGAACGTTACAATTCACTATCAGTTTTTAGTCCCATTCGATAATCTAGACTCACAGCAGAACGGCCATAAGGTGCCCGAGGCAGCAATAGACCCATGGAGACAAGTCTGCTGGAGGACGATGTATTGAATCGGGACGCAATTTGAGTGATCCATCGTCATTAGGAGTCCTTGAACGTTACAATTCACTATCAGTTTTTCGTCCCATTCGATAATCTAGACTCACAGCAGAACGGCCATAAGGTGCCCGAGGCAGCAATAGACCCATGGAGACAAGTCTGCTGGAGGACGATGTATTGAATCGGGACGCAATTTGAGTGATCCATCGTCATTAGGAGGCCTTGAACGTTACAATTCACTATCAGTTTTTTGTTCCATTCGATAATCTAGACTCACAGCAGAACGGCCATAAGGTGCCCGAGGCAGCAATAGACCCATGGAGTCAAGTCGGATGGAGGACGATGTATTGAATCGGGACGCAATTCACTATCAGTTTTTCGTCCGATTCGAAAATCTTTGACTCACAGCAGAACGGCCATAAGGTGCCCGAGGCAGCAATAGACCCATGGAGACAAGTCTGCTGGAGGACGATGTATTGAATCGGGACGCAATTTGAGTGATCCATCGTCATTAGGTGGCCCTGAACGTTACAATTCACTATCACTTTTTCGTCCCATTCGATAATCTAGACTCACAGCAGAACGGCCATAAGGTGCCCGAGGCAGCAATAGACCCATGGAGACAAGTCGGCTGGGGACGATGTATTGAATCGGGACGCAATTTGAGGGATCCATCGTCATTAGGTGGCCCTGAACGTTACAATTCACTATCAGTTTTTCGTCCTATTCGATAATCTAGATTCACAGCAGAACGGACATAAGGTGCCCGAGGCAGCAATAAACCCATGGAGTCAACTCGGCTGGAGGACGATGTATTGAATCGGGACGCAATTTGCGTGGTCCATCGTCATTAGGTGGCCATGAATGTTACAATTCACTATCAGTTTTTCGTCCCATTCGATAATCTAGACTCACAGCAGAACGGCCATAAGGTGCCCGATGCAGCAATAGACCCATGGAGTCAAGTCGGCTGGAGGACGATGTATTGAATCGGGACGCAATTTGAGTGATCCATCGTCATTAGGAGGCCCTGAACGTTACAATTCACTATCAGTTTTTCGTCCCATTCGATAATCTAGACTCACAGCAGAACGGCCATAAGGTGCCCGAGGCAGCAATAGACCCATGGAGTCAAGTCGGCTGGAGGACGATGTATTGAATCGGGACGCAATTTGAGTGATCCATCGTCATTAGTTGGCCCTGAACGTTACAATTCACTATCCGTTTTTAGTCCCATTCGATAATCTAGACTCACAGCAGAACGGCCATAAGGTGCCCGAGGCAGCAATAGACCCATGGAGACAAGTCTGCTGGAGGACGATGTATTGAATCGGGACGCAATTTGAGTGATCCATTGTCATTAGGAGTCCTTGAACGTTACAATTCACTATCAGTTTTTTGTCCCATTCGATAATCTAGACTCACAGCAGAACGGCCATAAGGTGCCCGAGGCAGCAATAGACCCATGGAGTCAAGTCGGCTGGAGGACGATGTATTGAATCGGGACGCAATTTGAGTGATCCATCGTCATTAGGTGGCCCTGAACGTTTCAATTCACTATCAGTTTTTCGTCCGATTCGAAAATCTTTGACTCACAGCAGAACGGCCATAAGGTGCCCGAGGCAGCAATAGACCCATGAAGTCAAGTCTGTAGGAGGACGATGTATTGAATCAGGAGGCAATTTGAGTGACCCATCGTCATTAGGTGGCCCTGAACGTTACAATTCACTATCAGTTTTTCGTCCCATTCGATAATCTAGACTCACAGCAGAACGGCCATAAGGTGCCCGAGTTAGCAATAGACCCATGGAGACAAGTCGGCTGGGGAAGATGTATTGAATCGGGACGCAATTTGAGTGATCCATCGTCATTAGGTGGCCCTGAACGTTACAATTCACCATCAGTTTTTCATCCCATTCTATAATCTAGATTCACAGCAGAACGGCCATAAGGTGCCCGAGGCAGAAATAGTCCCATGGAGTCAAGTCGGCTAGTGGACGATGTACTGAATCGGGACGCAATTTGTGTGGTCCATCGTCATTAGGTGCCCCTGAATGTTAGAAATCACTATCAGTTTTTCGTCCGATTCGAAAATCTTTGACTCACAGCAGAACGGCCATAAGGTGCCCGAGGCAGCAATCGACCCATGGAGACAAGTCTGCTGGAGGACGATGTATTGAATCGGGACGCAATTTGAGTGATCCATCGTCATTAGGTGGCCCTGAAAGTTACAATTCACTATCAGTTTTTCGTCCGATTCGAAAATCTTTGACTCACAGCAGAACGGCCATAAGGTGCCCGAGGCAGCAATAGACCCATGAAGTCAAGTCTGCTGGAGGACGATGTATTGAATCAGGACGCAATTTGAGTGATCCATCGTCATTAGGTGGCCCTGAATGTTACAATTCACTATCAGTTTTTCGTCCGATTCGAAAATCTTTGACTCACAGCAGAACGGCCATTAGGTGCCCGAGGCAGCAATCGACCCATGGAGACAAGTCTGCTGGAGGACGATGTATTGAATCGGGACGCAATTTGAGTGATCCATCGTCATTAGGAGGCCCTGAACGTTACAATTCACTATCAGTTTTTCGTCCCATTCGATAATCTAGACTCACAGCAGAACGGCCATAAGGTGCCCGAGGCAGCAATAGACCCATGGAGTCAAGTCGGCTGGAGGACGATGTATTGAATCGGGACGCAATTTGAGTGATCCATCGTCATTAGGAGGCCCTGAACGTTACAATTCACTATCAGTTTTTCGTCCCATTCGATAATCTAGACTCACAGCAGAACGGCCATAAGCTGCCCGATGCAGCAATAGACCCATGGAGTCAAGTCGGCTGGAGGACGATGTATTGAATCGGGACGCAATTTGAGTGATCCATCGTCATTAGGAGGCCCTGAACGTTACAATTCACTATCAGTTTTTCGTCCCATTCGATAATCTAGACTCACAGCAGAACGGCCATAAGGTGCCCGAGGCAGCAATAGACCCATGGAGTCAAGTCGGCTGGAGGACGATGTATTGAATCGGGACGCAATTTGAGTGATCCATCGTCATTAGTTGGCCCTGAACGTTACAATTCACTATCCGTTTTTAGTCCCATTCGATAATCTAGACTCACAGCAGAACGGCCATAAGGTGCCCGAAGCAGCAATAGACCCATGGAGACAAGTCTGCTGGAGGACGATGTATTGAATCGGGACGCAATTTGAGTGATCCATTGTCATTAGGAGTCCTTGAACGTTACAATTCACTATCAGTTTTTTGTCCCATTCGATAATCTAGACTCACAGCAGAACGGCCATAAGGTGCCCGAGGCAGCAATAGACCCATGGAGTCAAGTCGGCTGGAGGACGATGTATTGAATCGGGACGCAATTTGAGTGATCCATCGTCATTAGGTGGCCCTGAACGTTTCAATTCACTATCAGTTTTTCGTCCGATTCGAAAATCTTTGACTCACAGCAGAACGGCCATAAGGTGCCCGAGGCAGCAATAGACCCATGAAGTCAAGTCTGTAGGAGGACGATGTATTGAATCAGGAGGCAATTTGAGTGACCCATCGTCATTAGGTGGCCCTGAACGTTACAATTCACTATCAGTTTTTCGTCCCATTCGATAATCTAGACTCACAGCAGAACGGCCATAAGGTGCCCGAGTTAGCAATAGACCCATGGAGACAAGTCGGCTGGGGAAGATGTATTGAATCGGGACGCAATTTGAGTGATCCATCGTCATTAGGTGGCCCTGAACGTTACAATTCACCATCAGTTTTTCATCCCATTCTATAATCTAGATTCACAGCAGAACGGCCATAAGGTGCCCGAGGCAGAAATAGTCCCATGGAGTCAAGTCGGCTAGTGGACGATGTACTGAATCGGGACGCAATTTGTGTGGTCCATCGTCATTAGGTGCCCCTGAATGTTAGAAATCACTATCAGTTTTTCGTCCGATTCGAAAATCTTTGACTCACAGCAGAACGGCCATAAGGTGCCCGAGGCAGCAATCGACCCATGGAGACAAGTCTGCTGGAGGACGATGTATTGAATCGGGACGCAATTTGAGTGATCCATCGTCATTAGGTGGCCCTGAAAGTTACAATTCACTATCAGTTTTTCGTCCGATTCGAAAATCTTTGACTCACAGCAGAACGGCCATAAGGTGCCCGAGGCAGCAATAGACCCATGAAGTCAAGTCTGCTGGAGGACGATGTATTGAATCAGGACGCAATTTGAGTGATCCATCGTCATTAGGTGGCCCTGAATGTTACAATTCACTATCAGTTTTTCGTCCGATTCGAAAATCTTTGACTCACAGCAGAACGGCCATTAGGTGCCCGAGGCAGCAATCGACCCATGGAGACAAGTCTGCTGGAGGACGATGTATTGAATCGGGACGCAATTTGAGTGATCCATCGTCATTAGGAGGCCCTGAACGTTACAATTCACTATCAGTTTTTCGTCCCATTCGATAATCTAGACTCACAGCAGAACGGCCATAAGGTGCCCGAGGCAGCAATAGACCCATGGAGTCAAGTCGGCTGGAGGACGATGTATTGAATCGGGACGCAATTTGAGTGATCCATCGTCATTAGGAGGCCCTGAACGTTACAATTCACTATCAGTTTTTCGTCCCATTCGATAATCTAGACTCACAGCAGAACGGCCATAAGGTGCCCGAGGCAGCAATAGACCCATGGAGACAAGTCGGCTGGGGACGATGTATTGAATCGGGACGCAATTTGAGTGATCCATCGTCATTAGGTGGCCCTGAACGTTACAATTCACTATCACTTTTTCGTCCCATTCGATAATCTAGACTCACAGCAGAACGGCCATAAGGTGCCCGAGGCAGCAATAGACCCATGGAGACAAGTCGGCTGGGGACGATGTATTGAATCGGGACGCAATTTGAGGGATCCATCGTCATTAGGTGGCCCTGAACGTTACAATTCACTATCAGTTTTTCGTCCTATTCGATAATCTAGATTCACAGCAGAACGGCCATAAGGTGCCCGAGGCAGCAATAAACCCATGGAGTCAACTCGGCTGGAGGACGATGTATTGAATCGGGACGCAATTTGCGTGGTCCATCGTCATTAGGTGGCCATGAATGTTACAATTCACTATCAGTTTTTCGTCCCATTCGATAATCTAGACTCACAGCAGAACGGCCATAAGGTGCCCGATGCAGCAATAGACCCATGGAGTCAAGTCGGCTGGAGGACGATGTATTGAATCGGGACGCAATTTGAGTGATCCATCGTCATTAGGAGGCCCTGAACGTTACAATTCACTATCAGTTTTTCGTCCCATTCGATAATCTAGACTCACAGCAGAACGGCCATAAGGTGCCCGAGGCAGCAATAGACCCATGGAGTCAAGTCGGCTGGAGGACGATGTATTGAATCGGGACGCAATTTGAGTGATCCATCGTCATTAGTTGGCCCTGAACGTTACAATTCACTATCCGTTTTTAGTCCCATTCGATAATCTAGACTCACAGCAGAACGGCCATAAGGTGCCCGAGGCAGCAATAGACCCATGGAGACAAGTCTGCTGGAGGACGATGTATTGAATCGGGACGCAATTTGAGTGATCCATTGTCATTAGGAGTCCTTGAACGTTACAATTCACTATCAGTTTTTTGTCCCATTCGATAATCTAGACTCACAGCAGAACGGCCATAAGGTGCCCGAGGCAGCAATAGACCCATGGAGTCAAGTCGGCTGGAGGACGATGTATTGAATCGGGACGCAATTTGAGTGATCCATCGTCATTAGGTGGCCCTGAACGTTTCAATTCACTATCAGTTTTTCGTCCGATTCGAAAATCTTTGACTCACAGCAGAACGGCCATAAGGTGCCCGAGGCAGCAATAGACCCATGAAGTCAAGTCTGTAGGAGGACGATGTATTGAATCAGGAGGCAATTTGAGTGACCCATCGTCATTAGGTGGCCCTGAACGTTACAATTCACTATCAGTTTTTCGTCCCATTCGATAATCTAGACTCACAGCAGAACGGCCATAAGGTGCCCGAGTTAGCAATAGACCCATGGAGACAAGTCGGCTGGGGAAGATGTATTGAATCGGGACGCAATTTGAGTGATCCATCGTCATTAGGTGGCCCTGAACGTTACAATTCACCATCAGTTTTTCATCCCATTCTATAATCTAGATTCACAGCAGAACGGCCATAAGGTGCCCGAGGCAGAAATAGTCCCATGGAGTCAAGTCGGCTAGTGGACGATGTACTGAATCGGGACGCAATTTGTGTGGTCCATCGTCATTAGGTGCCCCTGAATGTTAGAAATCACTATCAGTTTTTCGTCCGATTCGAAAATCTTTGACTCACAGCAGAACGGCCATAAGGTGCCCGAGGCAGCAATCGACCCATGGAGACAAGTCTGCTGGAGGACGATGTATTGAATCGGGACGCAATTTGAGTGATCCATCGTCATTAGGTGGCCCTGAAAGTTACAATTCACTATCAGTTTTTCGTCCGATTCGAAAATCTTTGACTCACAGCAGAACGGCCATAAGGTGCCCGAGGCAGCAATAGACCCATGAAGTCAAGTCTGCTGGAGGACGATGTATTGAATCAGGACGCAATTTGAGTGATCCATCGTCATTAGGTGGCCCTGAATGTTACAATTCACTATCAGTTTTTCGTCCGATTCGAAAATCTTTGACTCACAGCAGAACGGCCATTAGGTGCCCGAGGCAGCAATCGACCCATGGAGACAAGTCTGCTGGAGGACGATGTATTGAATCGGGACGCAATTTGAGTGATCCATCGTCATTAGGAGGCCCTGAACGTTACAATTCACTATCAGTTTTTCGTCCCATTCGATAATCTAGACTCACAGCAGAACGGCCATAAGGTGCCCGAGGCAGCAATAGACCCATGGAGTCAAGTCGGCTGGAGGACGATGTATTGAATCGGGACGCAATTTGAGTGATCCATCGTCATTAGGAGGCCCTGAACGTTACAATTCACTATCAGTTTTTCGTCCCATTCGATAATCTAGACTCACAGCAGAACGGCCATAAGGTGCCCGATGCAGCAATAGACCCATGGAGTCAAGTCGGCTGGAGGACGATGTATTGAATCGGGACGCAATTTGAGTGATCCATCGTCATTAGGTGGCCCTGAACGTTTCAATTCACTATCAGTTTTTCGTCCGATTCGAAAATCTTTGACTCACAGCAGAACGGCCATAAGGTGCCCGAGGCAGCAATAGACCCATGGAGACAAGTCGGCTGGGGACGATGTATTGAATCGGGACGCAATTTGAGGGATCCATCGTCATTAGGTGGCCCTGAACGTTACAATTCACTATCAGTTTTTCGTCCTATTCGATAATCTAGATTCACAGCAGAACGGCCATAAGGTGCCCGAGGCAGCAATAAACCCATGGAGTCAACTCGGCTGGAGGACGATGTATTGAATCGGGACGCAATTTGCGTGGTCCATCGTCATTAGGTGGCCATGAATGTTACAATTCACTATCAGTTTTTCGTCCCATTCGATAATCTAGACTCACAGCAGAACGGCCATAAGGTGCCCGATGCAGCAATAGACCCATGGAGTCAAGTCGGCTGGAGGACGATGTATTGAATCGGGACGCAATTTGAGTGATCCATCGTCATTAGGAGGCCCTGAACGTTACAATTCACTATCAGTTTTTCGTCCCATTCGATAATCTAGACTCACAGCAGAACGGCCATAAGGTGCCCGAGGCAGCAATAGACCCATGGAGTCAAGTCGGCTGGAGGACGATGTATTGAATCGGGACGCAATTTGAGTGATCCATCGTCATTAGTTGGCCCTGAACGTTACAATTCACTATCCGTTTTTAGTCCCATTCGATAATCTAGACTCACAGCAGAACGGCCATAAGGTGCCCGAGGCAGCAATAGACCCATGGAGACAAGTCTGCTGGAGGACGATGTATTGAATCGGGACGCAATTTGAGTGATCCATTGTCATTAGGAGTCCTTGAACGTTACAATTCACTATCAGTTTTTTGTCCCATTCGATAATCTAGACTCACAGCAGAACGGCCATAAGGTGCCCGAGGCAGCAATAGACCCATGGAGTCAAGTCGGCTGGAGGACGATGTATTGAATCGGGACGCAATTTGAGTGATCCATCGTCATTAGGTGGCCCTGAACGTTTCAATTCACTATCAGTTTTTCGTCCGATTCGAAAATCTTTGACTCACAGCAGAACGGCCATAAGGTGCCCGAGGCAGCAATAGACCCATGAAGTCAAGTCTGTAGGAGGACGATGTATTGAATCAGGAGGCAATTTGAGTGACCCATCGTCATTAGGTGGCCCTGAACGTTACAATTCACTATCAGTTTTTCGTCCCATTCGATAATCTAGACTCACAGCAGAACGGCCATAAGGTGCCCGAGTTAGCAATAGACCCATGGAGACAAGTCGGCTGGGGAAGATGTATTGAATCGGGACGCAATTTGAGTGATCCATCGTCATTAGGTGGCCCTGAACGTTACAATTCACCATCAGTTTTTCATCCCATTCTATAATCTAGATTCACAGCAGAACGGCCATAAGGTGCCCGAGGCAGAAATAGTCCCATGGAGTCAAGTCGGCTAGTGGACGATGTACTGAATCGGGACGCAATTTGTGTGGTCCATCGTCATTAGGTGCCCCTGAATGTTAGAAATCACTATCAGTTTTTCGTCCGATTCGAAAATCTTTGACTCACAGCAGAACGGCCATAAGGTGCCCGAGGCAGCAATCGACCCATGGAGACAAGTCTGCTGGAGGACGATGTATTGAATCGGGACGCAATTTGAGTGATCCATCGTCATTAGGTGGCCCTGAAAGTTACAATTCACTATCAGTTTTTCGTCCGATTCGAAAATCTTTGACTCACAGCAGAACGGCCATAAGGTGCCCGAGGCAGCAATAGACCCATGAAGTCAAGTCTGCTGGAGGACGATGTATTGAATCAGGACGCAATTTGAGTGATCCATCGTCATTAGGTGGCCCTGAATGTTACAATTCACTATCAGTTTTTCGTCCGATTCGAAAATCTTTGACTCACAGCAGAACGGCCATTAGGTGCCCGAGGCAGCAATCGACCCATGGAGACAAGTCTGCTGGAGGACGATGTATTGAATCGGGACGCAATTTGAGTGATCCATCGTCATTAGGAGGCCCTGAACGTTACAATTCACTATCAGTTTTTCGTCCCATTCGATAATCTAGACTCACAGCAGAACGGCCATAAGGTGCCCGAGGCAGCAATAGACCCATGGAGTCAAGTCGGCTGGAGGACGATGTATTGAATCGGGACGCAATTTGAGTGATCCATCGTCATTAGGAGGCCCTGAACGTTACAATTCACTATCAGTTTTTCGTCCCATTCGATAATCTAGACTCACAGCAGAACGGCCATAAGGTGCCCGATGCAGCAATAGACCCATGGAGTCAAGTCGGCTGGAGGACGATGTATTGAATCGGGACGCAATTTGAGTGATCCATCGTCATTAGGAGGCCCTGAACGTTACAATTCACTATCAGTTTTTCGTCCCATTCGATAATCTAGACTCACAGCAGAACGGCCATAAGGTGCCCGAGGCAGCAATAGACCCATGGAGTCAAGTCGGCTGGAGGACGATGTATTGAATCGGGACGCAATTTGAGTGATCCATCGTCATTAGTTGGCCCTGAACGTTACAATTCACTATCCGTTTTTAGTCCCATTCGATAATCTAGACTCACAGCAGAACGGCCATAAGGTGCCCGAGGCAGCAATAGACCCATGGAGACAAGTCTGCTGGAGGACGATGTATTGAATCGGGACGCAATTTGAGTGATCCATTGTCATTAGGAGTCCTTGAACGTTACAATTCACTATCAGTTTTTTGTCCCATTCGATAATCTAGACTCACAGCAGAACGGCCATAAGGTGCCCGAGGCAGCAATAGACCCATGGAGTCAAGTCGGCTGGAGGACGATGTATTGAATCGGGACGCAATTTGAGTGATCCATCGTCATTAGGTGGCCCTGAACGTTTCAATTCACTATCAGTTTTTCGTCCGATTCGAAAATCTTTGACTCACAGCAGAACGGCCATAAGGTGCCCGAGGCAGCAATAGACCCATGAAGTCAGGTCTGTAGGAGGACGATGTATTGAATCAGGAGGCAATTTGAGTGACCCATCGTCATTAGGTGGCCCTGAACGTTACAATTCACTATCAGTTTTTCGTCCCATTCGATAATCTAGACTCACAGCAGAACGGCCATAAGGTGCCCGAGTTAGCAATAGACCCATGGAGACAAGTCGGCTGGGGAAGATGTATTGAATCGGGACGCAATTTGAGTGATCCATCGTCATTAGGTGGCCCTGAACGTTACAATTCACCATCAGTTTTTCATCCCATTCTATAATCTAGATTCACAGCAGAACGGCCATAAGGTGCCCGAGGCAGAAATAGTCCCATGGAGTCAAGTCGGCTAGTGGACGATGTACTGAATCGGGACGCAATTTGTGTGGTCCATCGTCATTAGGTGCCCCTGAATGTTAGAAATCACTATCAGTTTTTCGTCCGATTCGAAAATCTTTGACTCACAGCAGAACGGCCATAAGGTGCCCGAGGCAGCAATCGACCCATGGAGACAAGTCTGCTGGAGGACGATGTATTGAATCGGGACGCAATTTGAGTGATCCATCGTCATTAGGTGGCCCTGAAAGTTACAATTCACTATCAGTTTTTCGTCCGATTCGAAAATCTTTGACTCACAGCAGAACGGCCATAAGGTGCCCGAGGCAGCAATAGACCCATGAAGTCAAGTCTGCTGGAGGACGATGTATTGAATCAGGACGCAATTTGAGTGATCCATCGTCATTAGGTGGCCCTGAATGTTACAATTCACTATCAGTTTTTCGTCCGATTCGAAAATCTAGACTCACAGCAGAACGGCCATAAGGTGCCCGAGGCAGCAATAGACCCATGGAGTCAAGTCGGCTGGAGGACGATGTATTGAATCGGGACGCAATTTGAGTGATCCATCGTCATTAGGAGGCCCTGAACGTTACAATTCACTATCAGTTTTTCGTCCCATTCGATAATCTAGACTCACAGCAGAACGGCCATAAGGTGCCCGAGGCAGCAATAGACCCATGGAGACAAGTCGGCTGGGGACGATGTATTGAATCGGGACGCAATTTGAGTGATCCATCGTCATTAGGTGGCCCTGAACGTTACAATTCACTATCACTTTTTCGTCCCATTCGATAATCTAGACTCACAGCAGAACGGCCATAAGGTGCCCGAGGCAGCAATAGACCCATGGAGACAAGTCGGCTGGGGACGATGTATTGAATCGGGACGCAATTTGAGGGATCCATCGTCATTAGGTGGCCCTGAACGTTACAATTCACTATCAGT
Source organism: Schistocerca cancellata (assembly GCF_023864275.1). Lineage (NCBI taxonomy): Eukaryota > Metazoa > Arthropoda > Insecta > Orthoptera > Acrididae > Schistocerca > Schistocerca cancellata. The sequence goes on from NC_064630.1 coordinate 843,589,435, forward strand.
TTTTCGTCCTATTCGATAATCTAGATTCACAGCAGAACGGCCATAAGGTGCCCGAGGCAGCAATAAACCCATGGAGTCAACTCGGCTGGAGGACGATGTATTGAATCGGGACGCAATTTGCGTGGTCCATCGTCATTAGGTGGCCATGAATGTTACAATTCACTATCAGTTTTTCGTCCCATTCGATAATCTAGACTCACAGCAGAACGGCCATAAGGTGCCCGATGCAGCAATAGACCCATGGAGTCAAGTCGGCTGGAGGACGATGTATTGAATCGGGACGCAATTTGAGTGATCCATCGTCATTAGGAGGCCCTGAACGTTACAATTCACTATCAGTTTTTCGTCCCATTCGATAATCTAGACTCACAGCAGAACGGCCATAAGGTGCCCGAGGCAGCAATAGACCCATGGAGTCAAGTCGGCTGGAGGACGATGTATTGAATCGGGACGCAATTTGAGTGATCCATCGTCATTAGTTGGCCCTGAACGTTACAATTCACTATCCGTTTTTAGTCCCATTCGATAATCTAGACTCACAGCAGAACGGCCATAAGGTGCCCGAGTTAGCAATAGACCCATGGAGACAAGTCGGCTGGGGAAGATGTATTGAATCGGGACGCAATTTGAGTGATCCATCGTCATTAGGTGGCCCTGAACGTTACAATTCACCATCAGTTTTTCATCCCATTCTATAATCTAGATTCACAGCAGAACGGCCATAAGGTGCCCGAGGCAGAAATAGTCCCATGGAGTCAAGTCGGCTAGTGGACGATGTACTGAATCGGGACGCAATTTGTGTGGTCCATCGTCATTAGGTGCCCCTGAATGTTAGAAATCACTATCAGTTTTTCGTCCGATTCGAAAATCTTTGACTCACAGCAGAACGGCCATAAGGTGCCCGAGGCAGCAATCGACCCATGGAGACAAGTCTGCTGGAGGACGATGTATTGAATCGGGACGCAATTTGAGTGATCCATCGTCATTAGGTGGCCCTGAAAGTTACAATTCACTATCAGTTTTTCGTCCGATTCGAAAATCTTTGACTCACAGCAGAACGGCCATAAGGTGCCCGAGGCAGCAATAGACCCATGAAGTCAAGTCTGCTGGAGGACGATGTATTGAATCAGGACGCAATTTGAGTGATCCATCGTCATTAGGTGGCCCTGAATGTTACAATTCACTATCAGTTTTTCGTCCGATTCGAAAATCTTTGACTCACAGCAGAACGGCCATTAGGTGCCCGAGGCAGCAATCGACCCATGGAGACAAGTCTGCTGGAGGACGATGTATTGAATCGGGACGCAATTTGAGTGATCCATCGTCATTAGGAGGCCCTGAACGTTACAATTCACTATCAGTTTTTCGTCCCATTCGATAATCTAGACTCACAGCAGAACGGCCATAAGGTGCCCGAGGCAGCAATAGACCCATGGAGTCAAGTCGGCTGGAGGACGATGTATTGAATCGGGACGCAATTTGAGTGATCCATCGTCATTAGGAGGCCCTGAACGTTACAATTCACTATCAGTTTTTCGTCCCATTCGATAATCTAGACTCACAGCAGAACGGCAGTAAGGTGCCCGATGCAGCAATAGACCCATGGAGTCAAGTCGGCTGGAGGACGATGTATTGAATCGGGACGCAATTTGAGTGATCCATCGTCATTAGGAGGCCCTGAACGTTACAATTCACTATCAGTTTTTCGTCCCATTCGATAATCTAGACTCACAGCAGAACGGCCATAAGGTGCCCGAGGCAGCAATAGACCCATGGAGTCAAGTCGGCTGGAGGACGATGTATTGAATCGGGACGCAATTTGAGTGATCCATCGTCATTAGTTGGCCCTGAACGTTACAATTCACTATCCGTTTTTAGTCCCATTCGATAATCTAGACTCACAGCAGAACGGCCATAAGGTGCCCGAGGCAGCAATAGACCCATGGAGACAAGTCTGCTGGAGGACGATGTATTGAATCGGGACGCAATTTGAGTGATCCATTGTCATTAGGAGTCCTTGAACGTTACAATTCACTATCAGTTTTTTGTCCCATTCGATAATCTAGACTCACAGCAGAACGGCCATAAGGTGCCCGAGGCAGCAATAGACCCATGGAGTCAAGTCGGCTGGAGGACGATGTATTGAATCGGGACGCAATTTGAGTGATCCATCGTCATTAGGTGGCCCTGAACGTTTCAATTCACTATCAGTTTTTCGTCCGATTCGAAAATCTTTGACCCACAGCAGAACGGCCATAAGGTGCCCGAGGCAGCAATAGACCCATGAAGTCAAGTCTGTAGGAGGACGATGTATTGAATCAGGAGGCAATTTGAGTGACCCATCGTCATTAGGTGGCCCTGAACGTTACAATTCACTATCAGTTTTTCGTCCCATTCGATAATCTAGACTCACAGCAGAACGGCCATAAGGTGCCCGAGTTAGCAATAGACCCATGGAGACAAGTCGGCTGGGGAAGATGTATTGAATCGGGACGCAATTTGAGTGATCCATCGTCATTAGGTGGCCCTGAACGTTACAATTCACCATCAGTTTTTCATCCCATTCTATAATCTAGATTCACAGCAGAACGGCCATAAGGTGCCCGAGGCAGAAATAGTCCCATGGAGTCAAGTCGGCTAGTGGACGATGTACTGAATCGGGACGCAATTTGTGTGGTCCATCGTCATTAGGTGCCCCTGAATGTTAGAAATCACTATCAGTTTTTCGTCCGATTCGAAAATCTTTGACTCACAGCAGAACGGCCATAAGGTGCCCGAGGCAGCAATCGACCCATGGAGACAAGTCTGCTGGAGGACGATGTATTGAATCGGGACGCAATTTGAGTGATCCATCGTCATTAGGTGGCCCTGAAAGTTACAATTCACTATCAGTTTTTCGTCCGATTCGAAAATCTTTGACTCACAGCAGAACGGCCATAAGGTGCCCGAGGCAGCAATAGACCCATGAAGTCAAGTCTGCTGGAGGACGATGTATTGAATCAGGACGCAATTTGAGTGATCCATCGTCATTAGGTGGCCCTGAATGTTACAATTCACTATCAGTTTTTCGTCCGATTCGAAAATCTTTGACTCACAGCAGAACGGCCATTAGGTGCCCGAGGCAGCAATCGACCCATGGAGACAAGTCTGCTGGAGGACGATGTATTGAATCGGGACGCAATTTGAGTGATCCATCGTCATTAGGAGGCCCTGAACGTTACAATTCACTATCAGTTTTTCGTCCCATTCGATAATCTAGACTCACAGCAGAACGGCCATAAGGTGCCCGAGGCAGCAATAGACCCATGGAGTCAAGTCGGCTGGAGGACGATGTATTGAATCGGGACGCAATTTGAGTGATCCATCGTCATTAGGAGGCCCTGAACGTTACAATTCACTATCAGTTTTTCGTCCCATTCGATAATCTAGACTCACAGCAGAACGGCCATAAGGTGCCCGAGGCAGCAATAGACCCATGGAGTCAAGTCGGCTGGAGGACGATGTATTGAATCGGGACGCAATTTGAGTGATCCATCGTCATTAGGTGGCCCTGAACGTTACAATTAACTATCAGTTTTTCGTCCCATTCGATAATCTAGACTCACAGCAGAACGGCCATAAGGTGCCCGAGGCAACAATAGACCCATGGAGACAAGTCTGCTGGAGGACGATGTATTGAATCGGGACGCAATTTGAGTGATCCATCGTCATTAGGAGGCCTTGAACGTTACAATTCACTATCAGTTTTTCGTCCCATTCGATAATCTAGACTCACAGCAGAACGGCCATAAGGTGCCCGAGGCAGCAATAGTCAGTCCCATGGAGTCAAGTCGGCTAGTGGACGATGTACTGAATCGGGACGCAATTTGTGTGGTCCATCGTCATTAGGTGCCCCTGAATGTTAGAAATCACTATCAGTTTTTCGTCCGATTCGAAAATCTTTGACTCACAGCAGAACGGCCATAAGGTGCCCGAGGCAGCAATCGACCCATGGAGACAAGTCTGCTGGAGGACGATGTATTGAATCGGGACGCAATTTGAGTGATCCATCGTCATTAGGTGGCCCTGAAAGTTACAATTCACTATCAGTTTTTCGTCCGATTCGAAAATCTTTGACTCACAGCAGAACGGCCATAAGGTGCCCGAGGCAGCAATAGACCCATGAAGTCAAGTCTGCTGGAGGACGATGTATTGAATCAGGACGCAATTTGAGTGATCCATCGTCATTAGGTGGCCCTGAATGTTACAATTCACTATCAGTTTTTCGTCCGATTCGAAAATCTTTGAGTCACAGCAGAACGGCCATTAGGTGCCCGAGGCAGCAATCGACCCATGGAGACAAGTCTGCTGGAGGACGATGTATTGAATCGGGACGCAATTTGAGTGATCCATCGTCATTAGGAGGCCCTGAACGTTACAATTCACTATCAGTGTTTCGTCCCATTCGATAATCTAGACTCACAGCAGAACGGCCATAAGGTGCCCGAGGCAGCAATAGACCCATGGAGTCAAGTCGGCTGGAGGACGATGTATTGAATCGGGACGCAATTTGAGTGATCCATCGTCATTAGGAGGCCCTGAACGTTACAATTCACTATCAGTTTTTCGTCCCATTCGATAATCTAGACTCACAGCAGAACGGCCATAAGGTGCCCGAGGCAGCAATAGACCCATGGAGTCAAGTCGGCTGGAGGACGATGTATTGAATCGGGACGCAATTTGAGTGATCCATCGTCATTAGGTGGCCCTGAACGTTACAATTCACTATCAGTTTTTCGTCCCATTCGATAATCTAGACTCACAGCAGAACGGCCATAAGGTGCCCGAGGCAGCAATAGACCCATGGAGTCAAGTCGGCTGGAGGACGATGTATTGAATCGGGACGCAATTCACTATCAGTTTTTCGTCCGATTCGAAAATCTTTGACTCACAGCAGAACGGCCATAAGGTGCCCGAGGCAGCAATAGACCCATGGAGACAAGTCGGCTGGAGGACGATGTATTTAATCGGGACGCAATTTGAGTGATCCATCGTCATTAGGTGGCCCTGAACGTTACAATTCACTATCAGTTTTTCGTCCGATTCGAAAATCTTTGACTCACAGCAGAACGGCCATAAGGTGCGCGAGGCAGCAATAGACCCATGGAGACAAGTCTGCTGGAGGACGATGTATTGAATCGGGACGCAATTTGAGGGTTCCATCGTCATTAGGAGACCCTGAAAGTTACAATTCACTATCAGTTTTTCGTCCGATTCGTAAATCTTTGACTCACAGCAGAACGGCCTTAAGGTGCCCGAGGCAGCAATAGACGCATGGAGACAAGTCTGCTGGAGGACGATGTATTGAATCGGGACGCAATTTGAGTGTTCCATCGTCATTAGGTGGCCCTGAACGTTACAATTCACTATCAGTTTTTCGTCCGATTCGAAAATCTTTGACTCACAGCAGAACGGCCATAAGGTGCCCGATGCAGCAATAGACCCATGGAGACAAGTCGGCTGGTGGACGATGTATTGAATCGGGACGCAATTTGAGTGATCCATCGTCATTAGGTGGCCCTGAATGTTACAATTCACTATCAGTTTTTCGTCCGATTCGAAAATCTTTGACTCACTGCAGAACGGCCATATGGTGCCCGAGGAAGCAATAGACGCATGGAGACAAGTCTGCTGGAGGACGATGTATTGAATCGGGACGCAATTTGAATGATCCATCGTCATTAGGTGGCCCTGAACGTTACAATTCACTATCAGTTTTTCGTCCCATTCGATAATCTAGACTCACAGCAGAACGGCCATAAGGTGCCCGAGGCAGCAATAGACCCATGGAGTCAGGACAGCTGGAGGACGATGTACTGAATCGGGACGCAATTTGTGTGGTCCATCGTCATTAGGTGGCCCTGATTGTTACAATTCACTATCAGTTTTTCGTCCGATTCGAAAATCTTTGACTCACAGCAGAACAGCCATAAGGTGCCCGAGGCAGCAATAGACCCATGGAGACACGTCTGCTGGAGGACGACGTATTGAATCGGGACGCAATTTGAGTGTTCCATCGTCATTAGGAGGCCCTGAACGTTACAATTCACTATCAGTTTTTCGTCCGATTCGAAAATCTTTGAGTCACAGCAGGACTGCCATAAGGTGCCCGAGGCAGCAATAGACCCATGGAGACAAGTCTGCTGGAGGACGATGTATTGAATCGGGACACAATTTGAGTGATCCATCGTCATTAGGTGGCCCTGAACGTTACAATTCACTATCAGTTTTTCGTCCCATTCGATAATCTAGATTCACAGCAGAACCGCCATAAGGTGCCCGGGGCAGCAATAGACCCATGGAGTCAACTCGGCTGGAGGACGATGTATTGAATCGGGACGCAATTTGCGTGGTCCATCGTCATTAGGTGGCCCTGAATGTTACAATTCACTATCAGTTTTTCGTCCGATTAGAAAATCTTTGACTCACAGCAGAACGGCTGCCCGAGGCAGCAATCGACCCATGGAGACAAGTCTGCTGGAGGACGATGTATTGAATCGGGACGCAATTTGAGTGATCCATCGTCATTAGGAGGCCCTGAACGTTACAATTCACTATCAGTTTTTCGTCCCATTCGATAATCTAGACTCACAGCAGAACGGCCATAAGGTGCCCGAGGCATCATTAGACCCATGGAGTCAAGTCGGCTGGAGGACGATGTATTGAATCGGGACGCAATTTGAGTGATCCATCGTCATTAGGAGGCCCTGAACGTTACAATTCACTATCAGTTTTTCGTCCCATTCGTTAATCTAGACTCACAGCAGAACGGCCATAAGGTGCCCGAGGCAGCAATAGACCCATGGAGTCAAGTCGGCTGGAGGACGATGTATTGAATCGGGACGCAATTTGAGAGATCCATCGTCATTAGGTGGCCCTGAACGTTACAATTCACTATCAGTTTTTCGTCCCATTCGATAATCTAGACTCACAGCAGAACGGCCATAAGGTGCCCGAGGCAGCAATAGACCCATGGAGACAAGTCGGCTGGAGGACGATGTATTGAAACGGGACGCAAATTGAGTGTTCCATCGTCATTAGGAGGCCCTGAACGTTACAATTCACTATCAGTTTTTCGTCCGATTCGAAAATCTTTGAGTCACAGCTGAACGGCCATAAGGTGCCCGAGGCAGCAATCGACCCATGGAGACAAGTCGGCTGGGGACGATGTATTGAATCGGGACGCAATTGGAGTGATCCATCGTCATTAGGTGGCCCTGAACGTTACAATTCACTATCAGTTTTTCGTCCCATTCGATAATCTAGACTCACAGCAGAACGGCCATAAGGTGCCAAGGCAGCAATAGACCCATGGAGACATGTCGGCTGGTGGACGATGTATTGAATCGGGACGCAATTTGAGTGATCCATCGTCATTAGGTGGCCCTGAACGTTACAATTCACTATCAGTTTTTCGTCCGATTCGAAAATCTTTGACTCACAGCAGAACGGCCATAAGGTGCCCGAGGCAACAATAGACGCATGGAGACAAGTCTGCTGGAGGACGATATATTGAATCGGGACTCAATTTGAGTGATCCATCGTCATTAGGTGGCCCTGAAAGTTGCAATTCACTATCAGTTTTTCATCCCATTCTATAATCTAGACTCACAGCAGAACGGCCATAAGGTGCCCGAGGCAGCAATAGTCCCATGGAGTCAAGTCGGCTAGTGGACGATGTACAGAATCGGGACGCAATTTGCGTGGTCCATCGTCATTAGGTGGCCCTGAATGTTACAATTCACTATCAGTTTTTCGTCCGATTCGAAAATCTTTGACTCACAGCAGAACGGCCATTAGGTGCCCGAGGCAGCAATCGACCCATGGAGACAAATCTGCTGGAGGACGATGTATCGAATCGGGACGCAATTTGAGTGATCCATCGTCATTAGGAGGCCCTGAACGTTACAATTCACTATCAGTTTTTCGTCCCATTCGATAATCTAGACTCACAGCAGAACGGCCATAAGGTGCCCGAGGCAGCAATAGACCCATGGAGTCAAGTCGGCTGGAGGACGATGTATTGAATCGGGACGCAATTTGAGAGATCCATCGTCATTAGGTGGCCCTGAACGTTACAATTCACTATCAGTTTTTCGTCCCATTCGATAATCTAGACTCACAGCAGAACGGCCATAAGGTGCCCGAGGCAGCAATAGACCCATGGAGACAAGTCTGCTGGAGGACGATGTATTGAATCGGGACGCAATTTGAGTGATCCATCGTCATTAGGAGGCCCTGAACGTTACAAAACGTTACAATTCACTATCAGTTTTTCGTCCGATTCGAAAAACTTTGACTCACAGCAGAACGGCCATAATGTGCCCGAGGCAGCAATAGACCCATGGGGACAAGTCTGCTGGAGGACGATGTATTGAATCGGGACGCAATTTGAGTGTTCCATCGTCATTAGGAGGCCCTGAAAGTTACAATTCACTATCAGTTTTTCGTCCGATTCGAAAATCTTTGACTCACAGCAGAACGGCCATAAGGTGCCCGAGGCAGCAATAGACGCATGGAGACAAGTCTGCTGGAGGACGATGTATTGAATCGGGACGCAATTTGAGTGTTCCATCGTCATTAGGAGGCCCTGAACGTTACAATTCACTATCAGTTTTTCGTCCGATTCGAAAATCTTTGACTCACAGCAGAACGGCCATAAGGTGCCCGAGGCAGCAATAGACCCATGGAGACAAGTCGGCTGGTGGACGATGTATTGAATCGGGACGCAATTTGAGTGATCCATCGTCATTAGGTGGCCCTGAAAGTTACAATTCACTATCTGTTTTTCGTCTGAGTCGAAAATCTTTGACTCACAGCAGAACGGCCATAAGGTGCCCGAGGCAGCAATACACCCATGGAGTCAGGTCTAATGGAGGACGATGTACTGAATCGGGACGCAATTTGTGTGGTCCATCGTCATTAGGTGGCCCTGAATGTTACAATTCACTATCAGTTTTTCGTCCGATTCGAAAATCTTTGACTCTCAGCAGAACGGCCATAAGGTGCCCGAGGCAGCAATAGACCCATGGAGACAAGTCTGCTGGAGGACGATGTATTGAATCGGGACGCAATTTGAGTGTTCCATCGTCATTAGGAGGCCCTGAACGTTACAATTCACTATCAGTTTTTCGTCCCATTCGATAATCTAGACTCACAGCAGAACGGCCATAAGGTGCCCGAGGCAGCAATAGACCCATGGAGTCAAGTCGGCTGGAGGACGATGTATTGAATCGGGACGCAATTTGAGGGATCCATCGTCATTAGGTGGCCCTGAACGTTACAATTCACTATCAGTTTTCCGTCCCATTCGATAATCTAGACTCACAGCAGAACGGCCATAAGGTGCCCGAGGCAGCAATAGACCCATGGAGACAAGTCTGATGGAGGACGATGTATTGAATCGGGACGCAATTTGAGTGATCCATCGTCATTAGGAGGCCCTGAACGTTACAAAACGTTACAATTCACTATCAGTTTTTCGTCCGATTCGAAAATCTTTGACTCACAGCAGAACGGCCATAATGTGCCCGAGGCAGCAATAGACCCATGGGGACAAGTCTGCTGGAGGACGATGTATTGAATCGGGACGCAATTTGAGTGTTCCATCGTCATTAGGAGGCCCTGAAAGTTACAATTCACTATCAGATTTTCGTCCGATTCGAAAATCTTTGACTCACAGCAGAACGGCCATAAGGTGCCCGAGGCAGCAATAGACCCATGGAGACAAGTCGGCTGGTGGACGATGTATTGAATCGGGACGCAATTTGAGTGATCCATCGTCATTAGGTGGCCCTGAAAGTTACAATTCACTATCAGTTTTTCGTCTGAGTCGAAAATCTTTGACTCACAGCAGAACGGCCATAAGGTGCCCGAGGCAGCAATACACCCATGGAGTCAGGTCTAATGGAGGACGATGTACTGAATCGGGACGCAATTTGTGTGGTCCATCGTCATTAGGTGGCCCTGAATGTTACAATTCACTATCAGTTTTTCGTCCGATTCGAAAATCTTTGACTCACAGCAGAACGGCCATAAGGTGCCCGAGGCAGCAATAGACCCATGGAGACAAGTCTGCTGGAGGACGATGTATTGAATCGGGACGCAATTTGAGTGTTCCATCGTCATTAGGAGGCCCTGAACGTTACAATTCACTACCAGTTTTTCGTCCCATTCGATAATCTAGATTCACAGCAGAACGGCCATAAGGTGCCCGAGGCAGCAATAGACCCATGGAGTCAAGTCGGCTGGAGGACGATGTATTGAATCGGGACGCAATTTGCGTGGTCCATCGTCATTAGGTGGCCCTGAATGTTACAATTCACGATCAGTTTTTCGTCCGATTCGAAAGTCTTTGACTCACAGCAGAACGGCCATTAGGTGCCCGAGGCAGCAATAGACCCATGGAGACAAGTCGGCTGGAGGACGATGTATTGAATCGGGACGCAATTTGAGTGATCTATCGTCATTAGGTTGCCCTGAGAGTTACAATTCACTATCAGTTTTTCGTCTGATTCGAAAATCTTTGACTCACAGCAGAACGGCCATTAGGTGCCCGAGGCAACTATAGACCCATGGAAACAAGTCTGCTGGAGGACGATATATTGAATCGGGACGCAATTTGAGTGATCCATCGTCATTAGGTGGCCCTGAACGTTACAATTCACTATCTGTTTTTCGTCCCATTCGATAATCTAGACTCACAGCAGAACGGCCATAAGGTGCCTGAGGCAGCAATAGCCCCATGGAGTCAGGTCGGCTGGAGGACGATGTACTGAATCGGGACGCAATTTGTGTGGCCCTTCGTCATTAGGTGGCCCTGAATGTTACAATTCACTATCAGTTTTTCGTCCGATTCGAAAATCTTTGACTCACAGCAGAACAGCCATAAGGTGCCCGAGGCAGCAATAGACGCATGGAGACAAGTCTGCTGGAGGACGATGTATTGAATCGGGACGCAATTTGAGTGATCCATCGTCATTAGGAGGCCCTGAACGTTACAAAACGTTACAATTCACTATCAGTTTTTCGTCCGATTCGAAAAACTTTGACTCACAGCAGAACGGCCATAATGTGCCCGAGGCAGCAATAGACCCATGGGGACAAGTCTGCTGGAGGACGATGTATTGAATCGGGACGCAATTTGAGTGTTCCATCGTCATTAGGAGGCCCTGAAAGTTACAATTCACTATCAGTTTTTCGTCCGATTCGAAAATCTTTGACTCACAGCAGAACGGCCATAAGGTGCCCGAGGCAGCAATAGACGCATGGAGACAAGTCTGCTGGAGGACGATGTATTGAATCGGGACGCAATTTGAGTGTTCCATCGTCATTAGGAGGCCCTGAACGTTACAATTCACTATCAGTTTTTCGTCCGATTCGAAAATCTTTGACTCACAGCAGAACGGCCATAAGGTGCCCGAGGTAGCAATAGACCCATGGAGTCAAGTCGGCTGGAGGACGATGTATTGAATCGTGACGCAATTTGAGAGATCCATCGTCATTAGGTGGCCCTGAACGTTACAATTCACTATCAGTTTTTAGTCCCATTCGATAATCTAGACTCACAGCAGAACGGCCATAAGGTGCCCGAGGCAGCAATAGACCCATGGAGACAAGTCTGCTGGAGGACGATGTATTGAATCGGGACGCAATTTGAGTGATCCATCGTCATTAGGAGTCCTTGAACGTTACAATTCACTATCAGTTTTTCGTCCCATTCGATAATCTAGACTCACAGCAGAACGGCCATAAGGTGCCCGAGGCAGCAATAGACCCATGGAGACAAGTCTGCTGGAGGACGATGTATTGAATCGGGACGCAATTTGAGTGATCCATCGTCATTAGGAGGCCTTGAACGTTACAATTCACTATCAGTTTTTTGTTCCATTCGATAATCTTGACTCACAGCAGAACGGCCATAAGGTGCCCGAGGCAGCAATAGACCCATGGAGTCAAGTCGGATGGAGGACGATGTATTGAATCGGGACGCAATTCACTATCAGTTTTTCGTCCGATTCGAAAATCTTTGACTCACAGCAGAACGGCCATAAGGTGCCCGAGGCAGCAATAGACCCATGGAGACAAGTCTGCTGGAGGACGATGTATTGAATCGGGACGCAATTTGAGTGATCCATCGTCATTAGGTGGCCCTGAACGTTACAATTCACTATCACTTTTTCGTCCCATTCGATAATCTAGACTCACAGCAGAACGGCCATAAGGTGCCCGAGGCAGCAATAGACCCATGGAGACAAGTCGGCTGGGGACGATGTATTGAATCGGGACGCAATTTGAGGGATCCATCGTCATTAGGTGGCCCTGAACGTTACAATTCACTATCAGTTTTTCGTCCTATTCGATAATCTAGATTCACAGCAGAACGGCCATAAGGTGCCCGAGGCAGCAATAAACCCATGGAGTCAACTCGGCTGGAGGACGATGTATTGAATCGGGACGCAATTTGCGTGGTCCATCGTCATTAGGTGGCCATGAATGTTACAATTCACTATCAGTTTTTCGTCCCATTCGATAATCTAGACTCACAGCAGAACGGCCATAAGGTGCCCGATGCAGCAATAGACCCATGGAGTCAAGTCGGCTGGAGGACGATGTATTGAATCGGGACGCAATTTGAGTGATCCATCGTCATTAGGAGGCCCTGAACGTTACAATTCACTATCAGTTTTTCGTCCCATTCGATAATCTAGACTCACAGCAGAACGGCCATAAGGTGCCCGAGGCAGCAATAGACCCATGGAGTCAAGTCGGCTGGAGGACGATGTATTGAATCGGGACGCAATTTGAGTGATCCATCGTCATTAGTTGGCCCTGAACGTTACAATTCACTATCCGTTTTTAGTCCCATTCGATAATCTAGACTCACAGCAGAACGGCCATAAGGTGCCCGAGGCAGCAATAGACCCATGGAGACAAGTCTGCTGGAGGACGATGTATTGAATCGGGACGCAATTTGAGTGATCCATTGTCATTAGGAGTCCTTGAACGTTACAATTCACTATCAGTTTTTTGTCCCATTCGATAAACTAGACTCACAGCAGAACGGCCATAAGGTGCCCGAGGCAGCAATAGACCCATGGAGTCAAGTCGGCTGGAGGACGATGTATTGAATCGGGACGCAATTTGAGTGATCCATCGTCATTAGGTGGCCCTGAACGTTTCAATTCACTATCAGTTTTTCGTCCGATTCGAAAATCTTTGACTCACAGCAGAACGGCCATAAGGTGCCCGAGGCAGCAATAGACCCATGAAGTCAAGTCTGTAGGAGGACGATGTATTGAATCAGGAGGCAATTTGAGTGACCCATCGTCATTAGGTGGCCCTGAACGTTACAATTCACTATCAGTTTTTCGTCCCATTCGATAATCTAGACTCACAGCAGAACGGCCATAAGGTGCCCGAGTTAGCAATAGACCCATGGAGACAAGTCGGCTGGGGAAGATGTATTGAATCGGGACGCAATTTGAGTGATCCATCGTCATTAGGTGGCCCTGAACGTTACAATTCACCATCAGTTTTTCATCCCATTCTATAATCTAGATTCACAGCAGAACGGCCATAAGGTGCCCGAGGCAGAAATAGTCCCATGGAGTCAAGTCGGCTAGTGGACGATGTACTGAATCGGGACGCAATTTGTGTGGTCCATCGTCATTAGGTGCCCCTGAATGTTAGAAATCACTATCAGTTTTTCGTCCGATTCGAAAATCTTTGACTCACAGCAGAACGGCCATAAGGTGCCCGAGGCAGCAATCGACCCATGGAGACAAGTCTGCTGGAGGACGATGTATTGAATCGGGACGCAATTTGAGTGATCCATCGTCATTAGGTGGCCCTGAAAGTTACAATTCACTATCAGTTTTTCGTCCGATTCGAAAATCTTTGACTCACAGCAGAACGGCCATAAGGTGCCCGAGGCAGCAATAGACCCATGAAGTCAAGTCTGCTGGAGGACGATGTATTGAATCAGGACGCAATTTGAGTGATCCATCGTCATTAGGTGGCCCTGAATGTTACAATTCACTATCAGTTTTTCGTCCGATTCGAAAATCTTTGACTCACAGCAGAACGGCCATTAGGTGCCCGAGGCAGCAATCGACCCATGGAGACAAGTCTGCTGGAGGACGATGTATTGAATCGGGACGCAATTTGAGTGATCCATCGTCATTAGGAGGCCCTGAACGTTACAATTCACTATCAGTTTTTCGTCCCATTCGATAATCTAGACTCACAGCAGAACGGCCATAAGGTGCCCGAGGCAGCAATAGACCCATGGAGTCAAGTCGGCTGGAGGACGATGTATTGAATCGGGACGCAATTTGAGTGATCCATCGTCATTAGGAGGCCCTGAACGTTACAATTCACTATCAGTTTTTCGTCCCATTCGATAATCTAGACTCACAGCAGAACGGCCATAAGGTGCCCGAGGCAGCAATAGACCCATGGAGTCAAGTCGGCTGGAGGACGATGTATTGAATCGGGACGCAATTTGAGTGATCCATCGTCATTAGGTGGCCCTGAACGTTACAATTAACTATCAGTTTTTCGTCCCATTCGATAATCTAGACTCACAGCAGAACGGCCATAAGGTGCCCGAGGCAACAATAGACCCATGGAGACAAGTCTGCTGGAGGACGATGTATTGAATCGGGACGCAATTTGAGTGATCCATCGTCATTAGGAGGCCTTGAACGTTACAATTCACTATCAGTTTTTCGTCCCATTCGATAATCTAGACTCACAGCAGAACGGCCATAAGGTGCCCGAGGCAGCAATAGTCAGTCCCATGGAGTCAAGTCGGCTAGTGGACGATGTACTGAATCGGGACGCAATTTGTGTGGTCCATCGTCATTAGGTGCCCCTGAATGTTAGAAATCACTATCAGTTTTTCGTCCGATTCGAAAATCTTTGACTCACAGCAGAACGGCCATAAGGTGCCCGAGGCAGCAATCGACCCATGGAGACAAGTCTGCTGGAGGACGATGTATTGAATCGGGACGCAATTTGAGTGATCCATCGTCATTAGGTGGCCCTGAAAGTTACAATTCACTATCAGTTTTTCGTCCGATTCGAAAATCTTTGACTCACAGCAGAACGGCCATAAGGTGCCCGAGGCAGCAATAGACCCATGAAGTCAAGTCTGCTGGAGGACGATGTATTGAATCAGGACGCAATTTGAGTGATCCATCGTCATTAGGTGGCCCTGAATGTTACAATTCACTATCAGTTTTTCGTCCGATTCGAAAATCTTTGAGTCACAGCAGAACGGCCATTAGGTGCCCGAGGCAGCAATCGACCCATGGAGACAAGTCTGCTGGAGGACGATGTATTGAATCGGGACGCAATTTGAGTGATCCATCGTCATTAGGAGGCCCTGAACGTTACAATTCACTATCAGTGTTTCGTCCCATTCGATAATCTAGACTCACAGCAGAACGGCCATAAGGTGCCCGAGGCAGCAATAGACCCATGGAGTCAAGTCGGCTGGAGGACGATGTATTGAATCGGGACGCAATTTGAGTGATCCATCGTCATTAGGAGGCCCTGAACGTTACAATTCACTATCAGTTTTTCGTCCCATTCGATAATCTAGACTCACAGCAGAACGGCCATAAGGTGCCCGAGGCAGCAATAGACCCATGGAGTCAAGTCGGCTGGAGGACGATGTATTGAATCGGGACGCAATTTGAGTGATCCATCGTCATTAGGTGGCCCTGAACGTTACAATTCACTATCAGTTTTTCGTCCCATTCGATAATCTAGACTCACAGCAGAACGGCCATAAGGTGCCCGAGGCAGCAATAGACCCATGGAGTCAACTCGGCTGGAGGACGATGTATTGAATCGGGACGCAATTCACTATCAGTTTTTCGTCCGATTCGAAAATCTTTGACTCACAGCAGAACGGCCATAAGGTGCCCGAGGCAGCAATAGACCCATGGAGACAAGTCGGCTGGAGGACGATGTATTTAATCGGGACGCAATTTGAGTGATCCATCGTCATTAGGTGGCCCTGAACGTTACAATTCACTATCAGTTTTTCGTCCGATTCGAAAATCTTTGACTCACAGCAGAACGGCCATAAGGTGCGCGAGGCAGCAATAGACCCATGGAGACAAGTCTGCTGGAGGACGATGTATTGAATCGGGACGCAATTTGAGGGTTCCATCGTCATTAGGAGACCCTGAAAGTTACAATTCACTATCAGTTTTTCGTCCGATTCGTAAATCTTTGACTCACAGCAGAACGGCCTTAAGGTGCCCGAGGCAGCAATAGACGCATGGAGACAAGTCTGCTGGAGGACGATGTATTGAATCGGGACGCAATTTGAGTGTTCCATCGTCATTAGGAGGCCCTGAACGTTACAATTCACTATCAGTTTTTCGTCCGATTCGAAAATCTTTGACTCACAGCAGAACGGCCATAAGGTGCCCGATGCAGCAATAGACCCATGGAGACAAGTCGGCTGGTGGACGATGTATTGAATCGGGACGCAATTTGAGTGATCCATCGTCATTAGGTGGCCCTGAATGTTACAATTCACTATCAGTTTTTCGTCCGATTCGAAAATCTTTGACTCACTGCAGAACGGCCATATGGTGCCCGAGGAAGCAATAGACGCATGGAGACAAGTCTGCTGGAGGACGATGTATTGAATCGGGACGCAATTTGAATGATCCATCGTCATTAGGTGGCCCTGAACGTTACAATTCACTATCAGTTTTTCGTCCCATTCGATAATCTAGACTCACAGCAGAACGGCCATAAGGTGCCCGAGGCAGCAATAGACCCATGGAGTCAGGACAGCTGGAGGACGATGTACTGAATCGGGACGCAATTTGTGTGGTCCATCGTCATTAGGTGGCCCTGATTGTTACAATTCACTATCAGTTTTTCGTCCGATTCGAAAATCTTTGACTCACAGCAGAACAGCCATAAGGTGCCCGAGGCAGCAATAGACCCATGGAGACACGTCTGCTGGAGGACGACGTATTGAATCGGGACGCAATTTGAGTGTTCCATCGTCATTAGGAGGCCCTGAACGTTACAATTCACTATCAGTTTTTCGTCCGATTCGAAAATCTTTGAGTCACAGCAGGACTGCCATAAGGTGCCCGAGGCAGCAATAGACCCATGGAGACAAGTCTGCTGGAGGACGATGTATTGAATCGGGACACAATTTGAGTGATCCATCGTCATTAGGTGGCCCTGAACGTTACAATTCACTATCAGTTTTTCGTCCCATTCGATAATCTAGATTCACAGCAGAACCGCCATAAGGTGCCCGGGGCAGCAATAGACCCATGGAGTCAACTCGGCTGGAGGACGATGTATTGAATCGGGACGCAATTTGCGTGGTCCATCGTCATTAGGTGGCCCTGAATGTTACAATTCACTATCAGTTTTTCGTCCGATTAGAAAATCTTTGACTCACAGCAGAACGGCTGCCCGAGGCAGCAATCGACCCATGGAGACAAGTCTGCTGGAGGACGATGTATTGAATCGGGACGCAATTTGAGTGATCCATCGTCATTAGGAGGCCCTGAACGTTACAATTCACTATCAGTTTTTCGTCCCATTCGATAATCTAGACTCACAGCAGAACGGCCATAAGGTGCCCGAGGCATCATTAGAACCATGGAGTCAAGTCGGCTGGAGGACGATGTATTGAATCGGGACGCAATTTGAGTGATCCATCGTCATTAGGAGGCCCTGAACGTTACAATTCACTATCAGTTTTTCGTCCCATTCGTTAATCTAGACTCACAGCAGAACGGCCATAAGGTGCCCGAGGCAGCAATAGACCCATGGAGTCAAGTCGGCTGGAGGACGATGTATTGAATCGGGACGCAATTTGAGAGATCCATCGTCATTAGGTGGCCCTGAACGTTACAATTCACTATCAGTTTTTCGTCCCATTCGATAATCTAGACTCACAGCAGAACGGCCATAAGGTGCCCGAGGCAGCAATAGACCCATGGAGACAAGTCGGCTGGAGGACGATGTATTGAAACGGGACGCAAATTGAGTGTTCCATCGTCATTAGGAGGCCCTGAACGTTACAATTCACTATCAGTTTTCCGTCCGATTCGAAAATCTTTGAGTCACAGCTGAACGGCCATAAGGTGCCCGAGGCAGCAATCGACCCATGGAGACAAGTCGGCTGGGGACGATGTATTGAATCGGGACGCAATTGGAGTGATCCATCGTCATTAGGTGGCCCTGAACGTTACAATTCACTATCAGTTTTTCGTCCCATTCGATAATCTAGACTCACAGCAGAACGGCCATAAGGTGCCAAGGCAGCAATAGACCCATGGAGACATGTCGGCTGGTGGACGATGTATTGAATCGGGACGCAATTTGAGTGATCCATCGTCATTAGGTGGCCCTGAACGTTACAATTCGCTATCAGTTTTTCGTCCGATTCGAAAATCTTTGACTCACAGCAGAACGGCCATAAGGTGCCCGAGGCAACAATAGACGCATGGAGACAAGTCTGCTGGAGGACGATATATTGAATCGGGACTCAATTTGAGTGATCCATCGTCATTAGGTGGCCCTGAAAGTTGCAATTCACTATCAGTTTTTCATCCCATTCTATAATCTAGACTCACAGCAGAACGGCCATAAGGTGCCCGAGGCAGCAATAGTCCCATGGAGTCAAGTCGGCTAGTGGACGATGTACAGAATCGGGACGCAATTTGCGTGGTCCATCGTCATTAGGTGGCCCTGAATGTTACAATTCACTATCAGTTTTTCGTCCGATTCGAAAATCTTTGACTCACAGCAGAACGGCCATTAGGTGCCCGAGGCAGCAATCGACCCATGGAGACAAATCTGCTGGAGGACGATGTATCGAATCGGGACGCAATTTGAGTGATCCATCGTCATTAGGAGGCCCTGAACGTTACAATTCACTATCAGTTTTTCGTCCCATTCGATAATCTAGACTCACAGCAGAACGGCCATAAGGTGCCCGAGGCAGCAATAGACCCATGGAGTCAAGTCGGCTGGAGGACGATGTATTGAATCGGGACGCAATTTGAGAGATCCATCGTCATTAGGTGGCCCTGAACGTTACAATTCACTATCAGTTTTTCGTCCCATTCGATAATCTAGACTCACAGCAGAACGGCCATAAGGTGCCCGAGGCAGCAATAGACCCATGGAGACAAGTCTGCTGGAGGACGATGTATTGAATCGGGACGCAATTTGAGTGATCCATCGTCATTAGGAGGCCCTGAACGTTACAAAACGTTACAATTCACTATCAGTTTTTCGTCCGATTCGAAAAACTTTGACTCACAGCAGAACGGCCATAATGTGCCCGAGGCAGCAATAGACCCATGGGGACAAGTCTGCTGGAGGACGATGTATTGAATCGGGACGCAATTTGAGTGTTCCATCGTCATTAGGAGGCCCTGAAAGTTACAATTCACTATCAGTTTTTCGTCCGATTCGAAAATCTTTGACTCACAGCAGAACGGCCATAAGGTGCCCGAGGCAGCAATAGACGCATGGAGACAAGTCTGCTGGAGGACGATGTATTGAATCGGGACGCAATTTGAGTGTTCCATCGTCATTAGGAGGCCCTGAACGTTACAATTCACTATCAGTTTTTCGTCCGATTCGAAAATCTTTGACTCACAGCAGAACGGCCATAAGGTGCCCGAGGCAGCAATAGACCCATGGAGACAAGTCGGCTGGTGGACGATGTATTGAATCGGGACGCAATTTGAGTGATCCATCGTCATTAGGTGGCCCTGAAAGTTACAATTCACTATCTGTTTTTCGTCTGAGTCGAAAATCTTTGACTCACAGCAGAACGGCCATAAGGTGCCCGAGGCAGCAATACACCCATGGAGTCAGGTCTAATGGAGGACGATGTACTGAATCGGGACGCAATTTGTGTGGTCCATCGTCATTAGGTGGCCCTGAATGTTACAATTCACTATCAGTTTTTCGTCCGATTCGAAAATCTTTGACTCTCAGCAGAACGGCCATAAGGTGCCCGAGGCAGCAATAGACCCATGGAGACAAGTCTGCTGGAGGACGATGTATTGAATCGGGACGCAATTTGAGTGTTCCATCGTCATTAGGAGGCCCTGAACGTTACAATTCACTATCAGTTTTTCGTCCCATTCGATAATCTAGACTCACAGCAGAACGGCCATAAGGTGCCCGAGGCAGCAATAGACCCATGGAGTCAAGTCGGCTGGAGGACGATGTATTGAATCGGGACGCAATTTGAGGGATCCATCGTCATTAGGTGGCCCTGAACGTTACAATTCACTATCAGTTTTTCGTCCCATTCGATAATCTAGACTCACAGCAGAACGGCCATAAGGTGCCCGAGGCAGCAATAGACCCATGGAGACAAGTCTGATGGAGGACGATGTATTGAATCGGGACGCAATTTGAGTGATCCATCGTCATTAGGAGGCCCTGAACGTTACAAAACGTTACAATTCACTATCAGTTTTTCGTCCGATTCGAAAATCTTTGACTCACAGCAGAACGGCCATAATGTGCCCGAGGCAGCAATAGACCCATGGGGACAAGTCTGCTGGAGGACGATGTATTGAATCGGGACGCAATTTGAGTGTTCCATCGTCATTAGGAGGCCCTGAAAGTTACAATTCACTATCAGATTTTCGTCCGATTCGAAAATCTTTGACTCACAGCAGAACGGCCATAAGGTGCCCGAGGCAGCAATAGACCCATGGAGACAAGTCGGCTGGTGGACGATGTATTGAATCGGGACGCAATTTGAGTGATCCATCGTCATTAGGTGGCCCTGAAAGTTACAATTCACTATCAGTTTTTCGTCTGAGTCGAAAATCTTTGACTCACAGCAGAACGGCCATAAGGTGCCCGAGGCAGCAATACACCCATGGAGTCAGGTCTAATGGAGGACGATGTACTGAATCGGGACGCAATTTGTGTGGTCCATCGTCATTAGGTGGCCCTGAATGTTACAATTCACTATCAGTTTTTCGTCCGATTCGAAAATCTTTGACTCACAGCAGAACGGCCATAAGGTGCCCGAGGCAGCAATAGACCCATGGAGACAAGTCTGCTGGAGGACGATGTATTGAATCGGGACGCAATTTGAGTGTTCCATCGTCATTAGGAGGCCCTGAACGTTACAATTCACTACCAGTTTTTCGTCCCATTCGATAATCTAGATTCACAGCAGAACGGCCATAAGGTGCCCGAGGCAGCAATAGACCCATGGAGTCAAGTCGGCTGGAGGACGATGTATTGAATCGGGACGCAATTTGCGTGGTCCATCGTCATTAGGTGGCCCTGAATGTTACAATTCACGATCAGTTTTTCGTCCGATTCGAAAGTCTTTGACTCACAGCAGAACGGCCATTAGGTGCCCGAGGCAGCAATAGACCCATGGAGACAAGTCGGCTGGAGGACGATGTATTGAATCGGGACGCAATTTGAGTGATCTATCGTCATTAGGTTGCCCTGAAAGTTACAATTCACTATCAGTTTTTCGTCTGATTCGAAAATCTTTGACTCACAGCAGAACGGCCATTAGGTGCCCGAGGCAACTATAGACCCATGGAAACAAGTCTGCTGGAGGACGATATATTGAATCGGGACGCAATTTGAGTGATCCATCGTCATTAGGTGGCCCTGAACGTTACAATTCACTATCTGTTTTTCGTCCCATTCGATAATCTAGACTCACAGCAGAACGGCCATAAGGTGCCTGAGGCAGCAATAGCCCCATGGAGTCAGGTCGGCTGGAGGACGATGTACTGAATCGGGACGCAATTTGTGTGGCCCTTCGTCATTAGGTGGCTCTGAATGTTACAATTCACTATCAGTTTTTCGTCCGATTCGAAAATCTTTGACTCACAGCAGAACAGCCATAAGGTGCCCGAGGCAGCAATAGACGCATGGAGACAAGTCTGCTGGAGGACGATGTATTGAATCGGGACGCAATTTGAGTGTTCCATCGTCATTAGGAGGCCCTGAACGTTACAATTCACTATCGGTTTTTCGTCCGATTCGAAAATCTTTGAGTCACAGCAGGCCTGCCATAAGGTGCCCGAGGCAGCAATAGACCCATGAAGTCAAGTCGGCTGGAGGACGATGTATTGAATCGGGACGCAATTTGAGAGATCCATCGTCATTAGGTGGCCCTGAACGTTACAATTCACTATCAGTTTTTCGTCCCATTCGATAATCTAGACTCACAGCAGAACGGCCATAAGGTGCCCGAGGCAGCAATAGACCCATGGAGACAAGTCTGCTGGAGGACGATGTATTGAATCGGGACGCAATTTGAGTGATCCATCGTCATTAGGAGGCCCTGAACGTTACAAAACGTTACAATTCACTATCAGTTTTTCGTCCGATTCGAAAAACTTTGACTCACAGCAGAACGGCCATAAGGTGCCCGAGGCAGCAATAGACCCATGGAGACAAGTCTGCTGGAGGACGATGTATTGAATCGGGACGCAATTTGAGTGTTCCATCGTCATTAGGAGGCCCTGAACGTTACAATTCACTACCAGTTTTTCGTCCCATTCGATAATCTAGATTCACAGCAGAACGGCCATAAGGTGCCCGAGGCAGCAATAGACCCATGGAGTCAAGTCGGCTGGAGGACGATGTATTGAATCGGGACGCAATTTGCGTGGTCCATCGTCATTAGGTGGCCCTGAATGTTACAATTCACGATCAGTTTTTCGTCCGATTCGAAAGTATTTGACTCACAGCAGAACGGCCATTAGGTGCCCGAGGCAGCAATAGACCCATGGAGACAAGTCGGCTGGAGGACGATATATTGAATCGGGACGCAATTTGAGTGATCTATCGTCATTAGGTTGCCCTGAAAGTTACAATTCACTATCAGTTTTTCGTCTGATTCGAAAATCTTTGACTCACAGCAGAACGGCCATAAGGTGCCCGAGGCAACTATAGACCCATGGAAACAAGTCTGCTGGAGGACGATATATTGAATCGGGACGCAATTTGAGTGATCCATCGTCATTAGGTGGCCCTGAACGTTACAATTCACTATCTGTTTTTCGTCCCATTCGATAATCTAGACTCACAGCAGAACGGCCATAAGGTGCCTGAGGCAGCAATAGCCCCATGGAGTCAGGTCGGCTGGAGGACGATGTACTGAATCGGGACGCAATTTGTGTGGCCCTTCGTCATTAGGTGGCCCTGAATGTTACAATTCACTATCAGTTTTTCGTCCGATTCGAAAATCTTTGACTCACAGCAGAACGGCCATAAGGTGCCCGAGGCAACTATAGACCCATGGAAACAAGTCTGCTGGAGGACGATATATTGAATCGGGACGCAATTTGAGTGATCCATCGTCATTAGGTGGCCCTGAACGTTACAATTCACTATCTGTTTTTCGTCCCATTCGATAATCTAGACTCACAGCAGAACGGCCATAAGGTGCCTGAGGCAGCAATAGCCCCATGGAGTCAGGTCGGCTGGAGGACGATGTACTGAATCGGGACGCAATTTGAGTGATCCATCGTCATTAGGAGGCCCTGAACGTTACAAAACGTTACAATTCACTATCAGTTTTTCGTCCGATTCGAAAAACTTTGACTCACAGCAGAACGGCCATAATGTGCCCGAGGCAGCAATAGACCCATGGGGACAAGTCTGCTGGAGGACGATGTATTGAATCGGGACGCAATTTGAGTGTTCCATCGTCATTAGGAGGCCCTGAAAGTTACAATTCACTATCAGTTTTTCGTCCGATTCGAAAATCTTTGACTCACAGCAGAACGGCCATAAGGTGCCCGAGGCAGCAATAGACGCATGGAGACAAGTCTGCTGGAGGACGATGTATTGAATCGGGACGCAATTTGAGTGTTCCATCGTCATTAGGAGGCCCTGAACGTTACAATTCACTATCAGTTTTTCGTCCGATTCGAAAATCTTTGACTCACAGCAGAACGGCCATAAGGTGCCCGAGGCAGCAATAGACCCATGGAGACAAGTCGGCTGGTGGACGATGTATTGAATCGGGACGCAATTTGAGTGATCCATCGTCATTAGGTGGCCCTGAAAGTTACAATTCACTATCTGTTTTTCGTCTGAGTCGAAAATCTTTGACTCACAGCAGAACGGCCATAAGGTGCCCGAGGCAGCAATACACCCATGGAGTCAGGTCTAATGGAGGACGATGTACTGAATCGGGACGCAATTTGTGTGGTCCATCGTCATTAGATGGCCCTGAATGTTACAATTCACTATCTGTTTTTCGTCCCATTCGATAATCTAGACTCACAGCAGAACGGCCATAAGGTGCCTGAGGCAGCAATAGCCCCATGGAGTCAGGTCGGCTGGAGGACGATGTACTGAATCGGGACGCAATTTGTGTGGCCCTTCGTCATTAGGTGGCCCTGAATGTTACAATTCACTATCAGTTTTTCGTCCGATTCGAAAATCTTTGACTCACAGCAGAACGGCCATAAGGTGCCCGAGGCAGCAATAGACCCATGGAGTCAAGTCGGCTGGAGGACGATGTATTGAATCGGGACGCAATTTGAGAGATCCATCGTCATTAGGTGGCCCTGAACGTTACAATTCACTATCAGTTTTTCGTCCCATTCGATAATCTAGACTCACAGCAGAACGGCCATAAGGTGCCCGAGGCAGCAATAGACCCATGGAGACAAGTCTGCTGGAGGACGATGTATTGAATCGGGACGCAATTTGAGTGATCCATCGTCATTAGGAGGCCCTGAACGTTACAAAACGTTACAATTCACTATCAGTTTTTCGTCCGATTCGAAAAACTTTGACTCACAGCAGAACGGCCATAATGTGCCCGAGGCAGCAATAGACCCATGGGGACAAGTCTGCTGGAGGACGATGTATTGAATCGGGACGCAATTTGAGTGTTCCATCGTCATTAGGAGGCCCTGAAAGTTACAATTCACTATCAGTTTTTCGTCCGATTCGAAAATCTTTGACTCACAGCAGAACGGCCATAAGGTGCCCGAGGCAGCAATAGACGCATGGAGACAAGTCTGCTGGAGGACGATGTATTGAATCGGGACGCAATTTGAGTGTTCCATCGTCATTAGGAGGCCCTGAACGTTACAATTCACTATCAGTTTTTCGTCCGATTCGAAAATCTTTGACTCACAGCAGAACGGCCATAAGGTGCCCGAGGCAGCAATAGACCCATGGAGACAAGTCGGCTGGTGGACGATGTATTGAATCGGGACGCAATTTGAGTGATCCATCGTCATTAGGTGGCCCTGAAAGTTACAATTCACTATCTGTTTTTCGTCTGAGTCGATAATCTTTGACTCACAGCAGAACGGCCATAAGGTGCCCGAGGCAGCAATACACCCATGGAGTCAGGTCTAATGGAGGACGATGTACTGAATCGGGACGCAATTTGTGTGGTCCATCGTCATTAGGTGGCCCTGAATGTTACAATTCACTATCAGTTTTTCGTCCGATTCGAAAATCTTTGACTCTCAGCAGAACGGCCATAAGGTGCCCGAGGCAGCAATAGACCCATGGAGACAAGTCTGCTGGAGGACGATGTATTGAATCGGGACGCAATTTGAGTGTTCCATCGTCATTAGGAGGCCCTGAACGTTACAATTCACTATCAGTTTTTCGTCCCATTCGATAATCTAGACTCACAGCAGAACGGCCATAAGGTGCCCGAGGCAGCAATAGACCCATGGAGTCAAGTCGGCTGGAGGACGATGTATTGAATCGGGACGCAATTTGAGGGATCCATCGTCATTAGGTGGCCCTGAACGTTACAATTCACTATCAGTTTTTCGTCCCATTCGATAATCTAGACTCACAGCAGAACGGCCATAAGGTGCCCGAGGCAGCAATAGACCCATGGAGACAAGTCTGATGGAGGACGATGTATTGAATCGGGACGCAATTTGAGTGATCCATCGTCATTAGGAGGCCCTGAACGTTACAAAACGTTACAATTCACTATCAGTTTTTCGTCCGATTCGAAAATCTTTGACTCACAGCAGAACGGCCATAATGTGCCCGAGGCAGCAATAGACCCATGGGGACAAGTCTGCTGGAGGACGATGTATTGAATCGGGACGCAATTTGAGTGTTCCATCGTCATTAGGAGGCCCTGAAAGTTACAATTCACTATCAGATTTTCGTCCGATTCGAAAATCTTTGACTCACAGCAGAACGGCCATAAGGTGCCCGAGGCAGCAATAGACCCATGGAGACAAGTCGGCTGGTGGACGATGTATTGAATCGGGACGCAATTTGAGTGATCCATCGTCATTAGGTGGCCCTGAAAGTTACAATTCACTATCAGTTTTTCGTCTGAGTCGAAAATCTTTGACTCACAGCAGAACGGCCATAAGGTGCCCGAGGCAGCAATACACCCATGGAGTCAGGTCTAATGGAGGACGATGTACTGAATCGGGACGCAATTTGTGTGGTCCATCGTCATTAGGTGGCCCTGAATGTTACAATTCACTATCAGTTTTTCGTCCGATTCGAAAATCTTTGACTCACAGCAGAACGGCCA
The DNA here is from genome assembly GCF_023864275.1 of Schistocerca cancellata. Taxonomy (NCBI): domain Eukaryota; kingdom Metazoa; phylum Arthropoda; class Insecta; order Orthoptera; family Acrididae; genus Schistocerca; species Schistocerca cancellata. Next base: position 843,616,034 of record NC_064630.1, read on the forward strand.
TAAGGTGCCCGAGGCAGCAATAGACCCATGGAGACAAGTCTGCTGGAGGACGATGTATTGAATCGGGACGCAATTTGAGTGTTCCATCGTCATTAGGAGGCCCTGAACGTTACAATTCACTACCAGTTTTTCGTCCCATTCGATAATCTAGATTCACAGCAGAACGGCCATAAGGTGCCCGAGGCAGCAATAGACCCATGGAGTCAAGTCGGCTGGAGGACGATGTATTGAATCGGGACGCAATTTGCGTGGTCCATCGTCATTAGGTGGCCCTGAATGTTACAATTCACGATCAGTTTTTCGTCCGATTCGAAAGTCTTTGACTCACAGCAGAACGGCCATTAGGTGCCCGAGGCAGCAATAGACCCATGGAGACAAGTCGGCTGGAGGACGATGTATTGAATCGGGACGCAATTTGAGTGATCTATAGTCATTAGGTTGCCCTGAAAGTTACAATTCACTATCAGTTTTTCGTCTGATTCGAAAATCTTTGACTCACAGCAGAACGGCCATAAGGTGCCCGAGGCAACTATAGACCCATGGAAACAAGTCTGCTGGAGGACGATATATTGAATCGGGACGCAATTTGAGAGATCCATCGTCATTAGGTGGCCCTGAACGTTACAATTCACTATCTGTTTTTCGTCCCATTCGATAATCTAGACTCACAGCAGAACGGCCATAAGGTGCCTGAGGCAGCAATAGCCCCATGGAGTCAGGTCGGCTGGAGGACGATGTACTGAATCGGGACGCAATTTGTGTGGCCCTTCGTCATTAGGTGGCCCTGAATGTTACAATTCACTATCAGTTTTTCGTCCGATTCGAAAATCTTTGACTCACAGCAGAACAGCCATAAGGTGCCCGAGGCAGCAATAGACGCATGGAGACAAGTCTGCTGGAGGACGATGTATTGAATCGGGACGCAATTTGAGTGTTCCATCGTCATTAGGAGGCCCTGAACGTTACAATTCACTATCGGTTTTTCGTCCGATTCGAAAATCTTTGAGTCACAGCAGGCCTGCCATAAGGTGCCCGAGGCAGCAATAGACCCATGAAGTCAAGTCGGCTGGAGGACGATGTATTGAATCGGGACGCAATTTGAGAGATCCATCGTCATTAGGTGGCCCTGAACGTTACAATTCACTATCAGTTTTTCGTCCCATTCGATAATCTAGACTCACAGCAGAACGGCCATAAGGTGCCCGAGGCAGCAATAGACCCATGGAGACAAGTCTGCTGGAGGACGATGTATTGAATCGGGACGCAATTTGAGTGATCCATCGTCATTAGGAGGCCCTGAACGTTACAAAACGTTACAATTCACTATCAGTTTTTCGTCCGATTCGAAAAACTTTGACTCACAGCAGAACGGCCATAAGGTGCCCGAGGCAGCAATAGACCCATGGAGACAAGTCTGCTGGAGGACGATGTATTGAATCGGGACGCAATTTGAGTGTTCCATCGTCATTAGGAGGCCCTGAACGTTACAATTCACTACCAGTTTTTCGTCCCATTCGATAATCTAGATTCACAGCAGAACGGCCATAAGGTGCCCGAGGCAGCAATAGACCCATGGAGTCAAGTCGGCTGGAGGACGATGTATTGAATCGGGACGCAATTTGCGTGGTCCATCGTCATTAGGTGGCCCTGAATGTTACAATTCACGATCAGTTTTTCGTCCGATTCGAAAGTATTTGACTCACAGCAGAACGGCTATTAGGTGCCCGAGGCAGCAATAGACCCATGGAGACAAGTCGGCTGGAGGACGATATATTGAATCGGGACGCAATTTGAGTGATCTATCGTCATTAGGTTGCCCTGAAAGTTACAATTCACTATCAGTTTTTCGTCTGATTCGAAAATCTTTGACTCACAGCAGAACGGCCATAAGGTGCCCGAGGCAACTATAGACCCATGGAAACAAGTCTGCTGGAGGACGATATATTGAATCGGGACGCAATTTGAGTGATCCATCGTCATTAGGTGGCCCTGAACGTTACAATTCACTATCTGTTTTTCGTCCCATTCGATAATCTAGACTCACAGCAGAACGGCCATAAGGTGCCTGAGGCAGCAATAGCCCCATGGAGTCAGGTCGGCTGGAGGACGATGTACTGAATCGGGACGCAATTTGTGTGGCCCTTCGTCATTAGGTGGCCCTGAATGTTACAATTCACTATCAGTTTTTCGTCCGATTCGAAAATCTTTGACTCACAGCAGAACAGCCATAAGGTGCCCGAGGCAGCAATAGACGCATGGAGACAAGTCTGCTGGAGGACGATGTATTGAATCGGGACGCAATTTGAGTGTTCCATCGTCATTAGGAGGCCCTGAACGTTACAATTCACTATCGGTTTTTCGTCCGATTCGAAAATCTTTGAGTCACAGCAGGCCTGCCATAAGGTGCCCGAGGCAGCAATAGACCCATGAAGTCAAGTCTGCTGGAGGACGATGTATGAATCAGGACGCTATTTGAGTGATCCATCGTCATTAGGTGGCTCTGAACGTTACAATTCACTATCAGTTTTTCGTCCCATTCGATAGTCTAGACTCACAGCAGAACGGCCGTAAGGAGCCCGAGGCAGCAATAGACCCATGGAGACAAGTCGGCTGGGACGAGGTATTGAATCGGGACGCAATTTGAGTGATCCATCGTCATTAGGTGGCCCTGAACGTTACAATTCACTATCAGTTTTTCGTCCCATTCGATAATCTAGACTCACAGCAGAACGGCCGTAAGGTGCCCGAGGTTGCAATAGACCCATGGAGTCAAGTCGGCTGGAGGACGATGTATTGAATCGGGACGCAATTTGAGTGATCCATCGTCATTAGGTGGCCCTGAACGTTACAATTCACTATCAGTTTTTCGTCCCATTCGATAATCTAGACTCACAGCAGAACGGCCATAAGGTGCCCGAGGCAGCAATAGACCCATGGAGTCAAGTCGGCTGGAGGACGATGTATTGAATCGGGACGCAATTTGAGAGATCCATCGTCATTAGGTGGCCCTGAACGTTACAATTCACTATCAGTTTTTCGTCCGATTCGAAAATCTTTGACTCACAGCAGAACGGCCATAAGGTGCCCGAGGCTGCAATAGCCCCATGGAGACAAGTCGGCTGGTGGACGATGTATTGAATCGGGACGCAATTTGAGTGATCCATCGTCATTAGGTGGCCCTGAAAGTTACAATTCACTATCAGTTTTTCGTCCGATTCGAAAATCTTTGACTCACAGCAGAACGGCCATAAGGTGCCCGAGGCAGCAATAGACCCATGGAGTCAGGTCTAATGGAGGACGATGTACTGAATCGGGACACAATTTGTGTGGTCCATCGTCATTAGGTGGCCCTGAATGTTACAATTCACTATCAGTTTTTCGTCCGATTCGAAAATCTTTGACTCACAGCAGAACGGCCATAAGGTGCCCGTGGCAGCAATAGACCCATGGAGACAAGTCTGCTGGAGGACGATGTATTGAATCGGGACGCAATTTGAGTGTTCCATCGTCATTAGGAGGCCCTGAACGTTACAATTCACTATCAGTTTTTCGTCCGATTCGAAAATCTTTGAGTCACAGCAGGACTGCCATAAGGTGCCCGAGGCAGCAATAGACCCATGGAGACAAGTCTGCTGGAGGACGATGTATTGAATCGGGACGCAATTTGAGTGTTCCATCGTCATTAGGAGGCCCTGAACGTTACAATTCACTATCAGTTTTTCATCCCATTCGATAATCTAGACTCACAGCTGAACGGCCATAAGGTGCCCGAGGCAGCAATAGTCCCATGGAGACAAGTCGGCTGGAGGACGATGTATTGAATCGGGACGCAATTTGAGTGATCCATCGTCATTAGGTGGCCCTGAACGTTACAATTCACTACCAGTTTTTCGTCCCATTCGATAATCTAGATTCACAGCAGAACGGCCATAAGGTGCCCGAGGCAGCAATAGACCCATGGAGTCAACTCGGCTGGAGGACGATGTATTGAATCGGGACGCAATTTGCGTGGTCCATCGTCATTAGGTGGCCCTGAATGTTACAATTCACTATCAGTTTTTCGTCCGATTCGAAAGTCTTTGACTCACAGCAGAACGGCCATTAGGTGCCCGAGGCAGCAATAGACCAATGGAGACAAATCCGCTGGAGGACGATGTATTGAATCGGGACGCAATTTGAGTGTTCCATCGTCCTTAGGAGGCCCTGAATGTTCCACTTTACTATCAGTTTTTCGTCCGATTCGAAAATCTATGACTCACAGCAGAACGCCCATAAGGTGCCCGAGGCAGCAATAGACCCATGGAGTCAAGTCGGCTGGAGGACGATGTATTGAATCGGGACGCAATTTGAGTGATCCATCGTCATTAGGTTGCCTTGAAATTTACAATTCACTATCAGTTTTTCGTCCGATTCGAAAATCTTTGACTCACAGCAGAACGGCCATAAGGTGCCCGAGGCAACTATAGACCCATGGAAACAAGTCTGCTGGAGGACGATGTATTGAATCGGGACGCAATTTGAGTGTTCCATCGTCATTAGGAGGCCCTGAACGTTACAATTCACTATCGGTTTTTCGTCCGATTCGAAAATCTTTGAGTCACAGCAGGCCTGCCATAAGGTGCCCGAGGCAGCAATAGACCCATGAAGTCAAGTCTGCTGGAGGACGATGTATTGAATCAGGACGCAATTTGAGTGATCCATCGTCATTAGGTGGCTCTGAACGTTACAATTCACTATCAGTTTTTCGTCACATTCGATAGTCTAGACTCACAGCAGAACGGCCGTAAGTAGCCCGAGGCAGCAATAGACCCATGGAGACAAGTCGGCTGGGACGAGGTATTGAATCGGGACGCAATTTGAGTGATCCATCGTCATTAGGTGGCCCTGAACGTTACAAAACGTTACAATTCACTATCAGTTTTTCGTCCGATTCGAAAAACTTTGACTCACAGCAGAACGGCCATAATGTGCCCGAGGCAGCAATAGACCCATGGGGACAAGTCTGCTGGAGGACGATGTATTGAATCGGGACGCAATTTGAGTGTTCCATCGTCATTAGGAGGCCCTGAAAGTTACAATTCACTATCAGTTTTTCGTCCGATTCGAAAATCTTTGACTCACAGCAGAACGGCCATAAGGTGCCCGAGGCAGCAATAGACGCATGGAGACAAGTCTGCTGGAGGACGATGTATTGAATCGGGACGCAATTTGAGTGTTCCATCGTCATTAGGAGGCCCTGAACGTTACAATTCACTATCAGTTTTTCGTCCGATTCGAAAATCTTTGACTCACAGCAGAACGGCCATAAGGTGCCCGAGGCAGCAATAGACCCATGGAGACAAGTCGGCTGGTGGACGATGTATTGAATCGGGACGCAATTTGAGTGATCCATCGTCATTAGGTGGCCCTGAAAGTTACAATTCACTATCTGTTTTTCGTCTGAGTCGAAAATCTTTGACTCACAGCAGAACGGCCATAAGGTGCCCGAGGCAGCAATACACCCATGGAGTCAGGTCTAATGGAGGACGATGTACTGAATCGGGACGCAATTTGTGTGGTCCATCGTCATTAGGTGGCCCTGAATGTTACAATTCACTATCAGTTTTTCGTCCGATTCGAAAATCTTTGACTCACAGCAGAACGGCCATAAGGTGCCCGAGGCAGCAATAGACCCATGGAGACAAGTCTGCTGCAGGACGATGTATTGAATCGGGACGCAATTTGAGTGTTCCATCGTCATTAGGAGGCCCTGAACGTTACAATTCACTATCAGTTTTTCGTCCCATTCGATAATCTAGACTCACAGCAGAACGGCCATAAGGTGCCCGAGGCAGCAATAGACCCATGGAGTCAAGTCGGCTGGAGGACGATGTATTGAATCGGGACGCAATTTGAGGGATCCATCGTCATTAGGTGGCCCTGAACGTTACAATTCACTATCAGTTTTTCGTCCCATTCGATAATCTAGACTCACAGCAGAACGGCCATAAGGTGCCCGAGGCAGCAATAGACCCATGGAGACAAGTCTGATGGAGGACGATGTATTGAATCGGGACGCAATTTGAGTGATCCATCGTCATTAGGAGGCCCTGAACGTTACAAAACGTTACAATTCACTATCAGTTTTTCGTCCGATTCGAAAATCTTTGACTCACAGCAGAACGGCCATAATGTGCCCGAGGCAGCAATAGACCCATGGGGACAAGTCTGCTGGAGGACGATGTATTGAATCGGGACGCAATTTGAGTGTTCCATCGTCAATAGGAGGCCCTGAAAGTTACAATTCACTATCAGATTTTCGTCCGATTCGAAAATCTTTGACTCACAGCAGAACGGCCATAAGGTGCCCGAGGCAGCAATAGACCCATGGAGACAAGTCGGCTGGTGGACGATGTATTGAATCGGGACGCAATTTGAGTGATCCATCGTCATTAGGTGGCCCTGAAAGTTACAATTCACTATCAGTTTTTCGTCTGAGTCGAAAATCTTTGACTCACAGCAGAACGGCCATAAGGTGCCCGAGGCAGCAATACACCCATGGAGTCAGGTCTAATGGAGGACGATGTACTGAATCGGGACGCAATTTGTGTGGTCCATCGTCATTAGGTGGCCCTGAATGTTACAATTCACTATCAGTTTTTCGTCCGATTCGAAAATCTTTGACTCACAGCAGAACGGCCATAAGGTGCCCGAGGCAGCAATAGACCCATGGAGACAAGTCTGCTGGAGGACGATGTATTGAATCGGGACGCAATTTGAGTGTTCCATCGTCATTAGGAGGCCCTGAACGTTACAATTCACTACCAGTTTTTCGTCCCATTCGATAATCTAGATTCACAGCAGAACGGCCATAAGGTGCCCGAGGCAGCAATAGACCCATGGAGTCAAGTCGGCTGGAGGACGATGTATTGAATCGGGACGCAATTTGCGTGGTCCATCGTCATTAGGTGGCCCTGAATGTTACAATTCACGATCAGTTTTTCGTCCGATTCGAAAGTATTTGACTCACAGCAGAACGGCCATTAGGTGCCCGAGGCAGCAATAGACCCATGGAGACAAGTCGGCTGGAGGACGATATATTGAATCGGGACGCAATTTGAGTGATCTATCGTCATTAGGTTGCCCTGAAAGTTACAATTCACTATCAGTTTTTCGTCTGATTCGAAAATCTTTGACTCACAGCAGAACGGCCATAAGGTGCCCGAGGCAACTATAGACCCATGGAAACAAGTCTGCTGGAGGACGATATATTGAATCGGGACGCAATTTGAGTGATCCATCGTCATTAGGTGGCCCTGAACGTTACAATTCACTATCTGTTTTTCGTCCCATTCGATAATCTAGACTCACAGCAGAACGGCCATAAGGTGCCTGAGGCAGCAATAGCCCCATGGAGTCAGGTCGGCTGGAGGACGATGTACTGAATCGGGACGCAATTTGTGTGGCCCTTCGTCATTAGGTGGCCCTGAATGTTACAATTCACTATCAGTTTTTCGTCCGATTCGAAAATCTTTGACTCACAGCAGAACAGCCATAAGGTGCCCGAGGCAGCAATAGACGCATGGAGACAAGTCTGCTGGAGGACGATGTATTGAATCGGGACGCAATTTGAGTGTTCCATCGTCATTAGGAGGCCCTGAACGTTACAATTCACTATCGGTTTTTCGTCCGATTCGAAAATCTTTGAGTCACAGCAGGCCTGCCATAAGGTGCCCGAGGCAGCAATAGACCCATGAAGTCAAGTCTGCTGGAGGACGATGTATGAATCAGGACGCTATTTGAGTGATCCATCGTCATTAGGTGGCTCTGAACGTTACAATTCACTATCAGTTTTTCGTCCCATTCGATAGTCTAGACTCACAGCAGAACGGCCGTAAGGAGCCCGAGGCAGCAATAGACCCATGGAGACAAGTCGGCTGGGACGAGGTATTGAATCGGGACGCAATTTGAGTGATCCATCGTCATTAGGTGGCCCTGAACGTTACAATTCACTATCAGTTTTTCGTCCCATTCGATAATCTAGACTCACAGCAGAACGGCCGTAAGGTGCCCGAGGTTGCAATAGACCCATGGAGTCAAGTCGGCTGGAGGACGATGTATTGAATCGGGACGCAATTTGAGTGATCCATCGTCATTAGGTGGCCCTGAACGTTGCAATTCACTATCAGTTTTTCGTCCCATTCGATAATCTAGACTCACAGCAGAACGGCCATAAGGTGCCCGAGGCAGCAATAGACCCATGGAGTCAAGTCGGCTGGAGGACGATGTATTGAATCGGGACGCAATTTGAGAGATCCATCGTCATTAGGTGGCCCTGAACGTTACAATTCACTATCAGTTTTTCGTCCGATTCGAAAATCTTTGACTCACAGCAGAACGGCCATAAGGTGCCCGAGGCAGCAATAGCCCCATGGAGACAAGTCGGCTGGTGGACGATGTATTGAATCGGGACGCAATTTGAGTGATCCATCGTCATTAGGTGGCCCTGAAAGTTACAATTCACTATCAGTTTTTCGTCCGATTCGAAAATCTTTGACTCACAGCAGAACGGCCATAAGGTGCCCGAGGCAGCAATAGACCCATGGAGTCAGGTCTAATGGAGGACGATGTACTGAATCGGGACACAATTTGTGTGGTCCATCGTCATTAGGTGGCCCTGAATGTTACAATTCACTATCAGTTTTTCGTCCGATTCGAAAATCTTTGACTCACAGCAGAACGGCCATAAGGTGCCCGTGGCAGCAATAGACCCATGGAGACAAGTCTGCTGGAGGACGATGTATTGAATCGGGACGCAATTTGAGTGTTCCATCGTCATTAGGAGGCCCTGAACGTTACAATTCACTATCAGTTTTTCGTCCGATTCGAAAATCTTTGAGTCACAGCAGGACTGCCATAAGGTGCCCGAGGCAGCAATAGACCCATGGAGACAAGTCTGCTGGAGGACGATGTATTGAATCGGGACGCAATTTGAGTGTTCTATCGTCATTAGGAGGCCCTGAACGTTACAATTCACTATCAGTTTTTCATCCCATTCGATAATCTAGACTCACAGCTGAACGGCCATAAGGTGCCCGAGGCAGCAATAGTCCCATGGAGACAAGTCGGCTGGAGGACGATATATTGAATCGGGACGCAATTTGAGTGATCCATCGTCATTAGGTGGCCCTGAACGTTACAATTCACTACCAGTTTTTCGTCCCATTCGATAATCTAGATTCACAGCAGAACGGCCATAAGGTGCCCGAGGCAGCAATAGACCCATGGAGTCAACTCGGCTGGAGGACGATGTATTGAATCGGGACGCAATTTGCGTGGTCCATCGTCATTAGGTGGCCCTGAATGTAACAATTCACTATCAGTTTTTCGTCCGATTCGAAAGTCTTTGACTCACAGCAGAACGGCCATTAGGTGCCCGAGGCAGCAATAGACCAATGGAGACAAATCCGCTGGAGGACGATGTATTGAATCGGGACGCAATTTGAGTGTTCCATCGTCCTTAGGAGGCCCTGAATGTTCCACTTTACTATCAGTTTTTCGTCCGATTCGAAAATCTTTGACTCACAGCAGAACGCCCATAAGGTGCCCGAGGCAGCAATAGACCCATGGAGTCAAGTCGGCTGGAGGACGATGTATTGAATCGGGACGCAATTTCAGTGATCCATCGTCATTAGGTTGCCTTGAAATTTACAATTCACTATCAGTTTTTCGTCCGATTCGAAAATCTTTGACTCACAGCAGAACGGCCATAAGGTGCCCGAGGCAACTATAGACCCATGGAAACAAGTCTGCTGGAGGACGATGTATTGAATCGGGACGCAATTTGAGTGTTCCATCGTCATTAGGAGGCCCTGAACGTTACAATTCACTATCGGTTTTTCGTCCGATTCGAAAATCTTTGAGTCACAGAAAGGCCTGCCATAAGGTGCCCGAGGCAGCAATAGACCCATGAAGTCAAGTCTGCTGGAGGACGATGTATTGAATCAGGACGCAATTTGAGTGATCCATCGTCATTAGGTGGCTCTGAACGTTACAATTCACTATCAGTTTTTCGTCACATTCGATAGTCTAGACTCACAGCAGAACGGCCGTAAGGAGCCCGAGGCAGCAATAGACCCATGGAGACAAGTCGGCTGGGACGAGGTATTGAATCGGGACGCAATTTGAGTGATCCATCGTCATTAGGTGGCCCTGAACGTTACAATTCACTATCAGTTTTTCGTCCCATTCGATAATCTAGATTCACAGCAGAACGGCCATAAGGTGCCCGAGGCAGCAATAGACCCATGGAGTCAACTCGGCTGGAGGACGATGTATTGAATCGGGACGCAATTTGCGTGGTCCATCGTCATTAGGTGGCCCTGATTGTTACAAATCACTATCAGTTTTTCGTCCGATTCGAAAATCTTTGACTCACAGCAGAACGGCCATTAGGTGCCCGAGGCAGCAATCGACCCATGGAGACAAGTCTGCTGGAGGACGATGTATTGAATCGGGACGCAATTTGAGTGATCCATCGTCATTAGGTGGCTCTGAACGTTACAATTCACTATCAGTTTTTCGTCCCATTCGATAATCTAGACTCACAGCAGAACGGCCGTAAGGAGCCCGAGGCAGCAATAGACCCATGGAGGCAAGTCGGCTGGGACGAGGTATTGAATCGGGACGCAATTTGAGTGATCCATCGTCATTAGGAGGCCCTGAACGTTACAATTCACTATCAGTTTTTCGTCCCATTCGATAATCTAGACTCACAGCAGAACGGCCATAAGGTGCCCGAGGCAGCAATAGACCCATGGAGACAAGTCTGCTGGAGGACGATGTATTGAATCGGGACGCAATTTGAGTGATCCATCGTCATTAGGAGGACCTGAACGTTACAAAACGTTACAATTCACTATCAGTATTTTGTCCCATTCGATAATCTAGACTCACAGCAGAACGGCCATAAGGTGCCCGAGGCAGCAATAGATCCATGGAGTCAAGTCGGCTGGAGGACGATGTATTGAATCGGGACGCAATTTGAGTGATCCATCGTCATTAGGTGGCCCTGAACGTTACAATTCACTATCAGTTTTTCGTCCGATTCGAAAATCTTTGACTCACAGCAGAACGGCCATAAGGTGCCCGAGGCAACTATAGACCCATGGAAACAAGTCTGCTGGAGGACGATATATTGAATCGGGACGCAATTTGAGTGATCCATCGTCATTAGGTGGCCCTGAACGTTACAATTCACTATCAGTTTTTCGTCCCATTCGATAATCTAGACTCACAGCAGAACGGCCATAAGGTGCCTGAGGCAGCAATAGACCCATGGAGTCAGGTCGGCTGGAGGACGATGTACTGAATCGGGACGCAATTTGTGTGGTCCATCGTCATTAGGTGGCCCTGAATGTTACAATTCACTATCAGTTTTTCGTCCGATTCGAAAATCTTTGACTCACAGCAGAACGGCCATAAGGTGCCCGAGGCAGCAATAGACGCATGGAGACAAGTCTGCTGGAGGACGATGTATTGAATCGGGACGCAATTTGAGTGATCCATCGTCATTAGGTGGCCCTGAACGTTACAATTCACTATCAGTTTTTCGTCCCATTCGATAATCTAGATTCACAGCAGAACGGCCATAAGGTGCCCGAGGCAGCAATAGACCCATGGAGTCAACTCGGCTGGAGGACGATGTATTGAATCGGGACGCAATTTGCGTGGTCCATCGTCATTAGGTGGCCCTGAAGGTTACATTTCACTATCAGTTTTTCGTCCCATTCGATAATCTAGACTCACAGCAGAACGGCCATAAGGTGCCCGAGGCAGAAATAGACCCATGGAGACAAGTCTGCTGGAGGACGATGTATTGAATCGGGACGCAATTTGAGAGATCCATCGTCATTAGGTGGCCCTGAACGTTACAATTCACTATCAGTTTTTCGTCCCATTCGATAATCTAGACTCACAGCAGAACGGCAATAAGGTGCCCGAGGCAGCAATAGACCCATGGAGACAAGTCTGCTGGAGGACGATGTATTGAATCGGGACGCAATTTGAGTTATCCATCGTCATTAGGAGGCCCTGAACGTTACAAAACGTTACAATTCACTATCAGTTTTTTGTCCCATTCGATAATCTAGACTCACAGCAGAACGGCCATAAGGTGCCCGAGGCAGCAATAGACCCATGGAGTCAAGTCGGCTGGAGGACGATGTATTGAATCGGGACGCAATTTGAGTGATCCATCGTCATTAGGTGGCCCTGAACGTTACAATTCACTATCAGTTTTTCGTCCGAATCGAAAATCTTTGACTCACAGCAGAACGGGCATAAGGTGCCCGAGGCAGCAATAGACGCATGGAGACAAGTCTGCTGGAGGACGATGTATTGAATCGGGACGCAATTTGAGTGTTCCATCGTCATTAGGAGGCCCTGAACGTTACAATTCACTATCAGTTTTTCGTCCGATTCGAAAATCTTTGAGTCACAGCAGGTCTGCTATAAGATGCCCGAGGCAGCAATAGACCCATGAAGTCAAGTCTGCTGGAGGACGATGTATTGAATCAGGACGCAATTTGAGTGATCCATCGTCATTAGGTGGCCCTGAACGTTACAATTCACTATCAGTTTTTCGTCCCATTCGATAATCTAGACTAACAGCAGAACGGCTATAAGGTGCCCGAGGCAGCAATAGACCCATGGAGTCAACTCGACTGGAGGACGATGAATTGAATCGGGACGCAATTTGAGTGATCCATCGTCATTAGGTGGCCCTGAACGTTACAATTCACTATCAGTTTTTCGTCCCATTCGATAATCTAGATTCACAGCCGAACGGCCATAAGGTGCCCGAGGCAGCAATAGACCCATGGAGTCAAGTCGGTTGGAGGACGATGTATTGAATCGGGACGCATTTGAGAGATCCATCGTCATTAGGTGGCCCTGAACGTTACAATTCACTATCAGTTTTTCGTCCCATTCGATAATCTAGACTCACAGCAGAACGGCCATAAGGTGCCTGAGGCAGAAATAGACCCATGGAGTCAATTCGGCTGGAGGACGATGTATTTGATCGGGACGCAATTTGAGAGATCCATCGTCATTAGGTGGCCCTGAACGTTACATTTCACTATCAGTTTTTCGTCCCATTCGATAATCTAGACTCACAGCAGAACGGCCATAAGGTGCCCGAGGCAGCAATAGTCCCATGTAGACAAGTCGGCTGGAGGACGATGTATTGAATCGGGACGCAATTTGAGTGATCCATCGTCATTAGGTGGCCCTGAACGTTACAATTCACTACCAGTTTTTCGTCCCATTCGATAATCTAGATTCACAGCAGAACGGCCATAAGGTGCCCGAGGCAGCAATAGACCCATGGAGTCAACTCGGCTGGAGGACGATGTATTGAATCGGGACGCAATTTGCGTGGTCCATCGTCATTAGGTGGCCCTGAATGTTACAATTCACTATCAGTTTTTCGTCCGATTCGAAAGTCTTTGACTCACAGCAGAACGGCCATTAGGTGCCGGAGGCAGCAATAGACCAATGGAGACAAGTCCGCTGGAGGACGATGTATTGAATCGGGACGCAATTTGAGTGTTCCATCGTCCTTAGGAGGCCCTGAACGTTCCAATTTACTATCAGTTTTTCGTCCGATTCGAAAATCTTTGACTCACGCAGAACGGCCATAAGGTGCCCGAGGCAGCAATAGACCCATGGAGTCAAGTCGGCTGGAGGACGATGTATTGAATCGGGACGCAATTTGAGTGTTCCATCGTCATTAGGAGGCGCTGAACGTTACAATTCACTATCGGTTTTTCGTCCGATTCGAAAATCTTTGAGTCACAGCAGGCCTGCCATAAGGTGCCCGAGGCAGCACTAGACCCATGAAGTCAAGTCTGCTGGAGGACGATGTATTGAATCAGGACGCAATTTGAGTGATCCATCGTCATTAGGTGGCTCTGAACGTTACAATTCACTATCAGTTTTTCGTCCCATTCGATAGTCTAGACTCACAGCAGAACGGCCGTAAGGAGCCCGAGGCAGCAATAGACCCATGGAGACAAGTCGGCTGGGACGAGGTATTGAATCGGGACGCAATTTGAGTGATCCATCGTCATTAGGTGGCCCTGAACGTTACAATTCACTATCAGTTTTTCGTCCCATTCGATAATATAGATTCACAGCAGAACGGCCATAAGGTGCCCGAGGCAGCAATAGACCCATGGAGTCAACTCGGCTGGAGGACGATGTATTGAATCGGGACGCAATTTGCGTGGTCCATCGTCATTAGGTGGCCCTGATTGTTACAAATCACTATCAGTTTTTCGTCCGATTCGAAAATCTTTGACTCACAGCAGAACGGCCATTAGGTGCCCGAGGCAGCAATCGACCCATGGAGACAAGTCTGCTGGAGGACGATGTATTGAATCGGGACGCAATTTGAGTGATCCATCGTCATTAGGAGGCCCTGAACGTTACAATTCACTATCAGTTTTTCGTCCCATTCGATAATCTAGACTCACAGCAGAACGGCCATAAGGTGCCCGAGGTTGCAATAGACCCATGGAGTCAAGTCGGCTGGAGGACGATGTATTGAATCGGGACGCAATTTGAGTGATCCATCGTCATTAGGTGGCCCTGAACGTTACAATTCACTATCAGTTTTTCGTCCCATTCGATAATCTAGACTCACAGCAGAACGGCCATAAGGTGCCCGAGGCAGAAATAGGCCCATGGAGTCAAGTCGGCTGGAGGACGATGTATTGAATCGGGACGCAATTTGAGAGATCCATCGTCATTAGGTGGCCCTGAACGTTACAATTCACTATCAGTTTTTCGTCCCATTCGATAATCTAGACTCACAGCAGAACGGCCATAAGGTGCCCGAGGCAGCAATAGACCCATGGAGACAAGTCTGCTGGAGGACGATGTATTTAATCGGGACGCAATTTTGAGTGATCCATCGTCATTAGGAGGCCCTGAACGTTACAAAACGTTACAATTCACTATCAGTTTTTTGTCCCATTCGATAATCTAGACTCACAGCAGAACGGCCATAAGGTGCCCGAGGCAGCAATAGACCCATGGAGTCAAGTCGGCTGGAGGACGATGTATTGAATCGGGACGCAATTTGAGTGATCCATCGTCATTAGGTGGCCCTGAACGTTACAATTCACTATCAGTTTTTCGTCCGATTCGAAAATCTTTGACTCACAGCAGAACGGCCATAAGGTGCCCGAGGCAGCAATAGACGCATGGAGACAAGTCTGCTGGAGGACGATGTATTGAATCGGGACGCAATTTGAGTGTTCCATCGTCATTAGGAGGCCCTGAACGTTACAATTCACTATCAGTTTTTCGTCCGATTCGAAAATCTTTGAGTCACAGCAGTTCTGCCGTAAGATGCCCGAGGCAGCAATAGACCCATGAAGTCAAGTCTGCTGGAGGACGATGTATTGAATCAGGACGCAATTTGAGTGATCCATCGTCATTAGGTGGCCCTGAACGTTACAATTCACTATCAGTTTTTCGTCCCATTCGATAATCTAGACAAGCAGCAGAACGGCTATAAGGTGCCCGAGGCAGCAATAGACCCATGGAGACAAGTCGGCTGGGACGATGTATTGAATCGGGACGCAATTTGAGTGATCCATAGTCATTAGGTGGCCCTGAACGTTACAATTCACTATCAGTTTTTCGTCCCATTCGATAATCTAGATTCACAGCAGAACGGCCATAAGGTGCCCGAGGCAGCAATAGACCCATGGAGACAAGTCTGCTGGAGGACGATGTATTTAATCGGGACGCAATTTTGAGTGATCCATCGTCATTAGGAGGCCCTGAACGTTACAAAACGTTACAATTCACTATCAGTTTTTTGTCCCATTCGATAATCTAGACTCACAGCAGAACGGCCATAAGGTGCCCGAGGGAGCAATAGACCCATGGAGTCAAGTCGGCTGGAGGACGATGTATTGAATCGGGACGCAATTTGAGTGATCCATCGTCATTAGGTGGCCTTGAACGTTACAATTCACTATCAGTTTTTCGTCCGATTCGAAAATCTTTGACTCACAGCAGAACGGCCATAAGGTGCCCGAGGCAGCAATAGACGCATGGAGACAAGTCTGCTGGAGGACGATGTATTGAATCGGGACGCAATTTGAGTGTTCCATCGTCATTAGGAGGCCCTGAACGTTACAATTCACTATCAGTTTTTCGTCCGATTCGAAAATCTTTGAGTCACAGCAGTTCTGCCATAAGATGCCCGAGGCAGCAATAGACCCATGAAGTCAAGTCTGCTGGAGGACGATGTATTGAATCAGGACGCAATTTGAGTGATCCATCGTCATTAGGTGGCCCTGAACGTTACAATTCACTATCAGTTTTTCGTCCCATTCGATAATCTAGACAAACAGCAGAACGGCTATAAGGTGCCCGAGGCAGCAATAGTCCCATGGAGACAAGTCGGCTGGGACGATGTATTGAATCGGGACGCAATTTGAGTGATCCATCGTCATTAGGTGGTCCTGAACGTTACAATTAACTATCAGTTTTTCGTCCCATTCGATAATCTAGATTCACAGCCGAACGGCCATAAGGTGCCCGAGGCAGCAATAGACCCATGGAGTCAAGTCGGCTGGGGACGATGTATTGAATCGGGACGCAATTTGAGTGATCCATAGTCATTAGGTGGCCCTGAACGTTACAATTCACTATCAGTTTTTCGTCCCATTCGATAATCTAGATTCACAGCAGAACGGCCATAAGGTGCCCGAGGCAGCAATAGACGCATGGAGACAAGTCTGCTGGAGGACGAAGTATTGAATCGGGACGCAATTTGAGTGTTCCATCGTCATTAGGAGGCGCTGAACGTTACAATTCACTATCGGTTTTTCGTCCGATTCGAAAATCTTTGAGTCACAGCAGGCCTGCCATAAGGTGCCCGAGGCAGCAATAGACCCATGAAGTCAAGTCTGCTGGAGGACGATGTATTGAATCAGGACGCAATTTGAGTGATCCATCGTCATTAGGTGGCTCTGAACGTTACAATTCACTATCAGTTTTTCGTCCCATTCGATAGTCTAGACTCACAGCAGAACGGCCGTAAGGAGCCCGAGGCAGCAATAGACCCATGGAGACAAGTCGGTTGGGACGAGGTATTGAATCGGGACGCAATTTGAGTGATCCATCGTCATTAGGTGGCCCTGAACGTTACAATTCACTATCAGTTTTTCGTCCCATTCGATAATATAGATTCACAGCAGAACGGCCATTAGGTGCCCGAGGCAGCAATCGACCCATGGAGACAAGTCTGCTGGAGGACGATGTATTGAATCGGGACGCAATTTGAGTGATCCATCGTCATTAGGAGGCCCTGAACGTTACAATTCACTATCAGTTTTTCGTCCCATTCGATAATCTAGACTCACAGCAGAACGGCCATAAGGTGCCCGAGGTTGCAATAGACCCATGGAGTCAAGTCGGCTGGAGGACGATGTATTGAATCGGGACGCAATTTGAGTGATCCATCGTCATTAGGTGGCCCTGAAGGTTACAATTCACTATCAGTTTTTCGTCCCATTCGATAATCTAGACTCACAGCAGAACGGCCATAAGGTGCCCGAGGCAGAAATAGGCCCATGGAGTCAAGTCGGCTGGAGGACGATGTATTGAATCGGGACGCAATTTGAGAGATCCATCGTCATTAGGTGGCCCTGAACGTTACAATTCACTATCAGTTTTTCGTCCCGTTCGATAATCTAGACTCACAGCAGAACGGCCATAAGGTGCCCGAGGCAGCAATAGACCCATGGAGACAAGTCTGCTGGAGGACGATGTATTTAATCGGGACGCAATTTTGAGTGATCCATCGTCATTAGGAGGCCCTGAACGTTACAAAACGTTACAATTCACTATCAGTTTTTTGTCCCATTCGATAATCTAGACTCACAGCAGAACGGCCATAAGGTGCCCGAGGGAGCAATAGACCCATGGAGTCAAGTCGGCTGGAGGACGATGTATTGAATCGGGACGCAATTTGAGTGATCCATCGTCATTAGGTGGCCCTGAACGTTACAATTCACTATCAGTTTTTCGTCCGATTCGAAAATCTTTGACTCACAGCAGAACGGCCATAAGGTGCCCGAGGCAGCAATAGACGCATGGAGACAAGTCTGCTGGAGGACGATGTATTGAATCGGGACGCAATTTGAGTGTTCCATCGTCATTAGGAGGCCCTGAACGTTACAATTCACTATCAGTTTTTCGTCCGATTCGAAAATCTTTGAGTCACAGCAGTTCTGCCATAAGATGCCCGAGGCAGCAATAGACCCATGAAGTCAAGTCTGCTGGAGGACGATGTATTGAATCAGGACGCAATTTGAGTGATCCATCGTCATTAGGTGGCCCTGAACGTTACAATTCACTATCAGTTTTTCGTCCCATTCGATAATCTAGACAAACAGCAGAACGGCTATAAGGTGCCCGAGGCAGCAATAGTCCCATGGAGACAAGTCGGCTGGGACGATGTATTGAATCGGGACGCAATTTGAGTGATCCATCGTCATTAGGTGGTCCTGAACGTTACAATTAACTATCAGTTTTTCGTCCCATTCGATAATCTAGATTCACAGCCGAACGGCCATAAGGTGCCCGAGGCAGCAATAGACCCATGGAGTCAAGTCGGCTGGGGACGATGTATTGAATCGGGACGCAATTTGAGTGATCCATAGTCATTAGGTGGCCCTGAACGTTACAATTCACTATCAGTTTTTCGTCCCATTCGATAATCTAGATTCACAGCAGAACGGCCATAAGGTGCCCGAGGCAGCAATAGACGCATGGAGACAAGTCTGCTGGAGGACGATGTATTGAATCGGGACGCAATTTGAGTGTTCCATCGTCATTAGGAGGCGCTGAACGTTACAATTCACTATCGGTTTTTCGTCCGATTCGAAAATCTTTGAGTCACAGCAGGCCTGCCATAAGGTGCCCGAGGCAGCAATAGACCCATGAAGTCAAGTCTGCTGGAGGACGATGTATTGAATCAGGACGCAATTTGAGTGATCCATCGTCATTAGGTGGCTCTGAACGTTACAATTCACTATCAGTTTTTCGTCCCATTCGATAGTCTAGACTCACAGCAGAACGGCCGTAAGGAGCCCGAGGCAGCAATAGACCCATGGAGACAAGTCGGTTGGGACGAGGTATTGAATCGGGACGCAATTTGAGTGATCCATCGTCATTAGGTGGCCCTGAACGTTACAATTCACTATCAGTTTTTCGTCCCATTCGATAATATAGATTCACAGCAGAACGGCCATTAGGTGCCCGAGGCAGCAATCGACCCATGGAGACAAGTCTGCTGGAGGACGATGTATTGAATCGGGACGCAATTTGAGTGATCCATCGTCATTAGGAGGCCCTGAACGTTACAATTCACTATCAGTTTTTCGTCCCATTCGATAATCTAGACTCACAGCAGAACGGCCATAAGGTGCCCGAGGTTGCAATAGACCCATGGAGTCAAGTCGGCTGGAGGACGATGTATTGAATCGGGACGCAATTTGAGTGATCCATCGTCATTAGGTGGCCCTGAAGGTTACAATTCACTATCAGTTTTTCGTCCCATTCGATAATCTAGACTCACAGCAGAACGGCCATAAGGTGCCCGAGGCAGAAATAGGCCCATGGAGTCAAGTCGGCTGGAGGACGATGTATTGAATCGGGACGCAATTTGAGAGATCCATCGTCATTAGGTGGCCCTGAACGTTACAATTCACTATCAGTTTTTCGTCCCGTTCGATAATCTAGACTCACAGCAGAACGGCCATAAGGTGCCCGAGGCAGCAATAGACCCATGGAGACAAGTCTGCTGGAGGACGATGTATTGAATCGGGACGCAATTTTGAGTGATCCATCGTCATTAGGAGGCCCTGAACGTTACAAAACGTTACAATTCACTATCAGTTTTTTGTCCCATTCGATAATCTAGACTCACAGCAGAACGGCCATAAGGTGCCCGAGGCAGCAATAGACCCATGGAGTCAAGTCGGCTGGAGGACGATGTATTGAATCGGGACGCAATTTGAGTGATCCATCGTCATTAGGTGGCCCTGAACGTTACAATTCACTATCAGTTTTTCGTCCGATTCGAAAATCTTTGACTCACAGCAGAACGGCCATAAGGTGCCCGAGGCAGCAATAGACGCATGGAGACAAGTCTGCTGGAGGACGATGTATTGAATCGGGACACAATTTGAGTGTTCCATCGTCATTAGGAGGCCCTGAACGTTACAATTCACTATCAGTGTTTCGTCCGATTCGAAAATCTTTGAGTCACAGCAGTTCTGCCATAAGATGCCCGAGGCAGCAATAGACCCATGAAGTCAAGTCTGCTGGAGGACGATGTATTGAATCAGGACGCAATTTGAGTGATCCATCGTCATTAGGTGGCCCTGAACGTTACAATTCACTATCAGTTTTTCGTCCCATTCGATAATCTAGACAAACAGCAGAACGGCTATAAGGTGCCCGAGGCAGCAATAGACCCATGGAGACAAGTCGGCTGGGACGATGTATTGAATCGGGACGCAATTTGAGTGATCCATCGTCATTAGGGGGTCCTGAACGTTACAATTAACTATCAGTTTTTCGTCCCATTCGATAATCTAGATTCACAGCCGAACGGCCATAAGGTGCCCGAGGCAGCAATAGACCCATGGAGTCAAGTCGGCTGGGGACGATGTATTGAATCGGGACGCAATTTGAGTGATCCATAGTCATTAGGTGGCCCTGAACGTTACAATTCACTATCAGTTTTTCGTCCCATTCGATAATCTAGATTCACAGCAGAACGGCCATAAGGTGCCCGAGGCAGCAATAGACCCATGGAGTCAACTCGGCTGGAGGACGATGTATTGAATCGGGACGCAATTTGCGTGGTCCTTCGTCATTACGTGGCCCTGAATGTTACAATTCACTATCAGTTTTTCGTCCGATTCGAAGATCTTTGACTCACTGCAGAACGGCCATTAGGTGCCCGAGGCAGCAATCGACCGATGGAGACAAGTCTGCTGGAGGACGATGTATTGTATCGGGACGCAATTTGAGTGTTCCATCGTCATTAGGAGGCCCTGAACGTTACAATTCACTATCAGTTTTTCGTCCCATTCGATAATCTAGACTCACAGCAGAACGGCCATAACGTGCCCGAGGCAGCAATAGACCCATAGAGTCAAGTCGGCTGGAGGACGATGTATTGAATCGGGACGCAATTTGAGAGATCCATCGTCAATAGGTGGCCCTGAACGTTACAATTCACTATCAGTTTTTCGTCCCATTCGATAATCTAGACTCACAGCAGAACGGCCATAAGGTGCCCGAGGCAGCAATAGACCCATGGAGACAAGTCTGCTGGAGGACGATGTATTGAATCGGGACGCAATTTGAGTGATCCATCGTCATTAGGAGGCCCTGAACGTTACAATTCACTATCAGTTTTTTGTCCCATTCGATAATATAGACTCACAGCAGAACGGCCATAAGGTGCCCGAGGCAGTAATAGACCCATGAAATCAAGGCTTCTGGAGGACGATGTATTGAATCAGGACGCAATTTGAGTGATCCATCGTCATTACGTGGCCCTGAACGTTACAATTCACTATCAGTTTTTCGTCCCATTCGATAATCTAGACTCACAGCAGATGGGCCATAAGATGCCCGAGGCAGCAATAGAACCATGGAGACAAGTCGGCTGTTGACGATGTATTGAATCGGGACGCAATTTGAGTGATCCATCGTCATTAGGTGGCCCTGAACGTTACAATTCACTATCAGTTTTTCGTCCAATTCGATAATCTAGATTCACAGCAGAACGCCCATAAGGTGCCCGAGGCAGCAATAGACCCATGGAGTCATCTCGGCTGGAGGACGATGTATTGAATCGGGACGTAATTTGAGTGATCCATCGTCATTAGGTGGCCCTGAACGTTACAATACACTATCAGTTTTTCGTCCGATTCGAAAATCTTTGACTCACAGCAGAACGGCCATAAGGTGCCCGAGGCAGCAATAGTCCCATGGAGTCAAGTCGGCTGGGGACGATGTATTGAATCGGGACGCAATTTGAGTGATCCATAGTCATTAGGTGGCCCTGAACGTTACAATTCACTATCAGTTTTTCGTCCCATTCGATAATCTAGATTCACAGCAGAACGGCCATAAGGTGCCCGAGGCAGCAATAGACCCATGGAGTCAACTCGGCTGGAGGACGATGTATTGAATCGGGACGCAATTTGCGTGGTCCATCGTCATTAGGTGGCCCTGAATGTTACAATTCACTATCAGTTTTTCGTCCGATTCGAAAATCTTTGACTCACAGCAGAACGGCCATTAGGTGCCCGAGGCAGCAATCGACCCATGGAGACAAGTCTGCTGGAGGACGATGTATTGAATCGGGACGCAATTTGAGTGATCCATCGTCATTAGGAGGCCCTGAACGTTACAATTCACTATCAGTTTTTCGTCCCATTCGATAATCTAGACTCACAGCAGAACGGCCATAAGGTGCCCGAGGTTGCAATAGACCCATGGAGTCAAGTCGGCTGGAGGACGATGTATTGAATCGGGACGCAATTTGAGTGATCCATCGTCATTAGGTGGCCCTGAACGTTACAATTCACTATCAGTTTTTCGTCCCATTCGATAATCTAGACTCACAGCAGAACGGCCATAAGGTGCCCGAGGCAGAAATAGGCCCATGGAGTCAAGTCGGCTGGAGGACGATGTATTGAATCGGGACGCAATTTGAGAGATCCATCGTCATTAGGTGGCCCTGAACGTTACAATTCACTATCAGTTTTTCGTCCCATTCGATAATCTAGACTCACAGCAGAACGGCCATAAGGTGCCCGAGGCAGCAATAGACCCATGGAGACAAGTCTGCTGGAGGACGATGTATTTAATCGGGACGCAATTTTGAGTGATCCATCGTCATTAGGAGGCCCTGAACGTTACAAAACGTTAAAATTCACTATCAGTTTTTTGTCCCATTCGATAATCTAGACTCACAGCAGAACGGCCATAAGGTGCCCGAGGCAGCAATAGACCCATGGAGTCAAGTCGGCTGGAGGACGATGTATTGAATCGGGACGCAATTTGAGTGATCCATCGTCATTAGGTGGCCCTGAACGTTACAATTCACTATCAGTTTTTCGTCCGATTCGAAAATCTTTGACTCACAGCAGAACGGCCATAAGGTGCCCGAGGCAGCAATAGACGCATGGAGACAAGTCTGCTGGAGGACGATGTATTGAATCGGGACGCAATTTGAGTGTTCCATCGTCATTAGGAGGCCCTGAACGTTACAATTCACTATCAGTTTTTCGTCCGATTCGAAAATCTTTGAGTCACAGCAGTTCTGCCGTAAGATGCCCGAGGCAGCAATAGACCCATGAAGTCAAGTCTGCTGGAGGACGATGTATTGAATCAGGACGCAATTTGAGTGATCCATCGTCATTAGGTGGCCCTGAACGTTACAATTCACTATCAGTTTTTCGTCCCATTCGATAATCTAGACAAACAGCAGAACGGCTATAAGGTGCCCGAGGCAGCAATAGACCCATGGAGACAAGTCGGCTGGGACGATGTATTGAATCGGGACGCAATTTGAGTGATCCATCGTCATTAGGTGGTCCTGAACGTTACAATTAACTATCAGTTTTTCGTCCCATTCGATAATCTAGATTCACAGCCGAACGGCCATAAGGTGCCCGAGGCAGCAATAGACCCATGGAGTCAAGTCGGCTGGGGACGATGTATTGAATCGGGACGCAATTTGAGTGATCCATAGTCATTAGGTGGCCCTGAACGTTACAATTCACTATCAGTTTTTCGTCCCATTCGATAATCTAGATTCACAGCAGAACGGCCATAAGGTGCCCGAGGCAGCAATAGACCCATGGAGACAAGTCTGCTGGAGGACGATGTATTTATTCGGGACGCAATTTTGAGTGATCCATCGTCATTAGGAGGCCCTGAACGTTACAAAACGTTACAATTCACTATCAGTTTTTTGTCCCATTCGATAATCTAGACTCACAGCAGAACGGCCATAAGGTGCCCGAGGGAGCAATAGACCCATGGAGTCAAGTCGGCTGGAGGACGATGTATTGAATCGGGACGTAATTTGAGTGATCCATCGTCATTAGGTGGCCCTGAACGTTACAATTCACTATCAGTTTTTCGTCCGATTCGAAAATCTTTGACTCACAGCAGAACGGCCATAAGGTGCCCGAGGCAGCAATAGACGCATGGAGACAAGTCTGCTGGAGGACGATGTATTGAATCGGGACGCAATTTGAGTGTTCCATCGTCATTAGGAGGCCCTGAACGTTACAATTCACTATCAGTTTTTCGTCCGATTCGAAAATCTTTTAGTCACAGCAGTTCTGCCATAAGATGCCCGAGGCAGCAATAGACCCATGAAGTCAAGTCTGCTGGAGGACGATGTATTGAATCAGGACGCAATTTGAGTGATCCATCGTCATTAGGTGGCCCTGAACGTTACAATTCACTATCAGTTTTTCGTCCCATTCGATAATCTAGACAAACAGCAGAACGGCTATAAGGTGCCCGAGGCAGCAATAGACCCATGGAGACAAGTCGGCTGGGACGATGTATTGAATCGGGACGCAATTTGAGTGATCCATCGTCATTAGGTGGTCCTGAACGTTACAATTAACTATCAGTTTTTCGTCCCATTCGATAATCTAGATTCACAGCCGAACGGCCATAAGGTGCCCGAGGCAGCAATAGACCCATGGAGTCAAGTCGGCTGGGGACGATGTATTGAATCGGGACGCAATTTGAGTGATCCATAGTCATTAGGTGGCCCTGAACGTTACAATTCACTATCAGTTTTTCGTCCCATTCGATAATCTAGATTCACAGCAGAACGGCCATAAGGTGCCCGAGGCAGCAATAGACGCATGGAGACAAGTCTGCTGGAGGACGATGTATTGAATCGGGACGCAATTTGAGTGTTCCATCGTCATTAGGAGGCGCTGAACGTTACAATTCACTATCGGTTTTTCGTCCGATTCGAAAATCTTTGAGTCACAGCAGGCCTGCCATAAGGTGCCCGAGGCAGCAATAGACCCATGAAGTCAAGTCTGCTGGAGGACGATGTATTGAATCAGGACGCAATTTGAGTGATCCATCGTCATTAGGTGGCTCTGAACGTTACAATTCACTATCAGTTTATCGTCCCATTCGATAGTCTAGACTCACAGCAGAACGGCCGTAAGGAGCCCGAGGCAGCAATAGACCCATGGAGACAAGTCGGCTGGGACGAGGTATTGAATCGGGACGCAATTTGAGTGATCCATCGTCATTAGGTGGCCCTGAACGTTACAATTCACTATCAGTTTTTCGTCCCATTCGATAATATAGATTCACAGCAGAACGGCCATTAGGTGCCCGAGGCAGCAATCGACCCATGGAGACAAGTCTGCTGGAGGACGATGTATTGAATCGGGACGCAATTTGAGTGATCCATCGTCATTAGGAGGCCCTGAACGTTACAATTCACTATCAGTTTTTCGTCCCATTCGATAATCTAGACTCACAGCAGAACGGCCATAAGGTGCCCGAGGTTGCAATAGACCCATGGAGTCAAGTCGGCTGGAGGACGATGTATTGAATCGGGACGCAATTTGAGTGATCCATCGTCATTAGGTGGCCCTGAAGGTTACAATTCACTATCAGTTTTTCGTCCCATTCGATAATCTAGACTCACAGCAGAACGGCCATAAGGTGCCCGAGGCAGAAATAGGCCCATGGAGTCAAGTCGGCTGGAGGACGATGTATTGAATCGGGACGCAATTTGAGAGATCCATCGTCATTAGGTGGCCCTGAACGTTACAATTCACTATCAGTTTTTCGTCCCGTTCGATAATCTAGACTCACAGCAGAACGGCCATAAGGTGCCCGAGGCAGCAATAGACCCATGGAGACAAGTCTGCTGGAGGACGATGTATTGAATCGGGACGCAATTTTGAGTGATCCATCGTCATTAGGAGGCCCTGAACGTTACAAAACGTTACAATTCACTATCAGTTTTTTGTCCCATTCGATAATCTAGACTCACAGCAGAACGGCCATAAGGTGCCCGAGGCAGCAATAGACCCATGGAGTCAAGTCGGCTGGAGGACGATGTATTGAATCGGGACGCAATTTGAGTGATCCATCGTCATTAGGTGGCCCTGAACGTTACAATTCACTATCAGTTTTTCGTCCGATTCGAAAATCTTTGACTCACAGCAGAACGGCCATAAGGTGCCCGAGGCAGCAATAGACGCATGGAGACAAGTCTGCTGGAGGACGATGTATTGAATCGGGACACAATTTGAGTGTTCCATCGTCATTAGGAGGCCCTGAACGTTACAATTCACTATCAGTTTTTCGTCCGATTCGAAAATCTTTGAGTCACAGCAGTTCTGCCATAAGATGCCCGAGGCAGCAATAGACCCATGAAGTCAAGTCTGCTGGAGGACGATGTATTGAATCAGGACGCAATTTGAGTGATCCATCGTCATTAGGTGGCCCTGAACGTTACAATTCACTATCAGTTTTTCGTCCCATTCGATAATCTAGACAAACAGCAGAACGGCTATAAGGTGCCCGAGGCAGCAATAGACCCATGGAGACAAGTCGGCTGGGACGATGTATTGAATCGGGACGCAATTTGAGTGATCCATCGTCATTAGGTGGTCCTGAACGTTACAATTAACTATCAGTTTTTCGTCCCATTCGATAATCTAGATTCACAGCCGAACGGCCATAAGGTGCCCGAGGCAGCAATAGACCCATGGAGTCAAGTCGGCTGGGGACGATGTATTGAATCGGGACGCAATTTGAGTGATCCATAGTCATTAGGTGGCCCTGAACGTTACAATTCACTATCAGTTTTTCGTCCCATTCGATAATCTAGATTCACAGCAGAACGGCCATAAGGTGCCCGAGGCAGCAATAGACCCATGGAGTCAACTCGGCTGGAGGACGATGTATTGAATCGGGACGCAATTTGCGTGGTCCTTCGTCATTAGGTGGCCCTGAATGTTACAATTCACTATCAGTTTTTCGTCCGATTCGAAAATCTTTGACTCACTGCAGAACGGCCATTAGGTGCCCGAGGCAGCAATCGACCGATGGAGACAAGTCTGCTGGAGGACGATGTATTGTATCGGGACGCAATTTGAGTGTTCCATCGTCATTAGGAGGCCCTGAACGTTACAATTCACTATCAGTTTTTCGTCCCATTCGATAATCTAGACTCACAGCAGAACGGCCATAACGTGCCCGAGGCAGCAATAGACCCATAGAGTCAAGTCGGCTGGAGGACGATGTATTGAATCGGGACGCAATTTGAGAGATCCATCGTCAATAGGTGGCCCTGAACGTTACAATTCACTATCAGTTTTTCGTCCCATTCGATAATCTAGACTCACAGCAGAACGGCCATAAGGTGCCCGAGGCAGCAATAGACCCATGGAGACAAGTCTGCTGGAGGACGATGTATTGAATCGGGACGCAATTTGAGTGATCCATCGTCATTAGGAGGCCCTGAACGTTACAATTCACTATCAGTTTTTTGTCCCATTCGATAATATAGACTCACAGCAGAACGGCCATAAGGTGCCCGAGGCAGTAATAGACCCATGAAATCAAGGCTTCTGGAGGACGATGTATTGAATCAGGACGCAATTTGAGTGATCCATCGTCATTACGTGGCCCTGAACGTTACAATTCACTATCAGTTTTTCGTCCCATTCGATAATCTAGACTCACAGCAGATGGGCCATAAGGTGCCCGAGGCAGCAATAGACCCATGGAGACAAGTCGGCTGGGGACGATGTATTGAATCGGGACGCAATTTGAGTGATCCATCGTCATTAGGTGGCCCTGGACGTTACAATTCACTATCAGTTTTTCGTCCAATTCGATAATCTAGATTCACAGCAGAACGCCCATAAGGTGCCCGAGGCAGCAATAGACCCATGGAGTCATCTCGGCTGGAGGACGATGTATTGAATCGGGACGTAATTTGAGTGATCCATCGTCATTAGGTGGCCCTGAACGTTACAATACACTATCAGTTTTTCGTCCGATTCGAAAATCTTTGACTCACAGCAGAACGGCCATAAGGTGCCCGAGGCAGCAATAGTCCCATGGAGTCAAGTCGGCTGGGGACGATGTATTGAATCGGGACGCAATTTGAGTGATCCATAGTCATTAGGTGGCCCTGAACGTTACAATTCACTATCAGTTTTTCGTCCCATTCGATAATCTAGATTCACAGCAGAACGGCCATAAGGTGCCCGAGGCAGCAATAGACCCATGGAGTCAACTCGGCTGGAGGACGATGTATTGAATCGGGACGCAATTTGCGTGGTCCATCGTCATTAGGTGGCCCTGAATGTTACAATTCACTATCAGTTTTTCGTCCGATTCGAAAATCTTTGACTCACTGCAGAACGGCCATTAGGTGCCCGAGGCAGCAATCGACCCATGGAGACAAGTCTGCTGGAGGACAATGTATTGAATCGGGACGCAATTTGAGTGATCCATCGTCATTAGGAGGCCCTGAACGTTACAATTCACTATCAGTTTTTCGTCCCATTCGATAATCTAGACTCACAGCAGAACGGCCATAAGGTGCCCGAGGCAGCAATAGACCCATGGAGTCAAGTCGGCTGGAGGACGATGTATTGAATCTGGACGCAATTTGAGTGATCCATCGTCATTAGGAGGCCCTGAACGTTACAATTCACTATCAGTTTTTCGTCCCATTCGATAATCTAGACTCACAGCAGAACGGCCATAACGTGCCCGAGGCAGCAATAGACCCATAGAGTCAAGTCGGCTGGAGGACGATGTATTGAATCGGGACGCAATTTGAGAGATCCATCGTCAATAGGTGGCCCTGAACGTTACAATTCACTATCAGTTTTTCGTCCCATTCGATAATCTAGACTCACAGCAGAACGGCCAGAAGGTGCCCGAGGCAGCAATAGACCCATGGAGACAAGTCTGCTGGAGGACGATGTATTGAATCGGGACGCAATTTGAGTGATCCATCGTCCTTAGGTGGCCCTGAACGTTACAATTCACTATCAGTTTTTTGTCCCATTCGATAATATAGACTCACAGCAGAACGGCCATAAGGTGCCCGAGGCAGTAATAGACCCATGAAATCAAGGCTTCTGGAGGACGATGTATTGAATCAGGACGCAATTTGAGTGATCCATCGTCATTAGGTGGCCCTGAACGTTACAATTCACTATCAGTTTTTCGTCCCATTCGATAATCTAGACTCACAGCAGATGGGCCATAAGGTGCCCGAGGCAGCAATAGACCCATGGAGACAAGTCGGCTGGGGACGATGTATTGAATCGGGACGCAATTTGAGTGATCCATCGTCATTAGGTGGCCCTGAACGTTACAATTCACTATCAGTTTTTCGTCCAATTCGATAATCTAGATTCACAGCAGAACGCCCATAAGGTGCCCGAGGCAGCAATAGACCCATGGAGTCAACTCGGCTGGAGGACGATGTATTGAATCGGGACGCAATTTGCGTGGTGCATCGTTATTAGGTGGCCTTGAATGTTACAATTCACTATCAGTTTTTCGTCCGATTCGAAAATCTTTGACTCACAGCAGAACGGCCATTAGGTGCCCGAGGCAGCAATCGACCCATGGAGACAAGTCTGCTGGAGCGCGATGTATTGAATCGGGACGCAATTTGAGTGATCCATCGTAATTAGGAGGCCCTGAACGTTACAATTCACTATCAGTTTTTCGTAACATTCGATAATCTAGACTCACAGCAGAACGGCCATAAGGTGCCCGAGGCAGTAATAGACCCATGGAGTCAAGTCGGCTGGAGGACGATGTATTGAATCGGGACGCAATTTGAGTGATCCATCGTCATTACGTGGCCCTGAACGTTACAATTCACTATCAGTTTTTCGACCCATTCGATAATCTAGACTCACAGCTGAACGGCCATAAGGTGCCCGAGGCAGCAATAGTCCCATGGAGACAAGTCTGCTGGAGGACGATGTATTGAATCGGGACGCAATTTGCGTGGTCCATTCGATAATCTAGATTCACAGCAGAACGGCCATAAGGTTCCCGAGGCAGCAATAGACCCATGGAGTCAAGTCGGCTGGAGGACGATGTATTGAATCGGGACGCAATTTGAGTGATCCATCGTCATTACGTGGCCCTGAACGTTACAATTCACTATCAGTTTTTCGACCCATTCGATAATCTAGACTCACAGCAGAACGGCCATAAGGTGCCCGAGGCAGCAATAGACCCATGGAGTCAAGTCGGCTGGAATACGATGTATTGAATCGGGACGCAATTTGAGTGATCCATCGTCATTAGGAGGCCCTGAACGTTACAATTCACTATCAGTTTTTCGTCCCATTCGATAATCTAGACTCACAGCAGAACGGCCATAAGGTGCCCGAGGCAGCAATAGACCCATGGAGACAAGTCGGCAGGAGGACGATGTATTTAATCGGGACGCAATTTGAGTGATCCATCGTCATTAGGTGGCCCTGAAAGTTACAATTCACTATCAGTTTTTCGTCCGATTCGAAAATCTTTGACTCACAGCAGAACGGCCATAAGGTGCCCGAGGCAGCAATAGACCCATGGAGACAAGTCGGCTGGAGGACTATGTATTGAATCGGGACGCAATTTGAGTGTTCCATCGTCATTAGGAGGCCCTGAACGTTACAATTCACTATCAGTTTTTCGTCCGATTCGAAAATCTTTGACTCACAGCAGAACGGCCATAAGGTGCCCGAGGCAGCAATAGACCCATGGAGACAAGTCCGCTGGAGGACGATGTATTGAATCGGGACGCAATTTGAGTGTTCCATCGTCATTAGGAGGCCCTGAACGTTACAATTCACTATCAGTTTTTCGTCCCATTCGAAAATCTTTGAGTCACAGCTGAACGGCCATATGGTGCCCGAGGTTGCAATAGACCCATGGAGACAGTCTGCTGGAGGACAATGTATTGAATCGGGACGCAATTTGAGTGATCCATCGTCATTAGGTGGCCCTGAACGTTACAATTCACTATCAGTTTTTCATTCCATTCTATAATCTAGACTCACAGCAGAACGGCCATAAGGTGCCCGAGGCAGCAATAGTCCCATGGAGTCAAGTCGGCTAGTGGACGATGTACTGAATCGGGACGCAATTTGTGTGGTCCATCTTCATTACGTGGCCCTGAATGTTACAAATCACTATCAGTTTTTCGTCCGATTCGAAAATCTTTGACTCACTGCAGAACGGCCATAAGGTGCCCGAGGCAGCAATAGACCCATGGAGTCAAGTCGGCTGGAATACGATGTATTGAATCGGGACGCAATTTGAGTGATCCATCGTCATTAGGAGGCCCTGAACGTTACAATTCACTATCAGTTTTTCGTCCCATTCGATAATCTAGACTCACAGCAGAACGGCCATAAGGTGCCCGAGGCAGCAATAGACCCATGAAGACAAGTCTGCTGGAGGACGATGTATTAAACCCGGACGCAATTTTAGTGTTCCATCATCATTAGGAGGCCCTGAACGTTACAATTCACTATCAGTTTTTCGTCCGATTCGAAAATTTTTGACTCACAGCAGAACGTCCATAAGGTGCCCGAGGCAGCAATAGACCCATGGAGACAAGTCGGCAGGAGGACGATGTATTTAATCGGGACGCAATTTGAGTGATCCATCGTCATTAGGAGGCCCTGAAAGTTACAATTCACTATCAGTTTTTCGTCCGATTCGAAAATCTTTGACTCACAGCAGAACGGCCATAAGCTGCCCGAGGCGGCAATAGACCCATGGAGACAAGTCGGCTGGAGGACGATGTATTGAATCGGGACGCAATTTGAGTGTTCCATCGTCATTAGGAGGCCCTGAACGTTACAATTCACTATCAGTTTTTCGTCCCATTCGAAAATCTTTGAGTCACAACTGAACGGCCATAGGGTGCCCGAGGCTGCAATAGACCCATGGAGACAGTCTGCTGGAGGACAATGTATTGAATCGGGACGCAATTTGAGTGATCCATCGTCATTAGGTGGCCCTGAACGTTACAATTCACTATCAGTTTTTCATCCCATTCTATAATCTAGACTCACAGCAGAACGGCCATAAGGTGCCCGAGGCAGCAATAGTCCCATGGAGTCAAGTCGGCTAGTGGACGATGTACCGAATCGGGACGCAATTTGTGTGGTCCATCTTCATTACGTGGCCCTGAATGTTACAAATCACTATCAGTTTTTCGTCCGATTCGAAAATCTTTGACTCACTGCAGAACGGCCATAAGGTGCCCGAGGCAGCAATAGACCCATGGAGACAAGTCTGCTGGAGGACGATGTATTGAATCGGGACGCAATTTGAGTGATCCATCGTCATTAGGTGGCCCTGAAAGTTACAATTCACTATCAGTTTTTCGTCCGATTCGAAAATCTTTGACTCACTGCAGAACGGCCATAAGGTGCCCGAGGCAGCAATAGACCCATGAAGTCAACTCGGCTGGAGGACGATGTATTGAATCGGGACGCAATTTGCGTGGTCCATTCGATAATCTAGATTCACAGCAGAACGGCCATAAGGTGCCCGAGGCAGCAATAGACCCATGCAGTCAACTCGGCTGGAGGACGATGTATTGAATCGGGACGCAATTTGCGTGGTCCATCGTCATTAGGAGGCCCTGAATGTTACAATTCACTATCATTTTTTGTCCGATTCGAAAATCTTTGAGTCACAGCAGAACGGCCATTAGGTGCCCGAGGCAGCAATCGACCCATGGAGACAAGTCTGCTGGAGGACGATGTATTGAATCGGAACGCAATTTGAGTGATCCATCGTTATTAGGAGGCCCTGAACGTTACAATTCACTATCAGTTTTTCGTCCCATTCGATAATCTAGACTCACAGCAGAACGGCCATAACGTGCCCGAGGCAGCAATAGACCCATGGAGTCAAGTCGGCTGGAATACGATGTATTGAATCGGGACGCAATTCGAGTTATCCATCGTCATTAGGAGGCCCTGAACGTTACAATTCACTATCAGTTTTTCGTCCCATTCGATAATCTAGACTCACAGCAGAACGGCCATTAGGTGCCCGAGGCAGCAATAGACCCATGGAGACAAGTCGGCTGGAGGACGATGTATTGAATCGGGACGCAATTTGAGTGTTCCATCGTCATTAGGAGGCCCTGAACGTTACAATTCACTATCAGTTTTTCGTCCGATTCGAAAATCTTTGAGTCACAGCAGGCCTGCCATAAGGTGCCCGAGGCAGCAATAGACCCATGGAGACAAGTCGGCTGGAGGACGATGTATTGAATCGGGACGTAATTTGAGTGTTCCATCGTCATTAGGAGGCCCTGAACGTTACAATTCACTATCAGTTTTTCGTCCGATTCGAAAATCTTTGAGTCACAGCTGAACGGCCATAAGGTGCCCGAGGCTGCAATAGACCCATGGAGACAGTCTGCTGGACGACAATGAATTGAATCGGGACGCAATTTGAGTGATCCATCGTCATTAGGTGGCCCTGAACGTTACAATTCACTATCAGTTTTTCGTGCGATTCGAAAATCTTTGACTCACAGCCGAACGGCCATAAGGTGCCCGAGGCAGCAATAGACCCATGGAGTCAGGTCGGCTGGAGGACGATGTATTGAATCGGGACGCAATTTGAGTGATCCATCGTCATTAGGTTGCCCTGAAAGTTACAATTCACTATCAGTTTTTCGTCCGATTCGAAAATCTTTGACTCACAGCAGAACGGCCATAAGGTGCCCGAGGCAACAATAGACCCATGGAAACAAGTCTGCTGGAGGACGATATATTCAATCGGGACGCAATTTGAGTGATCCATCGTCATTAGGTGGCCCTGAACGTTGCAATTCACTATCAGTTTTTCGTCCCATTCGATAATCTAGACATACAGCAGAACGGCCATAAGGTGCCTGAGGCAGCAATAGACCCATGGAGTCAGGTCGGCTGGAGGATGATGTACTGAATCGGGACGCAATTTGTGTGGTCCATCGTCATTAGGTGGCCCTGAATGTTACAATTCACTATCAGTTTTTCGTCCGATTCGAAAATCTTTGACTCACAGCAGAACGGCCATAAGGTGCCCGAGGCAGCAATAGACCCATGGAGGACGATGTATTGAATCGGGACGCAATTTGAGTGTTCCATCGTCATTAGGAGGCCCTGAACGTTTCAATTCACTATCAGTTTTTCGTCCGATTCGAAAATCTTTGACTCACAGCAGAACGGCCATAAGGTGCCCGAGGCAGCAATAGACCCATGAAGTCGAGTCTGCTGGAGGACGATGTATTGAATCAGAACGCAATTTGAGTGATCCATCGTCATTAGGTGGCCCTGAACGTTACAATTCACTATCAGTTTTTCGTCCCATTCGATAATCTAGACTCACAGCAGAACGGCCATATGGTGCCCGAGGCACCAATAGACCCATGGAGTCAAGTCGGCTGGAGGACGATGTATTGAATCGGGACACAATTTGAGTGATCCATCGTCATTAGGAGGCCCTGAACGTTACAATTCACTATCAGTTTTTCGTCCCATTCGACAATCTAGACTCACAGAAGAACGGCCATAAGGTGCCCGAAGCAGAAATAGACCCATGGAGCCAAGTCGGCTGGAGGACGATGTATTGAATCGGGACGCAATTTGAGAGATCCATCGTCATTAGGTGGCCCTGAACGTTACAATTCATTATCAGTTTTTCGTTCCATTCGATAATCTAGACTCACAGCAGAACGGCCATAAGGTGCCCGAGGAAGCAATAGACCCATGGAGACAAGTCTGCTGGAGGACGATGTATTGAATCGGGACGCAATTTGAGTGATCCATCGTCATTAGGAGGCCCTGAACGTTACAATTCACTATCAGTTTTTTGTCCCATTCGATAATCTAGACTCACAGCAGAACGGCCATAAGGTGCCCGAGGCAGCAATAGACCCATGGAGTCAAGTCGGCTGGAGGACGATGTATTGAATCGGGACGCAATTTGAGTGATCCATCGTCATTAGGTGGCCCTGAACGTTACAATTCACTATCAGTTTTTCGTCCGATTCGAAAATCTTTGACTCACAGGAGAACGGCCATAAGGTGCCCGAGGCTGCAATAGACCCATGGAGACAGTCTGCTGGAGGACAATGTATTGAATCGGGACGCAATTTGAGTGATCCATCGTCATTAGGTGGCCCTGAACGTTACAATTCACAATCAGTTTTTCGTCCGATTCGAAAATCTTTGACTCACAGCAGAACGATCATAAGGTGCCCGAGGCAGCAATAGACCCATGGAGTCAGGTCGGCTGGAGGACGATGTATTGAATCGGGACGCAATTTGAGTGATCCATCGTCATTAGGTTGCCCTGAAAGTTACAATTCACTATCAGTTTTTCGTCCGATTCGAAAATCTTTGACTCACAGCAGCAATAGGCAGCAATAGACCCATGAAGACAAGTCGGCTGGAGGACGATGTATTGAATCGGGACGCAATTTGAGTGATCCATCGTCATTAGGTGGCCCTGAACGTTACAATTCACTATCAGTTTTTCATCCCATTCTATAATCTAGACTCACAGCAGAACGGCCATAAGGTGCCCGAGGCAGCAATAGTCCCATGGAGTCAAGTCGGCTAGTGGACGATGTACCGAATCGGGACGCAATTTGTGTGGTCCATCTTCATTACGTGGCCCTGAATGTTACAAATCACTATCAGTTTTTCGTCCGATTCGAAAATCTTTGACTCACTGCAGAACGGCCATAAGGTGCCCGAGGCAGCAATAGACCCATGGAGACAAGTCTGCTGGAGGACGATGTATTGAATCGGCACGCAATTTGAGTGATCCATCGTCATTAGGTGGCCCTGAAAGTTACAATTCACTATCAGTTTTTCGTCCGATTCGAAAATCTTTGACTCACTGCAGAACGGCCATAAGGTGCCCGAGGCAGCAATAGACCCATGAAGTCAACTCGGCTGGAGGACGATGTATTGAATCGGGACGCAATTTGCGTGGTCCATTCGATAATCTAGATTCACAGCAGAACGGCCATAAGGTGCCCGAGGCAGCAATAGACCCATGCAGTCAACTCGGCTGGAGGACGATGTATTGAATCGGGACGCAATTTGCGTGGTCCATCGTCATTAGGAGGCCCTGAATGTTACAATTCACTATCAGTTTTTCGTCCGATTCGAAAATCTTTGACTCACAGCAGAACGGCCATTAGGTGCCCGAGGCAGCAATCGACCCATGGAGACAAGTCTGCTGGAGGACGATGTATTGAATCGGGACGCAATTTGAGTGATCCATCGTTATTAGGAGGCCCTGAACGTTACAATTCACTATCAGTTTTTCGTCCCATTCGATAATCTAGACTCACAGCAGAACGGCCATAACGTGCCCGAGGCAGCAATAGACCCATGGAGTCAAGTCGGCTGGAATACGATGAATTGAATCGGGACGCAATTCGAGTTATCCATCGTCATTAGGAGGCCCTGAACGTTCCAATTCACTATCAGTTTTTCGTCCCATTCGATAATCTAGACTCACAGCAGAACGGCCATTAGGTGCCCGAGGCAGCAATAGACCCATGAAGACAAGTCTGCTGGAGGACGATGTATTGAATCGGGACGCAATTTTAGTGTTCCATCATCATTAGGAGGCCCTGAACGTTACAATTCACTATCAGTTTTTCGTTCGATTCGAAAATTTTTGACTCACAGTAGAACGGCCATAAGGTGCCCGAGGCAGCAATAGACCCATGGAGACAAGTCGGCAGGAGGACGATGTATTTAATCGGGACGCAATTTGAGTGATCCATCGTCATTAGGTGGCCCTGAAAGTTACAATTCACTATCAGTTTTTCGTCCGATTCGAAAATCTTTGACTCACAGCAGAACGGCCATATGGTGCCCGAGGCAGCAATAGACCCATGGAGACAAGTCGGCTGGAGGATGATGTATTGAATCGGGACGCAATTTGCGTGGTCCATCGTCATTAGGTGGCCCTGAATGTTACAATTCACTATCAGTTTTCTGTCCCATTCGATAATCTAGACTCACAGCAGAACGGCCATAAAGTGCCCGAGGCAACAATAGACCCATGGAAACAAGTCTGCTGGAGGACGATGTATTGAATCGGGACGTAATTTGAGTGTTCCATCGTCATTAGGAGGCCCTGAACGTTACAATTCACTATCAGTTTTTCGTCCGATTCGATAATTTAGACATACAGCAGAACGGCCATAAGGTGCCTGAGGCAGCAATAGACCCATGGAGTCAGGTCGGCTGGAGAATGATGTACTGAATCGGGACGCAATTTGTGTGGTCCATCGTCATTAGGTGGCCCTGAATGTTACAATTCACTATCAGTTTTTCGTCCGATTCGAAAATCTTTGACTCACAGCAGAACGGCCATAAGGTGCCCGAGGCAGCAATAGACCCATGGAGGACGATGTATTGAATCGGGACGCAATTTGAGTGTTCCATCGTCATTAGGAGGCCCTGAACGTTTCAATTCACTATCAGTTTTTCGTCCGATTCGAAAATCTTTGACTCACAGCAGAACGGCCATAAGGTGCCCGAGGCAGCGATAGACCCATGAAGTCGAGTCTGCTGGAGGACGATGTATTGAATCAGAACGCAATTTGAGTGATCCATCGTCATTAGGTGGCCCTGAACGTTACAATTCACTATCAGTTTTTCGTCCCATTCGATAATCTAGACTCACAGCAGAACGGCCATAAGGTGCCCGAGGCAGCATTCGACCCATGGAGACAAGTCTGCTGGAGGACGATGTATTGAATCGGGACGCAATTTGAGTGATCCATCGTCATTAGGAGGCCCTGAACGTTACAATTCACTATCAGTTTTTCATCCCATTCGATAATCTAGACTCACAGCAGAACGGCCATAAGGTGCCCGAGGCACCAATAGACCCATGGAGTCAAGTCGGCTGGAGGACGATGTATTGAATCGGGACACAATTTGAGTGATCCATCGTCATTAGGAGGCCCTGAACGTTACAATTCACTATCAGTTTTTCGTCCCATTCGACAATCTAGACTCACAGCAGAACGGCCATAAGGTGCCCGAATCAGAAATAGACCCATGGAGACAAGTCTGCTGGAGGACGATGTATTGAATCGGCACGCAATTTGAGTGATCCATCGTCATTAGGAGGCCCTGAACGTTACAATTCACTATCAGTTTTTTGTCCCATTCGATAATCTAGACTCACAGCAGAACGGCCATAAGGTGCCCGAGGCAGCAATAGACCCATGGAGTCAAGTCGGCTGGAGGACGATGTATTGAATCGGGACGCAATTTGAGTGATCCATCGTCATTAGGTGGCCCTGAACGTTACGATTCACTATCAGTTTTTCGTCCGATTCGAAAATCTTTGACTCACAGGAGAACGGCCATAAGGTGCCCGAGGCAGCGATAGACCCATGGAGACAAGTCGGCTGGTGGACGATGTATTGAAACGGGACGCAATTCGAGTGATCCATCGTCATTAGGTGGCCCTGAAAGTTACAATTCACTATCAGTTTTTCGTCCGATTCGAAAATCTTTGATTCACGGCAGAACGGCCATAAGGTGCCCGAGGCAGCAATAAACCCATGGAGACATGTCGGCTGGAGGACGATGTATTGAATCGGACGCAATTTGAGTGATCCATCGTCATTAGGTGGCCCTGAACGTTACAATTCACTATCAGTTTTTCGACCGATTCGAAAATCTTTGACTCACAGCAGAACGACCATAAGGTGCCAAGGCAGCAATAGACCCATGGAGACATGTCGGCTGGAGGACGATGTATTGAATCGGACGCAATTTGAGTGATCCATCGTCATTAGGCGGCCCTGATCGTTACAATTCACTATCAGTTTTTCGTCCGATTCGAAAATCTTTGACTCACAGCAGAACGGCCATAAGGTGCCCGAGGCAGCAATAGACCCATGGAGACAAGTCTGCTGGAGGACGATGTATTGAATCGGGACGCAATTTGAGTGTTCCATCGTTATTAGGAGGCCCTGAAAGTTACAATTCACTATCAGTTTTTCGTCCGATTCGAAAATCTTTGACTCACAGGAGAACGGCCATAAGGTGCCCGAGGCAGCAATAGACGCATGGAGACAAGTCTGCTGGAGGACGATGTATTGAATCGGGACGCAATTTGAGTGTTCCATCGTCATTAGGAGGCCCTGAACGTTACAATTCACTATCAGTTTTGCGTCCGATTCGAAAATCTTTGACTCACAGGAGAACGGCCATAAGGTGCCCGAGGCTGCGATAGACCCATGGAGAAAAGTCGGCTGGTGGACGATGTATTGAATCGGGACGCAATTTGAGTGATCCATCGTCATTAGGTGGCCCTGAAAGTTACAATTCACTATCAGTTTTTCGTCCGATTCGAAAATCTTTGACTCACGGCAGAACGGCCATAAGGTGCCCGAGGCAGCAATAAACCCATTTAGACAAGTCTGCTGGAGGACGATGTATTGAATCGGGACGCAATTTGAGTGATCCATCGTCATTAGGTGGCCCTGAACGTTACAATTCACTATCAGTTTTTCGTCCCATTCGACATCTAGACTCACAGCAGAACGGCCATAAGGTGCCCGAGGCAGCAATAGACCCATGGAGACAAGTCGGCTGGGGACGATGTGTTGAATCGGGACGCAATTTGAGTGATCCATCGTCATTAGGTGGCCCTGAACGTTACAATTCACTATCAGTTTTTCGTCCCATTCGATAATCTAGATTCACAGCAGAACGGCCATAAGGTGCCCGAGGCAGCAATAGCCCCATGGAGTCAACTCGGCTGGAGGACGATGTATTGAATCGGGACGCAATTTGCGTGGTCCATCGTCATTAGGTTGCCCTGAATGTTACAATTCACTATCAGTTTTTCGTCCGATTCGAAAATCTTTGTCTCACAGCAGAACGGCCATAAGGTGCCCGAGGCAGCAATAGACCCATGGAGACAAGTCTGCTGGAGGACGATGTATTGAATCGGGACGCAATTTGAGTGATCCATCGTCATTAGGAGGCCCTGAAGGTTACAATTCACTATCAGTTTTTTTTCCCATTCGATAATCTAGACTCACAGCAGAACGGCCATAAGGTGCCCGAGGCAGCAATAGACCCATGGAGGCAAGTCGGCTGGAGGACGATGTATTTAATCGGGACGCAATTTGAGTGATCCATCGTCATTAGGTGGCCCTGAAAGTTACAATTCACTATCAGTTTTTCGTCCGATTCGAAAATCTTTTGACTCACATCAGAACGGCCATAAGGTGCCCGAGGCTGCAATAGACCCATGGAGACAAGTCGGCTGGAGGACGATGTATTGAATCGGGACGCAATTTGAGTGTTCCATCGTCATTAGGAGGCCCTGAACGTTACAATTCACTTTCAGTTTTTCGTCCGATTCGAAAATCTTTGAGTCACAGCTGAACGGCAATAAGGTGCCCGAGGTTGCAATAGACCCATGGAGACAGTCTGCTGGAGGACAATGTATTGAATCGGGACGCAATTTGAGTGATCCATCGTCATTAGGTGGCCCTGAACGTTACAATTCACTATCAGTTTTTCGTCCGATCCGAAAATCTTTGACTCATAGCAGAACGACCATAAGGTGCCAAGGCAGCAATAGACCCATGGAGACATGTCGGCTGGAGGACGATGTATTGAATCGGACGCAATTTGAGTGATCCATCGTCATTAGGTGGCCCTGAACGTTACAATTCACTATCAGTTTTTCGTCCGATTCGAAAATCTTTGACTCACAGCAAAACGGCCATAAGGTGGCCGAGGCAGCAATAGACCCATGGAGACAAGTCTGCTGGAGGACGATGTATTGAATCGGGACGCAATTTGAGTGTTCCATCGTCATTAGGAGGCCCTGATAGTTACAATTCACTATCAGTTTTTCGTCCCATTCGATAATCTAGACTCACAGCAGAACGGCCATAAGGTGCCCGAGGCAGCAATAGACCCATGGAGACAAGTCTGCTGGAGGACGATGTATTGAATCGGGACGCAATTTGAGTGATCCATCGTCATTAGGAGGCCTTGAACGTTACAATTCACTATCAGTTTTTTGTCCCATTCGATAATCTAGACTCACAGCAGAACGGCCATAAGGTGCCCGAGGCAACAATAGACCCATGGAAACAAGTCTGCTGGAGGACGATGTATTGAATCGGGACGTAATTTGAGTGTTCCATCGTCATTAGGAGGCCCTGAACGTTACAATTCACTATCAGTTTTTCGTCCGAATCGAATATCTTTGAGTCACAGCAGGCCTGCCATAAGGTGCCCGAGGCAGCAATAGACCCATGGAGACAAGTCGGCTGGAGGACGATGTATTGAATCGGGACGTAATTTGAGTGTTCCATCGTCATTAGGAGGCCCTGAACGTTACAATTCACTATCAGTTTTTCGTCCGATTCGAAAATCTTTGAGTCACAGCTGAACGGCCATAATGTGCCCGAGGCTGCAATAGACCCATGGAGACAGTCTGCTGGAGGACAATGTATTGAATCGGGACGCAATTTGAGTGATCCATCGTCATTAGGTGGCCCTGAACGTTACAATTCACTATCAGTTTTTCGTGCGATTCGAAAATCTTTGACTCACAGCAGAACGGCCATAAGGTGCCCGAGGCAGCAATAGACACATGGAGTCAGGTCGGCTGGAGGACGATGTATTGAATCGGGACGCAATTTGAGTGATCCATCGTCATTAGGTTGCCCTTAAAGTTACAATTCACTATCAGTTTTTCGTCCGATTCGAAAATCTTTGACTCACAGCAGAACGGCCATAAGGCGCCCGAGGCAACAATAGACCCATGGAAACAAGTCTGCTGGAGGACGATATATTCAATCGGGAAGCAATTTGAGTGATCCATCGTCATTAGGTGGCCCTGAACGTTACAATTCACGATCAGTTTTTCGTCCCATTCGATAATCTAGACATACAGCAGAACGGCCATAAGGTGCCTGAGGCAGCAATAGACCCATGGAGTCAGGTCGGCTGGAGGATGATGTACTGAATCGGGACGCAATTTGTGTGGTCCATCGTCATTAGGTGGCCCTGAATGTTACAATTCACTATCAGTTTTTCGTCCGATTCGAAAATCTTTGACCCACAGCAGAACGGCCATAAGGTGCCCGAGGCAGCAATAGACCCATGGAGGACGATGTATTGAATCGGGACGCAATTTGAGTGTTCCATCGTCATTAGGAGGCCCTGAACGTTTCAATTCACTATCAGTTTTTCGTCCGATTCGAAAATCTTTGACTCACAGCAGAACGGCCATAAGGTGCCCGAGGCAGCAATAGACCCATGAAGTCGAGTCTGCTGGAGGACGATGTATTGAATCAGAACGCAATTTGAGTGATCCATCGTCATTAGGTGGCCCTGAACGTTACAATTCACTATCAGTTTTTCGTCCCATTCGATAATCTAGACTCACAGCAGAACGGCCATAAGGTGCCCGAGGCAGCATTCGACCCATGGAGACAAGTCTGCTGGAGGACGATGTATTGAATCGGGACGCAATTTGAGTGATCCATCGTCATTAGGAGGCCCTGAACGTTACAATTCACTATCAGTTTTTCGTCCCATTCGATAATCTAGACTCACAGCAGAACGGCCATAAGGTGCCCGAGGCACCAATAGACCCATGGAGTCAAGTCGGCAGGAGGACGATGTATTGAATCGGGACGCAATTTGAGTGATCCATCGTCATTAGGAGGCCCTGAACGTTACAATTCACTATCAGTGTTTCGTCCCATTCGACAATCTAGACTCACAGCAGAACGGCCATAAGGTGCCCGAAGCAGAAATAGACCCATGGAGTCAAGTCGGCTGGAGGACGATGTATTGAATCGGGACGCAATTTGAGAGATCCATCGTCATTAGGTGGCCCTTGAACGTTACAATTCATTATCAGTTTTTCGTCCCATTCGATAATCTAGACTCACAGCAGAACGGCCATAAGGTGCCCGAGGCAGCAATAGACCCATGGAGACAAGTCTGCTGGAGGACGATGTATTGAATCGGGACGCAATTTGAGTGATCCATCGTCATTAGGAGGCCCTGAACGTTACAATTCACTATCAGTTTTTTGTCCCATTCGATAATCTAGACTCACAGCAGAACGGCCATAAGGTGCCCGAGGCAGCAATACACCCATGGAGTCAAGTCGGCTGGAGGACGATGTATTGAATCGGGACGCAATTTGAGTGATCCATCGTCATTAGGTGGCCCTGAACGTTACAATTCACTATCAGTTTTTCGTCCGATTCGAAAATCTTTGACTCACAGGAGAACGGCCATAAAGTGCCCGAGGCAGCGATAGACCCATGGAGACAAGTCGGCTGGTGGACGATGTATTGAAACGGGACTCAATTCGAGTGATCCATCGTCATTAGGTGGCCCTGAAAGTTACAATTCACTATCAGTTTTTCGTCCGATTCGAAAATCTTTGACTCACGGCAGAACGGCCATAAGGTGCCCGAGGCAGCAATAGACCCAGGGAGACATGTCGGCTGGAGGACGATGTATTGAATCGGACGCAATTTGAGTGATCCATCGTCATTAGGTGGCCCTGAACGTTACAATTCACTATCAGTTTTTCGTCCGATTCGAAAATCTTTGACTCACAGCAGAACGACCATAAGGTGCCAAGGCAGCAATAGACCCATGGAGACATGTCGGCTGGAGGACGATGTATTGAATCGGACGCAATTTGAGTGATCCATCGTCATTAGGTGGCCCTGAACGTTAGAATTCACAATCAGTTTTTCGTCCGATTCGAAAATCTTTGACTCACAGCAGAACGGCCATAAGGTGCCCGAGGCAGCAATAGACCCATGGAGACAAGTCTGCTGGAGGACGATGTATTGAATCGGGACGCAATTTGAGTGTTCCATCGTTATTAGGAGGCCCTGAAAGTTACAATTCACTATCAGTTTTTCGTCCGATTCGAAAATCTTTGACTCACAGGAGAACGGCCATAAGGTGCCCGAAGCAGCAATAGACGCATGGAAACAAGTCTGCTGGAGGACGATGTATTGAATCGGGACGCAATTTGAGTGTTCCATCGTCATTAGGAGGCCCTGAACGTTACAATTCACTATCAGTTTTGCGTCCGATTCGAAAATCTTTGACTCACGGCAGAACGGCCATAAGGTGCCCGAGGCTGCAATAGACCCATTGAGACAAGTCGGCTGGGGACGATGTATTGAATCGGGACGCAATTTGAGTGATCCATCGTCATTAGGTGGCCCTGAACGTTACAATTCACTATCAGTTTTTCGTCCCATTCGATAATCTAGATTCACAGCTGAAC
Source organism: Schistocerca cancellata (assembly GCF_023864275.1). NCBI lineage: Eukaryota > Metazoa > Arthropoda > Insecta > Orthoptera > Acrididae > Schistocerca > Schistocerca cancellata. The sequence continues at coordinate 843,660,539 of NC_064630.1, forward strand.
GGCCATAAGGTGCCCGAGGCAGCAATAGCCCCATGGAGTCAACTCGGCTGGAGGACGATGTATTGAATCGGGACGCAATTTGCATGGTCCATCGTCATTAGGTGGCCCTGAATGTTACAATTCACTATCAGTTTTTCGTCCGATTCGAAAATCTTTGACTAACAGCAGAACGGCCATAAGGTGCCCGAGGCAGCAATAGACCCATGGAGGCAAGTCTGCTGGAGGACGATGTATTGAATCGGGACGCAATTTGAGTGATCCATCGTCATTAGGAGGCCTTGAACGTTACAATTCACTATCAGTTTTTTGTCCCATTCGATAATCTAGACTCACAGCAGAACGGCCATAAGGTGCCCGAGGCAACAATAGACCCATGGAAACAAGTCTGCTGGAGGACGATGTATTGAATCGGGACGTAATTTGAGTGTTCCATCGTCATTAGGAGGCCCTGAACGTTACAATTCACTATCAGTTTTTCGTCCGAATCGAAAATCTTTGAGTCACAGCAGGCCTGCCATAAGGTGCCCGAGGCAGCAATAGACCCATGGAGACAAGTCGGCTGGAGGACGATGTATTGAATCGGGACGTAATTTGAGTGTTCCATCGTCATTAGGAGGCCCTGAACGTTACAATTCACTATCAGTTTTTCGTCCGATTCGAAAATCTTTGAGTCACAGCTGAACGGCCATAAGGTGCCCGAGGCTGCAATAGACCCATGGAGACAGTCTGCTGGAGGACAATGTATTGAATCGGGACGCAATTTGAGTGATCCATCGTCATTAGGTGGCCCTGAACGTTACAATTCACTATCAGTTTTTCGTGCGATTCGAAAATCTTTGACTCACAGCAGAACGGCCATAAGGTGCCCGAGGCAGCAATAGACCCATGGAGTCAGGTCGGCTGGAGGACGATGTATTGAATCGGGACGCAATTTGAGTGATCCATCGTCATTAGGTTGCCCTTAAAGTTACAATTCACTATCAGTTTTTCGTCCGATTCGAAAATCTTTGACTCACAGCAGAACGGCCATAAGGCGCCCGAGGCAACAATAGACCCATGGAAACAAGTCTGCTGGAGGACGATATATTCAATCGGGAAGCAATTTGAGTGATCCATCGTCATTAGGTGGCCCTGAACGTTACAATTCACGATCAGTTTTTCGTCCCATTCGATAATCTAGACATACAGCAGAACGGCCATAAGGTGCCTGAGGCAGCAATAGACCCATGGAGTCAGGTCGGCTGGAGGATGATGTACTGAATCGGGACGCAATTTGTGTGGTCCATCGTCATTAGGTGGCCCTGAATGTTACAATTCACTATCAGTTTTTCGTCCGATTCGAAAATCTTTGACCCACAGCAGAACGGCCATAAGGTGCCCGAGGCAGCAATAGACCCATGGAGGACGATGTATTGAATCGGGACGCAATTTGAGTGTTCCATCGTCATTAGGAGGCCCTGAACGTTTCAATTCACTATCAGTTTTTCGACCGATTCGAAAATCTTTGACTCACAGCAGAACGGCCATAAGGTGCCCGAGGCAGCAATAGACCCATGAAGTCGAGTCTGCTGGAGGACGATGTATTGAATCAGAACGCAATTTGAGTGATCCATCGTCATTAGGTGGCCCTGAACGTTACAATTCACTATCAGTTTTTCGTCCCATTCGATAATCTAGACTCACAGCAGAACGGCCATAAGGTGCCCGAGGCAGCATTCGACCCATGGAGACAAGTCTGCTGGAGGACGATGTATTGAATCGGGACGCAATTTGAGTGATCCATCGTCATTAGGAGGCCCTGAACGTTACAATTCACTATCAGTTTTTCGTCCCATTCGATAATCTAGACTCACAGCAGAACGGCCATAAGGTGCCCGAGGCACCAATAGACCCATGGAGTCAAGACGGCAGGAGGACGATGTATTGAATCGGGACGCAATTTGAGTGATCCATCGTCATTAGGAGGCCCTGAACGTTACAATTCACTATCAGTTTTTCGTCCCATTCGACAATCTAGACTCACAGCAGAACGGCCATAAGGTGCCCGAAGCAGAAATAGACCCATGGAGTCAAGTCGGCTGGAGGACGATGTATTGAATCGGGACGCAATTTGAGAGATCCATCGTCATTAGGTGGCCCTTGAACGTTACAATTCATTATCAGTTTTTCGTCCCATTCGATAATCTAGACTCACAGCAGAACGGCCATAAGGTGCCCGAGGCAGCAATAGACCCATGGAGACAAGTCTGCTGGAGGACGATGTATTGAATCGGGACGCAATTTGAGTGATCCATCGTCATTAGGAGGCCCTGAACGTTACAATTCACTATCAGTTTTTTGTCCCATTCGATAATCTAGACTCACAGCAGAACGGCCATAAGGTGCCCGAGGCAGCAATAGACCCATGGAGTCAAGTCGGCTGGAGGACGATGTATTGAATCGGGACGCAATTTGAGTGATCCATCGTCATTAGGTGGCCCTGAACGTTACAATTCACTATCAGTTTTTCGTCCGATTCGAAAATCTTTGACTCACAGGAGAACGGCCATAAAGTGCCCGAGGCAGCGATAGACCCATGGAGACAAGTCGGCTGGTGGACGATGTATTGAAACGGGACTCAATTCGAGTGATCCATCGTCATTAGGTGGCCCTGAAAGTTACAATTCACTATCAGTTTTTCGTCCGATTCGAAAATCTTTGACTCACGGCAGAACGGCCATAAGGTGCCCGAGGCAGCAATAGACCCATGGAGACATGTCGGCTGGAGGACGATGTATTGAATCGGACGCAATTTGAGTGATCCATCGTCATTAGGTGGCCCTGAACGTTACAATTCACTATCAGTTTTTCGTCCGATTCGAAAATCTTTGACTCACAGCAGAACGACCATAAGGTGCCAAGGCAGCAATAGACCCATGGAGACATGTCGGCTGGAGGACGATGTATTGAATCGGACGCAATTTGAGTGATCCATCGTCATTAGGTGGCCCTGAACGTTAGAATTCACAATCAGTTTTTCGTCCGATTCGAAAATCTTTGACTCACAGCAGAACGGCCATAAGGTGCCCGAGGCAGCAATAGACCCATGGAGACAAGTCTGCTGGAGGACGATGTATTGAATCGGGACGCAATTTGAGTGTTCCATCGTTATTAGGAGGCCCTGAAAGTTACAATTCACTATCAGTTTTTCGTCCGATTCGAAAATCTTTGACTCACAGGAGAACGGCCATAAGGTGCCCGAAGCAGCAATAGACGCATGGAAACAAGTCTGCTGGAGGACGATGTATTGAATCGGGACGCAATTTGAGTGATCCATCGTCATTAGGTGGCCCTGAACGTTACAATTCACTATCAGTTTTTCGTCCCATTCGATAATCTAGATTCACAGCTGAACGGCCATAAGGTGCCCGAGGCAGCAATAGCCCCATGGAGTCAACTCGGCTGGAGGACGATGTATTGAATCGGGACGCAATTTGCATGGTCCATCGTCATTAGGTGGCCCTGAATGTTACAATTCACTATCAGTTTTTCGTCCGATTCGAAAATCTTTGACTCACAGCAGAACGGCCATAAGGTGCCCGAGGCAGCAATAGACCCATGGAGGCAAGTCTGCTGGAGGACGATGTATTGAATCGGGCCGCAATTTGAGTGATCCATCGTCATTAGGAGGCCCTGAAGGTTACAATTCACTATAAGTTTTTTGTCCCATTCGATAATCTAGACTCACAGCAGAACGGCCACAAGGTGCCCGAGGCAGCAATAGACTAATGGAGTCAAGTCGGCTGGAGGACGATGTATTTAATCGGGACGCAATTTGAGTGATCCATCGTCATTAGGTGGCCCTGAAAGTTACAATTCACTATCAGTTTTTCGTCCGATTCGAAAATCTTTTGACTCACATCAGAACGGCCATAAGGTGCCCGAGGCAGCATTCGACCCATGGAGACAAGTCTGCTGGAGGACGATGTATTGAATCGGGACGCAATTTGAGTGATCCATCGTCATTAGGAGGCCCTGAACGTTACAATTCACTATCAGTTTTTCGTCCCATTCGATAATCTAGACTCACAGCAGAACGGCCATAAGGTGCCCGAGGCACCAATAGACCCATGGAGTCAAGACGGCAGGAGGACGATGTATTGAATCGGGACGCAATTTGAGTGATCCATCGTCATTAGGAGGCCCTGAACGTTACAATTCACTATCAGTTTTTCGTCCCATTCGACAATCTAGACTCACAGCAGAACGGCCATAAGGTGCCCGAAGCAGAAATAGACCCATGGAGTCAAGTCGGCTGGAGGACGATGTATTGAATCGGGACGCAATTTGAGAGATCCATCGTCATTAGGTGGCCCTTGAACGTTACAATTCATTATCAGTTTTTCGTCCCATTCGATAATCTAGACTCACAGCAGAACGGCCATAAGGTGCCCGAGGCAGCAATAGACCCATGGAGACAAGTCTGCTGGAGGACGATGTATTGAATCGGGACGCAATTTGAGTGATCCATCGTCATTAGGAGGCCCTGAACGTTACAATTCACTATCAGTTTTTTGTCCCATTCGATAATCTAGACTCACAGCAGAACGGCCATAAGGTGCCCGAGGCAGCAATAGACCCATGGAGTCAAGTCGGCTGGAGGACGATGTATTGAATCGGGACGCAATTTGAGTGATCCATCGTCATTAGGTGGCCCTGAACGTTACAATTCACTATCAGTTTTTCGTCCGATTCGAAAATCTTTGACTCACAGGAGAACGGCCATAAAGTGCCCGAGGCAGCGATAGACCCATGGAGACAAGTCGGCTGGTGGACGATGTATTGAAACGGGACTCAATTCGAGTGATCCATCGTCATTAGGTGGCCCTGAAAGTTACAATTCACTATCAGTTTTTCGTCCGATTCGAAAATCTTTGACTCACGGCAGAACGGCCATAAGGTGCCCGAGGCAGCAATAGACCCATGGAGACATGTCGGCTGGAGGACGATGTATTGAATCGGACGCAATTTGAGTGATCCATCGTCATTAGGTGGCCCTGAACGTTACAATTCACTATCAGTTTTTCGTCCGATTCGAAAATCTTTGACTCACAGCAGAACGACCATAAGGTGCCAAGGCAGCAATAGACCCATGGAGACATGTCGGCTGGAGGACGATGTATTGAATCGGACGCAATTTGAGTGATCCATCGTCATTAGGTGGCCCTGAACGTTAGAATTCACAATCAGTTTTTCGTCCGATTCGAAAATCTTTGACTCACAGCAGAACGGCCATAAGGTGCCCGAGGCAGCAATAGACCCATGGAGACAAGTCTGCTGGAGGACGATGTATTGAATCGGGACGCAATTTGAGTGTTCCATCGTTATTAGGAGGCCCTGAAAGTTACAATTCACTATCAGTTTTTCGTCCGATTCGAAAATCTTTGACTCACAGGAGAACGGCCATAAGGTGCCCGAAGCAGCAATAGACGCATGGAAACAAGTCTGCTGGAGGACGATGTATTGAATCGGGACGCAATTTGAGTGATCCATCGTCATTAGGTGGCCCTGAACGTTACAATTCACTATCAGTTTTTCGTCCCATTCGATAATCTAGATTCACAGCTGAACGGCCATAAGGTGCCCGAGGCAGCAATAGCCCCATGGAGTCAACTCGGCTGGAGGACGATGTATTGAATCGGGACGCAATTTGCATGGTCCATCGTCATTAGGTGGCCCTGAATGTTACAATTCACTATCAGTTTTTCGTCCGATTCGAAAATCTTTGACTCACAGCAGAACGGCCATAAGGTGCCCGAGGCAGCAATAGACCCATGGAGGCAAGTCTGCTGGAGGACGATGTATTGAATCGGGCCGCAATTTGAGTGATCCATCGTCATTAGGAGGCCCTGAAGGTTACAATTCACTATAAGTTTTTTGTCCCATTCGATAATCTAGACTCACAGCAGAACGGCCACAAGGTGCCCGAGGCAGCAATAGACCAATGGAGTCAAGTCGGCTGGAGGACGATGTATTTAATCGGGACGCAATTTGAGTGATCCATCGTCATTAGGTGGCCCTGAAAGTTACAATTCACTATCAGTTTTTCGTCCGATTCGAAAATCTTTTGACTCACATCAGAACGGCCATAAGGTGCCCGAGGCAGCAATAGACCCATGGAGACAAGTCGGCTGGAGGACAATGTATTGAATCGGGACGCAATTTGAGTGATCCATCGTCATTAGGTGGCCCTGAACGTTACAATTCACTATCAGTTTTTCGTCCGATCCGAAAATCTTTGACTCATAGCAGAACGACCATAAGGTGCCAAGGCAGCAATAGACCCATGGAGACATGTCGGCTGGAGGACGATGTATTGAATCGGACGCAATTTGAGTGATCCATCGTCATTAGGTGGCCCTGAACGTTACAATTCACTATCAGTTTTTCGTCCGATTCGAAAATCTTTGACTCACAGCAGAACGGCCATAAGGTGCCCGAGGCAGCAATAGACCCATGGAGACAAGTCTGCTGGAGGACGATGTATTGAATCGGGACGCAATTTGAGTGTTCCATCGTCATTAGGAGGCCCTGAAAGTTACAATTCACTATCAGTTTTTCGTCCGATTCGGAAATCTTTGACTCACAGGAGAACGGCCATAAGGTGCCCGAGGCAGCAATAGACCCATGGAGACAAGTCTGCTGGAGGACGATGTATTGAATCGGGACGCAATTTGAGTGTTCCATCGTCATTAGGAGGCCCTGAACGTTACAATTCACTATCAGTTTTTCGTCCGATTCGAAAATCTTTGACTCACAGCAGAACGACCATAAGGTGCCAAGGCAGCAATAGACCCATGGAGACATGTCGGCTGGAGGACGATGTATTGAATCGGACGCAATTTGAGTGATCCATCGTCATTAGGTGGCCCTGAACGTTACAATTCACTATCAGTTTTTCATCCCATTCGATAATCTAGACTCACAGCAGAACGGCCATAAGGTGCCCGAGGCAGCAATAGTCCCATCGAGTCAAGTCGGCTAGTGGACGATGTACTGAATCGGGACGCAATTTGTGTGGTCCATCGTCATTAGGTGGCCCTGAATGTTACAAATCACTATCAGGTTTTTCGTCCGATTCGAAAATCTTTGACTCACAGCAGAACGGCCATAAGGTGCCTGAGGCAGCAATCGACCCATGGAGACAAGTCTGCTGGAGGACGATGTATAGAATCGGGACGCAATTTGCGTGATCCATCGTCATTAGGAGGCCCTGAACGTTACAATTCACTACCAGTTTTTCGTCCCATTCGATAATCTAGATTCACAGCAGAACGGCCATAAGGTGCCCGAGACAGCAATAGACCCATGGAGACAAGTCGGCTGGAGGACGATGTATTGAATCGGGACGCAATTTGAGTGATCCATCGTCATTAGGTTGCCCTGAAAGTTACAATTCACTATCAGTTTTTCGTCCGATTCGAAAATCTTTTACTCACAGCAGAACGGCCATAAGGTGCCCGAGGCAACAATAGACCCATGGAAACAAGTCTGCTGGAGGACGATATATTGAATCGGGACGCAATTTGAGTGATCCATCGTCATTAGGTGGTCCTGAACGTTCCAATTCACTATCAGTTTTTCGTCCCATTCGATAATCTAGACTCACAGCAGAACGGCCATAAGGTGCCTGAGGCAGCAATAGACCCATGGAGTCAGGTCGGCTGGAGGACGATGTACTGAATCGGGATTCAATTTGTGTGGTCCATCGTCATTAGGTGGCCCTGAATGTTACAATTCACTATCAGTTTTTCGTCCGATTCGAAAATCTTTGACTCACTGCAGAACGGCCATAAGGTGCCCGAGGCACCAATAGACCCATGGAGACAAGTCTGCTGGAGGACGATGTATTGAATCGGGACGCAATTTGAGTGTTCCATCGTCATTAGGAGGCCCTGAACGTTACAATTCTCTATCAGTTTTTCGTCCGATTCGAAAATCTTTGAGTCACAGCAGGCCTGCCATAAGGTGCCCGAGGCAGCAATAGACCCATGGAGACAAGTCTGCTGGAGGACGATGTATTGAATCGGGACGCAATTTGAGTGATCCATCGTCATTAGGTGGCCCTGAAAGTTACAATTCACTATCAGTTTTTCGTCCGATTCGAAAATCTTTGAGTCACTGCAGAACGGCCATAAGGTGTCCGAGGCAGCAATAGACCCATGAAGTCAAGTCTGCTGGAGGACGATGTATTGAATCAGGACCCAATTTGAGTGATCCATCGTCATTAGGTGGCCCTGAACGTTACAATTCACTATCAGTTTTTCGTCCCATTCGATAATCTAGACTCACAGCAGAACGGCCATAAGTTGCCCGAGGCAGCAATAGACCCATGGAGTCAACTCGGCTGGAGGACGATGTATTGAATCGGGACGCAATTTGCGAGGTCCATCGTCATTAGGTGGCCCTGAATGTTACAATTCACTATCAGTTTTTCGTCCGATTCGAAAATCTTTGACTCACAGCAGAACGGCCCTTAGGTGCCCGAGGCAGCAATCGACCCATGGAGACAAGTCTGCTGGAGGACGATGTATTGAATCGGGACGCAATTTGAGTGATCCATCATAATTAGGAGGCCCTGACCGTTACAATTCACTATCAGTTTTTCGTCCCATTCGATAATCTAGACTCACAGCAGAACGGCCATAAGGTGCCCGAGGCAGCAATAGACCCATGGAGTCAAGTCGGCTGGAGGACGATGTATTGAGACGGGACGCAATTTGAGAGATCCATCGTCATTAGGTGGCCCTGAACGTTACAATTCACTATCAGTTTTTCGTCCCATTCGATAATCTAGACTCACAGCAGAACGGCCATAAGGTGCCCGAGGCAGCAATAGACCCATGGAGACAAGTCTGCTGGTGGACGATGTATTGAATCGGGACGCAATTTGAGTTATCCATCGTCATTAGGAGGCCCTGAACGTTACAATTCACTATCAGTTTTTTGACCCATTCGATAATCTAGACTCAGAGCAGAACGGCCATTAGGTGGCCGAGGCAGCAATAGACCCATGGAGTCAAGTCGGCTGGAGGACGATGTATTGAATCGGGACGCAATTTGAGTGATCCATCGTCATTAGATGGCCCTGAACGTTACAATTCACTATCAGTTTTTCGTCCGATTCGAAAATCTTTGAGTCACAGCAGGCTTGCCATAAGGTGCCCGAGGTAGCAATAGACCCATGGAGACAAGTCTGCTGGAGGACTATGTATTGAATCGGGACGCAATTTGAGTGATCCATCGTCATTAGGTGGCCCTGAATGTTACAAATCACTATCAGTTTTTCGTCCGATTCGAAAATCTTTGACTCACAGCAGAACGGCCATAAGGTGCCCGAGGCAGCAATCGACCCATGGAGACAAGTCTGCTGGAGGACGATGTATTGAATCGGGACGCAATTTGAGTGTTCCATCGTCATTAGGTGGCCCCGAAAGTTACAATTCACTATCAGATTTTCGTCCGATTCGAAAATCTTTGACTCACAGCAGAACGGCCATAAGGTGCCCGAGGCAGCAATAGACCCATGGAGACAAGCCGGCTGGGGACGATGTATTGAATCGGGACGCAATTTGAGTGATCCATCGTCATTAGGTGGCCCTGAACGTTACAATTCACTATCAGTTTTTCGTCCCATTCGATAATCTAGATTCACATCAGATCGGCCATAAGGTGCCCGAGGCAGCAATAGACCCATGGAGTCAACTCGGCTGGAGGACGATGTATTGAATCGGGACGCAATTTGCGTGGTCCATCGTCATTAGGTGGCCCTGAATGTTACAATTCACTATCAGTTTTTCGTCCGATTCGAAAATCTTTGACTCACAGCAGAACGGCCATTAGGTGCCCGAGGCAGCAATAGACCCATGGAGTCAAGTCGCCTGGAGGACGATGTATTGAATCAGGACGCAATTTGAGTGATCCATCGTCATTAGGAGGCCCTGAACGTTACAATTCACTATCAGTTTTTCGTCCCATTCGATAATCTAGACTCACAGCAGAACGGCCATAAGGTGCCCGAGGCAGCAATAGACCCATGGAGTCAAGTCGGCTGGAGGACGATGTATTTAATCGGGACGCAATTTGAGTGATCCATCGTCATTAGGTGGCCCTGAACGTTACAATTCACTATCAGTTTTTCGTCCCATTCGATAATCTAGACTCACAGCAGAACGGCCATAAGGTGCCCGAGGCAGCAATAGACCCATGGAGTCAAGGCGGCTGGAGTACGATGTATTGAATCGGGACGCAATCTGAGTGTTCCATCGTCATTAGGAGGCCCTGAACGTTACAATTCACTATCAGTTTTTCGTCCGATTCGAAAATCATTGAGTCACAGCAGGCCTGCCATAAGGTGCCCGAGGCAGCAATAGAGCCATGAAGTCAAGTCTGCTGGAGGACGATGTATTGAATCGGGACGCAATTTGAGTGATCCATCGTCATTAGGTGGCCTTGAACGTTACAATACACTATCAGTTTTTCATCCCATTCTATCATCTAGATTCACAGCAGAACGGCCATAACGTGCCCGAGGCAGCAATAGACCCATGGAGACAAGTCGGCTGGTGACGATGTATTGAATCGGGACGCAATTTTAGTGATCCATCGTCATTAGGTGGCCCTGAACGTTTTAATTTACTATCAGTTTTTCGTCCCATTCGATAATCTAGATTCACAGCAGAACGGCCATAAGGTGCCCGGGGCAGCAATAGACCCATGGAGTCAACTCGACTGGAGGACGATGAATTGAATCGGGACGCAATTTGCGTGGTCCATCGTCATTAGGTGGCCCTGAATGTTACAATTCACTATCAGTTTTTCGTCCGATTCGAAAATCTTTGACTCACAGCAGAACGGCCATTAGGTGCCCGAGGCAGCAATCGACCCATGGAGACAAGTCTGCTGGAGGACGATGTATTGAATCGGGACGCAATTTGAGTGATCCATCGTCCTTAGGAGGCCCTGAACGTTATAATTCACTATCAGTTTTTCGTCCCATTCGATAATCTAGACTCACAGCAGAACGGCCATAAGGTGCCCGAGGCAGCAATAGACCCATGGAGTCAAGTCGGCTGGAGGACGATGTATTGAATCGGGACGTAATTTGAGTGATCCATCGTCATTAGGAGGCCCTGAACGTTACAATTTACTATCAGTTTTTCGTCCCATTCGATAATCTAGACTCACAGCAGAACGGCCATAAGGTGCCCGAGGCAGCAATAGACCCATGGAGTCAAGTCGGCTGGAGGACGATGTATTGAATCGGGACGCAATTTGAGTGATCCATCGTCATTAGGTGGCCCTGAACGTTACAATTCACTATCGGTTTTTCGTCCCATTCGATAATCTAGACTCACAGCAGAACGGCCATAAGGTGCCCGAGGCAGCAATAGACCCATGGAGACAAGTCGGCTGGAGGACGATGTATTGAATCGGGACGCAATTTGAGTGTTCCATCGTCATTAGGAGGCCCTGAACGTTACAATTCACTATCAGTTTTTCGTCCGATTCGAAAATCTTTAAGTCACAGCTGAACGGCCATAAGGTGCCCGAGGCTGCAATAGACCCATGGAGACAGTCTCCTGGAGGACAATGTATTGAATCGGGACGCAATTTGAGTGATCCATCGTCATTAGGTGGCCCTGAAAGTTACAATTCACTATCAGTTTTTCGTCCGATTCGAAAATCTTTGACTCACAGCAGAACGGCCATAAGGTGCCCGAGGCAGCAATAGACCCATGAAGTCAAGTCTGCTGGAGGACGATGTATTGAATCGGGACGCAATTTGAGTGATCCATCGTCATTAGGTGGCCCTGAATGTTACAAATCACTATCAGTTTTTCGTCCGATTCGAAAATCTTTGACTCACAGCAGAACGGCCATAAGGTGCCCGAGGCAGCAATCGACCCATGGAGACAAGTCTGCTGGAGGACGATGTATTGAATCGGGACGCAATTTGAGTGATCCATCGTCATTAGGTGGCCCTGAAAGTTACAATTCACTGTCAGTTTTTCGTCTAATTCGAAAATCTTTGACTCACAGCAGAACGGCCATAAGGTGCCCGAGGCAGCAATAGACCCATGAAGTCAGGTCTGCTGGAGGACGATGTATTGAATCAGGACGCAATTTGAGTGATCCATCGTCATTAGGTGGTCCTGAACGTTACAATTCACTATCAGTTTTTCGTCCCATTCGATAATCTAGACTCACAGGAGAACGTCCATAAGGTGCCCGAGGCAGTAATAGACCCATGGAGTCAAGTCGGCTGGAGGACGATGTATTGAATCGGGACGCAATTTGAGTGATCCATCGTCATTAGGAGGCCCTGAACGTTACAATTCACTATCAGTTTTTCGTCCCATTCGATAATCTAGACTCACAGCAGAACGGCCATAAGGTGCCCGAGGCAGCAATAGACCCATGGAGTCAAGTCGGCTGGAGGACGATGTATTGAATCGGGACGCAATTTGAGTGATCCATCGTCATTAGGTGGCCCTGAACGTTACAATTCACTATCAGTTTTTCGTCCCATTCGATAATCTAGACTCACAGCAGAACGGCCATAAGGTGCCCGAGGCAGCAATAGAGCCATGGAGTCAAGTCGGCTGGAGTACGATGTATTGAATCGGGACGCAATTTGTGTGATCCATCGTCATTAGGTGGCCCTGAACGTTACAATTCACTATCAGTTTTTCGTCCGATTCGAAAATCTTTGACTCACAGCAGAACGGCCATAAGGTGCCCGAGGCAGCAATAGACGCATGGAGACAAGTCTGCTGGAGGACGATGTATTGAATCGGGACGCAATTTGAGTGTTCCATCGTCATTAGGAGGCCCTGAACGTTACAATTCACTATCAGTTTTTCGTCCGATTCGAAAATCTTTGAGTCACAGCAGGCCTGCCATAAGGTGCCCGAGGCAGCAATAGACCCATGGAGACAAGTCTGCTGGAGGACGATGTATTGAATCGGGACGCAATTTGAGTGATCCATCGTCATTAGGTGGCCCTGAACGTTACAATTCACTATCAGTTTATCATCCCATTCTATCATCTAGACTCACAGAAGAACGGCCATAAGGTGCCCGAGGCAGCAATAGTCCCATGGAGTCAAGTAGGCTAGTGGACGATGTACTGAATCGGGACGCAATTTGTGTGGTCCATCGTCATTAGGTGCCCCTGAATGTTACAAATCACTATCAGTTTTTCGTCCGATTCGAAAATCTTTGACTCACAGCAGAACGGCCATAAGGTGCCCGAGGCAGCAATAGACGCATGGAGACAAGTCTGCTGGAGGACGATGTATTGAATCGGGACGCAATTTGAGTGTTCCATCGTCATTAGGAGGCCCTGAACGTTACAATTCACTATCAGTTTTTCGTCCGATTCGAAAATCTTTGAGTCACAGCTGAACGGCCATAAGGTGCCCGAGGCTGCAATAGACCCATGGAGACAGTCTGCTGGAGGCCAATGTATTGAATCGGGACGCAATTTGAGTGATCCATCGTCATTAGTTGGCCCTGAAAGTTACAATTCACTATCAGTTTTTCGTCCGATTCGAAAATCTTTGACTCACAGCAGAACGGCCATAAGGTGCCCGAGGCAGCAATAGACCCATGAAGTCAAGTCTGCTGGAGGACGATGTATTGAATCTGGACGCAATTTGAGTGATCCATCGTCATTAGGTGGCCCTGAATGTTACAAATCACTATCAGTTTTTCGTCCGATTCGAAAATCTTTGACTCACAGCAGAACGGCCATAAGGTGCCCGAGGCAGCAATAGACGCATGGAGACAAGTCTGCTGGAGGACGATGTATTGAATCGGGACGCAATTTGAGTGATCCATCGTCATTAGGTGGCCCTGAAAGTTACAATTCACTATCAGTTTTTCGTCCGATTCGAAAATCTTTGACTCACAGCAGAACGGCCATATGGTGCCCGAGGCAGCAATAGACCCATGAAGTCAAGTCTGCTGGAGGACGATGTATTGAATCAGGACGCAATTTGAGTGATCCATCGTCATTAGGTGGCCCTGAACGTTACAATTCACTATCAGTTTTTCGTCCCATTCGATAATCTAGACTCACAGCAGAACGGCCATAAGGTGCCCGAGGCAGCAATAGACCCATGGAGACAAGTCGGCTGGGGACGATGTATTGAATCGGGACGCAATTTGAGTGACCCATCGTCATTTGGTGGCCCTGAACGTTACAATTCACTATCAGTTTTTCGTCCCATTCGATAATCTAGATTCACATCAGAACGGCCATAAGGTGCCCGAGGCAGCAATAGACCCATGGAGTCAACTCGGCTGGAGGGCGATGTATTGAATCGGGACGCAATTTGCGTGGTCCATCGTCATTAGGTGGCCCTGAACGTTACAATTCACTATCAGTTTTTCATCCCATTCTATCATCTAGACTCACAGCAGAACGGCCATAAGGTGCCCGAGGCAGCAATAGTCCCATGGAGTCAAGTCGGCTGGAGGACGATGTATTGAATCGGGACGCAATTTGAGTGATCCATCGTCATTAGGAGGCCCTGAACGTTACAATTCACTATCAGTTTTTCGTCCCATTCGATAATCTAGACTCACAGCAGAACGGCCATAAGGTGCCCGAGGCAGCAATAGACCCATGGAGTCAAGTCGGCTGGAGTACGATGTATTGAATCGGGACGCAATTTGAGTGTTCCATCGTCATTAGGAGGCCCTGAACGTTACAATTCACTATCAGTTTTTCGTCCGATTCGAAAATCTTTGACTCACAGCAGAACGACCATAAGGTGCCAAGGCAGCAATAGACCCATGGAGACATGTCGGCTGGAGGACGATGTATTGAATCGGACGCAATTTGAGTGATCCATCGTCATTAGGTGGCCCTGAATGTTACAATTCACTATCAGTTTTTCGTCCGATTCGAAAATCTTTTACTCACAGCAGAACGGCCATAAGGTGCCCGAGGCAACAATAGACCCGTGGAAACAAGTCTGCTGGAGGACGATATATTGAATCGGGACGCAATTTGAGTGATCCATCGTCATTAGGTGGTCCTGAACGTTCCAATTCACTATCAGTTTTTCGTCCCATTCGATAATCTAGACTCACAGCAGAACGGCCATAAGGTGCCTGAGGCAGCAATAGACCCATGGAGTCAGGTCGGCTGGAGGACGATGTACTGAATCGGGATTCAATTTGTGTGGTCCATCGTCATTAGGTGGCCCTGAATGTTACAATTCACTATCAGTTTTTCGTCCGATTCGAAAATCTTTGACTCACTGCAGAACGGCCATAAGGTGCCCGAGGCACCAATAGACCCATGGAGACAAGTCTGCTGGAGGACGATGTATTGAATCGGGACGCAATTTGAGTGTTCCATCGTCATTAGGAGGCCCTGAACGTTACAATTCTCTATCAGTTTTTCGTCCGATTCGAAAATCTTTGAGTCACAGCAGGCCTGCCATAAGGTGCCCGAGGCAGCAATAGACCCATGGAGACAAGTCTGCTGGAGGACGATGTATTGAATCGGGACGCAATTTGAGTGATCCATCGTCATTAGGTGGCCCTGAAAGTTACAATTCACTATCAGTTTTTCGTCCGATTCGAAAATCTTTGAGTCACTGCAGAACGGCCATAAGGTGTCCGAGGCAGCAATAGACCCATGAAGTCAAGTCTGCTGGAGGACGATGTATTGAATCAGGACCCAATTTGAGTGATCCATCGTCATTAGGTGGCCCTGAACGTTACAATTCACTATCAGTTTTTCGTCCCATTCGATAATCTAGACTCACAGCAGAACGGCCATAAGTTGCCCGAGGCAGCAATAGACCCATGGAGTCAACTCGGCTGGAGGACGATGTATTGAATCGGGACGCAATTTGCGAGGTCCATCGTCATTAGGTGGCCCTGAATGTTACAATTCACTATCAGTTTTTCGTCCGATTCGAAAATCTTTGACTCACAGCAGAACGGCCCTTAGGTGCCCGAGGCAGCAATCGACCCATGGAGACAAGTCTGCTGGAGGACGATGTATTGAATCGGGACGCAATTTGAGTGATCCATCATAATTAGGAGGCCCTGACCGTTACAATTCACTATCAGTTTTTCGTCCCATTCGATAATCTAGACTCACAGCAGAACGGCCATAAGGTGCCCGAGGCAGCAATAGACCCATGGAGTCAAGTCGGCTGGAGGACGATGTATTGAGACGGGACGCAATTTGAGAGATCCATCGTCATTAGGTGGCCCTGAACGTTACAATTCACTATCAGTTTTTCGTCCCATTCGATAATCTAGACTCACAGCAGAACGGCCATAAGGTGCCCGAGGCAGCAATAGACCCATGGAGACAAGTCTGCTGGTGGACGATGTATTGAATCGGGACGCAATTTGAGTTATCCATCGTCATTAGGAGGCCCTGAACGTTACAATTCACTATCAGTTTTTTGACCCATTCGATAATCTAGACTCAGAGCAGAACGGCCATTAGGTGGCCGAGGCAGCAATAGACCCATGGAGTCAAGTCGGCTGGAGGACGATGTATTGAATCGGGACGCAATTTGAGTGATCCATCGTCATTAGATGGCCCTGAACGTTACAATTCACTATCAGTTTTTCGTCCGATTCGAAAATCTTTGAGTCACAGCAGGCTTGCCATAAGGTGCCCGAGGTAGCAATAGACCCATGGAGACAAGTCTGCTGGAGGACTATGTATTGAATCGGGACGCAATTTGAGTGATCCATCGTCATTAGGTGGCCCTGAATGTTACAAATCACTATCAGTTTTTCGTCCGATTCGAAAATCTTTGACTCACAGCAGAACGGCCATAAGGTGCCCGAGGCAGCAATCGACCCATGGAGACAAGTCTGCTGGAGGACGATGTATTGAATCGGGACGCAATTTGAGTGTTCCATCGTCATTAGGTGGCCCCGAAAGTTACAATTCACTATCAGATTTTCGTCCGATTCGAAAATCTTTGACTCACAGCAGAACGGCCATAAGGTGCCCGAGGCAGCAATAGACCCATGGAGTCAAGTCGCCTGGAGGACGATGTATTGAATCAGGACGCAATTTGAGTGATCCATCGTCATTAGGAGGCCCTGAACGTTACAATTCACTATCAGTTTTTCGTCCCATTCGATAATCTAGACTCACAGCAGAACGGCCATAAGGTGCCCGAGGCAGCAATAGACCCATGGAGTCAAGTCGGCTGGAGGACGATGTATTTAATCGGGACGCAATTTGAGTGATCCATCGTCATTAGGTTGCCCTGAACGTTACAATTCACTATCAGTTTTTCGTCCCATTCGATAATCTAGATTCACATCAGATCGGCCATAAGGTGCCCGAGGCAGCAATAGACCCATGGAGTCAACTCGGCTGGGGGACGATGTATTGAATCGGGACGCAATTTGCGTGGTCCATCGTCATTAGGTGGCCCTGAATGTTACAATTCACTATCAGTTTTTCGTCCGATTCGAAAATCTTTGACTCACAGCAGAACGGCCATTAGGTGCCCGAGGCAGCAATAGACCCATGGAGTCAAGTCGCCTGGAGGACGATGTATTGAATCAGGACGCAATTTGAGTGATCCATCGTCATTAGGAGGCCCTGAACGTTACAATTCACTATCAGTTTTTCGTCCCATTCGATAATCTAGACTCACAGCAGAACGGCCATAAGGTGCCCGAGGCAGCAATAGACCCATGGAGTCAAGTCGGCTGGAGGACGATGTATTTAATCGGGACGCAATTTGAGTGATCCATCGTCATTAGGTGGCCCTGAATGTTACAATTCACTATCAGTTTTTCGTCCGATTCGAAAATCTTTGACTCACAGCAGAACGGCCATAAGGTGCCCGAGGCAGCAATAGACGCATGGAGACAAGTCTGCTGGAGGACGATGTATTGAATCGGGACGCAATCTGAGTGTTCCATCGTCATTAGGAGGCCCTGAACGTTACAATTCACTATCAGTTTTTCGTCCGATTCGAAAATCATTGAGTCACAGCAGGCCTGCCATAAGGTGCCCGAGGCAGCAATAGAGCCATGAAGTCAAGTCTGCTGGAGGACGATGTATTGAATCAGGACGCAATTTGAGTGATCCATCGTCATTAGGTGGCCTTGAACGTTACAATACACTATCAGTTTTTCATCCCATTCTATCATCTAGATTCACAGCAGAACGGCCATAACGTGCCCGAGGCAGCAATAGACCCATGGAGACAAGTCGGCTGGTGACGATGTATTGAATCGGGACGCAATTTTAGTGATCCAACGTCATTAGGTGGCCCTGAACGTTTTAATTCACTATCAGTTTTTCGTCCCATTCGATAATCTAGATTCACAGCAGAACGGCCATAAGGTGCCCGGGGCAGCAATAGACCCATGGAGTCAACTCGACTGGAGGACGATGAATTGAATCGGGACGCAATTTGCGTGGTCCATCGTCATTAGGTGGCCCTGAATGTTACAATTCACTATCAGTTTTTCGTCCGATTCGAAAATCTTTGACTCACAGCAGAACGGCCATTAGGTGCCCGAGGCAGCAATCGACCCATGGAGACAAGTCTGCTGGAGGACGATGTATTGAATCGGGACGCAATTTGAGTGATCCATCGTCCTTAGGAGGCCCTGAACGTTATAATTCACTATCAGTTTTTCGTCCCATTCGATAATCTAGACTCACAGCAGAACGGCCATAAGGTGCCCGAGGCAGCAATAGACCCATGGAGTCAAGTCGGCTGGAGGACGATGTATTGAATCGGGACGCAATTTGAGTGATCCATCGTCATTAGGAGGCCCTGAACGTTACAATTTACTATCAGTTTTTCGTCCCATTCGATAATCTAGACTCACAGCAGAACGGCCATAAGGTGCCCGAGGCAGCAATAGACCCATGGAGTCAAGTCGGCTGGAGGACGATGTATTGAATCGGGACGCAATTTGAGTGATCCATCGTCATTAGATGGCCCTGAACGTTACAATTCACTATCAGTTTTTCGTCCGATTCGAAAATCTTTGAGTCACAGCAGGCTTGCCATAAGGTGCCCGAGGTAGCAATAGACCCATGGAGACAAGTCTGCTGGAGGACTATGTATTGAATCGGGACGCAATTTGAGTGATCCATCGTCATTAGGTGGCCCTGAATGTTACAAATCACTATCAGTTTTTCGTCCGATTCGAAAATCTTTGACTCACAGCAGAACGGCCATAAGGTGCCCGAGGCAGCAATCGACCCATGGAGACAAGTCTGCTGGAGGACGATGTATTGAATCGGGACGCAATTTGAGTGTTCCATCGTCATTAGGTGGCCCCGAAAGTTACAATTCACTATCAGATTTTCGTCCGATTCGAAAATCTTTGACTCACAGCAGAACGGCCATAAGGTGCCCGAGGCAGCAATAGACCCATGGAGACAAGCCGGCTGGGGACGATGTATTGAATCGGGACGCAATTTGAGTGATCCATCGTCATTAGGTGGCCCTGAACGTTACAATTCACTATCAGTTTTTCGTCCCATTCGATAATCTAGATTCACATCAGATCGGCCATAAGGTGCCCGAGGCAGCAATAGACCCATGGAGTCAACTCGGCTGGAGGACGATGTATTGAATCGGGACGCAATTTGCGTGGTCCATCGTCATTAGGTGGCTCTGAATGTTACAATTCACTATCAGTTTTTCGTCCGATTCGAAAATCTTTGACTCACAGCAGAACGGCCATTAGGTGCCCGAGGCAGCAATAGACCCATGGAGTCAAGTCGCCTGGAGGACGATGTATTGAATCAGGACGCAATTTGAGTGATCCATCGTCATTAGGAGGCCCTGAACGTTACAATTCACTATCAGTTTTTCGTCCCATTCGATAATCTAGACTCACAGCAGAACGGCCATAAGGTGCCCGAGGCAGCAATAGACCCATGGAGTCAAGTCGGCTGGAGGACGATGTATTTAATCGGGACGCAATTTGAGTGATCCATCGTCATTAGGTGGCCCTGAACGTTACAATTCACTATCAGTTTTTCGTCCCATTCGATAATCTAGACTCACAGCAGAACGGCCATAAGGTGCCCGAGGCAGCAATAGACCCATGGAGACAAGTCTGCTGGAGGACGATGTATTGAATCGGAACGCAATTTGAGTGATCCATCGTCATTAGGAGGCCCTGAAGGTTACAATTCACTATCAGTTTTTTGTCCCATTCGATAATCTAGACTCGCAGCAGAACGGCCATAAGGTGCCCGAGGCAGCAATAGACCCATGGAGTCAAGGCGGCTGGAGTACGATGTATTGAATCGGGACGCAATTTGAGTGATCCATCGTCATTAGGTGGCCCTGAACGTTACAGTTCACTATCAGTTTTTCGTCCGATTCGAAAATCTTTGACTCACAGCAGAACGGCCATAAGGTGCCCGAGGCAGCAATAGACGCATGGAGACAAGTCTGCTGGAGGACGATGTATTGAATCGGGACGCAATCTGAGTGTTCCATCGTCATTAGGAGGCCCTGAACGTTACAATTCACTATCAGTTTCTCGTCCGATTCGAAAATCATTGAGTCACAGCAGGCCTGCCATAAGGTGCCCGAGGCAGCAATAGAGCCATGAAGTCAAGTCTGCTGGAGGACGATGTATTGAATCGGGACGCAATTTGAGTGATCCATCGTCATTAGGTGGCCTTGAACGTTACAATACACTATCAGTTTTTCATCCCATTCTATCATCTAGATTCACAGCAGAACGGCCATAACGTGCCCGAGGCAGCAATAGACCCATGGAGACAAGTCGGCTGGTGACGATGTATTGAATCGGGACGCAATTTTAGTGATCCATCGTCATTAGGTGGCCCTGAACGTTTTAATTCACTATCAGTTTTTCGTCCCATTCGATAATCTAGATTCACAGCAGAACGGCCATAAGGTGCCCGGGGCAGCATTAGACCCATGGAGTCAACTCGACTGGAGGACGATGAATTGAATCGGGACGCAATTTGCGTGGTCCATCGTCATTAGGTGGCCCTGAATGTTACAATTCACTATCAGTTTTTCGTCCGATTCGAAAATCTTTGACTCACAGCAGAATGGCCATTAGGTGCCCGAGGCAGCAATCGACCCATGGAGACAAGTCTGCTGGAGGACGATGTATTGAATCGGGACGCAATTTGAGTGATCCATCGTCCTTAGGAGGCCCTGAACGTTATAATTCACTATCAGTTTTTCGTCCCATTCGATAATCTAGACTCACAGCAGAACGGCCATAAGGTGCCCGAGGCAGCAATAGACCCATGGAGTCAAGTCGGCTGGAGGACGATGTATTGAATCGGGACGCAATTTGAGTGATCCATCGTCATTAGGAGGCCCTGAACGTTACAATTTACTATCAGTTTTTCGTCCCATTCGATAATCTAGACTCACAGCAGAACGGCCATAAGGTGCCCGAGGCAGCAATAGACCCATGGAGTCAAGTCGGCTGGAGGACGATGTATTGAATCGGGACGCAATTTGAGTGATCCATCGTCATTAGGTGGCCCTGAACGTTACAATTCACTATCGGTTTTTCGTCCCATTCGATAATCTAGACTCACAGCAGAACGGCCATAAGGTGCCCGAGGCAGCAATAGACCCATGGAGACAAGTCGGCTGGAGGACGATGTATTGAATCGGGACGCAATTTGAGTGTTCCATCGTCATTAGGAGGCCCTGAATGTTACAATTCACTATCAGTTTTTCGTCCGATTCGAAAATCTTTGAGTCACAGCTGAACGGCCATAAGGTGCCCGAGGCTGCAATAGACCCATGGAGACAGTCTGCTGGAGGACAATGTATTGAATCGGGACGCAATTTGAGTGATCCATCGTCATTAGGTGGCCCTGAAAGTTACAATTCACTATCAGTTTTTCGTCCGATTCGAAAATCTTTGACTCACAGCAGAACGGCCATAAGGTGCCCGAGGCAGCAATAGACCCATGAAGTCAAGTCTGCTGGAGGACGATGTATTGAATCGGGACGCAATTTGAGTGATCCATCGTCATTAGGTGGCCCTGAATGTTACAAATCACTATCAGTTTTTCGTCCGATTCGAAAATCTTTGACTCACAGCAGAACGGCCATAAGGTGCCCGAGGCAGCAATCGACCCATGGAGACAAGTCTGCTGGAGGACGATGTATTGAATCGGGACGCAATTTGAGTGATCCATCGTCATTAGGTGGCCCTGAAAGTTACAATTCACTGTCAGTTTTTCGTCTAATTCGAAAATCTTTGACTCACAGCAGAACGGCCATAAGGTGCCCGAGGCAGCAATAGACCCATGAAGTCAGGTCTGCTGGAGGACGATGTATTGAATCAGGACGCAATTTGAGTGATCCATCGTCATTAGGTGGTCCTGAACGTTACAATTCACTATCAGTTTTTCGTCCCATTCGATAATCTAGACTCACAGGAGAACGTCCATAAGGTGCCCGAGGCAGTAATAGACCCATGGAGTCAAGTCGGCTGGAGGACGATGTATTGAATCGGGACGCAATTTGAGTGATCCATCGTCATTAGGAGGCCCTGAACGTTACAATTCACTATCAGTTTTTCGTCCCATTCGATAATCTAGACTCACAGCAGAACGGCCATAAGGTGCCCGAGGCAGCAATAGACCCATGGAGTCAAGTCGGCTGGAGGACGATGTATTGAATCGGGACGCAATTTGAGTGATCCATCGTCATTAGGTGGCCCTGAACGTTACAATTCACTATCAGTTTTTCGTCCCATTCGATAATCTAGACTCACAGCAGAACGGCCATAAGGTGCCCGAGGCAGCAATAGAGCCATGGAGTCAAGTCGGCTGGAGTATGATGTATTGAATCGGGACGCAATTTGTGTGATCCATCGTCATTAGGTGGCCCTGAACGTTACAATTCACTATCAGTTTTTCGTGCGATTCGAAAATCTTTGACTCACAGCAGAACGGCCATAAGGTGCCCGAGGCAGCAATAGACGCATGGAGACAAGTCTGCTGGAGGACGATGTATTGAATCGGGACGCAATTTGAGTGTTCCATCGTCATTAGGAGGCCCTGAACGTTACAATTCACTATCAGTTTTTCGTCCGATTCGAAAATCTTTGAGTCACAGCAGGCCTGCCATAAGGTGCCCGAGGCAGCAATAGACCCATGGAGACAAGTCTGCTGGAGGACGATGTATTGAATCGGGACGCAATTTGAGTGATCCATCGTCATTAGGTGGCCCTGAACGTTACAATTCACTATCAGTTTATCATCCCATTCTATCATCTAGACTCACAGCAGAACGGCCATAAGGTGCCCGAGGCAGCAATAGTCCCATGGAGTCAAGTAGGCTAGTGGACGATGTACTGAATCGGGACGCAATTTGTGTGGTCCATCGTCATTAGGTGGCCCTGAATGTTACAAATCACTATCAGTTTTTCGTCCGATTCGAAAATCTTTGACTCACAGCAGAACGGCCATAAGGTGCCCGAGGCAGCAATAGACGCTTGGAGACAAGTCTGCTGGAGGACGATGTATTGAATCGGGACGCAATTTGAGTGTTCCATCGTCATTAGGAGGCCCTGAACGTTACAATTCACTATCAGTTTTTCGTCCGATTCGAAAATCTATGAGTCACAGCTGAACGGCCATAAGGTGCCCGAGGCTGCAATAGACCCATGGAGACAGTCTGCTGGAGGCCAATGTATTGAATCGGGACGCAATTTGAGTGATCCATCGTCATTAGTTGGCCCTGAAAGTTACAATTCACTATCAGTTTTTCGTCCGATTCGAAAATCTTTGACTCACAGCAGAACGGCCATAAGGTGCCCGAGGCAGCAATAGACCCATGAAGTCAAGTCTGCTGGAGGACGATGTATTGAATCTGGACGCAATTTGAGTGATCCATCGTCATTAGGTGGCCCTGAATGTTACAAATCACTATCAGTTTTTCGTCCGATTCGAAAATCTTTGACTCACAGCAGAACGGCCATAAGGTGCCCGAGGCAGCAATAGACGCATGGAGACAAGTCTGCTGGAGGACGATGTATTGAATCGGGACGCAATTTGAGTGATCCATCGTCATTAGGTGGCCCTGAAAGTTACAATTCACTATCAGTTTTTCGTCCGATTCGAAAATCTTTGACTCACAGCAGAACGGCCATATGGTGCCCGAGGCAGAATAGACCCATGAAGTCAAGTCTGCTGGAGGACGATGTATTGAATCAGGACGCAATTTGAGTGATCCATCGTCATTAGGTGGCCCTGAACGTTACAATTCACTATCAGTTTTTCGTCCCATTCGATAATCTAGACTCACAGCAGAACGGCCATAAGGTGCCCGAGGCAGCAATAGACCCATGGAGACAAGTCGGCTGGGGACGATGTATTGAATCGGGACGCAATTTGAGTGACCCATCGTCATTTGGTGGCCCTGAACGTTACAATTCACTATCAGTTTTTCGTCCCATTCGATAATCTAGATTCACATCAGAACGGCCATAAGGTGCCCGAGGCAGCAATAGACCCATGGAGTCAACTCGGCTGGAGGGCGATGTATTGAATCGGGACGCAATTTGCGTGGTCCATCGTCATTAGGTGGCCCTGAACGTTACAATTCACTATCAGTTTTTCATCCCATTCTATCATCTAGACTCACAGCAGAACGGCCATAAGGTGCCCGAGGCAGCAATAGTCCCATGGAGTCAAGTCGGCTGGAGGACGATGTATTGAATCGGGACGCAATTTGAGTGATCCATCGTCATTAGGAGGCCCTGAACGTTACAATTCACTATCAGTTTTTCGTCCCATTCGATAATCTAGACTCACAGCAGAACGGCCATAAGGTGCCCGAGGCAGCAATAGACCCATGGAGTCAAGTCGGCTGGAGTACGATGTATTGAATCGGGACGCAATTTGAGTGATCCATCGTCATTAGGTGGCCCTGAACGTTACAATTCACTATTAGTTTTTCGTCCGATTCGAAAATCTTTGACTCACAGCAGAACGGCCATAAGGTGCCCGAGGCAGCAATAGACGCATGGAGACAAGTCTGCTGGAGGACGATGTATTGAATCGAGACGCAATTTGAGTGTTCCATCTTCATTAGGAGGCCCTGAAAGTTACAATTCACTATCAGTTTTTCGTCCGATTCGAAAATCTTTGAGTCACAGCAGGCCTGCCATAAGGTGCCCGAGGCAGCAATAGACCCATGGAGACAAGTCTGCTGGAGGACGATGTATTGAATCGGGACGCAATTTGAGTAATCCATCGTCATTAGGTGGCCCTGAACGTTACAATTCACTATCTGTTTTTCGTCCCATTCGATAATCTAGACTCACAGCAGAACGGCCATAAGGTGCCCGGGGCAGCAATAGACCCATGGAGTAAACTCGGCTGGAGGACGATGAATTGAATCGGGACGCAATTTGCGTGGTCCATCGTCATTAGGTGGCCCTGAATGTTACAATTCACTATCAGTTTTTCGTCCGATTCTAAAATCTTTGACTCACAGCAGAACGGCCATAAGGTGCCCGAGGCAGCAATAGACCCATGAAGTCAAGTCTGCTGGAGGACGATGTATTGAATCGGGACGCAATTTGAGTGATCCATCGTCATTAGGTGGCCCTGAATGTTACAAATCACTATCAGTTTTTCGTCCGATTCGAAAATCTTTGACTCACAGCAGAACGGCCATAAGGTGCCCGAGGCAGCAATCGACCCATGGAGACAAGTCTGCTGGAGGACGATGTATTGAATCGGGACGCAATTTGAGTGATCCATCGTCATTAGGTGGCCCTGAAAGGTACAATTCACTGTCAGTTTTTCGTCTAATTCGAAAATCTTTGACTCAAAGCAGAACGGCCATAAGGTGCCCGAGGCAGCAATAGACCCATGAAGTCAGGTCTGCTGGAGGACGATGTATTGAATCAGGACGCAATTTGAGTGATCCATCGTCATTAGGTGGTCCTGAACGTTACAATTCACTATCAGTTTTTCGTCCCATTCGATAATCTAGACTCACAGGAGAACGGCCATAAGGTGCCCGAGGCAGTAATAGACCCATGGAGTCAAGTCAGCTGGAGGACGATGTATTGAATCGGGACGCAATTTGAGTGATCCATCGTCATTAGGAGGCCCTGAACGTTACAATTCACTATCAGTTTTTCGTCCCATTCGATAATCCAGACTCACAGCAGAACGGCCATAAGGTGCCCGAGGCAGCAATAGACCCATGGAGTCAAGTCGGCTGGAGGACGATGTATTGAATCGGGACGCAATTTGAGTGATCCATCGTCATTAGGTGGCCCTGAACGTTACAATTCACTATCAGTTTTTCGTCCCATTCGACAATCTAGACTCACAGCAGAACGGCCATAAGGTGCCCGAGGCAGCAATAGAGCCATGGAGTCAAGTCGGCTGGAGTACGATGTATTGAATCGGGACGCAATTTGAGTGATCCATCGTCATTAGGTGGCCCTGAACGTTACAATTCACTATCAGTTTTTCGTCCGATTCGAAAATCTTTGACTCACAGCAGAACGGCCATAAGGTGCCCGAGGCAGCAATAGACGCATGGAGACAAGTCTGCTGGAGGACGATGTATTGAATCGGGACGCAATTTGAGTGTTCCATCGTCATTAGGAGGCCCTGAACGTTACAATTCACTATCAGTTTTTCGTCCGATTCGAAAATCTTTGAGTCACAGCAGGCCTGCCATAAGGTGCCCGAGGCAGCAATAGACCCATGGAGACAAGACTGCTGGAGGACGATGTATTGAATCGGGACGCAATTTGAGTGATCCATCGTCATTAGGTGGCCCTGAACGTTACAATTCACTATCAGTTTATCATCCCATTCTATCATCTAGACTCACAGCAGAACGGCCATGAGGTGCCCGAGGCAGCAATAGTCCCATGGAGTCAAGTAGGCTAGTGGACGATGTACTGAATCGGGACGCAATTTGTGTGGTCCATCGTCATTAGGTGGCACTGAATGTTACAAATCACTATCAGTTTTTCGTCCGATTCGAAAATCTTTGACTCACAGCAGAACGGCCATAAGGTGCCCGAGGCAGCAATAGACCCATGAAGTCAAGTATGCTGGAGGACGATGTATTGAATCAGGACGCAATTTGAGTGATCCATCGTCATTAGGTGGCCCTGAACGTTACAATTCACTATCAGTTTTTCGTCCCATTCGATAATCTAGACTCACAGCAGAACGGCCATAAGGTGCCCGAGGCAGCAATAGACCCATGGAGACAAGTCGGCTGGGGACGATGTATTGAATCGGGACGCAATTTTAGTGATCCATCGTAATTAGGTGGCCCTGAACGTTTTAATTCACTATCAGTTTTTCGTCCCATTCGATAATCTAGATTCACAGCAGAACGGCCATAAGGTGCCCGGGGCAGCAATAGACCCATGGAGTCAACCCGGCTGGAGGACGATAAATTGAATCGGGACGCAATTTGCGTGGTCCATCGTCATTAGGTGGCCCTGAATGTTGCAATTCACTATCAGTTTTTCGTCCGATTCGAAAATCTTTGACTCACAGCAGAACGGCCATTAGGTGCCCGAGGCAGCAATCGACCCATGGAGACAAGTGTGCTGGAGGACGATGTATTGAATCGGGACGCAATTTGAGTGATCCATCGTCATTAGGAGGCCCTGAACGTTACAATTCACTATCAGTTTTTCGTCCCATTCGATAATCTAGACTCACCGCAGAACGGCCATAAGGTGCCCGAGGCAGCAATAGACCCATGGAGTCAAGTCGGCTGGAGGACGATGTATTGAATCGCTACGCAATTTGAGTGATCCATCGTCATTAGGTGGCCCTGAACGTTACAATTCACTATCAGTTTTTCGTCCCATTCGATAATCTAGACTCACAGCAGAACGGCCGAAAGGTGCCCGAGGCAGCAACAGATCCATGGAGACAAGTCGGCTGGAGGACGATGTATTGAATCGCTAAGCAATTTGAGTGATCCATCGTCATTAGGTGGCCCTGAATGTTACAAATCACTATCAGTTTTTCGTCCGATTCGAAAATATTTGACTCACAGCAGAACGGCCATAAGGTGCCCGAGGCAGCAATCGACCCATGGAGACAAGTCTGCTGGAGGACGATGTATTGAATCGGGACGCAATTTGAGTGAACCATCGTCATTAGGTGGCCCTGAATGTTACAAATCACTATCAGTTTTTCGTCCCATTCGATAATCTAGACTCACAGCAGAACGGCCATAAGGTGCCCGAGGCAGCAATAGACCCATGGAGACAAGTCGGCTGGGGACGATGTATTGAATCGGGACGCAATTTGAGTGACCCATCGTCATTAGGTGGCCCTGAACGTTACAATTCACTATCAGTTTTTCGTCCCATTCGATAATCTAGATTCACATCAGAACGGCCATAAGGTGCCCGAGGCAGCAATAGACCCATGGAGTCAACTCGGCTGGAGGGCGATGTATTGAATCGGGACGCAATTTGAGTGATCCATCGTCATTAGGTAGCCCTGAACGTTACAATACACTATCAGATTTTCATTCCATTCTATCATCTAGACTCACAGCAGAACGGCCATAAGGTGCCCGAGGCAGCAATAGTCCCATGGAGTCAAGTCGGCTAGTGGACGATGTACTGAATCGGGACGCAATTTGTGTGTTCCATCGTCATTAGGTGGCCCTGAATGTTACAAATCACTATCAGTTTTTCGTCCGATTCGAAAATCTTTGACTCACAGCAGAACGGCCATAAGGTGCCCGAGGGAGCAATAGACCCATGAAGTCAAGTCTGCTGGAGGACGATGTATTGAATCAGGACGCAATTTGAGTGATCCATCGTCATTAGGTGGCCCTGAACGTTACAATTCACTATCTGTTTTTCGTCCCATTCGATAATCTAGACTCACAGCAGAACGGCCATAAGGTGCCCGAGGCAGCAATAGACCCATGGAGACAAGTCGGCTGGGGACGATGTATTGAATCAGGACGCAATTTGAGTGATCCATCGTCATTAGGTGGCCCTGAACGTATTAATTCACTATCAGTTTTTCGTCCCATTCGATAATCTAGATTCACAGCAGAACGGCCATAAGGTGCCCGGGGCAGCAATAGACCCATGGAGTAAACTCGGCTGGAGGACGATGAATTGAATCGGGACGCAATTTGCGTGGTCCATCGTCATTAGGTGGCCCTGAATGTTACAAATCACTATCAGTTTTTCGTCCGATTCGAAAATCTTTGACTCACAGCAGAAGGGCCATAAGGTGCCCGAGGCAGCAATAGACGCATGGAGACAAGTCTGCTGGAGGACGATGTATTGAATCGGGACGCAATTTGAGTGTTCCATCGTCATTAGGAGGCCCTGAACGTTACAATTCACTATCAGTTTTTCGTCCGATTCGAAAATCTTTGAGTCACAGCAGGCCTGCCATAAGGTGCCCGAGGCAGCAATAGACCCATGGAGACAAGTCTGCTGGAGGACGATGTATTGAATCGGGACGCAATTTGAGTGATCCATCGTCATTAGGTGGCCCTGAACGTTACAATTCACTATCAGTTTATCTTCCCATTCTATCATCTAGACTCACAGCAGAACGGCCATGAGGTGCCCGAGGCAGCAATAGTCCCATGGAGTCAAGTAGGCTAGTGGACGATGTACTGAATCGGGACGCAATTTGTGTGGTCCATCGTCATTAGGTGGCCCTGAATGTTACAAATCACTATCAGTTTTTCGTCCGATTCGAAAATCTTTGACTCACAGCAGAACGGCCATCAGGTGCCCGAGGCAGCAATAGACCCATGAAGTCAAGTATGCTGGAGGACGATGTATTGAATCAGGACGCAATTTGAGTGATCCATCGTCATTAGGTGGCCCTGAACGTTACAATTCACTATCAGTTTTTCGTCCCATTCGATAATCTAGACTCACAGCAGAACGGCCATAAGGTGCCCGAGGCAGCAATAGACCCATGGAGACAAGTCGGCTGGGGACGATGTATTGAATCGGGACGCAATTTTAGTGATCCATCGTAATTAGGTGGCCCTGAACGTTTTAATTCACTATCAGTTTTTCGTCCCATTCGATAATCTAGATTCACAGCAGAACGGCCATAAGGTGCCCGGGGCAGCAATAGACCCATGGAGTCAACCCGGCTGGAGGACGATAAATTGAATCGGGACGCAATTTGCGTGGTCCATCGTCATTAGGTGGCCCTGAATGTTGCAATTCACTATCAGTTTTTCGTCCGATTCGAAAATCTTTGACTCACAGCAGAACGGCCATTAGGTGCCCGAGGCAGCAATCGACCCATGGAGACAAGTGTGCTGGAGGACGATGTATTGAATCGGGACGCAATTTGAGTGATCCATCGTCATTAGGAGGCCCTGAACGTTACAATTCACTATCAGTTTTTCGTCCCATTCGATAATCTAGACTCACCGCAGAACGGCCATAAGGTGCCCGAGGCAGCAATAGACCCATGGAGTCAAGTCGGCTGGAGGACGATGTATTGAATCGCTACGCAATTTGAGTGATCCATCGTCATTAGGTGGCCCTGAACGTTACAATTCACTATCAGTTTTTCGTCCCATTCGATAATCTAGACTCACAGCAGAACGGCCGAAAGGTGCCCGAGGCAGCAACAGATCCATGGAGACAAGTCGGCTGGAGGACGATGTATTGAATCGGGACGCAATTTGAGTGTTCCATCGTCATTAGGAGGCCCTGAAAGTTTCAATTCACTATCAGTTTTTCGTCCGATTCGAAAATCTTTGACTCACAGCAGAACGGCCATAAGGTGCCCGAGGCAGCAATAGACCCATGAAGTCAAGTCTGCTGGAGGACGATGTATTGAATCTGGACGCAATTTGAGTGATCCATCGTCATTAGGTGGCCCTGAATGTTACAAATCACTATCAGTTTTTCGTCCGATTCGAAAATCTTTGACTCACAGCAGAACGGCCATAAGGTGCCCGAGGCAGCAATCGACCCATGGAGACAAGTCTGCTGGAGGACGATGTATTGAATCGGGACGCAATTTGAGTGAACCATCGTCATTAGGTGGCCCTGAATGTTACAAATCACTATCAGTTTTTCGTCCCATTCGATAATCTAGACTCACAGCAGAACGGCCATAAGGTGCCCGAGGCAGCAATAGACCCATGGAGACAAGTCGGCTGGGGACGATGTATTGAATCGGGACGCAATTTGAGTGACCCATCGTCATTAGGTGGCCCTGAACGTTACAATTCACTATCAGTTTTTCGTCCCATTCGATAATCTAGATTCACATCAGAACGGCCATAAGGTGCCCGAGGCAGCAATAGACCCATGGAGTCAACTCGGCTGGAGGGCGATGTATTGAATCGGGACGCAATTTGAGTGATCCATCGTCATTAGGTAGCCCTGAACGTTACAATACACTATCAGATTTTCATTCCATTCTATCATCTAGACTCACAGCAGAACGGCCATAAGGTGCCCGAGGCAGCAATAGTCCCATGGAGTCAAGTCGGCTAGTGGACGATGTACTGAATCGGGACGCAATTTGTGTGTTCCATCGTCATTAGGTGGCCCTGAATGTTACAAATCACTATCAGTTTTTCGTCCGATTCGAAAATCTTTGACTCACAGCAGAACGGCCATAAGGTGCCCGAGGGAGCAATAGACCCATGAAGTCAAGTCTGCTGGAGGACGATGTATTGAATCAGGACGCAATTTGAGTGATCCATCGTCATTAGGTGGCCCTGAACGTTACAATTCACTATCTGTTTTTCGTCCCATTCGATAATCTAGACTCACAGCAGAACGGCCATAAGGTGCCCGAGGCAGCAATAGACCCATGGAGACAAGTCGGCTGGGGACGATGTATTGAATCAGGACGCAATTTGAGTGATCCATCGTCATTAGGTGGCCCTGAACGTATTAATTCACTATCAGTTTTTCGTCCCATTCGATAATCTAGATTCACAGCAGAACGGCCATAAGGTGCCCGGGGCAGCAATAGACCCATGGAGTAAACTCGGCTGGAGGACGATGAATTGAATCGGGACGCAATTTGCGTGGTCCATCGTCATTAGGTGGCCCTGAATGTTACAAATCACTATCAGTTTTTCGTCCGATTCGAAAATCTTTGACTCACAGCAGAACGGCCATAAGGTGCCCGAGGCAGCAATAGACGCATGGAGACAAGTCTGCTGGAGGACGATGTATTGAATCGGGACGCAATTTGAGTGTTCCATCGTCATTAGGAGGCCCTGAACGTTACAATTCACTATCAGTTTTTCGTCCGATTCGAAAATCTTTGAGTCACAGCAGGCCTGCCATAAGGTGCCCGAGGCAGCAATAGACCCATGGAGACAAGTCTGCTGGAGGACGATGTATTGAATGGGGACGCAATTTGAGTGATCCATCGTCATTAGGTGGCCCTGAACGTTACAATTCACTATCAGTTTATCTTCCCATTCTATCATCTAGACTCACAGCAGAACGGCCATGAGGTGCCCGAGGCAGCAATAGTCCCATGGAGTCAAGTAGGCTAGTGGACGATGTACTGAATCGGGACGCAATTTGTGTGGTCCATCGTCATTAGGTGGCCCTGAATGTTACAAATCACTATCAGTTTTTCGTCCGATTCGAAAATCTTTGACTCACAGCAGAACGGCCATCAGGTGCCCGAGGCAGCAATAGACCCATGAAGTCAAGTATGCTGGAGGACGATGTATTGAATCAGGACGCAATTTGAGTGATCCATCGTCATTAGGTGGCCCTGAACGTTACAATTCACTATCAGTTTTTCGTCCCATTCGATAATCTAGACTCACAGCAGAACGGCCATAAGGTGCCCGAGGCAGCAATAGACCCATGGAGACAAGTCGGCTGGGGACGATGTATTGAATCGGGACGCAATTTTAGTGATCCATCGTAATTAGGTGGCCCTGAACGTTTTAATTCACTATCAGTTTTTCGTCCCATTCGATAATCTAGATTCACAGCAGAACGGCCATAAGGTGCCCGGGGCAGCAATAGACCCATGGAGTCAACCCGGCTGGAGGACGATAAATTGAATCGGGACGCAATTTGCGTGGTCCATCGTCATTAGGTGGCCCTGAATGTTGCAATTCACTATCAGTTTTTCGTCCGATTCGAAAATCTTTGACTCACAGCAGAACGGCCATTAGGTGCCCGAGGCAGCAATCGACCCATGGAGACAAGTGTGCTGGAGGACGATGTATTGAATCGGGACGCAATTTGAGTGATCCATCGTCATTAGGAGGCCCTGAACGTTACAATTCACTATCAGTTTTTCGTCCCATTCGATAATCTAGACTCACCGCAGAACGGCCATAAGGTGCCCGAGGCAGCAATAGACCCATGGAGTCAAGTCGGCTGGAGGACGATGTATTGAATCGCTACGCAATTTGAGTGATCCATCGTCATTAGGTGGCCCTGAACGTTACAATTCACTATCAGTTTTTCGTCCCATTCGATAATCTAGACTCACAGCAGAACGGCCGAAAGGTGCCCGAGGCAGCAACAGATCCATGGAGACAAGTCGGCTGGAGGACGATGTATTGAATCGGGACGCAATTTGAGTGTTCCATCGTCATTAGGAGGCCCTGAAAGTTTCAATTCACTATCAGTTTTTCGTCCGATTCGAAAATCTTTGACTCACAGCAGAACGGCCATAAGGTGCCCGAGGCAGCAATAGACCCATGAAGTCAAGTCTGCTGGAGGACGATGTATTGAATCTGGACGCAATTTGAGTGATCCATCGTCATTAGGTGGCCCTGAATGTTACAAATCACTATCAGTTTTTCGTCCGATTCGAAAATCTTTGACTCACAGCAGAACGGCCATAAGGTGCCCGAGGCAGCAATCGACCCATGGAGACAAGTCTGCTGGAGGACGATGTATTGAATCGGGACGCAATTTGAGTGAACCATCGTCATTAGGTGGCCCTGAATG
Source organism: Schistocerca cancellata (assembly GCF_023864275.1). Taxonomy (NCBI): domain Eukaryota; kingdom Metazoa; phylum Arthropoda; class Insecta; order Orthoptera; family Acrididae; genus Schistocerca; species Schistocerca cancellata. The sequence goes on from NC_064630.1 coordinate 843,694,544, forward strand.
TTACAAATCACTATCAGTTTTTCGTCCCATTCGATAATCTAGACTCACAGCAGAACGGCCATAAGGTGCCCGAGGCAGCAATAGACCCATGGAGACAAGTCGGCTGGGGACGATGTATTGAATCGGGACGCAATTTGAGTGACCCATCGTCATTAGGTGGCCCTGAACGTTACAATTCACTATCAGTTTTTCGTCCCATTCGATAATCTAGATTCACATCAGAACGGCCATAAGGTGCCCGAGGCAGCAATAGACCCATGGAGTCAACTCGGCTGGAGGGCGATGTATTGAATCGGGACGCAATTTGAGTGATCCATCGTCATTAGGTAGCCCTGAACGTTACAATACACTATCAGATTTTCATTCCATTCTATCATCTAGACTCACAGCAGAACGGCCATAAGGTGCCCGAGGCAGCAATAGTCCCATGGAGTCAAGTCGGCTAGTGGACGATGTACTGAATCGGGACGCAATTTGTGTGTTCCATCGTCATTAGGTGGCCCTGAATGTTACAAATCACTATCAGTTTTTCGTCCGATTCGAAAATCTTTGACTCACAGCAGAACGGCCATAAGGTGCCCGAGGGAGCAATAGACCCATGAAGTCAAGTCTGCTGGAGGACGATGTATTGAATTTGGACGCAATTTGAGTGATCCATCGTCATTAGGTGGCCCTGAACGTTACAATTCACTATCTGTTTTTCGTCCCATTCGATAATCTAGACTCACAGCAGAACGGCCATAAGGTGCCCGAGGCAGCAATAGACCCATGGAGACAAGTCGGCTGGGGACGATGTATTGAATCAGGACGCAATTTGAGTGATCCATCGTCATTAGGTGGCCCTGAACGTATTAATTCACTATCAGTTTTTCGTCCCATTCGATAATCTAGATTCACAGCAGAACGGCCATAAGGTGCCCGGGGCAGCAATAGACCCATGGAGTAAACTCGGCTGGAGGACGATGAATTGAATCGGGACGCAATTTGCGTGGTCCATCGTCATTAGGTGGCCCTGAATGTTACAAATCACTATCAGTTTTTCGTCCGATTCGAAAATCTTTGACTCACAGCAGAACGGCCATAAGGTGCCCGAGGCAGCAATAGACGCATGGAGACAAGTCTGCTGGAGGACGATGTATTGAATCGGGACGCAATTTGAGTGTTCCATCGTCATTAGGAGGCCCTGAACGTTACAATTCACTATCAGTTTTTCGTCCGATTCGAAAATCTTTGAGTCACAGCAGGCCTGCCATAAGGTGCCCGAGGCAGCAATAGACCCATGGAGACAAGTCTGCTGGAGGACGATGTATTGAATCGGGACGCAATTTGAGTGATCCATCGTCATTAGGTGGCCCTGAACGTTACAATTCACTATCAGTTTATCTTCCCATTCTATCATCTAGACTCACAGCAGAACGGCCATGAGGTGCCCGAGGCAGCAATAGTCCCATGGAGTCAAGTAGGCTAGTGGACGATGTACTGAATCGGGACGCAATTTGTGTGGTCCATCGTCATTAGGTGGCCCTGAATGTTACAAATCACTATCAGTTTTTCGTCCGATTCGAAAATCTTTGACTCACAGCAGAACGGCCATAAGGTGCCCGAGGCAGCAATAGACCCATGAAGTCAAGTATGCTGGAAGACGATCTATTGAATCAGGACGCAATTTGAGTGATCCATCGTCATTAGGTGGCCCTGAACGTTACAATTCACTATCAGTTTTTCGTCCCATTCGATAATCTAGACTCACAGCAGAACGGCCATAAGGTGCCCGAGGCAGCAATAGACCCATGGAGACAAGTCGGCTGGGGACGATGTATTGAATCGGGACGCAATTTTAGTGATCCATCGTAATTAGGTGGCCCTGAACGTCTTAATTCACTATCAGTTTTTCGTCCCATTCGATAAGCTAGATTCACAGCAGAACGGCCATAAGGTGCCCGGGGCAGCAATAGACCCATGGAGTCAACCCGGCTGGAGGACGATAAATTGAATCGGGACGCAATTTGCGTGGTCCATCGTCATTAGGTGGCCCTGAATGTTACAATTCACTATCAGTTTTTCGTCCGATTCGAAAATCTTTGACTCACAGCAGAACGGCCATTAGGTGCCCGAGGCAGCAATCGACCCATGGAGACAAGTCTGCTGGAGGACGATGTATTGAATCGGGACGCAATTTGAGTGATCCATCGTCATTAGGAGGCCCTGAACGTTACAATTCACTAACAGTTTTTCGTCCCATTCGATAATCTAGACTCACCGCAGAACGGCCATAAGGTGCCCGAGGCAGCAATAGACGCATGGAGACAAGTCTGCTGGAGGACGATGTATTGAATCGGGACGCAATTTGAGTGATCCATCGTCATTAGGAGGCCGTGAACGTTACAATTCACTATCAGTTTTTCGTCCCATTCGATAATCTAGACTCACAGCAGAACGGCCATAAGGTGCCCGAGGCAGCAATAGACGCATGGAGACAAGTCTGCTGGAGGACGATGTATTGAATCGGGACGCAATTTGAGTGTTCCATCGTCATTAGGAGGACCTGAACGTTACAATTCACTATCAGTTTTTCGTCCGATTCGAAAATCTTTGAGTCACAGCAGGCCTGCCATAAGGTGCCCGAGGCAGCAATAGCCCCATGGAGACAAGTCTGCTGTAGGACGATGTATTGAATCGGGACGCAATTTGAGTGATCCATCGTCATTAGGTGGCCCTGAACGTTACAATTCACTATCAGTTTTTCGTCCCATTCGATAATCTAGACTCACAGCAGAACGGCCATAAGGTGCCCGAGGCAGCAATAGACCCATGGTGACAAGTCTGCTGGAGGACGATGTATTGAATCGGGACGCAATTTGAATGATCCATCGTCATTAGGAGGCCCTGAAGGTTACAATTCACTATCAATTTTTTGTCCCATTCGATAATCTAGACTCACAGCAGAACGGCCATAAGGTGCCCGAGGCAGCAATAGACCCATGGAGTCAAGTTGGCTGGAGTACGATGGATTGAATCGGGACGCAATTTGAGTGTTCCATCGTCATTAGGTGGCCCTGAACGTTACAATTCACTATCAGTTTTTCGTCCGATTCGAAATTCTTTGACTCACAGCAGAACGGCCATAAGGTGCCCGAGGCAGCAATAGACGCATGGAGACAAGTCTGCTGGAAGACGATGTATTGAATCGGGACGCAATTTGAGTGTTCCATCGTCATTAGGAGGCCCTGAACGTTACAATTCACTATCAGTTTTTCGTCCGATTCGAAAATCTTTGAGTCACAGCAGGCCTGCCATAAGGTGCCCGAGGCAGCAATAGACCCATGGAGACAAGTCTGCTGGAGGAAGATGTATTGAATCGGGACGCAATTTGAGTGATCCATCGTCATTAGGTGGCCCTGAACGTTACAATTCACTATCAGTTTTTCATCCCATTCTATCATCTAGACTCACAGCAGAACGGCCATAAGGTGCCCGAGGCAGCAATAGTCCCATGGAGTCAAGTCGGCTAGTGGACGATGTACTGAATCGGGACGCAATTTGTGTGGTCCATCGTCATTAGGTGGCCCTGAATGTTAGAAATCACTATCAGTTTTTCGTCCGATTCGAAAATCTTTGACTCACAGCAGAACGGCCATAAGGTGCCCGAGGCAGCAATAGACCCATGAAGTCAAGTCTGCTGGAGGACGATGTATCGAATCAGGACGCAATTTGAGTGATCCATCGTCATTAGGTGGCCCTGAACGTTACAATTCACTATCAGTTTTTCGTCCCATTCGATAATCTAGACTCACAGCAGAACGGCCATAAGGTGCCCGAGGCAGCAATAGTCCCATGGAGTCAAGTCGGCTAGTGGACGATGTACTGAATCGGGACGCAATTTGTGTGGTTCATCGTCATTAGGTGGCCCTGAACGTTACAAATCACTATCAGTTTTTCGTCCGATTCGAAAATCTTTGACTCACAGCAGAACGGCCATAAGGTGCCCGAGGCAGCAATAGACCCATGGAGACAAGTCGGCTGGGGACGATGTATTGAATCGGGCCGTAATTTTAGTGATCCATCGTAATTAGGTGGCCCTGAACGTTTTAATTCACTATCAGTTTTTCGTCCCATTCGATAATCTAGATTCACAGCAGAACGGCCATAAGGTGCCCGGGGCAGCAATAGACCCATGGAGTCAACTCGGCTGGAGGACGATAAATTGAATCGGGACGCAATTTGCGTGGTCCATCGTCTTTAGGTGGCCCTGAATGTTACAATTCACTATCAGTTTTTCGTCCGATTCGAAAATCTTTGACTCACAGCAGAACGGCCATTAGGTGCCCGAGGCAGCAATCGACCCATGGAGACAAGTCTGCTGGAGGACGATGTATTGAATCGGGACGCAATTTGAGTGATCCATCGTCATTAGGAGGCCCTGAACGTTACAATTCACTACCAGTTTTTCGTCCCATTCGATAATCTAGACTCACGGCAGAACGGCCATAAGGTGCCCGAGGCAGCAATAGACCCATGGAGTCAAGTCGGCTGGAGGACGATGTATTGAATCGGGACGCAATTTGCGTGATCCATCGTCATTAGGAGGCCCTGAACGTTACAATTCACTATCAGTTTTTCGTCCCATTCGATAATCTAGACTCACAGCAGAACGGCCATAAGGTGCCCGAGGCAGCAATAGACCCATGGAGACAAGTCGGCTGGGGACGATGTATTGAATCGGGACGCAATTTTAGTGATCCATCGTAATTAGGTGGCCCTGAACGTCTTAATTCACTATCAGTTTTTCGTCCCATTCGATAAGCTAGATTCACAGCAGAACGGCCATAAGGTGCCCGGGGCAGCAATAGACCCATGGAGTCAACCCGGCTGGAGGACGATAAATTGAATCGGGACGCAATTTGCGTGGTCCATCGTCATTAGGTGGCCCTGAATGTTACAATTCACTATCAGTTTTTCGTCCGATTCGAAAATCTTTGACTCACAGCAGAACGGCCATTAGGTGCCCGAGGCAGCAATCGACCCATGGAGACAAGTCTGCTGGAGGACGATGTATTGAATCGGGACGCAATTTGAGTGATCCATCGTCATTAGGAGGCCCTGAACGTTACAATTCACTAACAGTTTTTCGTCCCATTCGATAATCTAGACTCACCGCAGAACGGCCATAAGGTGCCCGAGGCAGCAATAGACGCATGGAGACAAGTCTGCTGGAGGACGATGTATTGAATCGGGACGCAATTTGAGTGATCCATCGTCATTAGGAGGCCGTGAACGTTACAATTCACTATCAGTTTTTCGTCCCATTCGATAATCTAGACTCACAGCAGAACGGCCATAAGGTGCCCGAGGCAGCAATAGACGCATGGAGACAAGTCTGCTGGAGGACGATGTATTGAATCGGGACGCAATTTGAGTGTTCCATCGTCATTAGGAGGACCTGAACGTTACAATTCACTATCAGTTTTTCGTCCGATTCGAAAATCTTTGAGTCACAGCAGGCCTGCCATAAGGTGCCCGAGGCAGCAATAGCCCCATGGAGACAAGTCTGCTGTAGGACGATGTATTGAATCGGGACGCAATTTGAGTGATCCATCGTCATTAGGTGGCCCTGAACGTTACAATTCACTATCAGTTTTTCGTCCCATTCGATAATCTAGACTCACAGCAGAACGGCCATAAGGTGCCCGAGGCAGCAATAGACCCATGGTGACAAGTCTGCTGGAGGACGATGTATTGAATCGGGACGCAATTTGAATGATCCATCGTCATTAGGAGGCCCTGAAGGTTACAATTCACTATCAATTTTTTGTCCCATTCGATAATCTAGACTCACAGCAGAACGGCCATAAGGTGCCCGAGGCAGCAATAGACCCATGTAGTCAAGTTGGCTGGAGTACGATGTATTGAATCGGGACGCAATTTGAGTGTTCCATCGTCATTAGGTGGCCCTGAACGTTACAATTCACTATCAGTTTTTCGTCCGATTCGAAATTCTTTGACTCACAGCAGAACGGCCATAAGGTGCCCGAGGCAGCAATAGACGCATGGAGACAAGTCTGCTGGAAGACGATGTATTGAATCGGGACGCAATTTGAGTGTTCCATCGTCATTAGGAGGCCCTGAACGTTACAATTCACTATCAGTTTTTCGTCCGATTCGAAAATCTTTGAGTCACAGCAGGCCTGCCATAAGGTGCCCGAGGCAGCAATAGACCCATGGAGACAAGTCTGCTGGAGGAAGATGTATTGAATCGGGACGCAATTTGAGTGATCCATCGTCATTAGGTGGCCCTGAACGTTACAATTCACTATCAGTTTTTCATCCCATTCTATCATCTAGACTCACAGCAGAACGGCCATAAGGTGCCCGAGGCAGCAATAGTCCCATGGAGTCAAGTCGGCTAGTGGACGATGTACTGAATCGGGACGCAATTTGTGTGGTCCATCGTCATTAGGTGGCCCTGAATGTTACAAATCACTATCAGTTTTTCGTCCGATTCGAAAATCTTTGACTCACAGCAGAACGGCCATAAGGTGCCCGAGGCAGCAATAGACCCATGAAGTCAAGTCTGCTGGAGGACGATGTATCGAATCAGGACGCAATTTGAGTGATCCATCGTCATTAGGTGGCCCTGAACGTTACAATTCACTATCAGTTTTTCGTCCCATTCGATAATCTAGACTCACAGCAGAACGGCCATAAGGTGCCCGAGGCAGCAATAGTCCCATGGAGTCAAGTCGGCTAGTGGACGATGTACTGAATCGGGACGCAATTTGTGTGGTTCATCGTCATTAGGTGGCCCTGAACGTTACAAATCACTATCAGTTTTTCGTCCGATTCGAAAATCTTTGACTCACAGCAGAACGGCCATAAGGTGCCCGAGGCAGCAATAGACCCATGAAGTCAAGTCTGCTGGAGGACGATGTATTGAATCAGGACGCAATTTGAGTGATCCATCGTCATTAGGTGGCCCTGAACGTTACAATTCACTATCAGTTTTTCGTCCCATTCGATAATCTAGACTCACAGCAGAACGGCCATAAGGTGCCCGAGGCAGCAATAGACCCATGGAGACAAGTCGGCTGGGGACGATGTATTGAATCGGGCCGTAATTTTAGTGATCCATCGTAATTAGGTGGCCCTGAACGTTTTAATTCACTATCAGTTTTTCGTCCCATTCGATAATCTAGATTCACAGCAGAACGGCCATAAGGTGCCCGGGGCAGCAATAGACCCATGGAGTCAACTCGGCTGGAGGACGATAAATTGAATCGGGACGCAATTTGCGTGGTCCATCGTCTTTAGGTGGCCCTGAATGTTACAATTCACTATCAGTTTTTCGTCCGATTCGAAAATCTTTGACTCACAGCAGAACGGCCATTAGGTGCCCGAGGCAGCAATCGACCCATGGAGACAAGTCTGCTGGAAGACGATGTATTGAATCGGGACGCAATTTGAGTGATCCATCGTCATTAGGAGGCCCTGAACGTTACAATTCACTATCAGTTTTTCGTCCCATTCGATAATCTAGACTCACGGCAGAACGGCCATAAGGTGCCCGAGGCAGCAATAGACCCATGGAGTCAAGTCGGCTGGAGGACGATGTATTGAATCGGGACGCAATTTGCGTGATCCATCGTCATTAGGAGGCCCTGAACGTTACAATTCACTATCAGTTTTTCGTCCCATTCGATAATCTAGACTCACAGCAGAACGGCCATAAGGTGCCCGAGGCAGCAATAGACCCATGGAGTCAAGTCGGCTGGAGGACGATGTATTGAATCGGGACCCAATTTGAGTGATCCATCGTCATTAGGTGGCCCTGAACGTTACAATTCACTATCAGTTTTTCGTCCCATTCGATAATCTAGACTCACAGCAGAACGGCCGAAAGGTGCCCGAGGCAGCAACAGACCCATGGAGACAAGTCGGCTGGAGGACGATGTATTGATTCGGGACGCAATTTGAGTGTTCCATCGTCATTAGGAGGCCCTGAACGTTACAATTCACTATCAGTTTTTCGTCCGATTCGAAAATCTTTGAGTCACAGCTGAACGGCCATAAGGTGCCCGAGGCTGCAATAGACCCATGGAGACAGTCTGCTGGAGGACAATGTATTGAATCGGGACGCAATTTGAGTGATCCATCGTCATTAGGTGGCCCTGAAAGTTACAATTCACTATCAGTTTTTCGTCCGATTCGAAAATCTTTGACTCACAGCAGAACGGCCATAAGGTGCCCGAGGCAGCAATAGACCCATGAAGTCAAGTCTGCTGGAGGACGATGTATTGAATCGGGACGAAATTTGAGTGATCCATCGTCATTAGGTGGCCCTGAATGTTACAAATCACTATCAGTTTTTCGTCCGATTCGAAAATCTTTGACTCACAGCAGAACGGCCATAAGGTGCCCGAGGCAGCAATCGACCCATGGAGACAAGTCTGCTGGAGGACGATGTATTGAATCAGGACGCAATTTGAGTGATCCATCGTCATTAGGTGGCCCTGAACGTTACAATTCACTATCAGTTTTTCGTCCCATTCGATAATCTAGACTCACAGCAGAACGGCCATAAGGTGCCCGAGGCAGCTATAGACCCATGGAGACAAGTCGGCTGGGGACGATGTATTGAATTGGGATGCAATTTGAGTGATCCATCGTCATTAGGTGGCCCTGAACGTTACAATTCACTAACAGTTTTTCGTCCCATTCGATAATCTAGTCTCACAGCAGAACGGCCATAAGGTGCCCGAGGCAGCAATAGACCCATGGTGACAAGTCTGCTGGAGGACGATGTATTGAATCGGGACGCAATTTGAATGATCCATCGTCATTAGGAGGCCCTGAAGGTTACAATTCACTATCAGTTTTTTGTCCCATTCGATAATCTAGACTCACAGCAGAACGGCCATAAGGTGCCCGAGGCAGCAATAGACCCATGGAGTCAAGTTGGCTGGAGTACGATGTATTGAATCGGGACGCAATTTGAGTGTTCCATCGTCATTAGGTGGCCCTGAACGTTACAATTCACTATCAGTTTTTCGTCCGATTCGAAATTCTTTGACTCACAGCAGAACGGCCATAAGGTGCCCGAGGCAGCAATAGACCCATGAAGTCAAGTCTGCTGGAGGACGATGTATTGAATCAGGACGCAATTTGAGTGATCCATCGTCATTAGGTGGCCCTGAACGTTACAATTCACTATCAGTTTTTCGTCCCATTCGATAATCTAGACTCACAGCAGAACGGCCATAAGGTGCCCGAGGCAGCAATAGACCCATGGAGACAAGTCGGCTGGGGACGATGTATTGAATCGGGCCGTAATTTTAGTGATCCATCGTAATTAGGTGGCCCTGAACGTTTTAATTCACTATCAGTTTTTCGTCCCATTCGATAATCTAGATTCACAGCAGAACGGCCATAAGGTGCCCGGGGCAGCAATAGACCCATGGAGTCAACTCGGCTGGAGGACGATAAATTGAATCGGGACGCAATTTGCGTGGTCCATCGTCTTTAGGTGGCCCTGAATGTTACAATTCACTATCAGTTTTTCGTCCGATTCGAAAATCTTTGACTCACAGCAGAACGGCCATTAGGTGCCCGAGGCAGCAATCGACCCATGGAGACAAGTCTGCTGGAAGACGATGTATTGAATCGGGACGCAATTTGAGTGATCCATCGTCATTAGGAGGCCCTGAACGTTACAATTCACTATCAGTTTTTCGTCCCATTCGATAATCTAGACTCACGGCAGAACGGCCATAAGGTGCCCGAGGCAGCAATAGACCCATGGAGTCAAGTCGGCTGGAGGACGATGTATTGAATCGGGACGCAATTTGCGTGATCCATCGTCATTAGGAGGCCCTGAACGTTACAATTCACTATCAGTTTTTCGTCCCATTCGATAATCTAGACTCACAGCAGAACGGCCATAAGGTGCCCGAGGCAGCAATAGACCCATGGAGTCAAGTCGGCTGGAGGACGATGTATTGAATCGGGACCCAATTTGAGTGATCCATCGTCATTAGGTGGCCCTGAACGTTACAATTCACTATCAGTTTTTCGTCCCATTCGATAATCTAGACTCACAGCAGAACGGCCGAAAGGTGCCCGAGGCAGCAACAGACCCATGGAGACAAGTCGGCTGGAGGACGATGTATTGATTCGGGACGCAATTTGAGTGTTCCATCGTCATTAGGAGGCCCTGAACGTTACAATTCACTATCAGTTTTTCGTCCGATTCGAAAATCTTTGAGTCACAGCTGAACGGCCATAAGGTGCCCGAGGCTGCAATAGACCCATGGAGACAGTCTGCTGGAGGACAATGTATTGAATCGGGACGCAATTTGAGTGATCCATCGTCATTAGGTGGCCCTGAAAGTTACAATTCACTATCAGTTTTTCGTCCGATTCGAAAATCTTTGACTCACAGCAGAACGGCCATAAGGTGCCCGAGGCAGCAATAGACCCATGAAGTCAAGTCTGCTGGAGGACGATGTATTGAATCGGGACGAAATTTGAGTGATCCATCGTCATTAGGTGGCCCTGAATGTTACAAATCACTATCAGTTTTTCGTCCGATTCGAAAATCTTTGACTCACAGCAGAACGGCCATAAGGTGCCCGAGGCAGCAATCGACCCATGGAGACAAGTCTGCTGGAGGACGATGTATTGAATCAGGACGCAATTTGAGTGATCCATCGTCATTAGGTGGCCCTGAACGTTACAATTCACTATCAGTTTTTCGTCCCATTCGATAATCTAGACTCACAGCAGAACGGCCATAAGGTGCCCGAGGCAGCTATAGACCCATGGAGACAAGTCGGCTGGGGACGATGTATTGAATTGGGATGCAATTTGAGTGATCCATCGTCATTAGGTGGCCCTGAACGTTACAATTCACTAACAGTTTTTCGTCCCATTCGATAATCTAGTCTCACAGCAGAACGGCCATAAGGTGCCCGAGGCAGCAATAGACCCATGGTGACAAGTCTGCTGGAGGACGATGTATTGAATCGGGACGCAATTTGAATGATCCATCGTCATTAGGAGGCCCTGAAGGTTACAATTCACTATCAGTTTTTTGTCCCATTCGATAATCTAGACTCACAGCAGAACGGCCATAAGGTGCCCGAGGCAGCAATAGACCCATGGAGTCAAGTTGGCTGGAGTACGATGTATTGAATCGGGACGCAATTTGAGTGTTCCATCGTCATTAGGTGGCCCTGAACGTTACAATTCACTATCAGTTTTTCGTCCGATTCGAAATTCTTTGACTCACAGCAGAACGGCCATAAGGTGCCCGAGGCAGCAATAGACGCATGGAGACAAGTCTGCTGGAAGACGATGTATTGAATCGGGACGCAATTTGAGTGTTCCATCGTCATTAGGAGGCCCTGAACGTTACAATTCACTATCAGTTTTTCGTCCGATTCGAAAATCTTTGAGTCACAGCAGGCCTGCCATAAGGTGCCCGAGGCAGCAATAGACCCATGGAGACAAGTCTGCTGGAGGAAGATGTATTGAATCGGGACGCAATTTGAGTGATCCATCGTCATTAGGTGGCCCTGAACGTTACAATTCACTATCAGTTTTTCATCCCATTCTATCATCTAGACTCACAGCAGAACGGCCATAAGGTGCCCGAGGCAGCAATAGTCCCATGGAGTCAAGTCGGCTAGTGGACGATGTACTGAATCGGGACGCAATTTGTGTGGTCCATCGTCATTAGGTGGCCCTGAATGTTACAAATCACTATCAGTTTTTCGTCCGATTCGAAAATCTTTGACTCACAGCAGAACGGCCATAAGGTGCCCGAGGCAGCAATAGACCCATGAAGTCAAGTCTGCTGGAGGACGATGTATTGAATCAGGACGCAATTTGAGTGATCCATCGTCATTACGTGGCCCTGAACGTTACAATTCACTATCAGTTTTTCGTCCCATTCGATAATCTAGACTCACAGCAGAACGGCCATAAGGTGCCCGAGGCAGCATTAGACCCATGGAGTCAAGTCGGCTGGAGGACGATGTATTGAATCGGGACGCAATTTGAGTGATCCATCGTCATTAGGTGGCCCTGAACGTTACAATTCACTATCAGTTTTTCGTCCCATTCGATAATCTAGACTCACAGCAGAACGGCCATAAGGTGCCCGATGCAGCAATAGACCCATGGAGTCAAGTCGGCTGGAGTACGATGTATTGAATCGGGACGCAATTTGAGTGATCCATCGTCATTAGGTGGCCCTGAACGTTACAATTCACTATCAGTTTTTCGTCCGATTCGAAAATCTTTGACTCACAGCAGAACGGCCATAAGGTGCCCGAGGCAGCAATAGACGCATGGAGACAAGTCTGCTGGAGGACGATGTATTGAATCGGGACGCAATTTGAGTGTTCCATCGTCATTAGGAGGCTCTGAACGTTACAATTCACTATCAGTTTTTCGTCCGATTCGAAAATCTTTGAGTCACAGCAGGCCCGCCATAAGGTGCCCGAGGCAGCAATAGACCCATGGAGACAAGTCTGCTGGAGGACGATGTATTGAATCGGGACGCAATTTGAGTGATCCATCGTCATTAGGTGGCCCTGAACGTTACAATTCACTATCAGTTTTTCATCCCATTCTATCATCTAGACTCACAGCAGAACGGCCATAAGGTGCCCGAGGCAGCAATAGTCCCATGGAGTCAAGTCGGCTAGTGGACGATGTACTGAATCGGGACGCAATTTGTGTGGTTCATCGTCATTAGGTGGCCCTGAACGTTACAAATCACTATCAGTTTTTCGTCCGATTCGAAAATCTTTGACTCACAGCAGAACGGCCATAAGGTGCCCGAGGCAGCAATAGACCCATGAAGTCAAGTCTGCTGGAGGACGATGTATTGAATCAGGACGCAATTTGAGTGATCCATCGTCATTAGGTGGCCCTGAACGTTACAATTCACTATCAGTTTATCGTCCCATTCGATAATCTAGACTCACAGCAGAACGGCCATAAGGTGCCCGAGGCAGCAATAGACCCATGGAGACAAGTCGGCTGGGGATGATGTATTGAATCGGACCGCAATTTTAGTGATCCATCGTAATTAGGTGGCCCTGAACGTTTTAATTCACTATCAGTTTTTCGTCCCATTCGATAATCTAGATTCACAGCAGAACGGCCATAAGGTGCCCGGGGCAGCAATAGACCCATGGAGTCAACTCGGCTGGAGGACGATAAATTGAATCGGGACGCAATTTGCGTGGTCCATCGTCTTTAGGTGGCCCTGAATGTTACAATTCACTATCAGTTTTTCGTCCGATTCGAAAATCTTTGACTCACAGCAGAACGGCCATTAGGTGCCCGAGGCAGCAATCGACCCATGGAGACAAGTCTGCTGGAGGACGATGTATTGAATCGGGATGCAATTTGAGTGATCCATCGTCATTAGGAGGCCCTGAACGTTACAATTCACTATCAGTTTTTCGTCCCATTCGATAATCTAGACTCACGGCAGAACGGCCATAAGGTGCCCGAGGCGGCAATAGACCCATGGAGTCAAGTCGGCTGGAGGACGATGTATTGAATCGGGACGCAATTTGCGTGATCCATCGTCATTAGGAGGCCCTGAACGTTACAATTCACTATCAGTTTTTCGTCCCATTCGATAATCTAGACTCACAGCAGAACGGCCATAAGGTGCCCGAGGCAGCAATAGACCCATGGAGTCAAGTCGGCTGGAGGACGATGTATTGAATCGGGACGCAATTTGAGTGATCCATCGTCATTAGGTGGCCCTGAACGTTACAATTCACTATCAGTTTTTCGTCCCATTCGTTAATCTAGACTCACAGCAGAACGGCCGAAAGGCGCCCGAGGCAGCAACAGACCCATGGAGACAAGTCAGCTGGAGGACGATGTATTGAATCGGGACGCAATTTGAGTGTTCCATCGTCATTAGGAGGCCCTGAACGTTACAATTCACTATCAGTTTTTCGTCCGATTCGAAAATCTTTGAGTCACAGCTGAACGGCCATAAGGTGCCCGAGGCTGCAATAGACCCATGGAGACAGTCTGCTGGAGGACAATGTATTGAATCGGGACGCAATTTGAGTGATCCATCGTCATTAGGTGGCCCTGAAAGTTACAATTCACTATCAGTTTTTCGTCCGATTCGAAAATCTTTGACTCACAGCAGAACGGCCATAAGGTGCCCGAGGCAGCAATAGACCCATGAAGTCAAGTCTGCTGGAGGACGATGTATTGAATCGGGACGAAATTTGAGTGATCCATCGTCATTAGGTGGCCCTGAATGTTACAAATCACTATCAGTTTTTCGTCCGATTCGAAAATCTTTGACTCACAGCAGAACGGCCATAAGGTGCCCGAGGCAGCAATCGACCCATGGAGACAAGTCTGCTGGAGGACGATGTATTGAATCAGGACGCAATTTGAGTGATCCATCGTCATTAGGTGGCCCTGAACGTTACAATTCACTATCAGTTTTTCGTCCCATTCGATAATCTAGACTCACAGCAGAACGGCCATAAGTTGCCCGAGGCAGCTATAGATCCATGGAGACAAGTCGGCTGGGGACGATGTATTGAATTGGGATGCAATTTGAGTGATCCATCGTCATTAGGTGGCCCTGAACGTTACAATTCACTATCAGTTTTTCGTCCCATTCGATAATCTAGATTCACATCAGAACGGCCATAAGGTGCCCGAAGCAGCAATAGACCCATGGAGTCAACTCGGCTGGAGGACGATGTATTGAATCGGGACGCAATTTGCGTGGTCCATCGTCATTAGGTGGCCCTGAACGTTACAATTCACTATCAGTTTTTCATCCCATTCTATCATCTAGACTCACAGCAGAACGGCCATAAGGTGCCCGAGGCAGCAATAGACCCATGGAGTCAAGTCGGCTGGAGTACGATGTATTGAATCGGGACGCAATTTGAGTGTTCCATCGTCATTAGGTGGCCCTGAACGTTACAATTCACTATCAGTTTTTCGTCCGATTCGAAATTCTTTGACTCACAGCAGAACGGCCATAAGGTGCCCGAGGCAGCAATAGACGCATGGAGACAAGTCTGCTGGAAGACGATGTATTGAATCGGGACGCAATTTGAGTGTTCCATCGTCATTAGGAGGCCCTGAACGTTACAATTCACTATCAGTTTTTCGTCCGATTCGAAAATCTTTGAGTCACAGCAGGCCTGCCATAAGGTGCCCGAGGCAGCAATAGACCCATGGAGACAAGTCTGCTGGAGGAAGATGTATTGAATCGGGACGCAATTTGAGTGATCCATCGTCATTAGGTGGCCCTGAACGTTACAATTCACTATCAGTTTTTCATCCCATTCTATCATCTAGACTCACAGCAGAACGGCCATAAGGTGCCCGAGGCAGCAATAGTCCCATGGAGTCAAGTCGGCTAGTGGACGATGTACTGAATCGGGACGCAATTTGTGTGGTCCATCGTCATTAGGTGGCCCTGAATGTTACAAATCACTATCAGTTTTTCGTCCGATTCGAAAATCTTTGACTCACAGCAGAACGGCCATAAGGTGCCCGAGGCAGCAATAGACCCATGAAGTCAAGTCTGCTGGAGGACGATGTATTGAATCAGGACGCAATTTGAGTGATCCATCGTCATTAGGTGGCCCTGAACGTTACAATTCACTATCAGTTTTTCGTCCCATTCGATAATCTAGACTCACAGCAGAACGGCCATAAGGTGCCCGAGGCAGCATTAGACCCATGGAGTCAAGTCGGCTGGAGGACGATGTATTGAATCGGGACGCAATTTGAGTGATCCATCGTCATTGGGTGGCCCTGAACGTTACAATTCACTATCAGTTTTTCGTCCCATTCGATAATCTAGACTCACAGCAGAACGGCCATAAGGTGCCCGATGCAGCAATAGACCCATGGAGTCAAGTCGGCTGGAGTACGATGTATTGAATCGGGACGCAATTTGAGTGATCCATCGTCATTAGGTGGCCCTGAACGTTACAATTCACTATCAGTTTTTCGTCCGATTCGAAAATCTTTGACTCACAGCAGAACGGCCATAAGGTGCCCGAGGCAGCAATAGACGCATGGAGACAAGTCTGCTGGACGACGATGTATTGAATCGGGACGCAATTTGAGTGTTCCATCGTCATTAGGAGGCTCTGAACGTTACAATTCACTATCAGTTTTTCGTCCGATTCGAAAATCTTTGAGTCACAGCAGGCCTGCCATAAGGTGCCCGAGGCAGCAATAGACCCATGGAGACAAGTCTGCTGGAGGACGATGTATTGAATCGGGACGCAATTTGAGTGATCCATCGTCATTAGGTGGCCCTGAACGTTACAATTCACCATCAGTTTTTCGTCCCATTCGATAATCTAGACTCACAGCAGAACGGCCATAAGTTGCCCGAGGCAGCTATAGATCCATGGAGACAAGTCGGCTGGGGACGATGTATTGAATTGGGATGCAGTTTGAGTGATCCATCGTCATTAGGTGGCCCTGAACGTTACAATTCACTATCAGTTTTTCGTCCCATTCGATAATCTAGATTCACATCAGAACGGCCATAAGGTGCCCGAAGCAGCAATAGACCCATGGAGTCAACTCGGCTGGAGGACGATGTATTGAATCGGGACGCAATTTGCGTGGTCCATCGTCATTAGGTGGCCCTGAACGTTACAATTCACTATCAGTTTTTCATCCCATTCTATCATCTAGACTCACAGCAGAACGGCCATAAGGTGCCCGAGGCAGCAATAGACCCATGGAGTCAAGTCGGCTGGAGTACGATGTATTGAATCGGGACGCAATTTGAGTGATCCATCGTCATTAGGTGGCCCTGAACGTTACAATTCACTATCAGTTTTTCATCCCATTCTATCATATAGACTCACAGCAGAACGGCCATAAGGTGCCCGAGGCAGCAATAGTCCCATGGAGTCAAGTCGGCTAGTGGACGATGTACTGAATCGGGACGCAATTTGTGTGGTTCATCGTCATTAGGTGGCCCTGAACGTTACAAATCACTATCAGTTTTTCGTCCGATTCGAAAATCTTTGACTCACAGCAGAACGGCCATAAGGTGCCCGAGGCAGCAATAGACCCATGAAGTCAAGTCTGCTGGAGGACGATGTATTGAATCAGGACGCAATTTGAGTGATCCATCGTCATTAGGTGGCCCTGAACGTTACAATTCACTATCAGTTTATCGTCCCATTCGATAATCTAGACTCACAGCAGAACGGCCATAAGGTGCCCGAGGCAGCAATAGACCCATGGAGACAAGTCGGCTGGGGACGATGTATTGAATCGGGCCGCAATTTTAGTGATCCATCGTAATTAGGTGGCCCTGAACGTTTTAATTCACTATCAGTTTTTCGTCCCATTCGATAATCTAGATTCACAGCAGAACGGCCATAAGGTGCCCGGGGCTGCAATAGACCCATGGAGTCAACTCGGCTGGAGGACGATATATTGAATCGGGACGCAATTTGCGTGGTCCATCGTCTTTAGGTGGCCCTGAATGTTACAATTCACTATCAGTTTTTCGTCCGATTCGAAAATCTTTGACTCACAGCAGAACGGCCATTAGGTGCCCGAGGCAGCAATCGACCCATGGAGACAAGTCTGCTGGAGGACGATGTATTGAATCGGGATGCAATTTGAGTGATCCATCGTCATTAGGAGGCCCTGAACGTTACAATTCACTATCAGTTTTTCGTCCCATTCGATAATCTAGACTCACGGCAGAACGGCCATTAGGTGCCCGAGGCAGCAATAGACCCATGGAGTCAAGTCGGCTGGAGGACGATGTATTGAATCGGGACGCAATTTGCGTGATCCATCGTCATTAGGAGGCCCTGAACGTTACAATTCACTATCAGTTTTTCGTCCCATTCGATAATCTAGACTCACAGTAGAACGGCCATAAGGTGCCCGAGGCAGCAATAGACCCATGGAGTCAAGTCGGCTGGAGGACGATGTATTGAATCGGGACGCAATTTGAGTGATCCATCGTCATTAGGTGGCCCTGAACGTTACAATTCACTATCAGTTTTTCGTCCCATTCGTTAATCTAGACTCACAGCAGAACAGCCGAAAGGTGCCCGAGGCAGCAACAGACCCATGGAGACAAGTCGGCTGGAGGACGATGTATTGAATCGGGACGCAATTTGAGTGTTCCATCGTCATTAGGAGGCCCTGAACGTTACAATTCACTATCAGTTTTTCGTCCGATTCGAAAATCTTTGAGTCACAGCTGAACGGCCATAAGGTGCCCGAGGCTGCAATAGACCCATGGAGACAGTCTGCTGGAGGACAATGTATTGAATCGGGACGCAATTTGAGTGATCCATCGTCATTAGGTGGCCCTGAAAGTTACAATTCACTATCAGTTTTTCGTCCGATTCGAAAATCTTTGACTCACAGCAGAACGGCCATAAGGTGCCCGAGGCAGCAATAGACCCATGAAGTCAAGTCTGCTGGAGGACGATGTATTGAATCGGGACGAAATTTGAGTGATCCATCGTCATTAGGTGGCCCTGAATGTTACAAATCACTATCAGTTTTTCGTCCGATTCGAAAATCTTTGACTCACAGCAGAACGGCCATAAGGTGCCCGAGGCAGCAATCGACCCATGGAGACAAGTCTGCTGGAGGACGATGCATTGAATCAGGACGCAATTTGAGTGATCCATCGTCATTAGGTGGCCCTGAACGTTACAATTCACTATCAGTTTTTCGTCCCATTCGATAATCTAGACTCACAGCAGAACGGCCATAAGTTGCCCGAGGCAGCTATAGATCCATGGAGACAAGTCGGCTGGGGACGATGTATTGAATTGGGATGCAATTTGAGTGATCTATCGTCATTAGGTGGCCCTGAACGTTACAATTCACTATCAGTTTTTCGTCCCATTCGATAATCTAGATTCACATCAGAACGGCCATAAGGTGCCCGAAGCAGCAATAGACCCATGGAGTCAACTCGGCTGGAGGACGATGTATTGAATCGGGACGCAATTTGCGTGGTCCATCGTCATTAGGTGGCCCTGAACGTTACAATTCACTATCAGTTTTTCATCCCATTCTATCATCTAGACTCACAGCAGAACGGCCATAAGGTGCCCGAGGCAGCAATAGACCCATGGAGTCAAGTCGGCTGGAGTACGATGTATTGAATCGGGACGCAATTTGAGTGATCCATCGTCATTAGGTGGCCCTGAACGTTACAATTCACTATTAGTTTTTCGTCCGATTCGAAAATCTTTGACTCACAGCAGAACGGCCATAAGGTGCCCGAGGCAGCAATAGACCCATGGAGACAAGTCTGCTGGAGGACGATGTATTGAATCGGGACGCAATTTGAGTGATCCATCGTCATTAGGTGGCCCTGAACGTTACAATTCACTATCAGTTTTTCATCCCACTCTATCATCTAGACTCACAGCAGAACGGCCATAAGGTGCCCGAGGCAGCAATAGTCCCATGGAGTCAAGTCGGCTGGTGGACGATGTACTGAATCGGGACGCAATTTGTGTGGTCCATCGTCATTAGGTGGCCCTGAATGTTACAAATCACTATCAGTTTTTCGTCCGATTCGAAAATCTTTGACTCACAGCAGAACGGCCATAAGGTGTCCGAGGCAGCAATAGACCCATGAAGTCAAGTCTGCTGGAGGACGATGTATTGAATCGGGACGCAATTTGAGTGATCCATCGTCATTAGGAGGCCCTGAACGTTACAATTCACTATCAGTTTTTCGTCCCATTCGATAATCTAGACTCACGGCAGAACGGCCATTAGGTGCCCGAGGCAGCAATCGACCCATGGAGTCAAGTCGGCTGGAGGACGATGTATTGAATCGGGACGCAATTTGCGTGATCCATCGTCATTAGGAGGCCCTGAACGTTACAATTCACTATCAGTTTTTCGTCCCATTCGATAATCTAGACTCACAGCAGAACGGCCATAAGGTGCCCGAGGCAGCAATAGACCCATGGAGTCAAGTCGGCTGGAGGACGATGTATTGAATCGGGACGCAATTTGAGTGATCCATCGTCATTAGGTGGCCCTGAACGTTACAATTCACTATCAGTTTTTCGTCCCATTCGATGATAATCTAGACTCACAGCAGAACGGCCGAAAGGTGCCCGAGGCAGCAACAGACCCATGGAGACAAGTCGGCTGGAGGACGATGTATTGAATCGGGACGCAATTTGAGTGGTCCATCGTCATTAGGAGGCCCTGAACGTTACAATTCACTATCAGTTTTTCGTCCGATTCGAAAATCTTTGAGTCACAGCTGAACGGCCATAAGGTGCCCGAGGCTGCAATAGACCCATGGAGACAGTCTGCTGGAGGACAATGTATTGAATCGGGACGCAATTTGAGTGATCCATCGTCATTAGGTGGCCCTGAAAGTTACAATTCACTATCAGTTTTTCGTCCGATTCGAAAATCTTTGACTCACAGCAGAACGGCCATAAGGTGCCCGAGGCAGCAATAGACCCATGAAGTCAAGTCTGCTGGAGGACGATGTATTGAATCGGGACGAAATTTGAGTGATCCATCGTCATTAGGTGGCCCTGAATGTTACAAATCACTATCAGTTTTTCGTCCGATTCGAAAATCTTTGACTCACAGCAGAACGGCCATAAGGTGCCCCAGGCAGCAATCGACCCATGGAGACAAGTCAGCTGGAGGACGATGTATTGAATCGGGACGCAATTTGAGTGATCCATTGTCATTAGGTGGCCCTGAAAGTTACAATTCACTATCAGTTTTTCGTCCGATTCGAAAATCTTTGACTCACAGCAGAACGGCCATAAGGTGCCCGAGGCAGCAATAGACCCATGAAGTCAAGTCTGCTGGAGGACGATGTATTGAATCAGGACGCAATTTGAGTGATCCATCGTCATTAGGTGGCCCTGAACGTTACAATTCACTATCAGTTTTTCGTCCCATTCGATAATCTAGACTCACAGCAGAACGGCCATAAGGTGCCCGAGGCAGCTATAGACCCATGGAGACAAGTCGGCTGGGTACGATGTATTGAATCGGGATGCAATTTGAGTTATCCATCGTCATTAGGTGGCCCTGAACGTTTCAATTCACTATCAGTTTTTCGTCCCATTCGATAATCTAGATTCACATCAGAACGGCCATAAGGTGCCCGAAGCAGCAATAGACCCATGGAGTCAACTCGGCGGGAGGACGATGTATTGAATCGGGACGCAATTTGCGTGGTCCATCGTCATTAGGTGGCCCTGAACGTTACAATTCACTATCAGTTTTTCATCCCATTCTATCATCTAGACTCACAGCAGAACGGCCATAAGGTGCCCGAGGCAGCAATAGACCCATGGAGTCAAGTCGGCTGGAGTACGATGTATTGAATCGGGACGCAATTTGAGTGATCCATCGTCATTAGGTGGCCCTGAACGTTACAATTCACTATTAGTTTTTCGTCCGATTCGAAAATCTTTGACTCACAGCAGAACGGCCATAAGGTGCCCGAGGCAGCAATAGACCCATGGAGACAAGTCTGCTGGAGGACGATGTATTGAATCGGGACGCAATTTGAGTGATCCATCGTCATTAGGTGGCCCTGAACGTTACAATTCACTATCAGTTTTTCATCCCATTCTATCATCTAGACTCACAGCAGAACGGCCATAAGGTGCCCGAGGCAGCAATAGTCCCATGGAGTCAAGTCGGCTGGTGGACGATGTACTGAATCGGGACGCAATTTGTGTGGTCCATCGTCATTAGGTGGCCCTGAATGTTACAAATCACTATCAGTTTTTCGTCCGATTCGAAAATCTTTGACTCACAGCAGAACGGCCATAAGGTGTCCGAGGCAGCAATAGACCCATGAAGTCAAGTCTGCTGGAGGACGATGTATTGAATCAGGACGCAATTTGAGTGATCCATCGTCATTAGGTGGCCCTGAACGTTACAATTCACTATCAGTTTTTCGTCCCATTCGATAATCTAGAATCACAGCAGAACGGCCATAAGGTGCCCGAGGCAGCAATAGACCCATGGAGACAAGTCGGCTGGGGACGATGTATTGAATCGGGACGCAATTTGAGTGATCCATCGTCATTAGGTGGCCCTGAACGTTACAATTCACTATTAGTTTTTCGTCCGATTCGAAAATCTTTGACTCACAGCAGAACGGTCATTAGGTGCCCGAGGCAGCAATCGACCCATGGAGACAAGTCTGCTGGAACACGATGTATTGAATCGGGACGCAATTTGAGTGATCCTTCGTCATTAGGTGGCCCTGAAAGTTACAATTCACTATCAGTTTTTCGTCCCATTCGATAATCTAGACTCACAGCAGAACGGCCATAAGGTGCCCGAGGCAGCAATAGTCCCATGGAATCAAGTCGGCTGGTGGACGATGTACTGAATCGGGACGCAATTTGTGTGGTCCATCGTCATTAGGTGGCCCTGAATGTTACAAATCACTATCAGTTTTTCGTCCGATTCGAAAATCTTTGACTCACAGCAGAACGGCCATAAGGTGTCAGAGGCAGCAATAGACCCATGAAGTCAAGTCTGCTGGAGGACGATGTATTGAATCAGGACGCAATTTGAGTGATCCATCGTCATTAGGTGGCCCTGAACGTTACAATTCACTATCAGTTTTTCGTCCCATTCGATAATCTAGAATCACAGCAGAACGGCCATAAGGTGCCCGAGGCAGCAATAGACCCATGGAGACAAGTCTGCTGGAGGACGATGTATTGAATCGGGACGCAATTTGAGTGATCCATCGTCATTAGGTGGCCCTGAACGTTACAATTCACTATCAGTTTTTCATCCCATTCTATCATCTAGACTCACAGCAGAACGGCCATAAGGTGCCCGAGGCAGCAATAGTCCCATGGAATCAAGTCGGCTAGTGGACGATGTACTGAATCGGGACGCAATTTGTGTGGTCCATCGTCATTAGGTGGCCCTGAATGTTACAAATCACTATCAGTTTTTCGTCCGATTCGAAAATCTTTGACTCACAGCAGAACGGCCATAAGGTGCCCGAGGCAGCAATAGACCCATGAAGTCAAGTCTGCTGGAGGACGATGTATTGAATCAGGACGCAATTTGAGTGATCCATCGTCATTAGGTGGCCCTGAACGTTACAATTCACTATCAGTTTTTCGTCCCATTTGATAATCTAGACTCACAGCAGAACGGCCATAAGGTGCCCGAGGCAGCAATAGACCCATGGAGTAAACTCGGCTGGAGGACGATGAATTGAATCGGGACGCAATTTGCGTGGTCCATCGTCATTAGGTGGCCCTGAATGTTACAATTCACTATCAGTTTTTCGTCCGATTCTAAAATCTTTGACTCACAGCGGAACGGCCATTAGATGCCCGAGGCAGCAATCGACCGATGGAGACAAGTCTGCTGGAGGACGATGTATTGAATCGGGACGCAATTTGAGTGATCCATCGTCATTAGGAGGCCCTGAACGTTACAATTCACTATCAGTTTTTCGTCCCATTCGATAATCTAGACTCACAGCACAACGGCCATAAGCTGCCCGAGGCAGTAATAGACCCATGGAGTCAAGTCGGCTGGAGGACGATGTATTGAATCGGGACGCAATTTGAGTGATCCATCGTCATTAGGAGGCCCTGAACGTTACAATTCACTATCAGTTTTTCGTCCCATTCGATAATCTAGACTCACAGCAGAACGGCCATAAGGTGCCCGAGGCAGCAATAGACCCATGGTGTCAAGTCGGCTGGAGGACGATGTATTGAATCGGGACGCAATTTGCGAGGTCCATCGTCATTAGGTGGCCCTGAACGTCACAATTCACTATCAGTTTTTCATCCCATTCTATCATCTAGACTCACAGCAGAACGGCCATAAGGTGCCCGAGGCAGCAATAGTCCCATGGAGTCAAGTCGGCTAGTGGACGATGTACTTAATCGGGACGCAATTTGTGATGTCCATCGTCATTAGGTGGCCCTGAATGTTACAAATCACTATCAGTTTTTCGTTCGATTTTAAAATCTTTGACTCACAGCAGAACGGCCATAAGGTGCCCGAGGCAGCAATAGACCCATGAAGTCAAGTCTGCTGGAGGACGATGTATTGAATCAGGACGCAATTTGAGTGATCCATCGTCATTAGGTGGCCCTGAACGTTACAATTCACTATCAGTTTTTCGTCCCATTCGATAATCTAGACTCACAGCAGAACGGCCATAAGGAGCCCGAGGCAGCAATAGACCCATGGAGACAAGTCGGCTGGGGACGATGTATTGAATCGGGTCGCAATTTGAGTGATCCATCGTCATTAGGTGGCCCTGAACGTTTTAATTCACTATCAGTTTTTCGTCCCATTCGATAATCTAGATTCACAGCAGAACGGCCATAAAGTGCCCGGGGCAGCAATAGACCCATGGAGTACACTCGGCTGGAGGACGATGAATTGAATCGGGACGCAATTTGCGTGGTCCATCGTCAATAGGTGGCCCTGAATGTTACAATTCACTATCAGTTTTTCGTCCGATTCTAAAATCTTTGACTCACAGCAGAACGGCCATTAGGTGCCCGAGGCAGCAATCGACCCATGGAGACAAGTCTGCTGGAGGACGATGTATTGAATCGGGACGCAATTTGAGTGATCCATCGTCATTAGGAGGCCCTGAACGTTACAATTCACTATCAGTTTTTCGTCCCATTCGATAATCTAGACTCACGGCAGAACGGCCATAAGGTGCCCGAGGCAGCAATAGACCCATGGAGTCAAGTCGGCTGGAGGACGATGTATTGAATCGGGACGCAATTTGAGTGATCCATCGTCATTAGGAGGCCCTGAACGTTACAATTCACTATCAGTTTTTCGTCCCATTCGATAATCTAGACTCACAGCAGAACGGCCATAAGGTGCCCGAGGCAGCAATAGACCCATGGAGTCAAGTCGGCTGGAGGACGATGTATTGAATCGGGACGCAATTTGAGTGATCCATCGTCATTAGGTGGCCCTGAACGTTACAATTCACTATCAGTTTTTCGTCCCATTCGATAATCTAGACTCACAGCAGAACGGCCGAAAGGTGCCCGAGGCAGCAACAGACCCATGGAGACAAGTCGGCTGGAGGACGATGTATTGAATCGGGACGCAATTTGAGTGTTCCATCGTCATTAGGAGGCCCTGAACGTTACAATTCACTATCAGTTTTTCGTCCGATTCGAAAATCTTTGAGTCACAGCTGAACGGCCATAAGGTGCCCGAGGCTGCAATAGACCCATGGAGACAGTCTGCTGGAGGACAATGTATTGAATCGGGACGCAATTTGAGTGATCCATCGTCATTAGGTGGCCCTGAAAGTTACAATTCACTATCAGTTTTTCGTCCGATTCGAAAATCTTTGACTCACAGCAGAACGGCCATAAGGTGCCCGAGGCAGCAATAGACCCATGAAGTCAAGTCTGCTGGAGGACGATGTATTGAATCGGGATGCAATTTGAGTGATCCATCGTCATTAGGTGGCCCTGAATGTTACAAATCACTATCAGTTTTTCGTCCGATTCGAAAATCTTTGACTCACAGCAGAACGGCCATAAGGTGCCCGAGGCAGCAATGGACCCATGGAGACAAGTCTGCTGGAGGACGATGTATTGAATCGGGACGCAATTTGAGTGATCCATCGTCATTAGGTGGCCCTGAAAGTTACAATTCACTATCAGTTTTTCGTCCGATTCGAAAATCTTTGACTCACAGCAGAACGGCCATAAGGTGCCCGAGGCAGCAATAGACCCATGAAGTCAACTCGGCTGGAGGAAGATGTATTGAATCGGGACGCAATTTGCGTGGTCCATCGTCATTAGGTGGCCCTGAACGTTACAATTCACTATCAGTTTTTCATCCCATTCTATCATCTAGACTCACAGCAAAACGGCCATAAGGTGCCCGAGGCAGCAATAGTCCCATGGAGTCAAGTCGGCTAGTGGACGATGTACTTAATCGGGACGCAATTTGTGTGGTCCATCGTCATTAGGTGGCCCTGAATGTTACAAATCACTATCAGTTTCTCGTCCGATTTGAAAATCTTTGACTCACAGCAGAACGGCCATAAGGTGCCCGAGGCAGCAATAGACCCATGAAGTCAAGTCTGCTGGAGGACGATGTATTGAATCAGGACGCAATTTGAGTGATCCATCGTCATTAGGTGGCCCTGAACGTTACAATTCACTATCAGTTTTTCGTCCCATTCGATAATCTAGACTCACAGCAGAACGGCCATAAGGTGCCCGAGGCAGCAATAGACCCATGGAGACATGTCGGCTGGGGACGATGTATTGAATCGGGTCGCAATTTGAGTGATCCATCGTCATTAGGTGGCCCTGAACGTTTTAATTCACTATCAGTTTTTCGTCCCATTCTATCATCTAGATACACAGCAGAACGGCCATAAAGTGCCCGGGGCAGCAATAGACCCATGGAGTACACTCGGCTGGAGGACGATGAATTGAATCGGGACGCAATTGGCGTGGTCCATCGTCATTAGGTGGCCCTGAATGTTACAATTCACTATCAGTTTTTCGTCCGATTCTAAAATCTTTGACTCACAGCAGAACGGCCATTAGGTGCCCGAGGCAGCAATCGACCCATGGAGACAAGTCTGCTGGAGGACGATGTATTGAATCGGGACGCAATTTGAGTGATCCATCGTCATTAGGAGGCCCTGAACGTTACAATTCACTTTCAGTTTTTCGTCCCATTCGATAATCTAGACTCACAGCAGAACGGCCATAAGGTGCCCGAGGCAGTAATAGACCCATGGAGTCAAGTCGGCTGGAGGACGATGTATTGAATCGGGACGCAATTTGAGTGATCCATCGTCATTAGGAGGCCCTGAACGTTACAATTCACTATCAGTTTTTCGTCCCATTCGATAATCTAGACTCACAGCAGAACGGCCATAAGGTGCCCGAGGCAGCAATAGACCCATGGAGTCAAGTCGGCTGGAGTACGATGTAGAGAATCGGGACGCAATTTGAGTGATCCATCGTCATTAGGAGGCCCTGAACGTTACAATTCACTATCAGTTTTTCGTCCCATTCGATAATCTAGACTCACAGCAGAACGGCCATAAGGTGCCCGAGGCAGCAATAGACCCATGGAGTCAAGTCGGCTGGAGGACGATGTATTGAATCGGGACGCAATTTGAGTGATCCATCGTCATTAGGTGGCCCTGAACGTTACAATTCACTATCAGTTTTTCGTCCCATTCGATAATCTAGACTCACAGCAGAACGGCCGAAAGGTGCCCGAGGCAGCAACAGACCCATGGAGACAAGTCGGCTGGAGGACGATGTATTGAATCGGGACGCAATTTGAGTGTTCCATCGTCATTAGGAGGCCCTGAACGTTACAATTCACTATCAGTTTTTCGTCCGATTCGAAAATCTTTGAGTCACAGCTGAACGGCCATAAGGTGCCCGAGGCTGCAATAGACCCATGGAGACAGTCTGCTGGAGGACAATGTATTGAATCGGGACGCAATTTGAGTGATCCATCGTCATTAGGTGGCCCTGAAAGTTACAATTCACTATCAGTTTTTCGTCCGATTCGAAAATCTTTGACTCACAGCAGAACGGCCATAAGGTGCCCGAGGCAGCAATAGACCCATGAAGTCAAGTCTGCTGGAGGACGATGTATTGAATCGGGATGCAATTTGAGTGATCCATCGTCATTAGGTGGCCCTGAATGTTACAAATCACTATCAGTTTTTCGTCCGATTCGAAAATCTTTGACTCACAGCAGAACGGCCATAAGGTGCCCGAGGCAGCAATGGACCCATGGAGACAAGTCTGCTGGAGGACGATGTATTGAATCGGGACGCAATTTGAGTGATCCATCGTCATTAGGTGGCCCTGAAAGTTACAATTCACTATCAGTTTTTCGTCCGATTCGAAAATCTTTGACTCACAGCAGAACGGCCATAAGGTGCCCGAGGCAGCAATAGACCCATGAAGTCAACTCGGCTGGAGGAAGATGTATTGAATCGGGACGCAATTTGCGTGGTCCATCGTCATTAGGTGGCCCTGAACGTTACAATTCACTATCAGTTTTTCATCCCATTCTATCATCTAGACTCACAGCAAAACGGCCATAAGGTGCCCGAGGCAGCAATAGTCCCATGGAGTCAAGTCGGCTAGTGGACGATGTACTTAATCGGGACGCAATTTGTGTGGTCCATCGTCATTAGGTGGCCCTGAATGTTACAAATCACTATCAGTTTCTCGTCCGATTCTAAAATCTTTGACTCACAGCAGAACGGCCATAAGGTGCCCGAGGCAGCAATAGACCCATGAAGTCAAGTCTGCTGGAGGACGATGTATTGAATCAGGACGCAATTTGAGTGATCCATCGTCATTAGGTGGCCCTGAACGTTACAATTCACTATCAGTTTTTCGTCCCATTCGATAATCTAGACTCACAGCAGAACGGCCATAAGGTGCCCGAGGCAGCAATAGACCCATGGAGACATGTCGGCTGGGGACGATGTATTGAATCGGGTCGCAATTTGAGTGATCCATCGTCATTAGGTGGCCCTGAACGTTTTAATTCACTATCAGTTTTTCGTCCCATTCTATCATCTAGATACACAGCAGAACGGCCATAAAGTGCCCGGGGCAGCAATAGACCCATGGAGTACACTCGGCTGGAGGACGATGAATTGAATCGGGACGCAATTGGCGTGGTCCATCGTCATTAGGTGGCCCTGAATGTTACAATTCACTATCAGTTTTTCGTCCGATTCTAAAATCTTTGACTCACAGCAGAACGGCCATTAGGTGCCCGAGGCAGCAATCGACCCATGGAGACAAGTCTGCTGGAGGACGATGTATTGAATCGGGACGCAATTTGAGTGATCCATCGTCATTAGGAGGCCCTGAACGTTACAATTCACTTTCAGTTTTTCGTCCCATTCGATAATCTAGACTCACAGCAGAACGGCCATAAGGTGCCCGAGGCAGTAATAGACCCATGGAGTCAAGTCGGCTGGAGGACGATGTATTGAATCGGGACGCAATTTGAGTGATCCATCGTCATTAGGAGGCCCTGAACGTTACAATTCACTATCAGTTTTTCGTCCCATTCGATAATCTAGACTCACAGCAGAACGGCCATAAGGTGCCCGAGGCAGCAATAGACCCATGGAGTCAAGTCGGCTGGAGTACGATGTAGAGAATCGGGACGCAATTTGAGTGATCCATCGTCATTAGGTGGCCCTGAAAGTTACAATTCACTATCAGTTTTTCGTCCGATTCGAAAATCTTTGACTCACAGCAGAACGGCCATAAGGTGCCCGAGGCAGCAATAGACGCTTGGAGACAAGTCTGCTGGAGGACGATGTATTGAATCGGGACGCAATTTGAGTGTCCCATCGTCATTAGGAGGCCCTGAACGTTACATTTCACTATCAGTTTTTCGTCCCATTCGATAATCTAGACTCACAGCAGAACGGCCATAAGGTGCCCGAGGCAGCAATAGACGCATGGAGACATGTCTGCTGGAGGACGATGTATTGAATCGGGACGCAATTTGAGTGTTCCATCGTCATTAGGAGGCCCTGAACGTTACAATTCACTATCAGTTTTTCATCCCATTCTATCATCTAGACTCACAGCAGAACGGCCATAAGGTGCCCGAGGCAGCAATAGTCCCATGGAGTCAAGTCGGCTAGTGGACGATGTACTTAATCGGGACGCAATTTGTGTAGTCCATCGTCATTAGGTGGCCCTGAATGTTACAAATCACTATCAGTTTTTCGTCCGATTTAAAATCTTTGACTCACAGCAGAACGGCCATAAGGTGCCCGAGGCAGCAATAGACCCATGAAGTCAAGTCTGCTGGAGGACGATGTATTGAATCGGATCGCAATTTGAGTGATCCATCGTCATTAGGTGGCCCTGAACGTTTTAATTCACTATCAGTTTTTCGTCCCATTCGATAATCTAGATTCACAGCAGAACGGCCATAAAGTGCCCGGGGCAGCAATAGACCCATGGAGTACACTCGGCTGGAGGACGATGAATTGAATCGGGACGCAATTGGCGTGGTCCATCGTCATTAGGTGGCCCTGAATGTTACAATTCACTATCAGTTTTTCGTCCGATTCTAAAATCTTTGACTCACAGCAGAACGGCCATTAGGTGCCCGAGGCAGCAATCGACCCATGGAGACAAGTCTGCTGGAGGACGATGTATTGAATCGGGACGCAATTTGAGTGATCCATCGTCATTAGGAGGCCCTGAACGTTACAATTCACTATCAGTTTTTCGTCCCATTCGATAATCTAGACTCACAGCAGAACGGCCATAAGGTGCCCAAGGCAGTAATAGACCCATGGAGTCAAGTCGGCTGGAGGACGATGTATTGAATCGGGACGCAATTTGAGTGATCCATCGTCATTAGGAGGCCCTGAACGTTACAATTCACTATCAGTTTTTCGTCCCATTCGATAATCTAGACTCACAGCAGAACGGCCATAAGGTGCCCGAGGCAGCAATAGACCCATGGAGTCAAGTCGGCTGGAGTACGATGTATTGAATCGGGACGCAATTTGAGTGATCCATCGTCATTAGGTGGCCCTGAAAGTTACAATTCACTATCAGTTTTTCGTCCGATTCGAAAATCTTTGACTCACAGCAGAACGGCCATAAGGTGCCCGAGGCAGCAATAGACGCATGGAGACAAGTCTGCTGGAGGACGATGTATTGAATCGGGACGCAATTTGAGTGTCCCATCGTCATTAGGAGGCCCTGAACGTTACAATTCACTATGAGTTTTTCGTCCGATTCGAAAATCTTTGAGTTACAGCAGGCCTGCCATAAGGTGCCCGAGGCAGCAATAGACCCATGGAGACAAGTCTGCTGGAGGACGATGTATTGAATCGGGACGCAATTTGAGTGATCCATCGTCATTAGGTGGCCCTGAACGTTACAATTCACTATCAGTTTTTCATCCCATTCTATCATCTAGACTCACAGCAGAACGGCAATAAGGTGCCCGAGGCAGCAATAGTCCCATGGAATCAAGTCGGCTAGTGGACGATGTACTGAATCGGGACGCAATTTGTGTGGTCCATCGTCATTAGGTGGCCCTGAATGTTACAAATCACTATCAGTTTTTCGTCCGATTCGAAATTCTTTGACTCACAGCAGAACGGCCATAAGGTCCCGAGGCTGCAATAGACCCATGGAGTAAACTCGGCTGGAGGACGATGAATTG
Source organism: Schistocerca cancellata (assembly GCF_023864275.1). NCBI lineage: Eukaryota > Metazoa > Arthropoda > Insecta > Orthoptera > Acrididae > Schistocerca > Schistocerca cancellata. The sequence continues at coordinate 843,725,828 of NC_064630.1, forward strand.
AATCGGGACGCAATTTGCGTGGTCCATCGTCATTAGGTGGCCCTGAATGTTACAATTCACTATCAGTTTTTTGTCCGATTCTAAAATCTTTGACTCACAGCAGAACGGCCATTAGGTGCCCGAGGCAGCAATCGACCGATGGAGACAAGTCTGCTGGAGGACGATGTATTGAATCGGGACGCAATTTGAGTGATCCATCGTCATTAGGAGGCCCTGAACGTTACAATTCACTATCAGTTTTTCGTCCCATTCGATAATCTAGACTCACAGCAGAACGGCCATAAGGTGCCCGAGGCAGTAATAGACCCATGGAGTCAAGTCGGCTGGAGGACGATGTATTGAATCGGGACGCAATTTGAGTGATCCATCGTCATTAGGAGGCCCTGAACGTTACAATTCACTATCAGTTTTTCGTCCCATTCGATAATCTAGACTCACAGCAGAACAGCCATAAGGTGCCCGAGGCAGCAATAGACCCATGGTGTCAAGTCGGCTGGAGGACGATGTATTGAATCGGGACGCAATTTGCGAGGTCCATCGTCATTAGGTGGCCCTGAACGTTACAATTCACTATCAGTTTTTCATCCCATTCTATCATCTAGACTCACAGCAGAACGGCCATAAGGTGCCCGAGGCAGCAATAGACCCATGGAGTCAAGTCGGCTGGAGTACGATGTATTGAATCGGGACGCAATTTGAGTGATCCATCGTCATTAGGTGGCCCTGAAATTTACAATTCACTATCAGTTTTTCGTCCGATTCGAAAATCTTTGACTCACAGCAGAACGGCCATAAGGTGCCCGAGGCAGCAATAGACGCATGGAGACAAGTCTGCTGGAGGACGATGTATTGAATCGGGACGCAATTTGAGTGTCCCATCGTCATTAGGTGGCCCTGAACGTTACAATTCACTATCAGTTTTTCATCCCATTCTATCATCTAGACTCACAGCAGAACGGCCATAAGGTGCCCGAGGCAGCAATAGTCCCATGGAATCAAGTCGGCTAGTGGACGATGTACTGAATCGGGACGCAATTTGTGTGGTCCATCGTCATTAGGTGGCCCTGAATGTAACAAATCACTATCAGTTTTTCGTCCGATTCGAAAATCTTTGACTCACAGCAGAACGGCCATAAGGTGCCCAAGGCAGCAATAGACCCATGAAGTCAAGTCTGCTGGAGGACGATGTATTGAATCAGGACGCAATTTGAGTGATCCATCGTCATTAGGTGGCCCTGAACGTTACAATTCACTATCAGTTTTTCGTCCCATTTGATAATCTAGACTCACAGCAGAACGGCCATAAGGTGCCCGAGGCAGCAATAGACCCATGGAGTAAACTCGGCTGGAGGACGATGAATTGAATCGGGACGCAATTTGCGTGGTCCATCGTCATTAGGTGGCCCTGAATGTTACAATTCACTATCAGTTTTTCGTCCGATTCTAAAATCTTTGACTCACAGCAGAACGGCCATTAGGTGCCCGAGGCAGCAATCGACCGATGGAGACAAGTCTGCTGGAGGACGATGTATTGAATCGGGACGCAATTTGAGTGATCCATCGTCATTAGGAGGCCCTGAACGTTACAATTCACTATCAGTTTTTCGTCCCATTCGATAATCTAGACTCACAGCAGAACGGCCATAAGGTGCCCGAGGCAGTAATTGACCCATGGAGTCAAGTCGGCTGGAGGACGATGTATTGAATCGGGACGCAATTTGAGTGATCCATCGTCATTAGGAGGCCCTGAACGTTACAATTCACTATCAGTTTTTCGTCCCATTCGATAATCTAGACTCACAGCAGAACGGCCATAAGGTGCCCGAGGCAGCAATAGACCCATGGTGTCAAGTCGGCTGGAGGACGATGTATTGAATCGGGACGCAATTTGAGTGATCCATCGTCATTAGGTGGCCCTGAACGTTACAATTCTCTATCAGTTTTTCGTCCCATTCGATAATCTAGACTCACAGCAGAACGGCCATAAGGTGCCCGAGGCAGCAATAGACCCATGGAGACAAGTCTGCTGGAGGACGATGTATTGAATCGGGACGCAATTTGAGTGATCCATCGTCATTAGGTGGCCCTGAACGTTACAATTCACTATCAGTTTTTCGTCCCATTCGATAATCTAGACTCACAGCGGAACGGCCATAAGGTGCCCGAGGCAGCAATAGACCCATGGTGACAAGTCTGCTGGAGGATGATGTATTGAATCGGGACGCAATTTGAGTGATCCATCGTCATTAGGAGGCCCTGAAGGTTACAATTCACTATCAGTTTTTTGTCCCATTCGATAATCTAGACTCACAGCAGAACGGCCATAAGGTGCCCGAGGCAGCAATAGACCCATGGAGTCAAGTTGGCTGGAGTACGATGTACTGAATCGGGACGCAATTTGTGTGGTCCATCGTCATTAGGTGGCCCTGAATGTTACAAATCACTATCAGTTTTTCGTCCGATTCGAAAATCTTTGACTCACAGCAGAACGGCCATAAGGTGCCCGAGGCAGCAATAGACCCATGAAGTCAAGTCTGCTGGAGGACGATGTATTGAATCAGGACGCAATTTGAGTGATCCATCGTCATTAGGTGGCCCTGAACGTTACAATTCACTTTCAGTTTTTCGTCCCATTCGATAATCTAGACTCACAGCAGAACGGCCATAAGGTGTCCGGGGCAGCAATAGACCCATGGAGTCAACTCGGCTGGAGGACGGTGAATTGAATCGGGACGCAATTTGCGTGGTCCATCGTCATTAGGTGGCCCTGAATGTTACAATTCACTATCAGTTTTTCGTCCGATTCTAAAATCTTTGACTCACAGCAGAACGGCCATTAGGTGCCCGAGGCAGCAATCGACCCATGGAGACAAGTCTGCTGGAGGACGATGTATTGAATCGGGACGCAATTTGAGTGATCCATCGTCATTAGGAGGCCCTGAACGTTACAATTCACTATCAGTTTTTCGTCCCATTCGATAATCTAGACTCACAGCAGAACGGCCATAAGGTGCCCGAGGCAGTAATAGACCCATGAAGTCAAGTCGGCTGGAAGACGATGTATTGAATCGGGACGCAATTTGAGTGATCCATCGTCATTAGGAGGCCCTGAACGTTACAATTCACTATCAGTATTTCGTCCCATTCGATAATCTAGATTCACAGCAGAACGGCCATAAGGTGCCCGAGGCAGCAATAGACCCATGGAGTCAAGTCGGCTGGAGGACGATGTATTGAATCGGGACGCAATTTGAGTGATCCATCGTCATTAGGTGGCCCTGAACGTTACAATTCACTATCAGTTTTTCGTCCCATTCGATAATCTAGACTCACAGCAGAACGGCCATAAGGTGCCCGAGGCAGCAATAGACCCATGGAGTCAAGTCGGCTGGAGTACGATGTATTGAATCGGGACGCAATTTGAGTGATCCATCGTCATTAGGTGGCCCTGAACGTTACAATTCACTATCAGTTTTTCGTCCGATTCGAAAATCTTTGACTCACAGCAGAACGGCCATAAGGTGCCCGAGGCAGCAATAGACCCATGAAGTCAAGTCTGCTGGAGGACGATGTATTGAATCAGGACGTAATTTGAGTGATCCATCGTCATTAGGTGGCTCTGAACGTTACAATTCACTATCAGTTTTTCGTCCCATTCGATAGTCTAGACTCACAGCAGAACGGCCGTAAGGAGCCCGAGGCAGCAATAGACCCATGGAGACAAGTCGGCTGGGACGAGGTATTGAATCGGGACGCAATTTGAGTGATCCATCGTCAATAGGTGGCCCTGAACGTTACAATTCACTATCAGTTTTTCATCCCGTTCTATCATCTAGACTCACAGCAGAACAGCCATAAGGTGCCCGAGGCAGCAATAGTCCCATGGAGTCAAGTCGGCTAGTGGACGATGTACTGAATCGGGACGCAATTTGTGTGGTCCATCGTCATTAGGTGGCCCTGAATGTTACAAATCGCTATCAGTTTTTCGTCCGATTCGAAAATCTCTGACTCACAGCAGAACGGCCATAAGGTGCCCGAGGCAGCAATAGACCCATGAAGTCAAGTCTGCTGGAGGACGATGTATTGAATCAGGACGCAATTTGAGTGATCCATCATCATTAGGTGGCCCTGAACGTTACAATTCACTATCAGTTTTTCGTCCCATTCGATAATCTAGACTCACAGCAGAACGGCCATAAGGTGCCCGAGGCAGCAATAGACCCATGGAGACAAGTCGGCTGGGGACGATGTATTGAATCGGGACGCAATTTTAGTGATCCATCGTAATTAGGTGGCCCTGAACGTTTTAATTCACTATCAATTTTTCGTCCCATTCGATAATCTAGATTCACAGCAGAACGGCCATAAGATGCCCGGGGCAGCAATAGACCCATGGAGTCAACTCGGCTGGAGGACGATAAATTGAATCGGGACGCAATTTGCGTGGTCCATCGTCATTAGGTGGCCCTGAATGTTACAATTCACTATCAGTTTTTCGTCCGATTCGAAAATCTTTGAGTCACAGCTGAACGGCCACAAGGTGCCCGAGGCTGCAATAGACCCATGGAGACAGTCTGCTGGAGGACAATGTATTGAATCGGGACGCAATTTGAGTGATCCATCGTCATTAGGTGGCCCTGAAAGTTACAATTCACTATCAGTTTTTCGTCCGATTCGAAAATCTTTGACTCACAGCAGAACGGTCATAAGGTGCCCGAGGCAGCAATAGACCCATGAAGTCAAGTCTGCTGGAGGACGATGTATTGAATCAGGGCGCAATTTGAGTGATCCATCGTCATTAGGTGGCCCTGAACGTTACAATTCACTATCAGTTTTTCGTCCCATTCGATAATCTAGACTCACAGCAGAACGGCCATAAGGTGCCCGAGGCAGCAATAGACCCATGGAGACACGTCGGCTGGGGACGATGTATTGAATCGGGACGCAATTTTAGTGATCCTTCGTCATTAGGTGGCCCTGAACGTTACTATTCACTATCAGTTTTTCGTCCCATTCGATAATCGAGATTCACATCAGAACGGCCATAAGGTGCCCGAGGCAGCAATAGACCCATGGAGTCAACTCGGCTGGAGGACGATGTATTGAATCGGGACGCAAGTTGCGTGGTCCATCGTCATTAGGTGGCCCTGAATGTTACAATTCACTATCAGTTTTTCGTCCGATTCGAAAATCTTTGACTCACAGCAGAACGGCCATTAGGTGCCCGAGGCAGCAATCGACCCATGGAGACAAGTCTGCTGGAGGACGATGTATTGAATCGGGACGCAATTTGAGTGATCCATCGTCATTAGGAGGCCCTGAACGTTACAATTCACTATCAGTTTTTCGTCCCATTCGATAATCTAGACTCACAGCAGAACGGCCATAAGGTGCCCGAGGCAGCAATAGACCCATGGAGTCAAGTCGCCTGGAGGACGATGTATTGAATCGGGACGAAATTTGAGTGATCCATCGTCATTAGGTGGCCCTGAACGTTACAATTCACTATCAGTTTTTCGTCCGATTCGAAAATCTTTGACTCACAGCAGAACGGCCATAAGGTGCCCGAGGCAGCAATAGACGCATGGAGACAAGTCTGCTGGAGGACGATGTATTGAATCGGGACGCAATTTGAGTGTTCCATCGTCATTAGGAGGCCCTGAACGTTACAATTCACTATCAGTTTTTCGTCTGATTCGAAAATCTTTGAGTCACAGCAGGCCTGCCATAAGGTGCCCTATCAGCAATAGACCCATGGAGACAAGTCTGCTGGAGGACGATGTATTGAATCGGGACGCAATTTGAGTGATCCATCGTCATTAGGTGGCCCTGAACGTTACAATTCACTATCCGTTTTACATCCCATTCTATCACCTAGACTCACAGCAGAACGGCCATAAGGTGCCCGAGGCAGCAATAGTCCCATGGAGTCAAGTCGGCTAGTGGACGATGTACTGAATCGGGACGCAATTTGTGTGGTCCATCGTCATTAGGTGGCCCTGAATGTTACAAATCACTATCAGTTTTTCGTCCGATTCGAAAATCTTTGACTCACAGCAGAACGGCCATCAGGTGCCCGAGGCAGCAATAGACCCATGAAGTCAAGTCTGCTGGAGGACGATGTATTGATTCAGGACGCAATTTGAGTGATCCATCGTCATTAGGTGGCCCTGAAAGTTACAATTCACTTTCAGTTTTTCGTCCGATTCGAAAATCTTTGACTCACAGCAGAACGGCCATAAGGTGCCCGAGGCAGCAATAGACCCATGAGGTCAAGTCTGCTGGAGGACGATGTATTGAATCAGGACGCAATTTGAGTGATCCATCATCATTAGGTGGCCCTGAACGTTACAATTCACTATCAGTTTTTCGTCCCATTCGATAATCTAGACTCACAGCAGAACGGCCATAAGGTGCCCGAGGCACCAATAGACCCATGGAGACAAGTCGGCTGGGGACGATGTATTGAATCGGGACGCAATTTTAGTGATCCATCGTAATTAGGTGGCCCTGAACGTTTTAATTCACTATCAATTTTTCGCCCCATTCGATAATCTAGATTCACAGCAGAACGGCCATAAGGTGCCCGGGGCAGCAATAGACCCATGGAGTCAACTCGGCTGGAGGACGATAAATTGAATCGGGACGCAATTTGCGTGGTCCATCGTCATTAGGTGGCCCTGAATGTTACAATTCACTATCAGTTTTTCGTCCGATTCGAAAATCTTTGACTCACAGCAGAACGGCCATTAGGTGCCCGAGGCAGCAATCGACCCATGGAGACAAGTCTGCTGGAGGACGATGTATTGAATCGGGACGCAATTTGAGTGATCCATCGTCATTAGGAGGCCCTGAACGTTACAATTCACTATCAGTTTTTCGTCCCATTCGATAATCTAGACTCACAGCAGAACGGCCATAAGGTGCCCGAGGCAGCAATAGACCCATGGAGTCAAGTCGCCTGGAGGACGATGTATTGAATCGGGACGAAATTTGAGTGATCCATCGTCATTAGGTGGCCCTGAACGTTACAATTCACTATCAGTTTTTCGTCCGATTCGAAAATCTTTGACTCACAGCAGAACGGCCATAAGGTGCCCGAGGCAGCAATAGACGCATGGAGACAAGTCTGCTGGATGACGATGTATTGAATCGGGACGCAATTTGAGTGTTCCATCGTCATTAGGAGGCCCTGAACGTTACAATTCACTATCAGTTTTTCGTCTGATTCGAAAATCTTTGAGTCACAGCAGGCCTGCCATAAGGTGCCCTATCAGCAATAGACCCATGGAGACAAGTCTGCTGGAGGACGATGTATTGAATCGGGACGCAATTTGAGTGATCCATCGTCATTAGGTGGCCCTGAACGTTACAATTCACTATCCGTTTTACATCCCATTCTATCATCTAGACTCACAGCAGAACGGCCATAAGGTGCCCGAGGCAGCAATAGTCCCATGGAGTCAAGTCGGCTAGTGGACGATGTACTGAATCGGGACGCAATTTGTGTGGTCCATCGTCATTAGGTGGCCCTGAATGTTACAAATCACTATCAGTTTTTCGTCCGATTCGAAAATCTTTGACTCACAGCAGAACGGCCATAAGGTGCCCGAGGCAGCAATAGACCCATGAAGTCAAGTCTGCTGGAGGACGATGTATTGAATCAGGACGCAATTTGAGTGATCCATCGTCATTAGGTGGCCCTGAACGTTACAATTCACTATCAGTTTTTCGTCCCATTCGATAATCTAGACTCACAGCAGAACGGCCATAAGGTGCCCGAGGCAGCAATAGACCCATGGAGACAAGGCGGCTGGGGACGATTTATTGAATCGGGACGCAATTTGAGTGATCCATCGTCATTAGGTGGCCCTGAACGTTTTAATTCACTATCAGTTTTTCGTCCCATTCGATAATCTAGATTCACAGCAGAACGGCGATAAGGTGCCCGGGGCAGCAGCAGTTGACCCATGGAGTCAACTCGGCTGGAGGACGATGAATTGAATCGGGACGCAATTTGAGTGATCCATCGTCATTAGGAGGCCCTGAACGTTACAATTCACTATCAGTTTTTCGTCCGATTCGAAAATCTTTGACTCACAGCAGAACGGCCATTAGGTGCCCGAGGCAGCAATCGACCCATGGAGACAAGTCTGCTGGAGGACGATGTATTGAATCGGGACGCAATTTGAGTGATCCATCGTCATTAGGAGGCCCTGAACGTTACAATTCACTATCAGTTTTTCGTCCCATTCGATAATCTAGACTCACAGCAGAACGGCCATATGGTGCCGAGGCAGCAATAGACCCATGGAGTCAAGTCGGCTGGAGGACGATGTATTGAATCGGGACGCAATTTGAGTGATCCATCGTCATTAGGAGGCCCTGAACGTTACAATTCACTATCAGTTTTTCGCCCCATTCGATAATCTAGACTCACAGCAGAACGGCCATAAGGTGCCCGAGGCAGCAATAGAACCATGGAGTCAAGTCGGCTGGAGGACGATGTATTGAATCGGGACGCAATTTGAGTGATCCATCGTCATTAGGAGGCCCTGAACGTTACAATTCACTATCAGTTTTTCGTCCGATTCGAAAATCTTTGACTCACAGCAGAACGGCCATTAGGTGCCCGAGGCAGCAATCGACCCATGGAGACAAGTCTGCTGGAGGACGATGTATTGAATCGGGACGCAATTTGAGTGATCCATCGTCATTAGGAGGCGCTGAACGTTACAATTCACTATCAGTTTTTCGTCCCATTCGATAATCTAGACTCACAGCAGAACGGCCATAGGGTGCCGAGGCAGCAATAGACCCATGGAGTCAAGTCGGCTGGAGGACGATGTATTGAATCGGGACGCAATTTGAGTGATCCATCGTCATTAGGAGGCCCTGAACGTTACAATTCACTATCAGTTTTTCGCCCCATTCGATAATCTAGACTCACAGCAGAACGGCCATAAGGTGCCCGAGGCAGCAATAGAACCATGGAGTCAAGTCGGCTGGAGGACGATGTATTGAATCGGGACGCAATTTGAGTGTTCCATCGTCATTAGGAGGCCCTGAACGTTACAATTCACTATCAGTTTTTCGTCCGATTCGAAAATCTTTGAGTCACAGCTGAACGGCCATAAGGTGCCCGAGGCTGCAATAAACCCATGGAGACAGTCTGCTGGAGGACAATGAATTGAATCGGGACGCAATTTGAGTGATCCATCGTCATTAGGTGGCCCTGAAAGTTACAATTCACTTTCAGTTTTTCGTCCGATTCGAAAATCTTTGACTCACAGCAGAACGGCCATAAGGTGCCCGAGGCAGCAATAGACCCATGAAGTCAACTCGGCTGGCGGACGATAAATTGAATCGGGACGCAATTTGCGTGGTCCATCGTCATTAGGTGGCCCTGATTGTTACAATTCACTATCAGTTTTTCGTCCGATTCGAAAATCTTTGACTCACAGCAGAACGGCCATTAGGTGCCCGAGGCAGCAATCGACCCATGGAGTCAAGTCGCCTGGAGGACGATGTATTGAATCGGGACGAAATTTGAGTGATCCATCGTCATTAGGTGGCCCTGAACGTTACAATTCACTATCAGTTTTTCGTCCGATTCGAAAATCTTTGACTCACAGCAGAACGGCCATTAGGTGCCCGAGGCAGCAATCGACCCATGGAGTCAAGTCGCCTGGAGGACGATGTATTGAATCGGGACGAAATTTGAGTGATCCATCGTCATTAGGTGGCCCTGAACGTTACAATTCACTATCAGTTTTTCGTCCGATTCGAAAATCTTTGACTCACAGCAGAACGGCCATAAGGTGCCCGAGGCAGCAATAGACGCATGGAGACAAGTCTGCTGGAGGACGATGTATTGAATCGGGACGCAATTTAAGTGTTCCATCGTCATTAGGAGGCCCTGAACGTTACAATTCACTATCAGTTTTTCGTCTGATTCGAAAATCTTTGAGTCACAGCAGGCCTGCCATAAGGTGCCCTATCAGCAATAGACCCATGGAGACAAGTCTGCTGGAGGACGATGTATTGAATCGGGACGCAATTTGAGTGATCCATCGTCATTAGGTGGCCCTGAACGTTACAATTCACTATCCGTTTTACATCCCATTCTATCATCTAGACTCACAGCAGAACGGCCATAAGGTGCCCGAGGCAGCAATAGTCCCATGGAGTCAAGTCGGCTAGTGGACGATGTACTGAATCGGGACGCAATTTGTGTGGTCCATCGTCATTAGGTGGCCCTGAATGTTACAAATCACTATCAGTTTTTCGTCCGATTCGAAAATCTTTGACTCACAGCAGAACGGCCATAAGGTGCCCGAGGCAGCAATAGACCCATGAAGTCAAGTCTGCTGGAGGACGATGTATTGAATCAGGACGCAATTTGAGTGATCCATCGTCATTAGGTGGCCCTGAACGTTACAATTCACTATCAGTCTTTCGTCCCATTCGATAATCTAGACTCACAGCAGAACGGCAATAAGGTGCCCGAGGCAGCAATAGACCCATGGAGACAAGGCGGCTGGGGACGATTTATTGAATCGGGACGCAATTTGAGTGATCCATCGTCATTAGGTGGCCCTGAACGTTTTAATTCACAATCAGTTTTTCGTCCCATTCGATAATCTAGATTCACAGCAGAACGGCGATAAGGTGCCCGGGGCAGCAGCAGTTGACCCATGGAGTCAACTCGGCTGGAGGACGATGAATTCAATCGGGACGAAATTTGAGTGATCCATCGTCATTAGGAGGCCCTGAACGTTACAATTCACTATCAGTTTTTCGTCCGATTCGAAAATCTTTGACTTACAGCAGAACGGCCATTAGGTGCCCGAGGCAGCAATCGACCCATGGAGACAAGTCTGCTGGAGGACGATGTATTGAATCGGGACGCAATTTGAGTGATCCATCGTCATTAGGAGGCCCTGAACGTTACAATTCACTATCAGTTTTTCGTCCCATTCGATAATCTAGACTCACAGCAGAACGGCCATAGGGTGCCCGAGGCAGCAATAGACCCATGGAGTCAAGTCGGCTGGAGGACGATGTATTGAATCGGGACGCAATTTGAGTGATCCATCGTCATTAGGAGGCCCTGAACGTTACAATTCACTATCAGTTTTTCGCCCCATTCGATAATCTAGACTCACAGCAGAACGGCCATAAGGTGCCCGAGGCAGCAATAGAACCATGGAGTCAAGTCGGCTGGAGGACGATGTATTGAATCGGGACGCAATTTGAGTGATCCATCGTCATTAGGTGGCCCTGAACGTTACAATTCACTATCAGTTTTTCGTCCCATTCGATAATCTAGACTCACAGCAGAACGGCCATAAGGTGCCCGAGGCAGCAATAGACCCATGGAGACAAGTCGGCTGGAGGACGATGTATTGAATCGGGACGCAATTTGAGTGTTCCATCGTCATTAGGAGGCCCTGAACGTTACAATTCACTATCAGTTTTTCGTCCGATTCGAAAATCTTTGAGTCACAGCTGAACGGCCATAAGGTGCCCGAGGCTGCAATAAACCCATGGAGACAGTCTGCTGGAGGACAATGAATTGAATCGGGACGCAATTTGAGTGATCCATCGTCATTAGGTGGCCCTGAAAGTTACAATTCACTTTCAGTTTTTCGTCCGATTCGAAAATCTTTGACTCACAGCAGAACGGCCATAAGGTGCCCGAGGCAGCAATAGACCCATGAAGTCAAGTCTGCTGGAGGACGATGTATTGAATCAGGACGCAATTTGAGTGATCCATCATCATTAGGTGGCCCTGAACGTTACAATTCACTATCAGTTTTTCGTCCCATTCGATAATCTAGACTCACAGCAGAACGGCCATAAGGTGCCCGAGGCAGCAATAGACCCATGGAGACAAGTCGGCTGGGGACGATGTATTGAATCGGGACGCAATTTTAGTGATCCATCGTAATTAGGTGGCCCTGAACGTTTTAATTCACTATCAATTTTTCGTCCCATTCGATAATCTAGATTCACAGCAGAACGGCCATAAGGTGCCCGGGGCAGCAATAGACCCATGGAGTCAACTCGGCTGGAGGACGATAAATTGAATCGGGACGCAATTTGCGTGGTCCATCGTCATTAGGTGGCCCTGAATGTTACAATTCACTATCAGTTTTTCGTCCGATTCGAAAATCTTTGAGTCACAGCTGAACGGCCATAAGGTGCCCGAGGCTGCAATAGACCCATGGAGACAGTCTGCTGGAGGACAATGTATTGAATCGGGACGCAATTTGAGTGATCCATCGTCATTAGGTGGCCCTGAAAGTTACAATTCACTATCAGTTTTTCGTCCGATTCGAAAATCTTTGACTCACAGCAGAACGGTCATAAGGTGCCCGAGGCAGCAATAGACCCATGAAGTCAAGTCTGCTGGAGGACGATGTATTGAATCAGGGCGCAATTTGAGTGATCCATCGTCATTAGGTGGCCCTGAACGTTACAATTCACTATCAGTTTTTCGTCCCATTCGATAATCTAGACTCACAGCAGAACGGCCATAAGGTGCCCGAGGCAGCAATAGACCCATGGAGACAAGTCGGCTGGGGACGATGTATTGAATCGGGACGCAATTTTAGTGATCCATCGTCATTAGGTGGCCCTGAACGTTACTATTCACTATCAGTTTTTCGTCCCATTCGATAATCTAAATTCACATCAGAACGGCCATAAGGTGCCCGAGGCAGCAATAGACCCATGGAGTCAACTCGGCTGGAGGACGATGTATTGAATCGGGACGCAAGTTGCGTGGTCCATCGTTATTAGGTGGCCCTGAATGTTACAATTCACTATCAGTTTTTCGTCCGATTCGAAAATCTTTGACTCACAGCAGAACGGCCATTGGGTGCCCGAGGCAGCAATCGACCCATGGAGACAAGTCTGCTGGAGGACGATGTATTGAATCGGGACGCAATTTGAGTGATCCATCGTCATTAGGAGGCCCTGAACGTTACAATTCACTATCAGTTTTTCGTCCCATTCGATAATCTAGACTCACAGCAGAACGGCCATAAGGTGCCCGAGGCAGCAATAGACCCATGGAGTCAAGTCGCCTGGAGGACGATGTATTGAATCGGGACGAAATTTGAGTGATCCATCGTCATTAGGTGGCCCTGAACGTTACAATTCACTATCAGTTTTTCGTCCGATTCGAAAATCTTTGACTCACAGCAGAACGGCCATAAGGTGCCCGAGGCAGCAATAGACGCATGGAGACAAGTCTGCTGGAGGACGATGTATTGAATCGGGACGCAATTTGAGTGTTCCATCGCCATTAGGAGGCCCTGAACGTTACAATTCGCTATCAGTTTTTCGTCTGATTCGAAAATCTTTGAGTCACAGCAGGCCTGCCATAAGGTGCCCTATCAGCAATAGACCCATGGAGACAAGTCTGCTGGAGGACGATGTATTGAATCGGGACGCAATTTGAGTGATCCATCGTCATTAGGTGGCCCTGAACGTTACAATTCACTATCCGTTTTACATCCCATTCTATCATCTAGACTCACAGCAGAACGGCCATAAGGTGCCCGAGGCAGCAATAGTCCCATGGAGTCAAGTCGGCTAGTGGACGATGTACTGAATCGGGACGCAATTTGTGTGGTCCATCGTCATTAGGTGGCCCTGAATGTTACAAATCACTATCAGTTTTTCGTCCGATTCGAAAATCTTTGACTCACAGCAGAACGGCCATAAGGTGCCCGAGGCAGCAATAGACCCATGAAGTCAAGTCTGCTGGAGGACGATGTATTGAATCAAGACGCAATTTGAGTGATCCATCGTCATTAGGTGGCCCTGAACGTTACAATTCACTATCAGTTTTTCGTCCCATTCGATAATCTAGACTCACAGCAGAACGGCCATAAGGTGCCCGAGGCAGCAATAGACCCATGGAGACAAGGCGGCTGGGGACGATTTATTGAATCGGGACGCAATTTGAGTGATCCATCGTCATTAGGTGGCCCTGAACGTTTTAATTCACTATCAGTTTTTCGTCCCATTCGATAATCTAGATTCACAGCAGAACGGCGATAAGGTGCCCGGGGCAGCAGCAGTTGACCCATGGAGTCAACTCGGCTGGAGGACGATGAATTGAATCGGGACGCAATTTGAGTGATCCATCGTCATTAGGAGGCCCTGAACGTTACAATTCACTATCAGTTTTTCGTCCGATTCGAAAATCTTTGACTCACAGCAGAACGGCCATTAGGTGCCCGAGGCAGCAATCGACCCATGGAGACAAGTCTGCTGGGGGACGATGTATTGAATCGGGACGCAATTTGAGTGATCCATCGTCATTAGGAGGCCCTAAACGTTACAATTCACTATCAGTTTTTCGTCCCATTCGATAATCTAGACTCACAGCAGAACGGCCATAGGGTGCCCGAGGCAGCAATAGACCCATGGAGTCAAGTCGGCTGGAGGACGATGTATTGAATCGGGACGCAATTTGAGTGATCCATCGTCATTAGGAGGCCCTGAACGTTACAATTCACTATCAGTTTTTCGCCCCATTCGATAATCTAGACTCACAGCAGAACGGCCATAAGGTGCCCGAGGCAGCAATAGAACCATGGAGTCAAGTCGGCTGGAGGACGATGTATTGAATCGGGACGCAATTTGAGTGATCCATCGTCATTAGGTGGCCCTGAACGTTACAATTCACTATCAGTTTTTCGTCCCATTCGATAATCTAGACTCACAGCAGAACGGCCATAAGGTGCCCGAGGCAGCAATAGACCCATGGAGACAAGTCGGCTGGAGGACGATGTATTGAATCGGGACGCAATTTGAGTGTTCCATCGTCATTAGGAGGCCCTGAACGTTACAATTCACTATCAGTTTTTCGTCCGATTCGAAAATCTTTGAGTCACAGCTGAACGGCCATAAGGTGCCCGAGGCTGCAATAAACCCATGGAGACAGTCTGCCGGAGGACAATGAATTGAATCGGGACGCAATTTGAGTGATCCATCGTCATTAGGTGGCCCTGAAAGTTACAATTCACTTTCAGTTTTTCGTCCGATTCGAAAATCTTTGACTCACAGCAGAACGGCCATAAGGTGCCCGAGGCAGCAATAGACCCATGAAATCAAGTCTGCTGGAGGACGATGTATTGAATCGGGACGCAATTTGAGTGATCCATCGTCATTAGGTGGCCCTGAAAGTTACAATTCACTATCAGTTTTTCGTCCGATTCGAAAATCTTTGACTCACAGAAGAACGGCCATAAGGTGCCCGAGGCAGCAATAGACCCATGAAGTCAAGTCTGCTGGAGGACGATGTATTGAATCAGGACGCAATTTGAGTGATCCATCGTCATTAGGTGGCCCTGAATGTTACAATTCACTATCACTTTTTCGTCCGATTCGAAAATCTTTGACTCACAGCAGAACGGCCATAAGGTGCCCGAGGCAGCAATAGACGCATGGAGACAAGTCTGCTGGAGGACGATGTATTGAATCGGGACGCAATTTGAGTGTTCCATCGTCATTAGGTGTCCCTGAACGTTACAATTCACTATCAGTTTTTCGTCCCATTCGATAATCTAGACTCACAGCAGAACGGCCATAAGGTGCCCGAGGCAGCAATAGACCCATGGAGACAAGTCGGCTGGAGGACGATGTATAGAATCGGGACGCAATTTGAGTGTTCCATCGTCATTAGGAGGCCCTGAACGTTACAATTCACTATCAGTTTTTCGTCCGATTCGAAAATCTTTGAGTCACAGCTGAACGTCCATAAGGTGCCCGAGGCTGCAATAGACCCATGGAGACAGTCTGCTGGAGGACAATGTATTGATTCGGGACGCAATTTGAGTGATCCATCGTCATTAGGTGGCACTGAAAGTTACAATTCACTATCAGTTTTTCGTCCCATTCGATAATCTAGACTCACAGCAGAACGGCCATAAGGTGCCCGAGGCAGCAATAGACCCATGGTGACAAGTCTGCTGGAGGACGATGTATTGAATCGGGACGCAATTTGAGTGATCCATCGTCATTAGGAGGCCCTGAAGGTTACAATTCACTATCAGTTTTTTGTCCCATTCGATAATCTAGACTCACAGCAGCACGGCCATAAGGTGCCCGAGGCAGCAATAGACCCATGGAGTCAAGTCGGCTGGAGGACGATGTATTGAATCGGGACGCAATTTGAGTGATCCATCGTCATTAGGTGGCCCTGAAAGTTACAATTCACTATCAGTTTTTCGTCCGATTCGAAAATCTTTGACTCACAGCATAACGGCCATAAGGTGCCCGAGGCAGCAATAGACGCATGGAGACAAGTCTGCTGGAGGACGATGTATTGAATTGGGACGCAATTTGAGTGTTCCATCGTCATTAGGAGGCCCTGAACGTTACAATTCACTATCAGTTTTTCGTCCCATTCGATAATCTAGACTCACAGCAGAACGGCCATAAGGTGCCCGAGGCAGCAATAGACCCATGGAGACAAGTCGGCTGGGGACGATGTATTGAATCGGGACGCAATTTGAGTGATCCATCGTCATTAGGTGGCCCTGAACGTTTTAATTCACTATCAGTTTTTCGTCCCATTCGATAATCTAGATTCACAGCAGAACGGCCATAAGGTGCCCGGGGCAGCAATAGACCCATGGAGTCAACTCGGCTGGAGGACGATGAATTGAATCGGGACGCAATTTGAGTGATCCATCGTCATTAGGAGGCCCTGAACGTTACAATTCACTATCAGTTTTTCGTCCGATTCGAAAATCTTTGACTCACAGCAGAACGGCCATTAGGTGCCCGAGGTAGCAATCGACCCATGGAGACAAGTCTGCTGGAGGACGATGTATTGAATCGGGACGCAATTTGAGTGATCCATCGTCATTAGGAGGCCCTGAACGTTACAATTCACTATCAGTTTTTCGTCCGATTCGAAAATCTTTGAGTCACAGCTGAACGGCCATAAGGTGCCCGAGGCTGCAATAGACCCATGGAGACAGTCTGCTGGAGGACAATGTATTGAATCGGGACGCAATTTGAGTGATCCATCGTCATTAGGTGGCCCTGAAAGTTACAATTCACTATCAGTTTTTCGTCCGATTCGAAAATCTTTGACTCACAGCAGAACGGTCATAAGGTGCCCGAGGCAGCAATAGACCCATGAAGTCAAGCCTGCAGGAGGACGATGTATTGAATCAGGGCGCAATTTGAGTGATCCATCGTCATTAGGTGGCCCTGAACATTACAATTCACTATCAGTTTTTCGTCCCATTCGATAATCCAGACTCACAGCAGAACGGCCATAAGGTGCCCGAGGCAGCAATAGACCCATGGAGACAAGGCGGCTGGGGACGATTTATTGAATCGGGACGCAATTTGAGTGATCCATCGTCATTAGGTGGCCCTGAACGTTTTAATTCACTATCAGTTTTTCGTCCCATTCGATAATCTAGATTCACAGCAGAACGGCGATAAGGTGCCCGGGGCAGCAGCAGTTGACCCATGGAGTCAACTCGGCTGGAGGACGATGAATTGAATCGGGACGCAATTTGAGTGATCCATCGTCATTAGGAGGCCCTGAACGTTACAATTCACTATCAGTTTTTCGTCCGATTCGAAAATCTTTGACTCAGAGCAGAACGGCCATTAGGTGCCCGAGGCAGCAATCGACCCATGGAGACAAGTCTGCTGGAGGACGATGTATTGAATCGGGACGCAATTTGAGTGATCCATCGTCATTAGGAGGCCCTGAACGTTACAATTCACTATCAGTTTTTGGTCCCATTCGATAATCTAGACTCACAGCAGAACGGCCATAGGGTGCCCGAGGCAGCAATAGACCCATGGAGTCAAGTCGGCTGGAGGACGATGTATTGAATCGGGACGCAATTTGAGTGATCCATCGTCATTAGGAGGCCCTGAACGTTACAATTCACTATCAGTTTTTCGCCCCATTCGATAATCTAGACTCACAGCAGAACGGCCATAAGGTGCCCGAGGCAGCAATAGAACCATGGAGTCAAGTCGGCTGGAGGACGATGTATTGAATCGGGACGCAATTTGAGTGATCCATCGTCATTAGGTGGCCCTGAACGTTACAATTCACTATCAGTTTTTCGTCCCATTCGATAATCTAGACTCACAGCAGAACGGCCATAAGGTGCCCGAGGCAGCAATAGACCCATGGAGACAAGTCGGCTGGAGGACGATGTATTGAATCGGGACGCAATTTGAGTGTTCCATCGTCATTAGGAGGCCCTGAACGTTACAATTCACTATCAGTTTTTCGTCCGATTCGAAAATCTTTGAGTCACAGCTGAACGGCCATAAGGTGCCCGAGGCTGCAATAAACCCATGGAGACAGTCTGCTGGAGGACAATGAATTGAATCGGGACGCAATTTGAGTGATCCATCGTCATTAGGTGGCCCTGAAAGTTACAATTCACTATCAGTTTTTCGTCCGATTCGAAAATCTTTGACTCACAGCAGAACGGCCATAAGGTGCCCGAGGCAGCAATAGACCCATGAAATCAAGTCTGCTGGAGGACGATGTATTGAATCGGGACGCAATTTGAGTGATCCATCGTCATTAGGTGGCCCTGAAAGTTACAATTCACTATCAGTTTTTCGTCCGATTCGAAAATCTTTGACTCACAGAAGAACGGCCATAAGGTGCCCGAGGCAGCAATAGACCCATGAAGTCAAGTCTGCTGGAGGACGATGTATTGAATCAGGACGCAATTTGAGTGATCCATCGTCATTAGGTGGGCCTGAACGTTACAATTCACTATCAGTTTTTCGTCCCATTCGATAATCTAGACTCACAGCAGAACGGCCATAAGGTGCCCGAGGCAGCAAAAGACCCATGGAGACAAGTCGGCTGGGGACGATGTATTGAATCGGGACGCAATTTGAGTGATCCATCGTCATTAGGTGGCCCGGAACGTTACAATTCACTATCAGTTTTTCGTCCCATTCGATAATCTAGATTCACAGCAGAACGGCCATAAGGTGCCCGAGGCAGCAGTAGACCCATGGAGTCAACTCGGCTGGAGGACGATGTATTGAATCAGGACGAAATTTGAGTGATCCATCATCATTAGATGGCCCTGAACGTTACAATTCACTATCAGTTTTTCGTCCCATTCGATAATCTAGACTCACAGCAGAACGGCCATAAGGTGCCCGAGGCAGCAATAGACCCATGGAGACAAGTCGGCTGGGGACGATGTATTGAATCGGGACGCAATTTTAGTGATCCATCGTAATTAGGTGGCCCTGAACGTTTTAATTCACTATCAGTTTTTCGTCCCATTCGATAATCTAGATTCACAGCAGAACGGCCATAAGGTGCCCGGGGCAGCAATAGACCCATGGAGTCAACTCGGCTGGAGGACGATAAATTGAATCGGGACGCAATTTGCGTGGTCCATCGTCATTAGGTGGCCCTGAATGTTACAATTCACTATCAGTTTTTCGTCCGATTCGAAAATCTTTGAGTCACAGCTGAACGGCCATAAGGTGCCCGAGGCTGCAATAGACCCATGGAGACAGTCTGCTGGAGGACAATGTATTGAATCGGGACGCAATTTGAGTGATCCATCGTCATTAGGTGGCCCTGAAAGTTACAATTCACTATCAGTTTTTCGTCCGATTCGAAAATCTTTGACTCACAGCAGAACGGTCATAAGGTGCCCGAGGCAGCAATAGACCCATGAAGTCAAGCCTGCAGGAGGACGATGTATTGAATCAGGGCGCAATTTGAGTGATCCATCGTCATTAGGTGGCCCTGAACATTACAATTCACTATCAGTTTTTCGTCCCATTCGATAATCCAGACTCACAGCAGAACGGCCATAAGGTGCCCGAGGCAGCAATAGACCCATGGAGACAAGGCGGCTGGGGACGAATTATTGAATCGGGACGCAATTTGAGTGATCCATCGTCATTAGGTGGCCCTGAACGTTTTAATTCACTATCAGTTTTTCGTCCCATTCGATAATCTAGATTCACAGCAGAACGGCGATAAGGTGCCCGGGGCAGCAGCAGTTGACCCATGGAGTCAACTCGGCTGGAGGACGATGAATTGAATCGGGACGCAATTTGAGTGATCCATCGTCATTAGGAGGCCCTGAACGTTACAATTCACTATCAGTTTTTCGTCCGATTCGAAAATCTTTGACTCAGAGCAGAACGGCCATTAGGTGCCCGAGGCAGCAATCGACCCATGGAGACAAGTCTGCTGGAGGACGATGTATTGAATCGGGACGCAATTTGAGTGATCCATCGTCATTAGGAGGCCCTGAACGTTACAATTCACTATCAGTTTTTCGTCCCATTCGATAATCTAGACTCACAGCAGAACGGCCATAGGGTGCCCGAGGCAGCAATAGACCCATGGAGTCAAGTCGGCTGGAGGACGATGTATTGAATCGGGACGCAATTTGAGTGATCCATCGTCATTAGGAGGCCCTGAACGTTACAATTCACTATCAGTTTTTCGCCCCATTCGATAATCTAGACTCACAGCAGAACGGCCATAAGGTGCCCGAGGCAGCAATAGAACCATGGAGTCAAGTCGGCTGGAGGACGATGTATTGAATCGGGACGCAATTTGAGTGATCCATCGTCATTAGGTGGCCCTGAACGTTACAATTCACTATCAGTTTTTCGTCCCATTCGATAATCTAGACTCACAGCAGAACGGCCATAAGGTGCCCGAGGCAGCAATAGACCCATGGAGACAAGTCGGCTGGAGGACGATGTATTGAATCGGGACGCAATTTGAGTGTTCCATCGTCATTAGGAGGCCCTGAACGTTACAATTCACTATCAGTTTTTCGTCCGATTCGAAAATCTTTGAGTCACAGCTGAACGGCCATAAGGTGCCCGAGGCTGCAATAAACCCATGGAGACAGTCTGCTGGAGGACAATGAATTGAATCGGGACGCAATTTGAGTGATCCATCGTCATTAGGTGGCCCTGAAAGTTACAATTCACTATCAGTTTTTCGTCCGATTCGAAAATCTTTGACTCACAGCAGAACGGCCATAAGGTGCCCGAGGCAGCAATAGACCCATGAAATCAAGTCTGCTGGAGGACGATGTATTGAATCGGGACGCAATTTGAGTGATCCATCGTCATTAGGTGGCCCTGAAAGTTACAATTCACTATCAGTTTTTCGTCCGATTCGAAAATCTTTGACTCACAGAAGAACGGCCATAAGGTGCCCGAGGCAGCAATAGACCCATGAAGTCAAGTCTGCTGGAGGACGATGTATTGAATCAGGACGCAATTTGAGTGATCCATCGTCATTAGGTGGGCCTGAACGTTACAATTCACTATCAGTTTTTCGTCCCATTCGATAATCTAGACTCACAGCAGAACGGCCATAAGGTGCCCGAGGCAGCAAAAGACCCATGGAGACAAGTCGGCTGGGGACGATGTATTGAATCGGGACGCAATTTGAGTGATCCATCGTCATTAGGTGGCCCGGAACGTTACAATTCACTATCAGTTTTTCGTCCCATTCGATAATCTAGATTCACAGCAGAACGGCCATAAGGTGCCCGAGGCAGCAGTAGACCCATGGAGTCAACTCGGCTGGAGGACGATGTATTGAATCGGGACGCAATTTGCGTGGTCCATCGTCATTAGGTGGCCCTGAATGTTACAATTCACTATCAGTTTTTCGTCCGATTCGAAAATCTTTGACTCACAGCAGAACGGCCATAAGGTGCCCGAGGCAGCAATAGACGCATGGAGACAAGTCTGCTGGAGGACGATGTATTGAATCGGGACGCAATTTGAGTGTTCCATCGTCATTAGGTGTCCCTGAACGTTACAATTCACTATCAGTTTTTCGTCCCATTCGATAATCTAGACTCACAGCAGAACGGCCATAAGGTGCCCGAGGCAGTAATAGACCCATGGAGACAAGTCGGCTGGAGGACGATGTATAGAATCGGGACGCAATTTGAGTGTTCCATCGTCATTAGGAGGCCCTGAACGTTACAATTCACTATCAGTTTTTCGTCCGATTCGAAAATCTTTGAGTCACAGCTGAACGTCCATAAGGTGCCCGAGGCTGCAATAGACCCATGGAGACAGTCTGCTGGAGGACAATGTATTGATTCGGGACGCAATTTGAGTGATCCATCGTCATTAGGTGGCACTGAAAGTTACAATTCACTATCAGTTTTTCGTCCCATTCGATAATCTAGACTCACAGCAGAACGGCCATAAGGTGCCCGAGGCAGCAATAGACGCATGGTGACAAGTCTGCTGGAGGACGATGTATTGAATCGGGACGCAATTTGAGTGATCCATCGTCATTAGGAGGCCCTGAAGGTTACAATTCACTATCAGTTTTTTGTCCCATTCGATAATCTAGACTCACAGCAGAACGGCCATAAGGTGCCCGAGGCAGCAATAGACCCATGGAGTCAAGTCGGCTGGAGGACGATGTATTGAATCGGGACGCAATTTGAGTGATCCATCGTCATTAGGTGGCCCTGAAAGTTACAATTCACTATCAGTTTTTCGTCCGATTCGAAAATCTTTGACTCACAGCATAACGGCCATAAGGTGCCCGAGGCAGCAATAGACGCATGGAGACAAGTCTGCTGGAGGACGATGTATTGAATTGGGACGCAATTTGAGTGATCCATCGTCATTAGGAGGCCCTGAACGTTACAATTCACTATCAGTTTTTCGTCCCATTCGATAATCTAGACTCACAGCAGAACGGCCATAAGGTGCCCGAGGCAGCAATAGACCCATGGAGACAAGTCGGCTGGGGACGATGTATTGAATCGGGACGCAATTTGAGTGATCCATCGTCATTAGGTGGCCCTGAACGTTTTAATTCACTATCAGTTTTTCGTCCCATTCGATAATCTAGATTCACAGCAGAAAGGCCATAAGGTGCCCGGGGCAGCAATAGACCCATGGAGTCAACTCGGCTGGAGGACGATGAATTGAATCGGGACGCAATTTGAGTGATCCATCGTCATTAGGAGGCCCTGAACGTTACAATTCACTATCAGTTTTTCGTCCGATTCGAAAATCTTTGACTCACAGCAGAACGGCCATTAGGTGCCCGAGGCAGCAATCGACCCATGGAGACAAGTCTGCTGGAGGACGATGTATTGAATCGGGACGCAATTTGAGTGATCCATCGTCATTAGGAGGCCCTGAACGTTACAATTCACTATCAGTTTTTCGTCCCATTCGATAATCTAGACTCACAGCAGAACGGCCATAGGGTGCCCGAGGCAGCAATAGACCCATGGAGTCAAGTCGGCTGGAGGACGATGTATTGAATCGGGACGCAATTTGAGTGATCCATCGTCATTAGGAGGCCGTGAACGTTACAATTCACTATCAGTTTTTCGTCCCATTCGATAATCTAGACTCACAGCAGAACGGCCATAAGGTGCCCGAGGCAGCAATAGACCCATGGAGACAAGTCGCCTGGGGACGATGTATTGAATCGGGACGCAATTTGAGTGATCCATCGTCATTAGGTGGCCCTGAACGTTACAATTCACTATCAGTTTTTCGTCCCATTCGATAATCTAGACTCACAGCAGAACGGCCATAAGGTGCCCGAGGCAGCAATAGACCCATGGAGTCAAGTCGGCTGGAGTACGATGTATTGAATCGGGACGCAATTTGAGTGATCCATCGTCATTAGGTGGCCCTGAACGTTACAATTCACTATCAGTTTTTCGTCCGATTCGAAAATCTTTGACTCACAGCAGAACGGCCATAATGTGCCCGAGGCAGCAATAGACCCATGAAGTCAAGTCTGCTGGAGGACGATGTATTGAATCAGGACGTAATTTGAGTGATCCATCGTCATTAGGTGGCTCTGAACGTTACAATTCACTATCAGTTTTTCGTCCCATTCGATAGTCTAGACTCACAGCAGAACGGCCGTAAGGAGCCCGAGGCAGCAATAGACCCATGGAGACAAGTCGGCTGGGACGAGGTATTGAATCGGGACGCAATTTGAGTGATCCATCGTCATTAGGTGGCCCTGAACGTTACAATTCACTATCAGTTTTTCATCCCATTCTATCATCTAGACTCACAGCAGAACAGCCATAAGGTGCCCGAGGCAGCAATAGTCCCATGGAGTCAAGTCGGCTAGTGGACGATGTACTGAATCGGGACGCAATTTGTGTGGTCCATCGTCATTAGGTGGCCCTGAATGTTACAAATCACTATCAGTTTTTCGTCCGATTCGAAAATCTTTGACTCACAGCAGAACGGCCATAAGGTGCCCGAGGCAGCAATAGACCCATGAAGTCAAGTCTGCTGGAGGACGATGTATTGAATCAGGACGCAATTTGAGTGATCCATCATCATTAGATGGCCCTGAACGTTACAATTCACTATCAGTTTTTCGTCCCATTCGATAATCTAGACTCACAGCAGAACGGCCATAAGGTGCCCGAGGCAGCAATAGACCCATGGAGACAAGTCGGCTGGGGACGATGTATTGAATCGGGACGCAATTTTAGTGATCCATCGTAATTAGGTGGCCCTGAACGTTTTAATTCACTATCAGTTTTTCGTCCCATTCGATAATCTAGATTCACAGCAGAACGGCCATAAGGTGCCCGGGGCAGCAATAGACCCATGGAGTCAACTCGGCTGGAGGACGATGTATTGAATCGGGACGAAATTTGAGTGATCCATCGTCATTAGGTGGCCCTGAACGTTACAATTCACTATCAGTTTTTCGTCCGATTCGAAAATCTTTGACTCACAGCAGAACGGCCATAAGGTGCCCGAGGCAGCAATAGACCCATGGAGACAAGTCTGCTGGAGGACGATGTATTGAATCGGGACGCAATTTGAGTGATCCATCGTCATTAGGTGGCCCTGAACGTTACAATTCACTATCCGTTTTTCATCCCATTCTATCATCTAGACTCACAGCAGAACGGCCATAAGGTGCCCGAGGCAGCAATAGACCCATGGAGACAAGGCGGCTGGGGAACGATTTATTGAATCGGGACGCAATTTGAGTGATCCATCGTCATTAGGTGGCCCTGAACGTTTTAATTCACTATCAGTTTTTCGTCCCATTCGATAATCTAGATTCACAGCAGAACGGCCATAAGGTGCCCGGGGCAGCAGCAGTTGACCCATGGAGTCAACTCGGCTGGAGGACGATGAATTGAATCGGGACGCAATTTGAGTGATCCATCGTCATTAGGAGGCCCTGAACGTTACAATTCACTATCAGTTTTTCGCCCCATTCGATAATCTAGACTCACAGCAGAACGGCCATAAGGTGCCCGAGGCAGCAATAGACCCATGGAGACAAGTCGGCTGGAGGACGATGTATTGAATCGGGACGCAATTTGAGTGTTCCATCGTCATTAGGAGGCCCTGAACGTTACAATTCACTATCAGTATTTCGTCCGATTCGAAAATCTTTGAGTCACAGCTGAACGGCCATAAGGTGCCCGAGGCTGCAATAGACCCATGGAAACAGTCTGCTGGAGGACAATGAATTGAATCGGGACGCAATTTGAGTGATCCATCGTCATTAGGTGGCCCTGAAAGTTACAATTCACTTTCAGTTTTTCGTCCGATTCGAAAATCTTTGACTCACAGCAGAACGGCCATAAGGTGCCCGAGGCAGCAATAGACCCATGAAATCAAGTCTGCTGGAGGACGATGTATTGAATCGGGACGCAATTTGAGTGATCCATCGTCATTAGGTGGCCCTGAAAGTTACAATTCACTATCAGTTTTTCGTCCGATTCGAAAATCTTTGACTCACAGAAGAACGGCCATAAGGTGCCCGAGGCAGCAATAGACCCATGAAGTCAAGTCTGCTGGAGGACGATGTATTGAATCAGGACGCAATTTGAGTGATCCATCGTCATTAGGTGGGCCTGAACGTTACAATTCACTATCAGTTTTTCGTCCCATTCGATAATCTAGACTCACAGCAGAACGGCCATAAGGTGCCCGAGGCAGCAATAGACCCATGGAGACAAGTCGCCTGGGGACGATGTATTGAATCGGGACGCAATTTGAGTGATCCATCGTCATTAGGTGGCCCGGAACGTTACAATTCACTATCAGTTTTTCGTCCCATTCGATAATCTAGATTCACAGCAGAACGGCCATAAGGTGCCCGAGGCAGCAAAAGACCCATGGAGTCAACTCGGCTGGAGGACGATGTATTGAATCGGGACGCAATTTGCGTGGTCCATCGTCATTAGGTGGCCCTGAATGTTACAATTCACTATCAGTTTTTCGTCCGATTCGAAAATCTTTGACTCACAGCAGAACGGCCATAAGGTGCCCGAGGCAGAAATAGACGCATGGAGACAAGTCTGCTGGAGGACGATGTATTGAATCGGGACGCAATTTGAGTGTTCCATCGTCATTAGGTGTCCCTGAACGTTACAATTCACTATCAGTTTTTCGTCCCATTCGATAATCTAGACTCACAGCAGAACGGCCATAAGGTGCCCGAGGCAGCAATAGACCCATGGAGACAAGTCGGCTGGAGGACGATGTATTGAATCGGGACGCAATTTGAGTGTTCCATCGTCATTAGGAGGCCCTGAACGTTACAATTCACTATCAGTTTTTCGTCCGATTCGAAAATCTTTGAGTCACAGCTGAACGTCCATAAGGTGCCCGAGGCAGCAATAGACCCATGAAGTCAAGTCTGCTGGCGGACGATGTATTGAATCGGGACGCAATTTGAGTGATCCATCGTCATTAGGTGGCCCTGAATGTTACAAATCACTATCAGTTTTTCTTCCGATTCGAAAATCTTTGACTCACAGCAGAACGGCCATAAGGTGCCCGAGGCAGCAATCGACTCATGGAGACAAGTCTGCTGGAGGACGATGTATTGAATCGGGACGCAATTTGAGTGATCCATCGTCATTAGGTGGCCCTGAAAGTTACAATTCACTATCAGTTTTTCGTCCGATTCGAAAATCTTTGACTCACAGCAGAACGGCCATAAGGTGCCCGAGGCAGCAATAGACCCATGAAGTCAAGTCTGCTGGAGGACGATGTATTGAATCGGGACGCAATTTGAGTGATCCATCGTCATTAGGTGGCCCTGAACGTTACAATTCAC
Organism: Schistocerca cancellata; assembly: GCF_023864275.1. Taxonomy (NCBI): domain Eukaryota; kingdom Metazoa; phylum Arthropoda; class Insecta; order Orthoptera; family Acrididae; genus Schistocerca; species Schistocerca cancellata. Next base: position 843,752,967 of record NC_064630.1, read on the forward strand.
TATCAGTTTTTCGTCCAATTCGATAATCTAGACTCACAGCAGAACGGCCATAAGGTGCCCGAGGCAGCAATAGACCCATGGTGACAAGTCTGCTGGAGGACGATGTATTGAATCGGGACGCAATTTGAGTGATCCATCGTCATTAGGAGGCCCTGAAGGTTACAATTCACTATCAGTTTTTTGTCCCATTCTATAATCTAGACTCACAGCAGAACGGCCATAAGGTGCCCGAGGCAGCAATAGACCCATGGAGTCAAGTCGGCTGGAGGACGATGTATTGAATCGGGACGCAATTTGAGTGATCCATCGTCATTAGGTGGCCCTGAACGTTACAATTCACTATCAGTTTTTCGTCCGATTCGAAAATCTTTGACTCACAGCTGAACGTCCATAAGGTGCCCGAGGCTGCAATAGACCCATGGAGACAGTCTGCTGGAGGACAATGTATTGATTCGGGACGCAATTTGAGTGATCCATCGTCATTAGGTGGCACTGAAAGTTACAATTCACTATCAGTTTTTCGTCCCATTCGATAATCTAGACTCACAGCAGAACGGCCATAAGGTGCCCGAGGCAGCAATAGACCCATGGTGACAAGTCTGCTGGAGGACGATGTATTGAATCGGGACGCAATTTGAGTGATCCATCGTCATTAGGAGGCCCTGAAGGTTACAATTCACTATCAGTTTTTTGTCCCATTCGATAATCTAGACTCACAGCAGAACGGCCATAAGGTGCCCGATGCAGCAATAGACCCATGGAGTCAAGTCGGCTGGGGACGATGTATTGAATCGGGACGCAATTTGAGTGATCCATCGTCATTAGGTGGCCCTGAACGTTTTAATTCACTATCAGTTTTTCGTCCCATTCGATAATCTAGATTCACAGCAGAAAGGCCATAAGGTGCCCGGGGCAGCAATAGACCCATGGAGTCAACTCGGCTGGAGGACGATGAATTGAATCGGGACGCAATTTGAGTGATCCATCGTCATTAGGAGGCCCTGAACGTTACAATTCACTATCAGTTTTTCGTCCGATTCGAAAATCTTTGACTCACAGCAGAACGGCCATTAGGTGCCCGAGGCAGCAATCGACCCATGGAGACAAGTCTGCTGGAGGACGATGTATTGAATCGGGACGCAATTTGAGTGATCCATCGTCATTAGGAGGCCCTGAACGTTACAATTCACTATCAGTTTTTCGTCCCATTCGATAATCTAGACTCACAGCAGAACGGCCATAGGGTGCCCGAGGCAGCAATAGACCCATGGAGTCAAGTCGGCTGGAGGACGATGTATTGAATCGGGACGCAATTTGAGTGATCCATCGTCATTAGGAGGCCGTGAACGTTACAATTCACTATCAGTTTTTCGTCCCATTCGATAATCTAGACTCACAGCAGAACGGCCATAAGGTGCCCGAGGCAGCAATAGACCCATGGAGACAAGTCGCCTGGGGACGATGTATTGAATCGGGACGCAATTTGAGTGATCCATCGTCATTAGGTGGCCCTGAACGTTACAATTCACTATCAGTTTTTCGTCCCATTCGATAATCTAGACTCACAGCAGAACGGCCATAAGGTGCCCGAGGCAGCAATAGACCCATGGAGTCAAGTCGGCTGGAGTACGATGTATTGAATCGGGAAGCAATTTGAGTGATCCATCGTCATTAGGTGGCCCTGAACGTTACAATTCACTATCAGTTTTTCGTCCGATTCGAAAATCTTTGACTCACAGCAGAACGGCCATAATGTGCCCGAGGCAGCAATAGACCCATGAAGTCAAGTCTGCTGGAGGACGATGTATTGAATCAGGACGTAATTTGAGTGATCCATCGTCATTAGGTGGCTCTGAACGTTACAATTCACTATCAGTTTTTCGTCCCATTCGATAGTCTAGACTCACAGCAGAACGGCCGTAAGGAGCCCGAGGCAGCAATAGACCCATGGAGACAAGTCGGCTGGGACGAGGTATTGAATCGGGACGCAATTTGAGTGATCCATCGTCATTAGGTGGCCCTGAACGTTACAATTCACTATCAGTTTTTCATCCCATTCTATCATCTAGACTCACAGCAGAACAGCCATAAGGTGCCCGAGGCAGCAATAGTCCCATGGAGTCAAGTCGGCTAGTGGACGATGTACTGAATCGGGACGCAATTTGTGTGGTCCATCGTCATTAGGTGGCCCTGAATGTTACAAATCACTATCAGTTTTTCGTCCGATTCGAAAATCTTTGACTCACAGCAGAACGGCCATAAGGTGCCCGAGGCAGCAATAGACCCATGAAGTCAAGTCTGCTGGAGGACGATGTATTGAATCAGGACGCAATTTGAGTGATCCATCATCATTAGATGGCCCTGAACGTTACAATTCACTATCAGTTTTTCGTCCCATTCGATAATCTAGACTCACAGCAGAACGGCCATAAGGTGCCCGAGGCAGCAATAGACCCATGGAGACAAGTCGGCTGGGGACGATGTATTGAATCGGGACGCAATTTTAGTGATCCATCGTAATTAGGTGGCCCTGAACGTTTTAATTCACTATCAGTTTTTCGTCCCATTCGATAATCTAGATTCACAGCAGGACGGCCATAAGGTGCCCGGGGCAGCAATAGACCCATGGAGTCAACTCGGCTGGAGGACGATAAATTGAATCGGGACGCAATTTGCGTGGTCCATCGTCATTAGGTGGCCCTGAATGTTACAATTCACTATCAGTTTTTCGTCCGATTCGAAAATCTTTGAGTCACAGCTGAACGGCCATAAGGTGCCCGAGGCTGCAATAGACCCATGGAGACAGTCTGCTGGAGTACAATGTATTGAATCGGGACGCAATTTGAGTGATCCATCGTCATTAGGTGGCCCTGAAAGTTACAATTCACTATCAGTTTTTCGTCCGATTCGAAAATCTTTGACTCACAGCAGAACGGTCATAAGGTGCCCGAGGCAGCAATAGACCCATGAAGTCAAGCCTGCAGGAGGACGATGTATTGAATCAGGGCGCAATTTGAGTGATCCATCGTCATTAGGTGGCCCTGAACGTTACAATTCACTATCAGTTTTTCGTCCCATTCGATAATCTAGACTCACAGCAGAACGGCCATAAGGTGCCCGAGGCAGCAATAGACCCATGGAGACAAGTCGGCTGGGGACGATGTATTGAATCGGGACGCAATTTTAGTGATCCATCGTCATTAGGTGGCCCTGAACGTTACAATTCACTATCAGCTTTTCGTCCCATTCGATAATCTAGATTCACATCAGAACGGCCATAAGGTGCCCGAGGCAGCATTAGACCCATGGAGTCAACTCGGCTGGAGGACGATGTATTGAATCGGGACGCAAGTTGCGTGGTCCATCGTCATTAGGTGGCCCTGAATGTTACAATTCACTATCAGTTTTTCGTCCGATTCGAAAATCTTTGACTCACAGCAGAACGGCCATTAGGTGCCCGAGGCAGCAATCGACCCATGGAGACAAGTCTGCTGGAGGACGATGTATTGAATCGGGACGCAATTTGAGTGATCCATCGTCATTAGGAGGCCCTGAACGTTACAATTCACTATCAGTTTTTCGTCCCATTCGATAATCTAGACTCACAGCAGAACGGCCATAAGGTGCCCGAGGCAGCAATAGACCCATGGAGTCAAGTCGCCTGGAGGACGATGTATTGAATCGGGACGAAATTTGAGTGATCCATCGTCATTAGGTGGCCCTGAACGTTACAATTCACTATCAGTTTTTCGTCCGATTCGAAAATCTTTGACTCACAGCAGAACGGCCATAAGGTGCCCGAGGCAGCAATAGACGCATGGAGACAAGTCTGCTGGAGGACGATGTATTGAATCGGGACGCAATTTGAGTGTTCCATCGTCATTAGGAGGCCCTGAACGTTACAATTCACTATCAGTTTTTCGTCTGATTCGAAAATCTTTGAGTCACAGCAGGCCTGCCATAAGGTGCCCTATCAGCAATAGACCCATGGAGACAAGTCTGCTGGAGGACGATGTATTGAATCGGGACGCAATTTGAGTGATCCATCGTCATTAGGTGGCCCTGAACGTTACAATTCACTATCCGTTTTTCATCCCATTCTATCATCTAGACTCACAGCAGAACGGCCATAAGGTGCCCGAGGCAGCAATAGTCCCATGGAGTCAAGTCGGCTAGTGGACGATGTACTGAATCGGGACGCAATTTGTGTGGTCCATCGTCATTAGGTGGCTCTGAACGTTACAATTCACTATCAGTTTTTCGTCCCATTCGATAGTCTAGACTCACAGCAGAACGGCCGTAAGGAGCCCGAGTCAGCAATAGACCCATGGAGACAAGTCGGCTGGGACGAGGTATTGAATCGGGACGCAATTTGAGTGATCCATCGTCATTAGGTGGCCCTGAACGTTACAATTCACTATCAGTTTTTCATCCCATTCTATCATCTAGACTCACAGCAGAACAGCCATAAGGTGCCCGAGGCAGCAATAGTCCCATGGAGTCAAGTCGGCTAGTGGACGATGTACTGAATCGGGACGCAATTTGTGTGGTCCATCGTCATCAGGTGGCCCTGAATGTTACAATTCACTATCAGTTTTTCGTCCGATTCGAAAATCTTTGACTCACAGAAGAACGGCCATAAGGTGCCCGAGGCAGCAATAGACCCATGAAGTCAAGTCTGCTGGAGGACGATGTATTGAATCAGGACGCAATTTGAGTGATCCATCGTCATTAGGTGGGCCTGAACGTTACAATTCACTATCAGTTTTTCGTCCCATTCGATAATCTAGACTCACAGCAGAACGGCCATAAGGTGCCCGAGGCAGCAATAGACCCATGGAGACAAGTCGCCTGGGGACGATGTATTGAATCGGGACGCAATTTGAGTGATCCATCGTCATTAGGTGGCCCGGAACGTTACAATTCACTATCAGTTTTTCGTCCCATTCGATAATCTAGATTCACAGCAGAACGGCCATAAGGTGCCCGAGGCAGCAAAAGACCCATGGAGTCAACTCGGCTGGAGGACGATGTATTGAATCGGGACGCAATCTGCGTGGTCCATCGTCATTAGGTGGCCCTGAATGTTACAATTCACTATCAGTTTTTCGTCCGATTCGAAAATCTTTGACTCACAGCAGAACGGCCATAAGGTGCCCGAGGCAGAAATAGACGCATGGAGACAAGTCTGCTGGAGGACGATGTATTGAATCGGGACGCAATTTGAGTGTTCCATCGTCATTAGGTGTCCCTGAACGTTACAATTCACTATCAGTTTTTCGTCCCATTCGATAATCTAGACTCACAGCAGAACGGCCATAAGGTGCCCGAGGCAGCAATAGACCCATGGAGACAAGTCGGCTGGAGGACGATGTATTGAATCGGGACGCAATTTGAGTGTTCCATCGTCATTAGGAGGCCCTGAACGTTACAATTCACTATCAGTTTTTCGTCCGATTCGAAAATCTTTGAGTCACAGCTGAACGTCCATAAGGTGCCCGAGGCAGCAATAGACCCATGAAGTCAAGTCTGCTGGCGGACGATGTATTGAATCGGGACGCAATTTGAGTGATCCATCGTCATTAGGTGGCCCTGAATGTTACAAATCACTATCAGTTTTTCTTCCGATTCGAAAATCTTTGACTCACAGCAGAACGGCCATAAGGTGCCCGAGGCAGCAATCGACCCATGGAGACAAGTCTGCTGGAGGACGATGTATTGAATCGGGACGCAATTTGAGTGATCCATCGTCATTAGGTGGCCCTGAAAGTTACAATTCACTATCAGTTTTTCGTCCGATTCGAAAATCTTTGACTCACAGCAGAACGGCCATAAGGTGCCCGAGGCAGCAATAGACCCATGAAGTCAAGTCTGCTGGAGGACGATGTATTGAATCGGGACGCAATTTGAGTGATCCATCGTCATTAGGTGGCCCTGAACGTTACAATTCACTATCAGTTTTTCGTCCCATTCGATAATCTAGACTCACAGCAGAACGGCCATAAGGTGCCCGAGGCAGCAATAGACCCATGGTGACAAGTCTGCTGGAGGACGATGTATTGAATCGGGACGCAATTTGAGTGATCCATCGTCATTAGGAGGCCCTGAAGGTTACAATTCACTATCAGTTTTTTGTCCCATTCTATAATCTAGACTCACAGCAGAACGGCCATAAGGTGCCCGAGGCAGCAATAGACCCATGGAGTCAAGTCGGCTGGAGGACGATGTATTGAATCGGGACGCAATTTGAGTGATCCATCGTCATTAGGTGGCCCTGAACGTTACAATTCACTATCAGTTTTTCGTCCGATTCGAAAATCTTTGACTCACAGCTGAACGTCCATAAGGTGCCCGAGGCTGCAATAGACCCATGGAGACAGTCTGCTGGAGGACAATGTATTGCTTCGGGACGCAATTTGAGTGATCCATCGTCATTAGGTGGCACTGAAAGTTACAATTCACTATCAGTTTTTCGTCCCATTCGATAATCTAGACTCACAGCAGAACGGCCATAAGGTGCCCGAGGCAGCAATAGACCCATGGTGACAAGTCTGCTGGAGGACGATGTATTGAATCGGGACGCAATTTGAGTGATCCATCGTCATTAGGAGGCCCTGAAGGTTACAATTCACTATCAGTTTTTCGTCCCATTCGATAATCTAGACTCACAGCAGAACGGCCATAAGGTGCCCGAGGCAGCAATAGACCCATGGAGACAAGTCGCCTGGGGACGATGTATTGAATCGGGACGCAATTTGAGTGATCCATCGTCATTAGGTGGCCCTGAACGTTACAATTCACTATCAGTTTTTCGTCCCATTCGATAATCTAGACTCACAGCAGAACGGCCATAAGGTGCCCGAGGCAGCAATAGACCCATGGAGTCAAGTCGGCTGGAGTACGATGTATTGAATCGGGACGCAATTTGAGTGATCCATCGTCATTAGGTGGCCCTGAACGTTACAATTCACTATCAGTTTTTCGTCCGATTCGAAAATCTTTGACTCACAGCAGAACGGCCATAATGTGCCCGAGGCAGCAATAGACCCATGAAGTCAAGTCTGCTGGAGGACGATGTATTGAATCAGGACGTAATTTGAGTGATCCATCGTCATTAGGTGGCTCTGAACGTTACAATTCACTATCAGTTTTTCGTCCCATTCGATAGTCTAGACTCACAGCAGAACGGCCGTAAGGAGCCCGAGGCAGCAATAGACCCATGGAGACAAGTCGGCTGGGACGAGGTATTGAATCGGGACGCAATTTGAGTGATCCATCGTCATTAGGTGGCCCTGAACGTTACAATTCACTATCAGTTTTTCATCCTATTCTATCATCTAGACTCACAGCAGAACAGCCATAAGGTGCCCGAGGCAGCAATAGTCCCATGGAGTCAAGTCGGCTAGTGGACGATGTACTGAATCGGGACGCAATTTGTGTGGTCCATCGTCATTAGGTGGCCCTGAATGTTACAAATCACTATCAGTTTTTCGTCCGATTCGAAAATCTTTGACTCACAGCAGAACGGCCATAAGGTGCCCGAGGCAGCAATAGACCCATGAAGTCAAGTCTGCTGGAGGACGATGTATTGAATCAGGACGCAATTTGAGTGATCCATCATCATTAGATGGCCCTGAACGTTACAATTCACTATCAGTTTTTCGTCCCATTCGATAATCTAGACTCACAGCAGAACGGCCATAAGGTGCCCGAGGCAGCAATAGACCCATGGAGACAAGTCGGCTGGGGACGATGTATTGAATCGGGACGCAATTTTAGTGATCCATCGTAATTAGGTGGCCCTGAACGTTTTAATTCACTATCAGTTTTTCGTCCCATTCGATAATCTAGATTCACAGCAGGACGGCCATAAGGTGCCCGGGGCAGCAATAGACCCATGGAGTCAACTCGGCTGGAGGACGATAAATTGAATCGGGACGCAATTTGCGTGGTCCATCGTCATTAGGTGGCCCTGAATGTTACAATTCACTATCAGTTTTTCGTCCGATTCGAAAATCTTTGAGTCACAGCTGAACGGCCATAAGGTGCCCGAGGCTGCAATAGACCCATGGAGACAGTCTGCTGGAGGACAATGTATTGAATCGGGACGCAATTTGAGTGATCCATCGTCATTAGGTGGCCCTGAAAGTTACAATTCACTATCAGTTTTTCGTCCGATTCGAAAATCTTTGACTCACAGCAGAACGGTCATAAGGTGCCCGAGGCAGCAATAGACCCATGAAGTCAAGCCTGCAGGAGGACGATGTATTGAATCAGGGCGCAATTTGAGTGATCCAGCGTCATTAGGTGGCCCTGAACGTTACAATTCACTATCAGTTTTTCGTCCCATTCGATAATCTAGACTCACAGCAGAACGGCCATAAGGTGCCCGAGGCAGCAATAGACCCATGGAGACAAGTCGGCTGGGGACGATGTATTGAATCGGGACGCAATTTTAGTGATCCATCGTCATTAGGTGGCCCTGAACGTTACAATTCACTATCAGCTTTTCGTCCCATTCGATAATCTAGATTCACATCAGAACGGCCATAAGGTGCCCGAGGCAGCATTAGACCCATGGAGTCAACTCGGCTGGAGGACGATGTATTGAATCGGGACGCAAGTTGCGTGGTCCATCGTCATTAGGTGGCCCTGAATGTTACAATTCACTATCAGTTTTTCGTCCGATTCGAAAATCTTTGACTCACAGCAGAACGGCCATTAGGTGCCCGAGGCAGCAATCGACCCATGGAGACAAGTCTGCTGGAGGACGATGTATTGAATCGGGACGCAATTTGAGTGATCCATCGTCATTAGGAGGCCCTGAACGTTACAATTCACTATCAGTTTTTCGTCCCATTCGATAATCTAGACTCACAGCAGAACGGCCATAAGGTGCCCGAGGCAGCAATAGACCCATGGAGTCAAGTCGCCTGGAGGACGATGTATTGAATCGGGACGAAATTTGAGTGATCCATCGTCATTAGGTGGCCCTGAACGTTACAATTCACTATCAGTTTTTCGTCCGATTCGAAAATCTTTGACTCACAGCAGAACGGCCATAAGGTGCCCGAGGCAGCAATAGACGCATGGAGACAAGTCTGCTGGAGGACGATGTATTGAATCGGGACGCAATTTGAGTGTTCCATCGTCATTAGGAGGCCCTGAACGTTACAATTCACTATCAGTTTTTCGTCTGATTCGAAAATCTTTGAGTCACAGCAGGCCTGCCATAAGGTGCCCTATCAGCAATAGACCCATGGAGACAAGTCTGCTGGAGGACGATGTATTGAATCGGGACGCAATTTGAGTGATCCATCGTCATTAGGTGGCCCTGAACGTTACAATTCACTATCCGTTTTTCATCCCATTCTATCATCTAGACTCACAGCAGAACGGCCATAAGGTGCCCGAGGCAGCAATAGTCCCATGGAGTCAAGTCGGCTAGTGGACGATGTACTGAATCGGGACGCAATTTGTGTGGTCCATCGTCATTAGGTGGCTCTGAACGTTACAATTCACTATCAGTTTTTCGTCCCATTCGATAGTCTAGACTCACAGCAGAACGGCCGTAAGGAGCCCGAGTCAGCAATAGACCCATGGAGACAAGTCGGCTGGGACGAGGTATTGAATCGGGACGCAATTTGAGTGATCCATCGTCATTAGGTGGCCCTGAACGTTACAATTCACTATCAGTTTTTCATCCCATTCTATCATCTAGACTCACAGCAGAACAGCCATAAGGTGCCCGGGGCAGCAATAGACCCATGGAGTCAACTCGGCTGGAGGACGATGTATTGAATCGGGACGCAAGTTGCGTGGTCCATCGTCATTAGGTGGCCCTGAATGTTACAATTCACTATCAGTTTTTCGTCCCATTCGATAATCTAGACTCACAGCAGAACGGCCATAAGGTGCCCGAGGCAGCAATAGACCCATGGAGTCAAGTCGCCTGGAGGACGATGTATTGAATCGGGACGAAATTTGAGTGATCCATCGTCATTAGGTGGCCCTGAACGTTACAATTCACTATCAGTTTTTCGTCCGATTCGAAAATCTTTGACTCACAGCAGAACGGCCATAAGGTGCCCGAGGCAGCAATAGACGCATGGAGACAAGTCTGCTGGAGGACGATGTATTGAATCGGGACGCAATTTGAGTGTTCCATCGTCATTAGGAGGCCCTGAACGTTACAATTCACTATCAGTTTTTCGTCTGATTCGAAAATCTTTGAGTCACAGCAGGCCTGCCATAAGGTGCCCTATCAGCAATAGACCCATGGAGACAAGTCTGCTGGAGGACGATGTATTGAATCGGGACGCAATTTGAGTGATCCATCGTCATTAGGTGGCCCTGAACGTTACAATTCACTATCCGTTTTTCATCCCATTCTATCATCTAGACTCACAGCAGAACGGCCATAAGGTGCCCGAGGCAGCAATAGTCCCATGGAGTCAAGTCGGCTAGTGGACGATGTACTGAATCGGGACGCAATTTGTGTGGTCCATCGTCATTAGGTGGCCCTGAATGTTACAAATCACTATCAGTTTTTCGTCCGATTCGAAAATCTTTGACTCACAGCAGAACGGCCATCAGGTGCCCGAGGCAGCAATAGACCCATGAAGTCAAGTCTGCTGGAGGACGATGTATTGAATCAGGACGCAATTTGAGTGATCCATCGTCATTAGGTGGCCCTGAACGTTACAATTCACTATCAGTTTTTCGTCCCATTCGATAATCTAGACTCACAGCAGAACGGCCATAAGGTGCCCGAGGCAGCAATAGACCCATGGAGACAAGGCGGCTGGGGACGATTTATTGAATCGGGACGCAATTTGAGTGATCCATCGTCATTAGGTGGCCCTGAACGTTTTAATTCACTATCAGTTTTTCGTCCCATTCGATAATCTAGATTCACAGCAGAACGGCCATAAGGTGCCCGGGGCAGCAGCAGTTGACCCATGGAGTCAACTCGGCTGGAGGACGATGAATTGAATCGGGACGCAATTTGAGTGATCCATCGTCATTAGGAGGCCCTGAACGTTACAATTCACTATCAGTTTTTCGCCCCATTCGATAATCTAGACTCACAGCAGAACGGCCATAAGGTGCCCGAGGCAGCAATAGACCCATGGAGACAAGTCGGCTGGAGGACGATGTATTGAATCGGGACGCAATTTGAGTGTTCCATCGTCATTAGGAGGCCCTGAACGTTACAATTCACTATCAGTATTTCGTCCGATTCGAAAATCTTTGAGTCACAGCTGAACGGCCATAAGGTGCCCGAGGCTGCAATAGACCCATGGAGACAGTCTGCTGGAGGACAATGAATTGAATCGGGACGCAATTTGAGTGATCCATCGTCATTAGGTGGCCCTGAAAGTTACAATTCACTTTCAGTTTTTCGTCCGATTCGAAAATCTTTGACTCACAGCAGAACGGCCATAAGGTGCCCGAGGCAGCAATAGACCCATGAAATCAAGTCTGCTGGAGGACGATGTATTGAATCGGGACGCAATTTGAGTGATCCATCGTCATTAGGTGGCCCTGAAAGTTACAATTCACTATCAGTTTTTCGTCCGATTCGAAAATCTTTGACTCACAGAAGAACGGCCATAAGGTGCCCGAGGCAGCAATAGACCCATGAAGTCAAGTCTGCTGGAGGACGATGTATTGAATCAGGACGCAATTTGAGTGATCCATCGTCATTAGGTGGGCCTGAACGTTACAATTCACTATCAGTTTTTCGTCCCATTCGATAATCTAGACTCACAGCAGAACGGCCATAAGGTGCCCGAGGCAGCAATAGACCCATGGAGACAAGTCGGCTGGGGACGATGTATTGAATCGGGACGCAATTTGAGTGATCCATCGTCATTAGGTGGCCCGGAACGTTACAATTCACTATCAGTTTTTCGTCCCATTCGATAATCTAGATTCACAGCAGAACGGCCATAAGGTGCCCGAGGCAGCAGTAGACCCATGGAGTCAACTCGGCTGGAGGACGATGTATTGAATCGGGACGCAATTTGCGTGGTCCATCGTCATTAGGTGGCCCTGAATGTTACAATTCACTATCAGTTTTTCGTCCGATTCGAAAATCTTTGACTCACAGCAGAACGGCCATAAGGTGCCCGAGGCAGAAATAGACGCATGGAGACAAGTCTGCCGGAGGACGATGTATTGAATCGGGACGCAATTTGAGTGTTCCATCGTCATTAGGTGTCCCTGAACGTTACAATTCACTATCAGTTTTTCGTCCCATTCGATAATCTACACTCACAGCAGAACGGCCATAAGGTGCCCGAGGCAGCAATAGACCCATGGAGACAAGTCGGCTGGAGGACGATGTATTGAATCGGGACGCAATTTGAGTGTTCCATCGTCATTAGGAGGCCCTGAACGTTACAATTCACTATCAGTTTTTCGTCCGATTCGAAAATCTTTGAGTCACAGCTGAACGTCCATAAGGTGCCCGAGGCAGCAATAGACCCATGAAGTCAAGTCTGCTGGCGGACGATGTATTGAATCGGGACGCAATTTGAGTGATCCATCGTCATTAGGTGGCCCTGAATGTTACAAATCACTATCAGTTTTTCTTCCGATTCGAAAATCTTTGACTCACAGCAGAACGGCCATAAGGTGCCCGAGGCAGCAATCGACCCATGGAGACAAGTCTGCTGGAGGACGATGTATTGAATCGGGACGCAATTTGAGTGATCCATCGTCATTAGGTGGCCCTGAAAGTTACAATTCACTATCAGTTCTTCGTCCGATTCGAAAATCTTTGACTCACAGCATAACGGCCATAAGGTGCCCGAGGCAGCAATAGACCCATGAAGTCAAGTCTGCTGGAGGACGATGTATTGAATCGGGACGCAATTTGAGTGATCCATCGTCATTAGGTGGCCCTGAACGTTACAATTCACTATCAGTTTTTCGTCCCATTCGATAATCTAGACTCACAGCAGAACGGCCATAAGGTGCCCGAGGCAGCAATAGACCCATGGTGACAAGTCTGCTGGAGGACGATGTATTGAATCGGGACGCAATTTGAGTGATCCATCGTCATTAGGAGGCCCTGAAGGTTACAATTCACTATCAGTTTTTTGTCCCATTCTATAATCTAGACTCACAGCAGAACGGCCATAAGGTGCCCGAGGCAGCAATAGACCCATGGAGTCAAGTCGGCTGGAGGACGATGTATTGAATCGGGACGCAATTTGAGTGATCCATCGTCATTAGGTGGCCCTGAAAGTTACAATTCACTTTCAGTTTTTCGTCCGATTCGAAAATCTTTGACTCACAGCAGAACGGCCATAAGGTGCCCGAGGCAGCAATAGACCCATGAAATCAAGTCTGCTGGAGGACGATGTATTGAATCGGGACGCAATTTGAGTGATCCATCGTCATTAGGTGGCCCTGAAAGTTACAATTCACTTTCAGTTTTTCGTCCGATTCGAAAATCTTTGACTCACAGCAGAACGGCCATAAGGTGCCCGAGGCAGCAATAGACCCATGAAATCAAGTCTGCTGGAGGACGATGTATTGAATCGGGACGCAATTTGAGTGATCCATCGTCATTAGGTGGCCCTGAAAGTTACAATTCACTATCAGTTTTTCGTCCGATTCGAAAATCTTTGACTCACAGAAGAACGGCCATAAGGTGCCCGAGGCAGCAATAGACCCATGAAGTCAAGTCTGCTGGAGGACGATGTATTGAATCAGGACGCAATTTGAGTGATCCATCGTCATTAGGTGGGCCTGAACGTTACAATTCACTATCAGTTTTTCGTCCCATTCGATAATCTAGACTCACAGCAGAACGGCCATAAGGTGCCCGAGGCAGCAATAGACCCATGGAGACAAGTCGGCTGGGGACGATGTATTGAATCGGGACGCAATTTGAGTGATCCATCGTCATTAGGTGGCCCGGAACGTTACAATTCACTATCAGTTTTTCGTCCCATTCGATAATCTAGATTCACAGCAGAACGGCCATAAGGTGCCCGAGGCAGCAGTAGACCCATGGAGTCAACTCGGCTGGAGGACGATGTATTGAATCGGGACGCAATTTGCGTGGTCCATCGTCATTAGGTGGCCCTGAATGTTACAATTCACTATCAGTTTTTCGTCCGATTCGAAAATCTTTGACTCACAGCAGAACGGCCATAAGGTGCCCGAGGCAGAAATAGACGCATGGAGACAAGTCTGCTGGAGGACGATGTATTGAATCGGGACGCAATTTGAGTGTTCCATCGTCATTAGGTGTCCCTGAACGTTACAATTCACTATCAGTTTTTCGTCCCATTCGATAATCTAGACTCAGCAGAACGGCCATAAGGTGCCCGAGGCAGCAATAGACCCATGGAGACAAGTCGGCTGGAGGACGATGTATTGAATCGGGACGCAATTTGAGTGTTCCATCGTCATTAGGAGGCCCTGAACGTTACAATTCACTATCAGTTTTTCGTCCGATTCGAAAATCTTTGAGTCACAGCTGACCGTCCATAAGGTGCCCGAGGCAGCAATAGACCCATGAAGTCAAGTCTGCTGGCGAACGATGTATTGAATCGGGACGCAATTTGAGTGATCCATCGTCATTAGGTGGCCCTGAATGTTACAAATCACTATCAGTTTTTCTTACGATTCGAAAATCTTTGACTCACAGCAGAACGGCCATAAGGTGCCCGAGGCAGCAATCGACCCATGGAGACAAGTCTGCTGGAGGACGATGTATTGAATCGGGACGCAATTTGAGTGATCCATCGTCATTAGGTGGCCCTGAAAGTTACAATTCACTATCAGTTTTTCGTCCGATTCGAAAATCTTTGACTCACAGCAGAACGGCCATAAGGTGCCCGAGGCAGCAATAGACCCATGAAGTCAAGTCTGCTGGAGGACGATGTATTGAATCGGGACGCAATTTGAGTGATCCATCGTCATTAGGTGGCCCTGAACGTTACAATTCACTATCAGTTTTTCGTCCCATTCGATAATCTAGATTTACAGCAGAACGGCCATAAGGTGCCCGAGGCAGCAGTAGACCCATGGAGTCAACTCGGCTGGAGGACGATGTATTGAATCGGGATGCAATTTGCGTGGTCCATCGTCATTAGGTGGCCCTGAATGTTACAAATCACTATCAGTTTTTCGTCCGATTCGAAAATCTTTTACTCACAGCAGAACGGCCATAAGGTGTCCGAGGCAGCAATAGACCCATGAAGTCAAGTCTTCTGGAGGACGATGTATTGAATCAGGACGCAATTTGAGTGATCCATCGTCATTAGGTGGCCCTGAACGTTACAATTCACTATCAGTTTTTCGTCCGATTCGAAAATCTTTGACTCACAGCGGAACGGCCATAAGGTGCCCGAGGCAGCAATAGACGCATGGAGACAAGTCTGCTGGAGGACGATGAATTGAATCGGGACGCAATTTGAGTGTTCCATCGTCATTAGGTGTCCCTGAACGTTACAATTCACTATCAGTTTTTCGTCCCATTCGATAATCTAGACTCACAGCAGAACGGCCATAAGGTGCCCGAGGCAGCTATAGACCCATGGAGACAAGTCGGCTGGAGGAGGATGTATTGAATCGGGACGCAATTTGAGTGTTCCATCGTCATTAGGAGGCCCTGAACGTTACAATTCACTATCAGTTTTTCGTCCGATTCGAAAATCTTTGGGTCACAGCTGAACGGCCATAAGGTGCCCGAGGCTGCAATAGACCCATGGAGACAGTCTGCTGGAGGACAATGTATTGAATCGGGACGCAATTTGAGTGATCCATCGTCATTAGGTGGCCCTGAAAGTTACAATTCACTATCAGTTTTTCGTCCGATTCGAAAATCTTTGACTCACAGCAGAACGGCCATAAGGTGCCCGAGGCAGCAATAGACCCATGAAGTCAAATCTGCTGGAGGACGATGTATTGAATCGGGACGCAATTTGAGTGATCCATCGTCATTAGGTGGCCCTGAATGTTACAAATCACTATCAGTTTTTCGTCCGATTCGAAAATCTTTGACTCACAGCAGAACGGCCATAAGGTGCATGAGGCAGCAATCGACCCATGGAGACAAGTCTGCTGGAGGACGATATATTGAATCGGGTCGCAATTTGAGTGATCCATCGTCATTAGGTGGCCCTGAAAGTTACAATTCACTATCAGTTTTTCGTCCGATTCGAAAATCTTTGACTCACAGCAGAACGGCCATAAGGTGCCCGAGGCAGCAATAGACGCATGGAGACAAGTCTGCTGGAGGACGATGTATTGAATTGGGACGCAATTTGAGTGTTTTATCGTCATTAGGAGGCCCTGAACGTTACAATTCACTATCAGTTTTTCGTCCGATTCGAAAATCTTTGAGTCACAGCAGACCTGCCATAAGGTGCCCGAGGCAGCAATAGACCCATGGAGTCAAGTCGGCTAGTGGACGATGTACTGAATCGGGACGCAATTTGTGTGGTCCATCGTCATTAGGTGGCCCTGAATGTTACAAATCACTATCAGTTTTTCGTCCGATTCGAAAATCTTTGACTCACAGCAGAACGGCCATAAGGTGCCCGAGGCAGCAATAGACCCATGAAGTCAAGTCTGCTGGAGGACGATGTATTGAATCAGGACGCAATTTGAGTGATCCATCGTCATTAGGTGGCCCTGAACGTTACAATTCACTATCAGTTTTTCGTCCCATTCGATAATCTGGACTCACAGCAGAACGGCCATGAGGTGCCCGAGGAAGCAGTAGACCCATGGAGACAAGTCGGCTGGGGACGATGTATTGAATCGGGACGCAATTTGAGTGATCCATCGTCATTAGGTGGCCCTGAACGTTTTAATTCACTATCAGTTTTTCGTCCCATTCGATAATCTAGATTCACAGCAGAACGGCCTTAAGGTGCCCGGGGCAGCAATAGACCCATGGAGTCAAGTCGGCTGGAGGACGATGTATTGAATCGGGACGCAATTTGAGTGATCCATCGTCATTAGGAGGCCCTGAACGTTACAATTCACTATCAGTTTTTCGTCCCATTCGATATTCTAGACTCACAGCAGAACGGCCATAAGGTGCCCGAGGCAGCAATAGACCCATGGAGTCAAGTCGGCTGGAGGACGATGTATTGAATCGGGACGCAATTTGAGTGATCCATCGTCATTAGGTGGCCCTGAACGTTACAATTCACTATCAGTTTTTCATCCCATTCGATAATCTAGACTCACAGCAGAACGGCCATAAGGTGCCCGAGGCAGCAATAGACCCATGGAGACAAGTCTGCTGGAGGACGATGTATTGAATCGGGACGCAATTTGAGTGATCCATCGTCATTAGGGGGCCTTGAAGGTTACAATTCACTATCAGTTTTTTGTCCCATTCGATAATCTAGACTCACAGCAGAACGGCCATAAGGTGCCCGAGGCAGCAATAGTCCCATGGAGTCAACTCGGCTGGAGGACGATGAATTGAATCGGGACGCAATTTGCGTGGTCCATCGTCATTAGGTGGCCCTGAATGTTACAATTCACTATCAGTTTTTCGTCCGATTCGAAAATCTTTGACTCACAGCAGAACGGCCATTAGGTGCCCGAGGCAGCAATCGACCCATGGAGACAAGTCTGCTGGAGGACGATGTATTGAATCGGGACGCAATTTGAGTGATCCATCGTCATTAGGAGGCCCTGAACGTTGCAATTCACTATCAGTTTTTCGTCCCATTCGATAATCTAGACTCACGGCAGAACGGCCATAAGGTGCCCGAGGCAGCAATAGACCCATGGAGTCAAGTCGGCTGGAGGACGATGTATTGAATCGGGACGCAATTTGAGTGATCCATCGTCATTAGGTGGCCCTGAACGTTACAATTCACTATCAGTTTTTTGTCCCATTCGATAATCTAGACTCACAGCAGAACGGCCATAAGGTGCCCGAGGCAGCAATAGTCCCATGGAGTCAAGTCGGCTAGTAGACGATGTACTGAATCAGGACGCAATTTGAGTGATCCATCGTCATTAGGTGGCCCTGAATGTTACAAATCACTATCAGTTTTTCGTCCGATTCGAAAATCTTTGACTCACAGCAGAACGGCCATAAGGTGCCCGAGGCAGCAATCGACCCATGGAGACAAGTCTGCTGGAGGACGATGTATTGAATCGGGACGCAATTTGAGTGATCCATCGTCATTAGGTGGCCCTGAAAGTTACAATTCACTATCAGTTTTTCGTCCGATTCGAAAATCTTTGACTCACAGCAGAACGGCCATAAGGTGCCCGAGGCAGCAATAGACGCATGGAGACAAGTCTGCTGGAGGACGATGTATTGAATTGGGACGCAATTTGAGTGTTCCATCGTCATTAGGAGGCCCTGAACGTTACAATTCACTATCAGTTTTTCGTCCGATTCGAAAATCTTTGAGTCACAGCAGACCTGCCATAAGGTGCCCGAGGCAGCAATAGACCCATGGAGTCAAGTCGGCTAGTGGACGATGTACTGAATCGGGACGCAATTTGTGTGGTCCATCGTCATTAGGTGGCCCTAAATGTTACAAATCACTATCAGTTTTTCGTCCGATTCGAAAATCTTTGACTCACAGCAGAACGGCCTAAGGTGCCCGAGGCAGCAATAGACCCATGAAGTCAAGTCTGCTGGAGGACGATGTATTGAATCAGGACGCAATTTGAGTGATCCATCGTCATTAGGTGGCCCTGAACGTTACAATTCACTATCAGTTTTTCGTCCCATTCGATAATCTGGACTCACAGCAGAACGGCCATGAGGTGCCCGAGGCAGCAATAGACCCATGGAGACAAGTCGGCTGGGGACGATGTATTGAATCGGGACGCAATTTGAGTGATCCATCGTCATTAGGTGGCCCTGAACGTTTTAATTCACTATCAGTTTTTCGTCCCATTCGATAATCTAGATTCACAGCAGAACGGCCTTAAGGTGCCCGGGGCAGCAATAGACCCATGGAGTCAACTCGGCTGGAGGACGATGTATTGAATCGGGACGCAATTTGAGTGATCCATCGTCATTAGGAGGCCCTGAACGTTACAATTCACTATCAGTTTTTCGTCCCATTCGATATTCTAGACTCACAGCAGAACGGCCATAAGGTGCCCGAGGCAGCAATAGACCCATGGAGTCAAGTCGGCTGGAGGACGATGTATTGAATCGGGACGCAATTTGAGTGATCCATCGTCATTAGGTGGCCCTGAACGTTAGAATTCACTATCAGTTTTTCATCCCATTCGATAATCTAGACTCACAGCAGAACGGCCATAAGGTGCCCGAGGCAGCAATAGACCCATGGAGACAAGTCTGCTGGAGGACGATGTATTGAATCGGGACGCAATTTGAGTGATCCATCGTCATTAGGAGGCCTTGAAGGTTACAATTCACTATCAGTTTTTCATCCCATTCGATAATCTAGACTCACAGCAGAACGGCCATAAGGTGCCCGAGGCAGCAATAGTCCCATGGAGTCAACACGGCTGGAGGACGATGAATTGAATCGGGACGCAATTTGCGTGGTCCATCGTCATTAGGTGGCCCTGAATGTTACAAATCACTATCAGTTTTTCGTCCGATTCGAAAATCTTTGACTCACAGCAGAACGGCCATAAGGTGCCCGAGGCAGCAATAGACCCATGAAGTCAGGTCTGCTGGAGGACGATGTATTGAATCAGGACGCAATTTCAGTGATCCATCGTCATTAGGTGGCCCTGAACGTTACAATTCACTATCAGTTTTTCGTCCCATTCGATAATCTAGACTCACAGCAGAACGGCCATTAGGTGCCCGAGGCAGCAATAGACCCATGGAGACAAGTCGGCTGGGGACGATGTATTGAATCGGGACGCAATTTGAGTGATCCATCGTCATTAGGAGGCCCTGAACGTTACAATTCACTATCATTTTTTCGTCCGATTCGAAAATCTTTGAGTCACAGCTGAACGGCCATAAGGTGCCCGAGGCTGCAATAGACCCATGGAGACAGTCTGCTGGAGGACAATGTATTGAATCGGGACGCAATTTGAGTGATCCATCGTCATTAGGTGGCCCTGAAAGTTATAATTCACTATCAGTTTTTCGTCCGATTCGAGAATCTTTGACTCACAGCAGAACGGCCATAAGGTGCCCGAGGCAGCAATAGACCCATGGAGTCAAGTCGGCTGGAGGACGATGTATTGAATCGGGACACAATTTGAGTGGTCCATCGTCATTAGGTGGCCCTGAACGTTACAATTCACTATCAGTTTTTTGTCCCATTCGATAATCTAGACTCACAGCAGAACGGCCATAAGGTGCCCGAGGCAGCAATAGTCCCATGGAGTCAAGTGGGCTAGTAGACGATGTACTGAATCGGGACGCAATTTGTGTGGTCCATCGTCATTAGGTGGCCCTGAATGTTACAAATCACTATCAGTTTTTCGTCCGATTCGAAAATCTTTGACTCACAGCAGAACGGCCATAAGGTGCCCGAGGCAGCAATAGTGCCATGAAGTCAGGTCTGCTGGAGGACGATGTATTGAATCAGGACGCAATTTGAGTGATCCATCGTCATTAGGTGGCCCTGAACGTTACAATTCACTATCAGTTTTTCGTCCCATTCGATAATCTAGACTCACAGCAGAACGGCCATTAGGTGCCCGAGGCAGCAATAGACCCATGGAGAAAAGTCGGCTGGGGACGATGTATTGAATCGGGACGCAATTTGAGTGATCCATCGTCATTAGGAGGCCCTGAACGTTACAATTCACTATCAGTTTTTCGTCCCATTCGATAATCTAGACTCACAGCAGAACGGCCATAAGGTGCACGAGGCAGCAATAGACCCATGGAGTGAAGTCGGCTGGAGGACGATGTATTGAATCGGGACGCAATTTGAGAGATCCATCGTCATTAGGTGGCCCTGAACGTTACAAATCACTATCAGTTTTTCTTCCGATTCGAAAATCTTTGACTCACAGCAGAACGGCGATAAGGTGCCCGAGGCAGCAATAGACCCATGAAGTCATGTCTGCTGGAGGACGATGTATTGAATCAGGACGCAATTTGAGAGATCCATCGTCATTAGGTGGCCCTCAACGTTACAATTCACTATCAGTTTTTCGTCCCATTCGATAATCTAGACTCACAGCAGAACGGCCATAAGGTGCCCGAGGCAGCAATAGACCCATGGAGACAAGTCGGCTGGAGGACGATGTATTGAATCGGGACGCAATTTGAGTGTTCCATCGTCATTAGGAGGCCCTGAACGTTACAATTCACTATCATTTTTTCGTCAGATTCGAAAATCTTTGTGTCACAGCTGAACGGCCATAAGGTGCCCGAGGCTGCAATAGACCCATGGAGACAGTCTGCTGGAGGACAATGTATTGAATCGGGACGCAATTTGAGTGATCCATCGTCATTAGGTGGCCCTGAACGTTACAATTCACTATCAGTTTTTCGTCCCATTCGATAATCTAGACTCACAGCAGAACGGCCATAAGGTGCCCGAGGCAGCAATAGACCCATGGTGACAAGTCTGCTGGAGGACGATGTATTGAATCGGGACGCAATTTGAGTGATCCATCGTCATTAGGTGGCCCTGAAAGTTACAATTCACTATCAGTTTTTCGTCCGATTCGAAAATCTTTGACACACAGCAGAACGGCCATAAGGTGCCCGAGGCAGCAATAGACCCATGAAGTCAAGTCTGCTGGAGGACGATGTATTGAATCAGGACGCAATTTGAGTGATCCATCGTCATTAGGTGGCCCTGAACGTTACAATTCACTATCAGTTTTTCGTCCCATTCGATAATCTAGACTCACAGCAGAACGGCCATAAGGTGCCCGAGGCAGCAATAGATTCATGGAGTCAAGTCGGCTGGAGGACGATGTATTGAATCGGGACGCAATTTGAGTGATCCATCGTCATTAGGTGGCCCTGAACGTTACAATTCACAATCAGTTTTTCGTCCGATTCGAAAACTTTGACTCACAGCAGAACGGCCATAAGGTGCCCGAGGCAGCAATAGACGCATGGAGACAAGTCTGCTGGAGGACGATGTATTGAATTGGGACGCAATTTGAGTGTTCCATCGTCATTAGGAGGCCCTGAACGTTACAATTCACTATCAGTTTTTCTTTCGATTCGAAAATCTTTGACTCACAGCAGAACGGCAATAAGGTGCCCGAGGCAGCAATAGACCCATGAAGTCAAGTCTGCTGGAGGACGATGTATTGAATCAGGACGCAATTTGAGTGATCCATCGTCATTAGGTGGCCCTGAACGTTACAATTCACTATCAGTTTTTCGTCCCATTCGATAACCTAGACTCACAGCAGAACGGCCATAAGGTGCCCGAGGCCGATCCAAGTCTGCTGGAGGACGATGTACTGAATCGGGACGCAATTTGTGTGGTCCATCGTCATTAGGTGGCCCTGAATGTTACAATTCACTATCAGTTTTTCGTCCGATTCGAAAATCTTTGAGTCACAGCAGGCCTGCCATAAGGTGCCCATGGAGACAAGTCTGCAGGAGGACGATGTATTGAATCGGGACGCAATTTGAGTGATCCATCGTCATTAGGTGGCCCTGAACGTTACAATTCACTATCAGTTTTTCATCCCATTCTATAATCTAGACTCACAGCAGAACGGCCATAAAAGCCCGAGGCAGCAATAGTCCCATGGAGTCAAGTCGGCTAGTGGACGATGTACTGAATCGGGACGCAATTTGTGTGGTCCATCGTCATTAGGTGGCCCTGAATGTTACAATTCACTATCAGTTTTTCGTCCGATTCGAAAATCTTTGACCCACAGCAGAACGGCCATAAGGTGCCCGAGGCAGCAATAGACGCATGGAGACAAGTCTGCTGGAGGACAATGTATTGAATCGGGACGCAATTTGAGTGTTCCATCGTCATTAGGAGGCCCTGAACGTAACAATTCACTATCAGTTTTTCGTCCGATTCGAAAATCTTTGAGTCACAGCAGGCCTGCCATAAGGTGCCCTAGGCAGCAATAGACCCATGGAGACAAGTCTGCTGGAGGACGATGTATTGAATCGGGACGCAATTTGAGTGATCCATCGTCATTAGGTGGCCCTGAACGGTACAATTCACAATCAGTTTTTCATCCCATTCTATAATCTAGACTCACAGCAGAACGGCCATAAGGTGCCCGAAGCAGCAATCGACCCATGGAGACAAGTCTGCTGGAGGACGATGTATTGAATCGGGACGCAATTTGAGTGATCCATCGTCATTAGGTGGCCCTGAAAGTTACAATTCACTATCAGTTTTTCGTCCGATTCGAAAATCTTTGACTCACAGCAGAACGGCAATAAGGTGCCCGAGGCAGCAATAGACCCATGAAGTCAAGTCTGCTGGAGGACGATGTATTGAATCAGGACGCAATTTGAGTGATCCATCGTCATTAGGTGGCCCTGAACGTTACAATTCACTATCAGTTTTTCGTCCCATTCGATAATCTAGACTCACATCAGAACGGCCATAAGGTGCCCGAGGCAGCAATAGACCCATGGAGACAAGTCGGCTGGGGACGATGTATTGAATCGTGACGCAATTTGAGTGATCCATCGTCATTAGGTGGCCCTGAACGGTACAATTCACAATCAGTTTTTCATCCCATTCTATAATCTAGACTCACAGCAGAACGGCCATAAGGTGCCCGAGGCAGCAATAGTCCCATGGAGTCAAGTGGGCTAGTAGACGATGTACTGAATCGGGACGCAATTTGTGTGGTCCATCGTCATTAGGTGGCCCTGAATGTTACAAATCACTATCAGTTTTTCGTCCGATTCGAAAATCTTTGACTCACAGCAGAACGGCCATAAGGTGCCCGAGGCAGCAATAGAGCCATGAAGTCAGGTCTGCTGGAGGACGATGTATTGAATCAGGACGCAATTTGAGTGATCCATCGTCATTAGGTGGCCCTGAACGTTACAAATCACTATCAGTTTTTCGTCCGATTCGAAAATCTTTGACTCACAGCAGAACGGCCATAAGGTGCCCGAGGCAGCAATAGACCCATGAAGTCATGTCTGCTGGAGGACGATGTATTGAATCAGGACGCAATTTGAGAGATCCATCGTCATTAGGTGGCCCTCAACGTTACAATTCACTATCAGTTTTTCGTCCCATTCGATAATCTAGACTCACAGCAGAACGGCCATAAGGTGCCCGAGGCAGCAAGAGACCCATGGAGACAAGTCGGCTGTAGGACGATGTATTGAATCGGGACGCAATTTGAGTGTTCCATCGTCATTAGGAGGCCCTGAACGTTACAATTCACTATCATTTTTTCGTCCGATTCGAAAATCTTTTGTCACAGCTGAACGGCCATAAGGTGCCCGAGGCTGCAATAGACCCATGGAGACAGTCTGCTGGAGGACAATGTATTGAATCGGGACGCAATTTGAGTGATCCATCGTCATTAGGTGGCCCTGAACGTTACAATTCACTATCAGTTTTTCGTCCCATTCGATAATCTAGACTCACAGGAGAACGGCCATAAGGTGCCCGAGGCAGCAATAGACCCATGGTGACAAGTCTGCTGGAGGACGATGTATTGAATCGGGACCCAATTTGAGTGATCCATCGTCATTAGGTGGCCCTGAAAGTTACAATTCACTATCAGTTTTTCGTCCGATTCGAAAATCTTTGACTCACAGCAGAACGGCCATAAGATGCCCGAGGCAGCAATAGACCCATGAAGTCAAGTCTGCTGGAGGACGATGTATTGAATCAGGACGCAATTTGAGTGATCCATCGTCATTAGGTGGCCCTGAACGTTACAATTCACTATCAGTTTTTCGTCCCATTCGATAATCTAGACTCACAGCAGAACGGCCATAAGGTGCCCGAGGCAGCAATAGATTCATGGAGTCAAGTCGGCTGGAGGACGATGTATTGACTCGGGACGCAATTTGAGTGATCCATCGTCATTAGGTGGCCCTGAACGTTACAATTCACAATCAGTTTTTCGTTCGATTCGAAAACTTTGACTCACAGCAGAACGGCCATAAGGTGCCCGAGGCAGCAATAGACGCATGGAGACAAGTCTGCTGGAGGACGATGTATTGAATTGGGACGTAATTTGAGTGTTCCATCGTCATTAGGAGGCCCTGAACGTTACTATTCACTATCAGTTTTTCGTTCGATTCGAAAATCTTTGACTCACAGCAGAACGGCAATAACGTGCCCGAGGCAGCAATAGACCCATGAAGTCAAGTCTGCTGGAGGACGATGTATTGAATCAGGACGCAATTTGAGTGATCCATCGTCATTAGGTGGCCCTGAACGTTACAATTCACTATCAGTTTTTCGTCCCATTCGATAACCTAGACTCACAGCAGAACGGCCATAAGTTGCCCGAGGCCGATCCAAGTCTGCTGGAGGACGATGTATTGAATCGGGACGCAATTTGAGTGTTCCATCGTCATTAGGAGGCCCTGAACGTTACAATTCACTATCAGTTTTTCGTCCGATTCGAAAATCTTTGAGTCACAGCAGGACTGCCATAAGGTGCCGAGGCAGCAATAGACCCATGGAGACAAGTCTGCTGGTGGACGATGTATTGAATCGGGACGCAATTTGAGTGATCCATCGTCATTAGGTGGCATTGAACGTTACAATTCACTTTCAGTTTTTCATCCCTTTCGATAATCTAGACTCACAGCAGAACGGCCATAAGGTGCCCGAGGCAGCAATAGTCCCATGGACTCAAGTCGGCTAGTGACCGATGTACTGAATCGGGACGCAATTTGTGTGGTTCATCGTCATTAGGTGGCCCTGAATGTTACAATTCACTATCAGTTTTTCGTCCGATTCGAAAATCTTTGAGTCACAGCAGGCCTGCCATAAGGTGCCCATGGAGACAAGTCTGCAGGAGGACGATGTATTGAATCGGGACGCAATTTGAGTGATCCATCGTCATTAGGTGGCCCTGAACGTTACAATTCACTATCAGTTTTTCATCCCATTCTATAATCTAGACTCACAGCAGAACGGCCATAAAAGCCCGAGGCAGCAATAGTCCCATGGAGTCAAGTCGGCTAGTGGACGATGTACTGAATCGGGACGCAATTTGTGTGGTCCATCGTCATTAGGTGGCCCTGAATGTTACAATTCACTATCAGTTTTTCGTCCGATTCGAAAATCTTTGACTCACAGCAGAACGGCCATAAGGTGCCCGAGGCAGCAATCGACCCATGGAGACAAGTCTGCTGGAGGACGATGTATTGAATCGGGACGCAATTTGAGTGATCCATCGTCATTAGGTGGCCCTGAAAGTTACAATTCACTAGCAGTTTTTCGTCCGATTCGAAAATCTTTGACTCACAGCAGAACGGCCATAAGGTGCCCGAGGCAGCAATAGACGCATGGAGACAAGTCTGCTGGAGGACAATGATTGAATCGGGACGCAATTTGAGTGTTCCATCGTCATTAGGAGGCCCTGAACGTAACAATTCACTATCAGTTTTTCGTCCGATTCGAAAATCTTTGAGTCACAGCAGGCCTGCCATAAGGTGCCCGAGGCAGCAATAGACCCATGGAGACAAGTCTGCTGGAGGACGATGTATTGAATCGGGACGCAATTTGAGTGATCCATCGTCATTAGGTGGCCCTGAACGGTACAATTCACAATCAGTTTTTCATCCCATTCTATAATCTAGACTCACAGCAGAACGGCCATAAGGTGCCCGAAGCAGCAATCGACCCATGGAGACAAGTCTGCTGGAGGACGATGTATTGAATCGGGACGCAATTTGAGTGATCCATCGTCATTAGGTGGCCCTGAAAGTGACAATTCACTATCAGTTTTTCGTCCGATTCGAAAATCTTTGACTCACAGCAGAACGGCAATAAGGTGCCCGAGGCAGCAATAGACCCATGAAGTCAAGTCTGCTGGAGGACGATGTATTGAATCAGGACGCAATTTGAGTGATCCATCGTCATTAGGTGGCCCTGAACGTTACAATTCACTATCAGTTTTTCGTCCCATTCGATAATCTAGACTCACAGCAGAACGGCCATAAGGTGCCCGAGGCAGCAATAGACCCATGGAGACAAGTCGGCTGGGGACGATGTATTGAATCGGGTCGCAATTTGAGTGATTCATCGTCATTAGGTGGCCCTGACCGTTACAATTCACTATCAGTTTTTCGTCCCATTCGATAATCTAGATTCACAGCAGAACGGCCATAAGGTGCCCGAGGCAGCAATAGACCCAAGGAGTCAACTCGGCTGGAGGACGATGTATTGAATCGGGTCGCAATTTGAGTGATCCATCGTCATTAGGTGGCCCTGAAAGTTACAATTCACTATCAGTTTTTCGTCCGATTCGTAAATCTTTGACTCACAGCAGAACGGCCATAAGGTGCCCTAGGCTGCAATAGACCCATGGAGACAGTCTGCTGGAGGACAATGTATTGAATCGGGACGCAATTTGAGTGATCCATCGTCATTAGGTGGCCCTGAAAGTTACAATTCACTTTCAGTTTTTCGTCCGATTCGAAAATCTTTGACTCACAGCAGAACGGCCATAAGGTGCCCGAGGCAGCAATAGACCCATGAAGTCAGGTCGGCTGGAGGACGATGTATTGAATCGGGACGCAATTTGAGTGATCCATCGTCATTAGGTGGCCCTGAACGTTACAATTCACTATCAGTTTTTCGTCCCATTCGATAATCTAGATTCACAGCAGAACGGCCATAAGTTGCCCGAGGCAGTAATAGACGCATGGAGACAAGTCTGCTGGAGGGCGATGTATTGAATCGGGGCGCAATTTGAGTGTTCCATCGTCATTAGGTGTCCCTCAACCTTACAATTCACTATCAGTTTTTCGTCCCATTCGTTAATCTAGACTCACAGCAGAACGGCAATAAGGTGCCCGAGGCAGCAATAGACCCATGGAGACAGTCTGCTGGAGGACAATGAATTGAATCGGGACGCAATTTGAGTGATCCATCGTCATTAGGTTGCCCTGAAAGTTACAATTCACTATCAGTTTTTCGTCCGATTCGAAAATCTTTGACTCAGAGCAGAACGGCCATAAGGTGCCCGAGGCAGCAATAGACCCATGGAGACAAGTCTGCTGGAGGACGATGTATTGAATCGGGACGCAATTTGAGTGATCCATCGTCATTAGGAGGCCTTGAAGGTTACAATTCACTATCAGTTTTTTGTCCCATTCGATAATCTAGACTCACAGCAGAACGGCCATAAGGTGCCCGAGGCAGCAATAGTCCCATGGAGTCAAGTCGGCTAGTGGACGATGTACTGAATCGGGACGCAATTTGTGTGGTCCATCGTCATTAGGTGGCCATGAATGTTACAAATCACTATCAGTTTTTCGTCCGATTCGAAAATCTTTGACTCACAGCAGAACGGCCATAAGGTGCCCGAGGCAGCAATAGACCCATGGAGACAAGTCGGCTGGAGGACGATGTATTGAATCGGGACGCAATTTGAGTGTTCCATCGTCATTAGGAGGCCCTGAACGTTACAATTCACTATCATTTTTTCGTCCGATTCGAAAATCTTTGAGTCACAGCTGAACGGCCATAAGGTGCCCGAGGCTGCAATAGACCTATGGAGACAGTCTGCTGGAGGACAATGTATTGAATCGGGACGCAATTTGAGTGATCCATCGTCATTAGGTGGCCCTGAAAGTTACAATTCACTATCAGTTTTTCGTCCCATTCGATAATCTAGACTCACGGCAGAACGGCCATAAGGTGCCCGAGGCAGCAATAGACCCATGGAGTCAAGTCGGCTGGAGGACGATGTATTGAATCGGGACGCAATTTGAGTGATCCGTCGTCATTAGGAACCCTGAACGTTACAATTCACTATCAGTTTTTTGTCCCATTCGATAATCTAGACTCACAACAGAACGGCCATAAGGTGCCCGAGGCAGCAATAGTCCCATGGAGTCAAGTCGGCTAGTAGACGATGTACTGAATCGGGACGCAATTTGTGTGGTCTATCGTCATTAGGTGGCCCTGAATGTTACAAATCACTATCAGTTTTTCGTCCGATTCGAAAATCTTTGACTCACAGCAGAACGGCCATAACGTGCCCGAGGCAGCAATAGACCCATGAAGTCAAGTCTTTTGGAGGACGATGTATTGAATCAGGACGCAATTTGAGTGATCCATCGTCATTAGGTGGCCCTGAACGTTACAATTCACTATCAGTTTTTCGTCCCATTCGATAATCTAGACTCACAGCAGAACGGCCATGAGGTGCCCGAGGCAGCAATAGACCCATGGAGTCAAGTCGGCTGGAGGACGATGTATTGTATCGGGACGCAATTTGAGTGATCCATCGTCATTAGGTGGCCCTGAACGTTACAATTGACTATCAGTTTTTCGTCCCATTCGATAATCTAGACTCACAGCAGAACAGCCATAAGGTGCCCGAGGCAGCAATAGACCCATGGAGACAAGTCGGCTGGAGGACGATGTATTGAATCGGGACGCAATTTGAGTGTTCCATCGTCATTAGGAGGCCCTGAACGTTACAATTCACTATCATTTTTTCGTCCGATTCGAAAATCTTTGAGTCACAGCTGAACGGCCATAAGGTGCCCGAGGCTGCAATAGACCCATGGAGACAGTCTGCTGGAGGACAATGTATTGAATCGGGACGCAATTTGATTGATCCATCGTCATTAGGTGGCCCTGAAAGTTACAATTCACTATCAGTTTTTCGTCCGATTCGAGAATCTTTGACTCACAGCAGAACGGCCATAAGGTGCCCGAGGCAGCAAAAGACCCATGAAGTCAAGTCTGCTGGTGGACGATGTATTGAATCGGGACGCAATTTGAGTGATCCATCGTCATTAGGAGGCCCTGAACGTTACAATTCACTATCAGTTTTTCGTCCCATTCGATAAGCTACACTCACGGCAGAACGGCCATAAGGTGCCCCAGGCAGCAATAGACCCATGGAGTCAAGTCGGCTGGAGGACGATGTATTGAATCGGGACGCAATTTGAGTGATCCATCGTCATTAGGTGGCCCTGAACGTTACAATTCACTATCAGTTTTTCGTCCGATTCGAAAATCTTTGACTCACAGCAGAACGGCCATAAGGTGCCCGAGGCAGCAATAGACGCATGGAGACAAGTCTGCTGGAGGACGATGTATTGAATTGGGACGCAATTTGAGTGTTCCATCGTCATTAGGAGGCCCTGAACGTTACAATTCACTATCAGTTTTTCGTCCGATTCGAAAATCTTTGACTCACAGCAGAACGGCAATAAGGTGCCCGAGGCAGCAATAGACCCATGAAGTCAAGTCTGCTGGAGGACGATGTATTGAATCAGGACGCAATTTGAGTGATCCATCGTCATTAGGTGGCCCTGAACGTTACAATTCACTATCAGTTTTTCGTCCCATTCGATAATCTAGACTCACAGCAGAACGGCCATAAGGTGCCCGAGGCCGATCCAAGTCTGCTGGAGGACGATGTATTGAATTGGGACGCAATTTGAGTGATCCATCGTCATTAGGAGGCCCCGAACGTTACAATTCACTATCAGTTTTTCGTCCGATTCGAAAATCTTTGAGTCACAGCAGGACTGCCATAAGGTGCCCGAGGCAGCAATAGACCCATGGAGACAAATCTGCTGGAGGACGATGTATTGAATCGGGACGCAATTCGAGTGATCCATCGTCATTAGGTGGCATTGAACGTTACAATTCACTATCAGTTTTTCATCCCATTCGATAATCTAGACTCACAGCAGAACGGCCATAAGGTGCCCGAGGCAGCAATAGACCCATGGAGTCAAGTCGGCTGGAGGACGATGTATTGAATCGGGACGCAATTTGAGTGATCCATCGTCATTAGGTGGCCCTGAACGTTACAATTCACTATCAGTTTTTCATCCCATTCGATAATCTAGACTCACAGCAGAACGGCCATAAGGTGCCCGAGGCAGCAATAGACCCATGGTGACAAGTCTGCTGGAGGACGATGTATTGAATCGGGACGCAATTTGAGTGATCCTTCGTCATTAGGAGGCCCTGAAGGTTACAATTCACTATCAGTTTTTTGTCCCATTCGATAATCTAGACTCACAGCAGAACGGCCATAAGGTGCCCGAGGCAGCAATAGACCCATGGAGTCAAGTCGGCTGGAGGGCGATGTATTGAATCGGGACGCAATTTGAGAGATCCATCGGCATTAGGTGGCCCTGAACGTTACAAATCACTATCAGTTTTTCGTCCGATTCGAAAATCTTTGACTCACAGCAGAACGGCCATAAGGTGCCCGAGGCAGCAATAGACCCATGAAGTCAAGTCTGCTGGAGGACGATGTATTGAATCAGGACGCAATTTGAGTGATCCATCGTCATTAGGTGGCCCTGAACGTTACAATTCACTATCAGTTTTTCGTCCCATTCGATAATCTAGACTCACAGCATAACGGCCATAAGGTGCCCGAGGCAGCAATAGACCCATGGAGTCAAGTCGGCTGGAGGACGATGTATTGAATCGGGACGCAATTTGAGTGATCCATCGTCATTAGGTGGCCCTGAACGTTACAATTCACTATCAGTTTTTCGTCCCATTCGATAATCTAGACTCACAGCAAAAAGGCCATAAGGTGCCCGAGGCAGCAATAGACCCATGGAGACAAGTCGGCTGGAGGACGATGTATTTAATCGGGACGCAATTTGAGTGTTCCATCGTCATTAGGAGGCCCTGAACGTTACAATTCACTATCATTTTTTCGTCCGATTCGAAAATCTTTGAGTCACAGCTGAACGGCCATAAGGTGCCCGAGGCTGCAATAGACCCATGGAGACAGTCTGCTGGAGGACAATGTATTGAATCGGGACGCAATTTGAGTGATCCATCGTCATTAGGTGGCCCTGAAAGTTACAATTCACTATCAGTTTTTCGTCCGATTCGAAAATCTTTGACTCACAGCAGAACGGCCATAAGGTGCCCGAGGCAGCAATAGACCCATGAAGTCAAGTCTGCTGGAGGACGATGTATTGAATCAGGACGCAATTTGAGTGATCCATCGTCATTAGGTGGCCCTGAACGTTACAATTCACTATCAGTTTTTCGTCCCATTCGATAATCTAGACTCACAGCAGAACGGCCATAAGGTGCCAAAGGCACCAATAGACCCATGGTGACAAGTCTGCTGGAGGACGATGTATTGAATCGGGACGCAATTTGAGTGATCCATCGTCATTAGGAGGCCCTGAAGGTTACAATTCACTATCAGTTTTTTGTCCCATTCGATAATCTAGACTCACTTCAGAACGGCCATAAGGTGCCCGAGGCAGCAATAGACCCATGGAGTCAAGTCGGCTGGAGGACGATGTATTGAATCGGGACGCAATTTGAGTGATCCATCGTCATTAGGTGGCCCTGAACGTTACAATTCACAATCAGTTTTTCGTCCGATTCGAAAATCTTTGACTCACAGCAGAACGGCCTTAAGGTGCCCGAGGCAGCAACAGACGCATGGAGACAAGTCTGCTGGAGGACGATGTATTGAATTGGGACGCAATTTGAGTGTTCCATCGTCATTAGGAGGCCCTGAACGTTACAATTCACTATCAGTTTTTCGTCCGATTCGAAAATCTTTGAGTCACAGCAGGACTGCCATAAGGTGCCCGAGGCAGCAATAGACCCATGGAGACAAGTCTGCTGGAGGACGATGTATTGAATCGGGACGCAATTTGAGTGATCCATCGTCATTAGGTGGCATTGAACGTTACAATTCACTATCAGTTTTTCATCCCATTCGATAATCTAGACTCACAGCAGAACGGCCATAAGGTGCCCGAGGCAGCAATAGTCCCATTGACTCAAGTCGGCTAGTGGACGATGTACTGAATCGGGACGCAATTTGTGTGGTCCATCGTCATTAGGTGGCCCTGAATGTTACAATTCACTATCAGTTTTTCGTCCCATTCGATAATCTAGACTCACAGCAGAACGGCCATAAGGTGCCCGAGGCAGCAATAGACCCATGGTGACAAGTCTGCTGGAGGACGATGTATTGAATCGGGACGCAATTTGAGTGTTCCTTCGTCATTAGGAGGCCCTGAAGGTTACAATTCACTATCAGTTTTTTGTCCCATTCGATAATCTAGACTCACAGCAGAACGGCCATAAGGTGCCCGAGGCAGCAATAGACCCATGGAGTCAAGTCGGCTGGAGGACGATGTATTGAATCGGGACGCAATTTGAGAGATCCATCGGCATTAGGTGGCCCTGAACGTTACAAATCACTATCAGTTTTTCGTCCGATTCGAAAATTTTTGACTCACAGCAGAACGGCCATAAGGTGCCCGAGGCAGCAATAGACCCATGAAGTCAAGTCTGCTGGAGGACGATGTATTGAATCAGGACGCAATTTGAGTGATCCATCGTCATTAGGTGGCCCTGAACGTTACAATTCACTATCAGTTTTTCGTCCCATTCGATAATCTAGACTCACAGCAGAACGGCCATAAGGTGCCCGAGGCAGCAATAGACCCATGGAGTCAAGTCGGCTGGAGGACGATGTATTGAATCGGGACGCAATTTGAGTGATCCATCGTCATTAGGTGGCCCTGAACGTTACAATTCACTATCAGTTTTTCGTCCCATTCGATAATCTAGACTCACAGCAGAAAGGCCATAAGGTGCCCGAGGCAGCAATAGACCCATGGAGACAAGTCGGCTGGAGGACGATGTATTGAATCGGGACGCAATTTGAGTGTTCCATCGTCATTAGGAGGCCCTGAACGTTACAATTCACTATCATTTTTTCTTCCGATTCGAAAATCTTTGAGTCACAGCTGAACGGCCATAAGGTGCCCGAGGCTGCAATAGACCCATGGAGACAGTCTGCTGGAGGACAATGTATTGAATCGGGACGCAATTTGAGTGATCCATCGTCATTAAGTGGCCCTGAAAGTTACAATTCACTATCAGTTTTTCGTCCGATTCGAAAATCTTTGACTCACAGCAGAAGGGCCATAAGGTGCCCGAGGCAGCAATAGACCCATGAAGTCAAGTCTGCTGGAGGACGATGTATTGAATCAGGACGCAATTTGAGTGATCCATCGTCATTAGGTGGCCCTGAACGTTACAATTCACTATCAGTTTTTCGTCCCATTCGATAATCTAGACTCACAGCAGAACGGCCATAAGGTGCCCGAGGCAGCAATAGACCCATGGAGACAAGTCGGCTGGGGACGATGTATTGAATCGGGACGCAATTTTAGTGATCCATCGTAATTAGGTGGCCCTGAACGTTTTAATTCACTATCAGTTTTTCGTCCCATTCGATAATCTAGATTCACAGCAGAACGGCCATAAGGTGCCCAGGGCAGCAATAGACCCATGGAGTCAACTCGGCTGGAGGACGATGTATTGAATCGGGACGCAATTTGCGTGGTCCATCGACATTAGGTGGCCCTGAATGTTACAATTCACTATCAGTTTTTCGTCCGATTCGAAAATCTTTGACTCACAGCAGAACGGCCATTAGGTGCCCGAGGCAGCAATCAACCCATGGAGACAAGTCTGCTGGAGGACGATGTATTGAATCGGGACGCAATTTGAGTGATCCATCGTCATTAGGAGGCCCTGAACGTTACAATTCACTATCAGTTTTTCGTCCCATTCGATAATCTAGACTCACGGCAGAACGGCCATAAGGTGCCCGAGACAGCAATAGACCCATGGAGTCAAGTCGGCTGGAGGACGATGTATTGAATCGGGACGCAATTTGAGTGATCCATCGTCATTAGGTGGCCCTGAACGTTACAATTCACTATCAGTTTTTCGTCCCATTCGATAATCTAGACTCACAGCAGAACGGCCATAAGGTGCCCGAGGCAGCAATAGACCCATGGAGACAAGTCGGCTGGGGACGATGTATTGAATCAGGACGCAATTTGAGTGATCCATCGTCATTAGGTGGCCCTGAACGTTACAATTCACTATCAGTTTTTCGTCCCATTCGATAATCTAGACTCACAGCAGAACGGCCATAAGGTGCCCGAGGCAGCAATAGACCCATGGAGACAAGTCGGCTGGAGGACGATGTATTGAATCGGGACGCAATTTGAGTGTTCCATCGTCATTAGGAGGCCCTGAACGTTACAATTCACTATCATTTTTTCGTCCGATTCGAAAATCTTTGAGTCACAGCTGAACGGCCATAAGGTGCCCGAGGCTGCAATAGACCCATGGAGACAGTCTGCTGGAGGACAATGTATTGAATCGGGACGCAATTTGAGTGATCCATCGTCATTAGGTGGCCCTGAAAGTTACAATTCACTATCAGTTTTTCGTCCGATTCGAGAATCTTTGACTCACAGCAGAACGGCCATAAGGTGCCCGAGGCAGCAATAGACCCATGAAGTCAAGTCTGCTGGAGGACGATGTATTGAATCGGGACGCAATTTGAGTGATCCATCGTCATTAGGAGGCCCTGAACGTTACAATTCACTATCAGTTTTTCGTCCCATTCGATAATCTACACTCACGGCAGAACGGCCATAAGGTGCCCCAGGCAGCAATAGACCCATGGAGTCAAGTCGGCTGGAGGACGATGTATTGAATGGGGACGCAATTTGAGTGATCCATCGTCATTAGGTGGCCCTGAACGTTACAATTCACTATCAGTTTTTCGTCCGATTCGAAAATCTTTGACTCACAGCAGAACGGCCATAAGGTGCCCGAGGCAGCAATAGACGCATGGAGACAAGTCTGCTGGAGGACGATGTATTGAATTGGGACGCAATTTGAGTGTTCCATCGTCATTAGGAGGCCCTGAACGTTACAATTCACTATCAGTTTTTCGTCCGATTCGAAAATCTTTGACTCACAGCAGAACGGCAATAAGGTGCCCGAGGCAGCAATAGACCCATGAAGTCAAGTCTGCTGGAGGACGATGTATTGAATCAGGACGCAATTTGAGTGATCCATCGTCATTAGGTGGCCCTGAACGTTACAATTCACTATCAGTTTTTCGTCCCATTCGATAATCTAGACTCACAGCAGAACGGCCATAAGGTGCCCGAGGCCGATCCAAGTCTGCTGGAGGACGATGTATTGAATCGGGACGCAATTTGAGTGTTCCATCGTCATTAGGAGGCCCCGAACGTTACAATTCACTATCAGTTTTTCGTCCGATTCGAAAATCTTTGAGTCACAGCAGGACTGCCATAAGGTGCCCGAGGCAGCAATAGACCCATGGAGACAAATCTGCTGGAGGACGATGTATTGAATCGGGACGCAATTCGAGTGATCCATCGTCATTAGGTGGCATTGAACGTTACAATTCACTATCAGTTTTTCATCCCATTCGATAATCTAGACTCACAGCAGAACGGCCATAAGGTGCCCGAGGCAGCAATAGTCCCATTGACTCAAGTCGGCTAGTGGACGATGTACTGAATCGGGACGCAATTTGTGTGGTCCATCGTCATTAGGTGGCCCTGAATGTTACAATTCACTATCAGTTTTTCGTCCCATTCGATAATCTAGACTCACAGCAGAACGGCCATAAGGTGCCCGAGGCAGCAATAGACCCATGGTGACAAGTCTGCTGGAGGACGATGTATTGAATCGGGACGCAATTTGAGTGATCCTTCGTCATTAGGAGGCCCTGAAGGTTACAATTCACTATCAGTTTTTTGTCCCATTCGATAATCTAGACTCACAGCAGAACGGCCATAAGGTGCCCGAGGCAGCAATAGACCCATGGAGTCAAGTCGGCTGGAGGGCGATGTATTGAATCGGGACGCAATTTGAGAGATCCATCGGCATTAGGTGGCCCTGAACGTTACAAATCACTATCAGTTTTTCGTCCGATTCGAAAATCTTTGACTCACAGCAGAACGGCCATAAGGTGCCCGAGGCAGCAATAGACCCATGAAGTCAAGTCTGCTGGAGGACGATGTATTGAATCAGGACGCAATTTGAGTGATCCATCGTCATTAGGTGGCCCTGAACGTTACAATTCACTATCAGTTTTTCGTCCCATTCGATAATCTAGACTCACAGCATAACGGCCATAAGGTGCCCGAGGCAGCAATAGACCCATGGAGTCAAGTCGGCTGGAGGACGATGTATTGAATCGGGACGCAATTTGAGTGATCCATCGTCATTAGGTGGCCCTGAACGTTACAATTCACTATCAGTTTTTCGTCCCATTCGATAATCTAGACTCACAGCAAAAAGGCCATAAGGTGCCCGAGGCAGCAATAGACCCATGGAGACAAGTCGGCTGGAGGACGATGTATTTAATCGGGACGCAATTTGACTGTTCCATCGTCATTAGGAGGCCCTGAACGTTACAATTCACTATCATTTTTTCGTCCGATTCGAAAATCTTTGAGTCACAGCTGAACGGCCATAAGGTGCCCGAGGCTGCAATAGACCCATGGAGACAGTCTGCTGGAGGACAATGGATTGAATCGGGACGCAATTTGAGTGATCCATCGTCATTAGGTGGCCCTGAAAGTTACAATTCACTATCAGTTTTTCGTCCGATTCGAAAATCTTTGACTCACAGCAGAACGGCCATAAGGTGCCCGAGGCAGCAAT
This sequence comes from Schistocerca cancellata, assembly GCF_023864275.1. Taxonomy (NCBI): domain Eukaryota; kingdom Metazoa; phylum Arthropoda; class Insecta; order Orthoptera; family Acrididae; genus Schistocerca; species Schistocerca cancellata. Next base: position 843,790,568 of record NC_064630.1, read on the forward strand.
AGACCCATGAAGTCAAGTCTGCTGGAGGACGATGTATTGAATCAGGACGCAATTTGAGTGATCCATCGTCATTAGGTGGCCCTGAACGTTACAATTCACTATCAGTTTTTCGTCCCATTCGATAATCTAGACTCACAGCAGAACGGCCATAAGGTGCCAAAGGCACCAATAGACCCATGGTGACAAGTCTGCTGGAGGACGATGTATTGAATCGGGACGCAATTTGAGTGATCCATCGTCATTAGGAGGCCCTGAAGGTTACAATTCACTATCAGTTTTTTGTCCCATTCGATAATCTAGACTCACTTCAGAACGGCCATAAGGTGCCCGAGGCAGCAATAGACCCATGGAGTCAAGTCGGCTGGAGGACGATGTATTGAATCGGGACGCAATTTGAGTGATCCATCGTCATTAGGTGGCCCTGAACGTTACAATTCACAATCAGTTTTTCGTCCGATTCGAAAATCTTTGACTCACAGCAGAACGGCCTTAAGGTGCCCGAGGCAGCAACAGACGCATGGAGACAAGTCTGCTGGAGGACGATGTATTGAATTGGGACGCAATTTGAGTGTTCCATCGTCATTAGGAGGCCCTGAACGTTACAATTCACTATCAGTTTTTCGTCCGATTCGAAAATCTTTGAGTCACAGCAGGACTGCCATAAGGTGCCCGAGGCAGCAATAGACCCATGGAGACAAGTCTGCTGGAGGACGATGTATTGAATCGGGACGCAATTTGAGTGATCCATCGTCATTAGGTGGCATTGAACGTTACAATTCACTATCAGTTTTTCATCCCATTCGATAATCTAGACTCACAGCAGAACGGCCATAAGGTGCCCGAGGCAGCAATAGTCCCATTGACTCAAGTCGGCTAGTGGACGATGTACTGAATCGGGACGCAATTTGTGTGGTCCATCGTCATTAGGTGGCCCTGAATGTTACAATTCACTATCAGTTTTTCGTCCCATTCGATAATCTAGACTCACAGCAGAACGGCCATAAGGTGCCCGAGGCAGCAATAGACCCATGGTGACAAGTCTGCTGGAGGACGATGTATTGAATCGGGACGCAATTTGAGTGTTCCTTCGTCATTAGGAGGCCCTGAAGGTTACAATTCACTATCAGTTTTTTGTCCCATTCGATAATCTAGACTCACAGCAGAACGGCCATAAGGTGCCCGAGGCAGCAATAGACCCATGGAGTCAAGTCGGCTGGAGGACGATGTATTGAATCGGGACGCAATTTGAGAGATCCATCGGCATTAGGTGGCCCTGAACGTTACAAATCACTATCAGTTTTTCGTCCGATTCGAAAATTTTTGACTCACAGCAGAACGGCCATAAGGTGCCCGAGGCAGCAATAGACCCATGAAGTCAAGTCTGCTGGAGGACGATGTATTGAATCAGGACGCAATTTGAGTGATCCATCGTCATTAGGTGGCCCTGAACGTTACAATTCACTATCAGTTTTTCGTCCCATTCGATAATCTAGACTCACAGCAGAACGGCCATAAGGTGCCCGAGGCAGCAATAGACCCATGGAGTCAAGTCGGCTGGAGGACGATGTATTGAATCGGGACGCAATTTGAGTGATCCATCGTCATTAGGTGGCCCTGAACGTTACAATTCACTATCAGTTTTTCGTCCCATTCGATAATCTAGACTCACAGCAGAAAGGCCATAAGGTGCCCGAGGCAGCAATAGACCCATGGAGACAAGTCGGCTGGAGGACGATGTATTGAATCGGGACGCAATTTGAGTGTTCCATCGTCATTAGGAGGCCCTGAACGTTACAATTCACTATCATTTTTTCTTCCGATTCGAAAATCTTTGAGTCACAGCTGAACGGCCATAAGGTGCCCGAGGCTGCAATAGACCCATGGAGACAGTCTGCTGGAGGACAATGTATTGAATCGGGACGCAATTTGAGTGATCCATCGTCATTAAGTGGCCCTGAAAGTTACAATTCACTATCAGTTTTTCGTCCGATTCGAAAATCTTTGACTCACAGCAGAAGGGCCATAAGGTGCCCGAGGCAGCAATAGACCCATGAAGTCAAGTCTGCTGGAGGACGATGTATTGAATCAGGACGCAATTTGAGTGATCCATCGTCATTAGGTGGCCCTGAACGTTACAATTCACTATCAGTTTTTCGTCCCATTCGATAATCTAGACTCACAGCAGAACGGCCATAAGGTGCCCGAGGCAGCAATAGACCCATGGAGACAAGTCGGCTGGGGACGATGTATTGAATCGGGACGCAATTTTAGTGATCCATCGTAATTAGGTGGCCCTGAACGTTTTAATTCACTATCAGTTTTTCGTCCCATTCGATAATCTAGATTCACAGCAGAACGGCCATAAGGTGCCCAGGGCAGCAATAGACCCATGGAGTCAACTCGGCTGGAGGACGATGTATTGAATCGGGACGCAATTTGCGTGGTCCATCGTCATTAGGTGGCCCTGAATGTTACAATTCACTATCAGTTTTTCGTCCGATTCGAAAATCTTTGACTCACAGCAGAACGGCCATTAGGTGCCCGAGGCAGCAATCAACCCATGGAGACAAGTCTGCTGGAGGACGATGTATTGAATCGGGACGCAATTTGAGTGATCCATCGTCATTAGGAGGCCCTGAACGTTACAATTCACTATCAGTTTTTCGTCCCATTCGATAATCTAGACTCACGGCAGAACGGCCATAAGGTGCCCGAGACAGCAATAGACCCATGGAGTCAAGTCGGCTGGAGGACGATGTATTGAATCGGGACGCAATTTGAGTGATCCATCGTCATTAGGTGGCCCTGAACGTTACAATTCACTATCAGTTTTTCGTCCCATTCGATAATCTAGACTCACAGCAGAACGGCCATAAGGTGCCCGAGGCAGCAATAGACCCATGGAGACAAGTCGGCTGGGGACGATGTATTGAATCAGGACGCAATTTGAGTGATCCATCGTCATTAGGTGGCCCTGAACGTTACAATTCACTATCAGTTTTTCGTCCCATTCGATAATCTAGACTCACAGCAGAACGGCCATAAGGTGCCCGAGGCAGCAATAGACCCATGGAGACAAGTCGGCTGGAGGACGATGTATTGAATCGGGACGCAATTTGAGTGTTCCATCGTCATTAGGAGGCCCTGAACGTTACAATTCACTATCATTTTTTCGTCCGATTCGAAAATCTTTGAGTCACAGCTGAACGGCCATAATTGCCCGAGGCTGCAATAGACCCATGGAGACAGTCTGCTGGAGGACAATGTATTGAATCGGGACGCAATTTGAGTGATCCATCGTCATTAGGTGGCCCTGAAAGTTACAATTCACTATCAGTTTTTCGTCCGATTCGAGAATCTTTGACTCACAGCAGAACGGCCATAAGGTGCCCGAGGCAGCAATAGACCCATGAAGTCAAGTCTGCTGGAGGACGATGTATTGAATCGGGACGCAATTTGAGTGATCCATCGTCATTAGGAGGCCCTGAACGTTACAATTCACTATCAGTTTTTCGTCCCATTCGATAATCTACACTCACGGCAGAACGGCCATAAGGAGCCCGAGGCAGCAATAGACCCATGGAGTCAAGTCGGCTGGAGGACGATGTATTGAATCGGGACGCAATTTGAGTGATCCATCGTCATTAGGTGGCCCTGAACGTTACAATTCACTATCAGTTTTTTGTCCCATTCGATAATCTAGACTCACAGCAGAACGGCCATAAGGTGCCCGAGGCAGCAATAGTCCCATGGAGTCAAGTCGGCTAGTAGACGATGTACTGAATCGGGACGCAATTTGAGAGATCCATCGTCATTAGGTGGCCCTGAACGTTACAAATCACTATCAGTTTTTCGTCCGATTCGAAAATCTTTGACTCACAGCAGAACGGCCATAAGGTGCCCGAGGCAGCAATAGACCCATGAAGTCATGTCTGCTGGAGGACGATGTATTGAATCAGGACGCAATTTGAGTGATCCATCGTCATTAGGTGGCCTTCAACGTTACAATTCACTATCAGTTTTTCGTCCCATTCGATAATCTAGACTCACAGCAGACCGGCCATAAGGTGCCAGAGGCAGCAATAGACCCATGGAGTCAAGTCGGCTGGAGGACGATGAATTGAATCGGGACGCAATTTGAGTGATCCATCGTCTTTAGGTGGCCCTGAACGTTACAATTTACAATCAGTTTTTCGTCCGATTCGAAAATCTTTGACTCACAGCAGAACGGCCATAAGGTGCCCGAGGCAGCAATAGACGCATGGAGACTAGTCTGCTGGAGGACGATGTATTGAATTGGGACGCAATTTGAGTGTTCCATCGTCATTAGGGGACCCTGAACGTTACAATTCACTATCAGTTTTTCGTCCGATTCGAAAATCTTTGACTCACAGCAGAACGGCAATAAGGTGCCCGAGGCAGCAATAGACCCATGAAGTCAAGTCTGCTGGAGGACGATGTATTGAATCAGGACGCAATTTGAGTGATCCATCGTCATTAGGTGGCCCTGAACGTTACAATTCACTATCAGTTTTTCGTCCCATTCGATAATCTAGACTCACAGCAGAACGGCCATAAGGTGCCCGAGGCAGCAATAGACCCATGGAGACAAGTCGGCTGGAGGACGATGTATTGAATCGGGACGCAATTTGAGTGTTCCATCGTCATTAGGAGGCCCTGAACGTTACAATTCACTATCATTTTTTCGTCCGATTCGAAAATCTTTGAGTCACAGCTGAACGGCCATAAGGTGCCCGAGGCTGCAATAGACCCATGGAGACAGTCTGCTGGAGGACAATGTATTGAATCGGGACGCAATTTGAGTGATCCATCGTCATTAGGTGGCCCTGAAAGTTACAATTCACTATCAGTTTTTCGTCCGATTCGAGAATCTTTGACTCACAGCAGAACGGCCATAAGGTGCCCGAGGCAGCAATAGACCCATGAAGTCAAGTCTGCTGGAGGACGATGTATTGAATCGGGACGCAATTTGAGTGATCCATCGTCATTAGGTGGCCTTCAACGTTACAATTCACTATCAGTTTTTCGTCCCATTCGATAATCTAGACTCACAGCAGACCGGCCATAAGGTGCCAGAGGCAGCAATAGACCCATGGAGTCAAGTCGGCTGGAGGACGATGTATTGAATCGGGACGCAATTTGAGTGATCCATCGTCATTAGGTGGCCCTGAACGTTACAATTCACTATCAGTTTTTCGTCCCATTCGATAATCTAGACTCACAGCAGAACGGCCGTAAGGTGCCCGAGGCAGCAATAGACCCATGGAGACAAATCGGCTGGAGGACGATGTATTGAATCGGTACGCAATTTGAGTGTTCCATCGTCATTAGGAGGCCCTGAACGTTACAATTCACTATCATTTTTTCGTCCGATTCGAAAATCTTTGAGTCACAGCTGAACGGCCATAAGGTGCCCGAGGCTGCAATAGACCCATGGAGACAGTCTGCTGGAGGACAATGTATTGAATCGGGACGCAATTTGAGTGATCCATCGTCATTAGGTGGCCCTGAAAGTTACAATTCACTATCAGTTTTTCGTCCGATTCGAGAATCTTTGACTCACAGCAGAACGGCCATAAGGTGCCCGAGACAGCAACAGACCCATGAAGTCAAGTCTGCTGGAGGACGATGTATTGAATCGGGACGCAATTTGAGTGATCCATCGTCATTAGGTGGCCCTGAAAGTTACAATTCACTATCAGTTTTTCGTCCGATTCGATAATCTTTGACTCACAGCAGAACGGCCATAAGGTGCCCGAGGCAGCAATAGACCCATGAAGTCAAGTCTGCTGGAGGACGATGTATTGAATCAGGACGCAATTTGAGTGATCCATCGTCATTAGGTGGCCCTGAACGTTACAATTCACTATCAGTTTTTCGTCCCATTCGATAATCTAGACTCACAGCAGAACGGCCATAAGGTGCCCGAGGCAGCAATAGACCCATGGAGACAAGTCGGCTGGAGGACGATGTATTGAATCGGGACGCAATTTGAGTGTTCCATCGTCATTAGGAGGCCCTGAACGTTACAATTCACTATCATTTTTTCGTCCGATTCGAAAATCTTTGAGTCACAGCTGAACGGCCATAAGGTGCCCGAGGCTGCAATAGACCCATGGAGACAGTCTGCTGGAGGACAATGTATTGAATCGGGACGCAATTTGAGTGATCCATCGTCATTAGGTGGCCCTGAAAGTTACAATTCACTATCAGTTTTTCGTCCGATTCGAGAATCTTTGACTCACAGCAGAACGGCCATAAGGTGCCCGAGGCAGCAATAGACCCATGAAGTCAAGTCTGCTGGAGGACGATGTATTGAATCGGGACGCAATTTGAGTGATCCATCGTCATTAGGAGGCCCTGAACGTTACAATTCACTATCAGTTTTTCGTCCCATTCGATAATCTACACTCACGGCAGAACGGCCATAAGGAGCCCGAGGCAGCAATAGACCCATGGAGTCAAGTCGGCTGGAGGACGATGTATTGAATCGGGACGCAATTTGAGTGATCCATCGTCATTAGGTGGCCCTGAACGTTACAATTCACTATCAGTTTTTTGTCCCATTCGATAATCTAGACTCACAGCAGAACGGCCAGAAGGTGCCCGAGGCAGCAATAGTCCCATGGAGTCAAGTCGGCTAGTAGACGATGTACTGAATCGGGACGCAATTTGTGTGGTCCATCGTCATTAGGTGGCCCTGAATGTTACAAATCACTATCAGTTTTTCGTCCGATTCGAAAATCTTTGACTCACAGCAGAACGGCCATAGGTGCCCGAGGCAGCAATAGACCCATGAAGTCAGGTCTGCTGGAGGACGATGTATTGAATCAGGACGCAATTTGAGTGATCCATCGTCATTAGGTGGCCCTGAACGTTACAATTCACTATCAGTTTTTCGTCCCATTCGATAATCTAGACTCACAGCAGAACGGCCATTAGGTGCCCGAGGCAGCAATAGACCCATGGAGACAAGTCGGCTGGGGACGATGTATTGTATCGGGACGCAATTTGAGTGATCCATCGTCATTAGGAGGCCCTGAACGTTACAATTCACTATCAGTTTTTCGTCCCATTCGATAATCTAGACCCACAGCAGAACGGCCATAAGGTGCCCGAGGCAGCAATAGACCCATGGAGTCAAGTCGGCTGGACGACGATGTATTGAATCGGGACGCAATTTGAGAGATCCATCGTCATTAGGTGGCCCTGAACGTTACAAATCACTATCAGTTTTTCGTCCGATTCGAAAATCTTTGACTCACAGCAGAACGGCCATAAGGTGCCCGAGGCAGCAATAGACCCATGAAGTCATGTCTGCTGGAGGACGATGTATTGAATCAGGACGCAATTTGAGTGATCCATCGTCATTAGGTGGCCTTCAACGTTACAATTCACTATCAGTTTTTCGTCCCATTCGATAATCTAGACTCACAGCAGACCGGCCATAAGGTGCCAGAGGCAGCAATAGACCCATGGAGTCAAGTCGGCTGGAGGACGATGAATTGAATCGGGACGCAATTTGAGTGATCCATCGTCATTAGGTGGCCCTGAACGTTACAATTCACTATCAGTTTTTCGTCCGATTCGAAAATCTTTGACTCACAGCAGAACGGCAATAAGGTGCCCGAGGCAGCAATAGACGCATGGAGACTAGTCTGCTGGAGGACGATGTATTGAATTGGGACGCAATTTGAGTGTTCCATCGTCATTAGGGGACCCTGAACGTTACAATTCACTATCAGTTTTTCGTCCGATTCGAAAATCTTTGACTCACAGCAGAACGGCAATAAGGTGCCCGAGGCAGCAATAGACCCATGAAGTCAAGTCTGCTGGAGGACGATGTATTGAATCAGGACGCAATTTGAGTGATCCATCGTCATTAGGTGGCCCTGAACGTTACAATTCACTATCAGTTTTTCGTCCCATTCGATAATCTAGACTCACAGCAGAACGGCCATAAGGTGCCCGAGGCAGCAATAGACCCATGGAGACAAGTCGGCTGGAGGACGATGTATTGAATCGGGACGCAATTTGAGTGTTCCATCGTCATTAGGAGGCCCTGAACGTTACAATTCACTATCATTTTTTCGTCCGATTCGAAAATCTTTGAGTCACAGCTGAACGGCCATAAGGTGCCCGAGGCTGCAATAGACCCATGGAGACAGTCTGCTGGAGGACAATGTATTGAATCGGGACGCAATTTGAGTGATCCATCGTCATTAGGTGGCCCTGAAAGTTACAATTCACTATCAGTTTTTCGTCCGATTCGAGAATCTTTGACTCACAGCAGAACGGCCATAAGGTGCCCGAGGCAGCAATAGACCCATGAAGTCAAGTCTGCTGGAGGACGATGTATTGAATCGGGACGCAATTTGAGTGATCCATCGTCATTAGGTGGCCTTCAACGTTACAATTCACTATCAGTTTTTCGTCCCATTCGATAATCTAGACTCACAGCAGACCGGCCATAAGGTGCCAGAGGCAGCAATAGACCCATGGAGTCAAGTCGGCTGGAGGACGATGTATTGAATCGGGACGCAATTTGAGTGATCCATCGTCATTAGGTGGCCCTGAACGTTACAATTCACTATCAGTTTTTCGTCCCATTCGATAATCTAGACTCACAGCAGAACGGCCGTAAGGTGCCCGAGGCAGCAATAGACCCATGGAGACAAGTCGGCTGGAGGACGATGTATTGAATCGGTACGCAATTTGAGTGTTCCATCGTCATTAGGAGGCCCTGAACGTTACAATTCACTATCATTTTTTCGTCCGATTCGAAAATCTTTGAGTCACAGCTGAACGGCCATAAGGTGCCCGAGGCTGCAATAGACCCATGGAGACAGTCTGCTGGAGGACAATGTATTGAATCGGGACGCAATTTGAGTGATCCATCGTCATTAGGTGGCCCTGAAAGTTACAATTCACTATCAGTTTTTCGTCCGATTCGAGAATCTTTGACTCACAGCAGAACGGCCATAAGGTGCCCGAGACAGCAATAGACCCATGAAGTCAAGTCTGCTGGAGGACGATGTATTGAATCGGGACGCAATTTGAGTGATCCATCGTCATTAGGTGGCCCTGAAAGTTACAATTCACTATCAGTTTTTCGTCCGATTCGATAATCTTTGACTCACAGCAGAACGGCCATAAGGTGCCCGAGGCAGCAATAGACCCATGAAGTCAAGTCTGCTGGAGGACGATGTATTGAATCAGGACGCAATTTGAGTGATCCATCGTCATTAGGTGGCCCTGAACGTTACAATTCACTATCAGTTTTTCGTCCCATTCGATAATCTAGACTCACAGCAGAACGGCCATAAGGTGCCAGAGGCAGCAATAGACCCATGGTGACAAGTCTGCTGGAGGACGATGTATTGAATCGGGACGCAATTTGAGTGATCCATCGTCATTAGGAGGCCCTGAAGGTTACAATTCACTATCATTTTTTCGTCCGATTCGAAAATCTTTGAGTCACAGCTGAACGGCCATAAGGTGCCCGAGGCTGCAATAGACCCATGGAGACAGTCTGCTGGAGGACAATGTATTGAATCGGGACGCAATTTGAGTGATCCATCGTCATTAGGTGGCCCTGAAAGTTACAATTCACTATCAGTTTTTCCTCCGATTCGAGAATCTTTGACTCACAGCAGAACGGCCATAAGGTGCCCGAGGCAGCAATAGACCCATGAAGTCAAGTCTGCTGGAGGACGATGTATTGAATCCGGACGCAATTTGAGTGATCCATCGTCATTAGGTGGCCCTGAAAGTTACAATTCACTATCAGTTTTTCGTCCGATTCGAAAATCTTTGACTCACAGCAGAACGGCCATAAGGTGCCCGAGGCAGCAATAGACCCATGAAGTAAAGTCTGCTGGAGGACGATGTATTGAATCAGGACGCAATTTGAGTGATCCATCGTCATTAGGTGGCCCTGAACGTTACAATTCACTATCAGTTTTTCGTCCCATTCGATAATCTAGACTCACAGCAGAACGGCCATAAGGTGCCCGAGGCAGCAATAGACCCATGGAGACAAGTCGGCTGGGGACGATGTATTGAATCGGGACGCAATTTTAGTGATCCATCGTAATTAGGTGGCCCTGAACGTTTTAATTCACTATCAGCTTTTCGTCCCATTCGATAATCTAGATTCACAGCAGAACGGCCATAAGGTGCCCGAGGCAGCAATAGACCCATGGAGTCAACTCGGCTGGAGGACGATGAATTGAATCGGGACGCAATTTGCGTGGTCCATCGTCATTAGGTGGCCCTGAATGTTACAATTCACTATCAGTTTTTCGTCCGATTCGAAAATCTTTGACTCACAGCAGAACGGCCATTAGGTGCCCGAGGCAGCAATCGACCCATGGAGACAAGTCTGCTGGAGGACGATGTATTGAATCGGGACGCAATTTGAGTGATCCATCGTCATTAGGAGGCCCTGAACGTTACAATTCACTATCAGTTTTTCGTCCCATTCGATAATCTAGACTCACGGCAGAACGGCCATAAGGTGCCCGAGGCAGCAATAGACCCATGGAGTCAATTAGGCTGGAGGACGATGTATTGAATCGGGACGCAATTTGAGTGATCCATCGTCATTAGGTGGCCCTGAACGTTACAATTCACTATCAGTTTTTTGTCCCATTCGATAATCTAGACTCACAGCAGAACGGCCATAAGGTGCCCGAGGCAGCAATAGTCCCATGGAGACAAGTCGGCTAGTAGACGATGTACTGAATCGGGACGCAATTTGTGTGGTCCATCGTCATTAGGTGGCCCTGAATGTTACAAATCACTATCAGTTTTTCGTCCGATTCGAAAATCTTTGACTCACAGCAGAACGGCCATAAGGTGCCCGAGGCAGCAATAGACCCATGAAGTCAGGTCTGCTGGAGGACGATGTATTGAATCAGGACGCAATTTGAGTGATCCATCGTCATTAGGTGGCCCTGAAAGTTACAATTCACTATCAGTTTTTCGTCCCATTCGATAATCTAGACTCACAGCAGAACGGCCATTAGGTGCCCGAGGCAGCAATAGACCCTTGGAGACAAGTCGGCTGGGGACGATGTATTGAATCGGGACGCAATTTGAGTGATCCATCGTCATTAGGAGGCCCTGAACGTTACAATCCACTATCAGTATTTCGTCCCATTCGATAATCTAGACGCACAGCAGAACGGCCATAAGGTGCCCGAGGCAGCAATAGACCCATGGAGTCAAGTCGGCTGGAGGACGATGTATTGAATCGGGACGCAATTTCAGTGATCCATCGTCATTAGGTGGCCCTGAACGTTACAATTCACTATCAGTTTTTCGTCCCATTCGATAATCTAGACTCACAGCAGAACGGCCATAAGGTGCCCGAGGCAGCAATAGACCCATGGAGACAAGTCGGCTGGAGGACGATGTATTGAATCGGGACGCAATTTGAGTGTTCCATCGTCATTAGGAGGCCCTGAACGTTACAATTCACTATCATTTTTTCGTCCGATTCGAAAATCTTTGAGTCACAGCTGAACGGCCATAAGGTGCCCGAGGCTGCAATAGACCCATGGAGACAGTCTGCTGGAGGACAATGTATTGAATCGGGACGCAATTTGAGTGATCCATCGTTATTAGGTGGCCCTGAAAGTTACAATTCACTATCAGTTTTTCGTCCGATTCGAGAATCTTTGACTCACAGCAGAACGGCCATAAGGTGCCCGAGGCAGCAATAGACCCATGAAGTCAAGTCTGCTGGAGGACGATGTATTGAATCGGGACGCAATTTGAGTGATGCATCGTCATTAGGTGGCCCTGAAAGTTACAATTCACTATCAGTTTTTCGTCCGATTCGAAAATCTTTGACTCACAGCACAACGGCCATAAGGTGCCCGAGGCAGCAATAGACCCATGAAGTCAAGACTGCTGGAGGACGATGTATTGAATCAGGACGCAATTTGAGTGATCCATCGTCATTAGGTGGCCCTGAACGTTACAATTCACTATCAGTTTTTCGTCCCATTCGATAATCTAGACTCACAGCAGAACGGCCATAAGGTGCCCGAGGCAGCAATAGACCCATGGAGTCAAGTCGGCTGGAGGACGATGTATTGAATCGGGACGCAATTTGAGTGATCCATCGTCATTAGGTGGCCCTGAACGTTACAATTCACAATCAGTTTTTCGTCCGATTCGAAAATCTTTGACTCACAGCAGAACGGCCATTAGGTGCCCGAGGCAGCAATAGACGCATGGAGACAAGTCTGCTGGAGGACGATGTATTGAATTGGGACGCAATTTGAGTGTTCCATCGTCATTAGGAGGCCCTGAACGTTACAATTCACTATCAGTTTTTCGTCCGATTCGAAAATCTTTGACTCACAGCAGAACGGCAATAAGGTGCCCGAGGCAGCAATAGACCCATGAAGTCAAGTCTGCTGGAGGACGATGTATTGAATCAGGACGCAATTTGAGTGATCCATCGTCATTAGGTGGCCCTGAACGTTACAATTCACTATCAGTTTTTCGTCCCATTCGATAACCTAGACTCACAGCAGAACGGCCATAAGGTGCCCGAGGCCGATCCAAGTCTGCTGGAGGACGATGTATTGAATCGGGACGCAATTTGAGTGTTCCATCGTCATTAGGAGGCCCTGAACGTTACAATTCACTATCAGTTTTTCGTCCGATTCGAAAATCTTTGAGTCACAGAAGGACTGCCATAAGGTGCCCGAGGCAGCAATAGACCCATGGAGACAAGTCTGCTGGAGGACGATGTATTGAATCGGGACGCAATTTGAGTGATCCATCGTCATTAGGTGGCATTAACACTCTAAGCGCCAAGCCCGTAAAATTTACGGGCCTGGGATCGCGCGAAAATCACCAAGCCCGTAAAATTTACGGGCCGCTACATTTAATTTCATTCAAAACACTGCAACGTTATTTCTACGGGTTTGGCCAGCGCTATACGTTTTTCAGATGTTTATTAACAAAATGCGTCCATAGATGTCACGGCAGCGCTGTAATTCATGTTAAAACTTATCTTTGCGTTCTCAGTCTGTATATCATTCAGTTGTTTGTCATCATGTTTCGGCGCGGTTTATCAGACGCAGAAATTGCGGATTTGATCAATCATAGCGACACTCTGGATAATGTAGAGAGTGATTCAGACGATTCTGAATGCAATGGTGTGTTTGAAGGTACGTATTTCCGAATTTTCCACGTAATTGTGCAGTACGCACATATCTGTTGAACATGTGTAAACGATGTATGTAGTTACACATAATGTGATATTCTTTTTAGAAGACGAGATTGATGACAGTTTGTCTTCAGATGAAGACGAGAATGATGTTGAAGGTGTTGCTTCAAATCCAGCAGCTGTGCCGTATCCGAAAGACAGTGAGTGGACTGCAGTTGACACCTACCGACCTCTGCCTGTCAACACGACACCCAGGCAGATACTAGTGGATATTGATGAGTCGAGTTCAGCAACTGGCAGAGAAAGGCACTGGAGCTGTTGGTACTGTGAACAAATCCAGGAAAGGATTGCCTAAAGATTTAGTATCTGCTAAGCTGAAAAAGGGCGAAATGTCTTTTCGGCGTAAAGATAATGTATTGGCAATGAAGTGGAAAGATAAGAGAGATGTGTATACATTGTCTACAAGGCATCAAGCAACATTTGGTACGCATACTAAGAGAAATGGGTCTGTAGTATTGAAACCACTTCAGGTACTTGATTACAACCTCAATAAAATTGGAGTGGATATTGGAGACCAACGCCTGCAGTACAATCCGTTCCAGCACAGAACTGTGAAATGGTGGCGAAAATTATATTTCCATTTGCTGCTTATGGGAGTATCAAATGCATTTTGGCTGTACAATGCAGTGCACAGGAAGAAAATTACAATAACAGACTTTATAACAGTGCTTGCAGTTCAGCTTGTTGAAGACGACACACTTGAATTCATTCCAAGAAATGAAGGAACTGTAGGTCGGCTAACAAAGAGACATTTTTTGCAGCACATACCTGCAACTACTAAGAAGTATGCTGCTCGTGTGTGTCACGTGTGCAGTTCCAGGAGCAAGAAACAGAGCGGCAAGGCTTCTCGCAAAGAGACACGATACGAATGTGAACAGTGTGGCGTTGCACTCTGCCTGGAACCTTGCTTTAAAATTTTCCACACTAAAAAACAATATGATTCTGTGTGAAATTTATATGTAATACTGTATACTATCAGAAACATGTAATGTAGTGCCACAATTTTGGTTAAAAATAAATCACAATTGTATTCCCTTATTCGTATGACTTTTTCTAAATTCTTAAAACATCTAAGTGATTTCTATAACTGTACCTTAAAGCTGTGCATTGTAAAGTAGTTTCTTTCACTCAGAATTAAAGTAGAAATGTGCAGCTTCAAGATGGTACCAAATTTGCCACAATCCAAACAGTAGATTTGATGCAGTAATTTTTTTAATATTGGTAAAATTGCCCGGTTTCTAGGGACGGGTGCATAAAATAGGCCTGGTACAGAGAGTGTTAAACGTTACAATTCACTACCAGTTTTTCATCCCATTCGATAATCTAGACTCACAGCAGAACGGCCATAAGGTGCCCGAGGCAGCAATAGTCCCATGGACTCAAGTCGGCTAGTGGACGATGTACTGAATCGGGACGCAATTTGTGTGGTCCATCGTCATTAGGTGGCCCTGAAAGTTACAATTCACTATCAGTTTTTCGTCCGATTCGAGAATCTTTGACTCACAGCAGAACGGCCATAAGGTGCCCGAGGCAGCAATAGACCCATGAAGTCAAGTCTGCTGGAGGACGATGTATTGAATCGGGACGCAATTTGAGTGATCCATCGTCATTAGGTGGCCCTGAAAGTTACAATTCACTATCAGTTTTTCGTCCGATTCGAAAATCTTTGACTCACAGCAGAACGGCCATAAGGTGCCCGAGGCAGCAATAGACCCATGAAGTAAAGTCTGCTGGAGGACGATGTATTGAATCAGGACGCAATTTGAGTGATCCATCGTCATTAGGTGGCCCTGAACGTTACAATTCACTATCAGTTTTTCGTCCCATTCGATAATCTAGACTCACAGCAGAACGGCCATAAGGTGCCCGAGGCAGCAATAGACCCATGGAGACAAGTCGGCTGGGGACGATGTATTGAATCGGGACGCAATTTTAGTGATCCATCGTAATTAGGTGGCCCTGAACGTTTTAATTCACTATCAGCTTTTCGTCCCATTCGATAATCTAGATTCACAGCAGAACGGCCATAAGGTGCCCGAGGCAGCAATAGACCCATGGAGTCAACTCGGCTGGAGGACGATGAATTGAATCGGGACGCAATTTGCGTGGTCCATCGTCATTAGGTGGCCCTGAATGTTACAATTCACTATCAGTTTTTCGTCCGATTCGAAAATCTTTGACTCACAGCAGAACGGCCATTAGGTGCCCGAGGCAGCAATCGACCCATGGAGACAAGTCTGCTGGAGGACGATGTATTGAATCGGGACGCAATTTGAGTGATCCATCGTCATTAGGAGGCCCTGAACGTTACAATTCACTATCAGTTTTTCGTCCCATTCGATAATCTAGACTCACGGCAGAACGGCCATAAGGTGCCCGAGGCAGCAATAGACCCATGGAGTCAATTAGGCTGGAGGACGATGTATTGAATCGGGACGCAATTTGAGTGATCCATCGTCATTAGGTGGCCCTGAACGTTACAATTCACTATCAGTTTTTTGTCCCATTCGATAATCTAGACTCACAGCAGAACGGCCATAAGGTGCCCGAGGCAGCAATAGTCCCATGGAGACAAGTCGGCTAGTAGACGATGTACTGAATCGGGACGCAATTTGTGTGGTCCATCGTCATTAGGTGGCCCTGAATGTTACAAATCACTATCAGTTTTTCGTCCGATTCGAAAATCTTTGACTCACAGCAGAACGGCCATAAGGTGCCCGAGGCAGCAATAGACCCATGAAGTCAGGTCTGCTGGAGGACGATGTATTGAATCAGGACGCAATTTGAGTGATCCATCGTCATTAGGTGGCCCTGAACGTTACAATTCACTATCAGTTTTTCGTCCCATTCGATAATCTAGACTCACAGCAGAACGGCCATTAGGTGCCCGAGGCAGCAATAGACCCTTGGAGACAAGTCGGCTGGGGACGATGTATTGAATCGGGACGCAATTTGAGTGATCCATCGTCATTAGGAGGCCCTGAACGTTACAATCCACTATCAGTTTTTCGTCCCATTCGATAATCTAGACGCACAGCAGAACGGCCATAAGGTGCCCGAGGCAGCAATAGACCCATGGAGTCAAGTCGGCTGGAGGACGATGTATTGAATCGGGACGCAATTTCAGTGATCCATCGTCATTAGGTGGCCCTGAACGTTACAATTCACTATCAGTTTTTCGTCCCATTCGATAATCTAGACTCACAGCAGAACGGCCATAAGGTGCCCGAGGCAGCAATAGACCCATGGAGACAAGTCGGCTGGAGGACGATGTATTGAATCGGGACGCAATTTGAGTGTTCCATCGTCATTAGGAGGCCCTGAACGTTACAATTCACTATCATTTTTTCGTCCGATTCGAAAATCTTTGAGTCACAGCTGAACGGCCATAAGGTGCCCGAGGCTGCAATAGACCCATGGAGACAGTCTGCTGGAGGACAATGTATTGAATCGGGACGCAATTTGAGTGATGCATCGTCATTAGGTGGCCCTGAAAGTTACAATTCACTATCAGTTTTTCGTCCGATTCGAAAATCTTTGACTCACAGCACAACGGCCATAAGGTGCCCGAGGCAGCAATAGACCCATGAAGTCAAGACTGCTGGAGGACGATGTATTGAATCAGGACGCAATTTGAGTGATCCATCGTCATTAGGTGGCCCTGAACGTTACAATTCACTATCAGTTTTTCGTCCCATTCGATAATCTAGACTCACAGCAGAACGGCCATAAGGTGCCCGAGGCAGCAATAGACCCATGGAGTCAAGTCGGCTGGAGGACGATGTATTGAATCGGGACGCAATTTGAGTGATCCATCGTCATTAGGTGGCCCTGAACGTTACAATTCACAATCAGTTTTTCGTCCGATTCGAAAATCTTTGACTCACAGCAGAACGGCCATTAGGTGCCCGAGGCAGCAATAGACGCATGGAGACAAGTCTGCTGGAGGACGATGTATTGAATTGGGACGCAATTTGAGTGTTCCATCGTCATTAGGAGGCCCTGAACATTACAATTCACTATCAGTTTTTCGTCCGATTCGAAAATCTTTGACTCACAGCAGAACGGCAATAAGGTGCCCGAGGCAGCAATAGACCCATGAAGTCAAGTCTGCTGGAGGACGATGTATTGAATCAGGACGCAATTTGAGTGATCCATCGTCATTAGGTGGCCCTGAACGTTACAATTCACTATCAGTTTTTCGTCCCATTCGATAACCTAGACTCACAGCAGAACGGCCATAAGGTGCCCGAGGCCGATCCAAGTCTGCTGGAGGACGATGTATTGAATCGGGACGCAATTTGAGTGTTCCATCGTCATTAGGAGGCCCTGAACGTTACAATTCACTATCAGTTTTTCGTCCGATTCGAAAATCTTTGAGTCACAGAAGGACTGCCATAAGGTGCCCGAGGCAGCAATAGACCCATGGAGACAAGTCTGCTGGAGGACGATGTATTGAATCGGGACGCAATTTGAGTGATCCATCGTCATTAGGTGGCATTGAACGTTACAATTCACTATCAGTTTTTCATCCCATTCGATAATCTAGACTCACAGCAGAACGGCCATAAGGTGCCCGAGGCAGCAATAGTCCCATGGACTCAAGTCGGCTAGTGGACGATGTACTGAATCGGGACGCAATTTGTGTGGTCCATCGTCATTAGGTGGCCCTGAATGTTACAATTCACTATCAGTTTTTCGTCCGATTCAAAAATCTTTGAGTCACAGCAGGCCTGCCATAAGGTGCCCATGGAGACAAGTCTGCAGGAGGACGATGTATTGAATCGGGACGCAATTTGAGTGATCCATCGTCATTAGGTGGCCCTGAACGTTACAATTCACTATCAGTTTTTCATCCCATTCTATAATCTAGACTCACAGCAGAACGGCCATAAAAGCCCGAGGCAGCAATAGTCCCATGGAGTCAAGTCGGCTAGTGGACGATGTACTGAATCGGGACGCAATTTGTGTGGTCCATCGTCATTAGGTGGCCCTGAATGTTACAATTCACTATCAGTTTTTCGTCCGATTCGAAAATCTTTGACTCAAAGCAGAACGGCCATAAGGTGCCCGAGGCAGCAATAGACCCATGGAAACAAGTCGGCTGGTGGACGATGTATTGAATCGGGACGCAATTTGAGTGTTCCATCGTCATTAGGTGGCCCTGAAAGTTACAATTCACTATCCGTTTTTCATCCGATTCGAAAATCTTTGACTCACAGCAGAACGGCCATAAGGTGCCCGAGGCAGCAATAGACCCATGGAGACAAGTCTGCTGGAGGACGATGTATTGAATCGGGACGCAATTTGAGTGATCCATCGTCATTAGGTGGCCCTGAACGTTACAATTCACTATCAGTTTTTCGTCCCATTCGATAATCTAGACTCACAGCAGAACGGCCATAAGGTGCCCGACGCAGCAATAGACCCATGGAGTCAGGTCGGCTGGAGGACGATGTACTGAATCGGGACGCAATTTGTGTGGTCCATCGTCATTAGGTGGCCTGGAATGTTATAATTCACTATCAGTTTTTCGTCCGATTCGAAAATCTTTGACTCACAGCAGAACGGCCATAAGGTGCCCGAGGCAGCAATAGACCAATGGAGACAAGTCTTCTGGAGGACGATGTATTGAATCGGGACGCAATTTGCGTGGTCCATCGTCATTAGGTGGCCCTGAATGTTAAAATTCACTATCAGTTTTTCGTCCGATTCGAGAATCTTTGACTCACAGCAGAACGGCCATAAGGTGCCCGAGGCAGCAATAGACCCATGAAGTCAAGTCTGCTGGAGGACGATGTATTGAATCGGGACGCAATTTGAGTGATGCATCGTCATTAGGTGGCCCTGAAAGTTACAATTCACTATCAGTTTTTCGTCCGATTCGAAAATCTTTGACTCACAGCACAACGGCCATAAGGTGCCCGAGGCAGCAATAGACCCATGAAGTCAAGACTGCTGGAGGACGATGTATTGAATCAGGACGCAATTTGAGTGATCCATCGTCATTAGGTGGCCCTGAACGTTACAATTCACTATCAGTTTTTCGTCCCATTCGATAATCTAGACTCACAGCAGAACGGCCATAAGGTGCCCGAGGCAGCAATAGACCCATGGAGTCAAGTCGGCTGGAGGACGATGTATTGAATCGGGACGCAATTTGAGTGATCCATCGTCATTAGGTGGCCCTGAACGTTACAATTCACAATCAGTTTTTCGTCCGATTCGAAAATCTTTGACTCACAGCAGAACGGCCATTAGGTGCCCGAGGCAGCAATAGACGCATGGAGACAAGTCTGCTGGAGGACGATGTATTGAATTGGGACGCAATTTGAGTGTTCCATCGTCATTAGGAGGCCCTGAACATTACAATTCACTATCAGTTTTTCGTCCGATTCGAAAATCTTTGACTCACAGCAGAACGGCAATAAGGTGCCCGAGGCAGCAATAGACCCATGAAGTCAAGTCTGCTGGAGGACGATGTATTGAATCAGGACGCAATTTGAGTGATCCATCGTCATTAGGTGGCCCTGAACGTTACAATTCACTATCAGTTTTTCGTCCCATTCGATAACCTAGACTCACAGCAGAACGGCCATAAGGTGCCCGAGGCCGATCCAAGTCTGCTGGAGGACGATGTATTGAATCGGGACGCAATTTGAGTGTTCCATCGTCATTAGGAGGCCCTGAACGTTACAATTCACTATCAGTTTTTCGTCCGATTCGAAAATCTTTGAGTCACAGAAGGACTGCCATAAGGTGCCCGAGGCAGCAATAGACCCATGGAGACAAGTCTGCTGGAGGACGATGTATTGAATCGGGACGCAATTTGAGTGATCCATCGTCATTAGGTGGCATTGAACGTTACAATTCACTATCAGTTTTTCATCCCATTCGATAATCTAGACTCACAGCAGAACGGCCATAAGGTGCCCGAGGCAGCAATAGTCCCATGGACTCAAGTCGGCTAGTGGACGATGTACTGAATCGGGACGCAATTTGTGTGGTCCATCGTCATTAGGTGGCCCTGAATGTTACAATTCACTATCAGTTTTTCGTCCGATTCAAAAATCTTTGAGTCACAGCAGGCCTGCCATAAGGTGCCCATGGAGACAAGTCTGCAGGAGGACGATGTATTGAATCGGGACGCAATTTGAGTGATCCATCGTCATTAGGTGGCCCTGAACGTTACAATTCACTATCAGTTTTTCATCCCATTCTATAATCTAGACTCACAGCAGAACGGCCATAAAAGCCCGAGGCAGCAATAGTCCCATGGAGTCAAGTCGGCTAGTGGACGATGTACTGAATCGGGACGCAATTTGTGTGGTCCATCGTCATTAGGTGGCCCTGAATGTTACAATTCACTATCAGTTTTTCGTCCGATTCGAAAATCTTTGACTCACAGCAGAACGGCCATAAGGTGCCCGAGGCAGCAATAGACCCATGGAAACAAGTCGGGTGGTGGACGATGTATTGAATCGGGACGCAATTTGAGTGATCCATCGTCATTAGGTGGCCCTGAAAGTTACAATTCACTATCCGTTTTTCGTCCGATTCGAAAATCTTTGACTCACAGCAGAACGGCCATAAGGTGCCCGAGGCAGCAATAGACCCATGGAGACAAGTCTGCTGGAGGACGATGTATTGAATCGGGACGCAATTTGAGTGATCCATCGTCATTAGGTGGCCCTGAACGTTACAATTCACTATCAGTTTTTCGTCCCATTCGATAATCTAGACTCACAGCAGAACGGCCATAAGGTGCCCGACGCAGCAATAGACCCATGGAGTCAGGTCGGCTGGAGGACGATGTACTGAATCGGGACGCAATTTGTGTGGTCCATCGTCATTAGGTGGCCTGGAATGTTATAATTCACTATCAGTTTTTCGTCCGATTCGAAAATCTTTGACTCACAGCAGAACGGCCATAAGGTGCCCGAGGCAGCAATAGACCCATGGAGACAAGTCTTCTGGAGGACGATGTATTGAATCGGGACGCAATTTGCGTGGTCCATCGTCATTAGGTGGCCCTGAATGTTACTATTCACTATCAGTTTTTCGTCCGATTCGAATATCTTTGACTCACAGCAGAACGGCCATAAGGTGCCCGAGGCAGCAATAGACGCATGGAGACAAGTCTGCTGGAGGACGATGTATTGAATCGGGACGCAATTTGAGTGTTCCATCGTCATTAGGAGGCCCTGAACGTTACAATTCACTATCAGTTTTTCGTCCGATTCGAAAATCTTTGTGTCACAGCAGGCCTGCCATAAGGTGCCCGAGGCAGCAATAGACCCATGGAGACAAGTCGGCTGGTGGACGATGTATTGAATCGGGACGCAATTTGAGTGATCCATCGTCATTAGGTGGCCCTGAAAGTTACAATTCACTATCAGTTTTTCGTCCGATTCGAAAATCTTTGACTCACAGCAGAACGGCCATAAGGTGCCCGAGGCAGTATTAGACCCATGGAGACAAGTCTGCTGGAGGACGATGTATTGAATCGGGACGCAACTTGAGTGATCCATCGTCATTAGGTGGCCCTGAACGTTACAATTCACTATCAGTTTTTCGTCCCATTCGATAATCTAGACTCACAGCTGAACGGCCATAAGGTGCCCGAGGCAGCAATAGACCCATGGAGTCAGGTCGGCTGGAGGACGATGTACTGAATCGGGACGCAATTTGAGTGATCCATCGTCATTAGGTGGCCCTGAACGTTACAATTCACTATCAGTTTTTCGTCCCATTCGATAATCTAGATTCACAGCAGAACGGCCATAAGGTGCCCTAGGCAGCAATAGACCCATGGAGTCAACTCGGCTGGAGGACGATGTATTGAATCGGGACGCAATTTGAGTGTTCCATCGTCATTAGGAGGCCCTGAACGTTACAATTCACTATCAGTTTTTCGTCCGATTCGAAAATCTTTGAGTCACAGCAGCACTGCCATAAGGTGCCCGAGGCAGCAATAGACCCATGGAGACAAGTCTGCTGGAGGACGATGTATTGATTCGGGACTCAATTTGAGTGATCCATCGTCATTAGGTGGCCCTGAACGTTACAATTCACTATCAGTTTTTCATCCCATTCGATAATCTAGACTAACAGCAGAACGGCCATAAGGTGCCCGAGGCAGCAATAGTCCCATGGAGTCAAGTCGGCTAGTGGACGATGTACTGATTCGGGATGCAACTTGTGTGGTCCATCGTCATTAGGTGGCCCTGAATGTTACAATTCACTATCAGTTTTTCGTCCGATTCGAAAATCTTTGAGTCACAGCAGGCCTGCCATAAGGTGCCCGAGGCAGCAATAGACCCATGGAGACAAGTCTGCAGGAGGACGATGTACTGAATCGGGACGCAATTTGAGTGATCCATCGTCATTAGGTGGCCCTGAACGTTACAATTCACTATCAGTTTTTCATCCCATTCTATAATCTAGACTCACAGCAGAACGGCCATAAGGTGCCCGAGGCAGCAATAGTCCCATGGAGTCAAGTCGGCTAATGGACGATGTATTGAATCGGGACGCAATTTGTGTGGTCCATCGTCATTAGGTGGCCCTGAGAGTTACAATTCACTATCAGTTTTTCGTCCGATTCGAAAATCTTTGACTCACAGCTGAACGGCCATAAGGTGCCCGAGGAAGCAATAGACGCATGGAGACAAGTCTGCTGGAGGACGATGTATTGAATCGGGACGCAATTTGAGTGTTCCATCGTCATTAGGAGGCCCTGAACGTTACAATTCACTATCAGTTTTTCGTCCGATTCGAAAATCTTTGTGTCACAGCAGACCTGCCATAAGGTGCCCGAGGCAGCAATAGACCCATGGAGACAAGTCGGCTCGTGGACGATGTATTGAATCGGGACGCAATTTGAGTGATCCATCGTCATTAGGTGGCCCTGAAAGTTACAATTCACTATCAGTTTTTCGTCCGATTCGAAAATCTTTGACTCACAGCAGAACGGCCATAAGGTGCCCGAGGCAGCAATAGACCCATGGAGACAAGTCTGCTGGAGGACGATGTATTGAATCGGGACGCAATTTGAGTGATCCATCGTCATTAGGTGGCCCTGAACGTTACAATTCACTATCAGTTTTTCGTCCCATTCGATAATCTAGACTCACAGCAGAACGGCCATAAGGTGCCCGACGCAGCAATAGACCCATGGAGTCAGGTCGGCTGGAGGACGATGTACTGAATCGGGACGCAATTTGTGTGGTCCATCGTCATTAGGTGGCCTGGAATGTTATAATTCACTATCAGTTTTTCGTCCGATTCGAAAATCTTTGACTCACAGCAGAACGGCCATAAGGTGCCCGAGGCAGCAATAGACCAATGGAGACAAGTCTTCTGGAGGACGATGTATTGAATCGGGACGCAATTTGCGTGGACCATCGTCATTAGGTGGCCCTGAATGTTAAAATTCACTATCAGTTTTTCGTCCGATTCGAGAATCTTTGACTCACAGCAGAACGGCCATAAGGTGCCCGAGGCAGCAATAGACCCATGAAGTCAAGTCTGCTGGAGGACGATGTATTGAATCGGGACGCAATTTGAGTGATGCATCGTCATTAGGTGGCCCTGAAAGTTACAATTCACTATCAGTTTTTCGTCCGATTCGAAAATCTTTGACTCACAGCACAACGGCCATAAGGTGCCCGAGGCAGCAATAGACCCATGAAGTCAAGACTGCTGGAGGACGATGTATTGAATCAGGACGCAATTTGAGTGATCCATCGTCATTAGGTGGCCCTGAACGTTACAATTCACTATCAGTTTTTCGTCCCATTCGATAATCTAGACTCACAGCAGAACGGCCATAAGGTGCCCGAGGCAGCAATAGACCCATGGAGTCAAGTCGGCTGGAGGACGATGTATTGAATCGGGACGCAATTTGAGTGATCCATCGTCATTAGGTGGCCCTGAACGTTACAATTCACAATCAGTTTTTCGTCCGATTCGAAAATCTTTGACTCACAGCAGAACGGCCATTAGGTGCCCGAGGCAGCAATAGACGCATGGAGACAAGTCTGCTGGAGGACGATGTATTGAATTGGGACGCAATTTGAGTGTTCCATCGTCATTAGGAGGCCCTGAACATTACAATTCACTATCAGTTTTTCGTCCGATTCGAAAATCTTTGACTCACAGCAGAACGGCAATAAGGTGCCCGAGGCAGCAATAGACCCATGAAGTCAAGTCTGCTGGAGGACGATGTATTGAATCAGGACGCAATTTGAGTGATCCATCGTCATTAGGTGGCCCTGAACGTTACAATTCACTATCAGTTTTTCGTCCCATTCGATAACCTAGACTCACAGCAGAACGGCCATAAGGTGCCCGAGGCCGATCCAAGTCTGCTGGAGGACGATGTATTGAATCGGGACGCAATTTGAGTGTTCCATCGTCATTAGGAGGCCCTGAACGTTACAATTCACTATCAGTTTTTCGTCCGATTCGAAAATCTTTGAGTCACAGAAGGACTGCCATAAGGTGCCCGAGGCAGCAATAGACCCATGGAGACAAGTCTGCTGGAGGACGATGTATTGAATCGGGACGCAATTTGAGTGATCCATCGTCATTAGGTGGCATTGAACGTTACAATTCACTATCAGTTTTTCATCCCATTCGATAATCTAGACTCACAGCAGAACGGCCATAAGGTGCCCGAGGCAGCAATAGTCCCATGGACTCAAGTCGGCTAGTGGACGATGTACTGAATCGGGACGCAATTTGTGTGGTCCATCGTCATTAGGTGGCCCTGAATGTTACAATTCACTATCAGTTTTTCGTCCGATTCAAAAATCTTTGAGTCACAGCAGGCCTGCCATAAGGTGCCCATGGAGACAAGTCTGCAGGAGGACGATGTATTGAATCGGGACGCAATTTGAGTGATCCATCGTCATTAGGTGGCCCTGAACGTTACAATTCACTATCAGTTTTTCATCCCATTCTATAATCTAGACTCACAGCAGAACGGCCATAAAAGCCCGAGGCAGCAATAGTCCCATGGAGTCAAGTCGGCTAGTGGACGATGTACTGAATCGGGACGCAATTTGTGTGGTCCATCGTCATTAGGTGGCCCTGAATGTTACAATTCACTATCAGTTTTTCGTCCGATTCGAAAATCTTTGACTCACAGCAGAACGGCCATAAGGTGCCCGAGGCAGCAATAGACCCATGGAAACAAGTCGGGTGGTGGACGATGTATTGAATCGGGACGCAATTTGAGTGATCCATCGTCATTAGGTGGCCCTGAAAGTTACAATTCACTATCCGTTTTTCGTCCGATTCGAAAATCTTTGACTCACAGCAGAACGGCCATAAGGTGCCCGAGGCAGCAATAGACCCATGGAGACAAGTCTGCTGGAGGACGATGTATTGAATCGGGACGCAATTTGAGTGATCCATCGTCATTAGGTGGCCCTGAACGTTACAATTCACTATCAGTTTTTCGTCCCATTCGATAATCTAGACTCACAGCAGAACGGCCATAAGGTGCCCGACGCAGCAATAGACCCATGGAGTCAGGTCGGCTGGAGGACGATGTACTGAATCGGGACGCAATTTGTGTGGTCCATCGTCATTAGGTGGCCTGGAATGTTATAATTCACTATCAGTTTTTAGTCCGATTCGAAAATCTTTGACTCACAGCAGAACGGCCATAAGGTGCCCGAGGCAGCAATAGACCCATGGAGACAAGTCTTCTGGAGGACGATGTATTGAATCGGGACGCAATTTGCGTGGTCCATCGTCATTAGGTGGCCCTGAATGTTACTATTCACTATCAGTTTTTCGTCCGATTCGAATATCTTTGACTCACAGCAGAACGGCCATAAGGTGCCCGAGGCAGCAATAGACGCATGGAGACAAGTCTGCTGGAGGACGATGTATTGAATCGGGACGCAATTTGAGTGTTCCATCGTCATTAGGAGGCCCTGAACGTTACAATTCACTATCAGTTTTTCGTCCGATTCGAAAATCTTTGTGTCACAGCAGGCCTGCCATAAGGTGCCCGAGGCAGCAATAGACCCATGGAGACAAGTCGGCTGGTGGACGATGTATTGAATCGGGACGCAATTTGAGTGATCCATCGTCATTAGGTGGCCCTGAAAGTTACAATTCACTATCAGTTTTTCGTCCGATTCGAAAATCTTTGACTCACAGCAGAACGGCCATAAGGTGCCCGAGGCAGTATTAGACCCATGGAGACAAGTCTGCTGGAGGACGATGTATTGAATCGGGACGCAACTTGAGTGATCCATCGTCATTAGGTGGCCCTGAACGTTACAATTCACTATCAGTTTTTCGTCCCATTCGATAATCTAGACTCACAGCTGAACGGCCATAAGGTGCCCGAGGCAGCAATAGACCCATGGAGTCAGGTCGGCTGGAGGACGATGTACTGAATCGGGACGCAATTTGAGTGATCCATCGTCATTAGGTGGCCCTGAACGTTACAATTCACTATCAGTTTTTCGTCCCATTCGATAATCTAGATTCACAGCAGAACGGCCATAAGGTGCCCTAGGCAGCAATAGACCCATGGAGTCAACTCGGCTGGAGGACGATGTATTGAATCGGGACGCAATTTGAGTGTTCCATCGTCATTAGGAGGCCCTGAACGTTACAATTCACTATCAGTTTTTCGTCCGATTCGAAAATCTTTGAGTCACAGCAGCACTGCCATAAGGTGCCCGAGGCAGCAATAGACCCATGGAGACAAGTCTGCTGGAGGACGATGTATTGATTCGGGACTCAATTTGAGTGATCCATCGTCATTAGGTGGCCTTAACGTTACAATTCACTATCAGTTTTTCATCCCATTCGATAATCTAGACTAACAGCAGAACGGCCATAAGGTGCCCGAGGCAGCAATAGTCCCATGGAGTAAAGTCGGCTAGTGGACGATGTACTGATTCGGGATGCAACTTGTGTGGTCCATCGTCATTAGGTGGCCCTGAATGTTACAATTCACTATCAGTTTTTCGTCCGATTCGAAAATCTTTGAGTCACAGCAGGCCTGCCATAAGGTGCCCGAGGCAGCAATAGACCCATGGAGACAAGTCTGCAGGAGGACGATGTACTGAATCGGGACGCAATTTGAGTGATCCATCGTCATTAGGTGGCCCTGAACGTTACAATTCACTATCAGTTTTTCATCCCATTCTATAATCTAGACTCACAGCAGAACGGCCATAAGGTGCCCGAGGCAGCAATAGTCCCATGGAGTCAAGTCGGCTAATGGACGATGTATTGAATCGGGACGCAATTTGTGTGGTCCATCGTCATTAGGTGGCCCTGAGAGTTACAATTCACTATCAGTTTTTCGTCCGATTCGAAAATCTTTGACTCACAGCTGAACGGCCATAAGGTGCCCGAGGAAGCAATAGACGCATGGAGACAAGTCTGCTGGAGGACGATGTATTGAATCGGGACGCAATTTGAGTGTTCCATCGTCATTAGGAGGCCCTGAACGTTACAATTCACTATCAGTTTTTCGTCCGATTCGAAAATCTTTGTGTCACAGCAGACCTGCCATAAGGTGCCCGAGGCAGCAATAGACCCATGGAGACAAGTCGGCTCGTGGACGATGTATTGAATCGGGACGCAATTTGAGTGATCCATCGTCATTAGGTGGCCCTGAAAGTTACAATTCACTATCAGTTTTTCGTCCGATTCGAAAATCTTTGACTCACAGCAGAACGGCCATTAGGTGCCCGAGGCAGCAATAGACGCATGGAGACAAGTCTGCTGGAGGACGATGTATTGAATTGGGACGCAATTTGAGTGTTCCATCGTCATTAGGAGGCCCTGAACATTACAATTCACTATCAGTTTTTCGTCCGATTCGAAAATCTTTGACTCACAGCAGAACGGCAATAAGGTGCCCGAGGCAGCAATAGACCCATGAAGTCAAGTCTGCTGGAGGACGATGTATTGAATCAGGACGCAATTTGAGTGATCCATCGTCATTAGGTGGCCCTGAACGTTACAATTCACTATCAGTTTTTCGTCCCATTCGATAACCTAGACTCACAGCAGAACGGCCATAAGGTGCCCGAGGCCGATCCAAGTCTGCTGGAGGACGATGTATTGAATCGGGACGCAATTTGAGTGTTCCATCGTCATTAGGAGGCCCTGAACGTTACAATTCACTATCAGTTTTTCGTCCGATTCGAAAATCTTTGAGTCACAGAAGGACTGCCATAAGGTGCCCGAGGCAGCAATAGACCCATGGAGACAAGTCTGCTGGAGGACGATGTATTGAATCGGGACGCAATTTGAGTGATCCATCGTCATTAGGTGGCATTGAACGTTACAATTCACTATCAGTTTTTCATCCCATTCGATAATCTAGACTCACAGCAGAACGG
Organism: Schistocerca cancellata; assembly: GCF_023864275.1. NCBI lineage: Eukaryota > Metazoa > Arthropoda > Insecta > Orthoptera > Acrididae > Schistocerca > Schistocerca cancellata. Next base: position 843,819,230 of record NC_064630.1, read on the forward strand.
CCATAAGGTGCCCGAGGCAGCAATAGTCCCATGGACTCAAGTCGGCTAGTGGACGATGTACTGAATCGGGACGCAATTTGTGTGGTCCATCGTCATTAGGTGGCCCTGAATGTTACAATTCACTATCAGTTTTTCGTCCGATTCAAAAATCTTTGAGTCACAGCAGGCCTGCCATAAGGTGCCCATGGAGACAAGTCTGCAGGAGGACGATGTATTGAATCGGGACGCAATTTGAGTGATCCATCGTCATTAGGTGGCCCTGAACGTTACAATTCACTATCAGTTTTTCATCCCATTCTATAATCTAGACTCACAGCAGAACGGCCATAAAAGCCCGAGGCAGCAATAGTCCCATGGAGTCAAGTCGGCTAGTGGACGATGTACTGAATCGGGACGCAATTTGTGTGGTCCATCGTCATTAGGTGGCCCTGAATGTTACAATTCACTATCAGTTTTTCGTCCGATTCGAAAATCTTTGACTCAAAGCAGAACGGCCATAAGGTGCCCGAGGCAGCAATAGACCCATGGAAACAAGTCGGCTGGTGGACGATGTATTGAATCGGGACGCAATTTGAGTGTTCCATCGTCATTAGGTGGCCCTGAAAGTTACAATTCACTATCCGTTTTTCATCCGATTCGAAAATCTTTGACTCACAGCAGAACGGCCATAAGGTGCCCGAGGCAGCAATAGACCCATGGAGACAAGTCTGCTGGAGGACGATGTATTGAATCGGGACGCAATTTGAGTGATCCATCGTCATTAGGTGGCCCTGAACGTTACAATTCACTATCAGTTTTTCGTCCCATTCGATAATCTAGACTCACAGCAGAACGGCCATAAGGTGCCCGACGCAGCAATAGACCCATGGAGTCAGGTCGGCTGGAGGATGATGTACTGAATCGGGACGCAATTTGTGTGGTCCATCGTCATTAGGTGGCCTGGAATGTTATAATTCACTATCAGTTTTTCGTCCGATTCGAAAATCTTTGACTCACAGCAGAACGGCCATAAGGTGCCCGAGGCAGCAATAGACCAATGGAGACAAGTCTTCTGGAGGACGATGTATTGAATCGGGACGCAATTTGCGTGGTCCATCGTCATTAGGTGGCCCTGAATGTTACAATTCACTATCAGTTTTTCGTCCGATTCGAGAATCTTTGACTCACAGCAGAACGGCCATAAGGTGCCCGAGGCAGCAATAGACCCATGAAGTCAAGTCTGCTGGAGGACGATGTATTGAATCGGGACGCAATTTGAGTGATGCATCGTCATTAGGTGGCCCTGAAAGTTACAATTCACTATCAGTTTTTCGTCCGATTCGAAAATCTTTGACTCACAGCACAACGGCCATAAGGTGCCCGAGGCAGCAATAGACCCATGAAGTCAAGACTGCTGGAGGACGATGTATTGAATCAGGACGCAATTTGAGTGATCCGTCGTCATTAGGTGGCCCTGAACGTTACAATTCACTATCAGTTTTTCGTCCCATTCGATAATCTAGACTCACAGCAGAACGGCCATAAGGTGCCCGAGGCAGCAATAGACCCATGGAGTCAAGTCGGCTGGAGGACGATGTATTGAATCGGGACGCAATTTGAGTGATCCATCGTCATTAGGTGGCCCTGAACGTTACAATTCACAATCAGTTTTTCGTCCGATTCGAAAATCTTTGACTCACAGCAGAACGGCCATTAGGTGCCCGAGGCAGCAATAGACGCATGGAGACAAGTCTGCTGGAGGACGATGTATTGAATTGGGACGCAATTTGAGTGTTCCATCGTCATTAGGAGGCCCTGAACATTACAATTCACTATCAGTTTTTCGTCCGATTCGAAAATCTTTGACTCACAGCAGAACGGCAATAAGGTGCCCGAGGCAGCAATAGACCCATGAAGTCAAGTCTGCTGGAGGACGATGTATTGAATCAGGACGCAATTTGAGTGATCCATCGTCATTAGGTGGCCCTGAACGTTACAATTCACTATCAGTTTTTCGTCCCATTCGATAACTTAGACTCACAGCAGAACGGCCATAAGGTGCCCGAGGCCGATCCAAGTCTGCTGGAGGACGATGTATTGAATCGGGACGCAATTTGAGTGTTCCATCGTCATTAGGAGGCCCTGAACGTTACAATTCACTATCAGTTTTTCGTCCGATTCGAAAATCTTTGAGTCACAGAAGGACTGCCATAAGGTGCCCGAGGCAGCAATAGACCCATGGAGACAAGTCTGCTGGAGGACGATGTATTGAATCGGGACGCAATTTGAGTGATCCATCGTCATTAGGTGGCATTGAACGTTACAATTCACTATCAGTTTTTCATCCCATTCGATAATCTAGACTCACAGCAGAACGGCCATAAGGTGCCCGAGGCAGCAATAGTCCCATGGACTCAAGTCGGCTAGTGGACGATGTACTGAATCGGGACGCAATTTGTGTGGTCCATCGTCATTAGGTGGCCCTGAATGTTACAATTCACTATCAGTTTTTCGTCCGATTCAAAAATCTTTGAGTCACAGCAGGCCTGCCATAAGGTGCCCATGGAGACAAGTCTGCAGGAGGACGATGTATTGAATCGGGACGCAATTTGAGTGATCCATCGTCATTAGGTGGCCCTGAACGTTACAATTCACTATCAGTTTTTCATCCCATTCTATAATCTAGACTCACAGCAGAACGGCCATAAAAGCCCGAGGCAGCAATAGTCCCATGGAGTCAAGTCGGCTAGTGGACGATGTACTGAATCGGGACGCAATTTGTGTGGTCCATCGTCATTAGGTGGCCCTGAATGTTACAATTCACTATCAGTTTTTCGGCCGATTCGAAAATCTTTGACTCACAGCAGAACGGCCATAAGGTGCCCGAGGCAGCAATAGACCCATGGAAACAAGTCGGCTGGTGGACGATGTATTGAATCGGGACGCAATTTGAGTGATCCATCGTCATTAGGTGGCCCTGAAAGTTACAATTCACTATCCGTTTTTCGTCCGATTCGAAAATCTTTGACTCACAGCAGAACGGCCATAAGGTGCCCGAGGCAGCAATAGACCCATGGAGACAAGTCTGCTGGAGGACGATGTATTGAATCGGGACGCAATTTGAGTGATCCATCGTCATTAGGTGGCCCTGAACGTTACAATTCACTATCAGTTTTTCGTCCCATTCGATAATCTAGACTCACAGCAGAACGGCCATAAGGTGCCCGACGCAGCAATAGACCCATGGAGTCAGGTCGGCTGGAGGACGATGTACTGAATCGGGACGCAATTTGTGTGGTCCATCGTCATTAGGTGGCCTGGAATGTTATAATTCACTATCAGTTTTTCGTCCGATTCGAAAATCTTTGACTCACAGCAGAACGGCCATAAGGTGCCCGAGGCAGCAATAGACCCATGGAGACAAGTCTTCTGGAGGACGATGTATTGAATCGGGACGCAATTTGCGTGGTCCATCGTCATTAGGTGGCCCTGAATGTTACTATTCACTATCAGTTTTTCGTCCGATTCGAATATCTTTGACTCACAGCAGAACGGCCATAAGGTGCCCGAGGCAGCAATAGACGCATGGAGACAAGTCTGCTGGAGGACGATGTATTGAATCGGGACGCAATTTGAGTGTTCCATCGTCATTAGGAGGCCCTGAACGTTACAATTCACTATCAGTTTTTCGTCCGATTCGAAAATCTTTGTGTCACAGCAGGCCTGCCATAAGGTGCCCGAGGCAGCAATAGACCCATGGAGACAAGTCGGCTGGTGGACGATGTATTGAATCGGGACGCAATTTGAGTGATCCATCGTCATTAGGTGGCCCTGAAAGTTACAATTCACTATCAGTTTTTCGTCCGATTCGAAAATCTTTGACTCACAGCAGAACGGCCATAAGGTGCCCGAGACAGTAATAGACCCATGGAGACAAGTCTGCTGGAGGACGATGTATTGAATCGGGACGCAACTTGAGTGATCCATCGTCATTAGGTGGCCCTGAACGTTACAATTCACTATCAGTTTTTCGTCCCATTCGATAATCTAGACTCACAGCTGAACGGCCATAAGGTGCCCGAGGCAGCAATAGACCCATGGAGTCAGGTCGGCTGGAGGACGATGTACTGAATCGGGACGCAATTTGAGTGATCCATCGTCATTAGGTGGCCCTGAACGTTACAATTCACTATCAGTTTTTCGTCCCATTCGATAATCTAGATTCACAGCAGAACGGCCACAAGGTGCCCTAGGCAGCAATAGACCCATGGAGTCAACTCGGCTGGAGGACGATGTATTGAATCGGGACGCAATTTGAGTGTTCCATCGTCATTAGGAGGCCCTGAACGTTACAATTCACTATCAGTTTTTCGTCCGATTCGAAAATCTTTGAGTCACAGCAGCACTGCCATAAGGTGCCCGAGGCAGCAATAGACCCATGGAGACAAGTCTGCTGGAGGACGATGTATTGATTCGGGACTCAATTTGAGTGATCCATCGTCATTAGGTGGCCCTGAACGTTACAATTCACTATCAGTTTTTCATCCCATTCGATAATCTAGACTAACAGCAGAACGGCCATAAGGTGCCCGAGGCAGCAATAGTCCCATGGAGTCAAGTCGGCTAGTGGACGATGTACTGATTCGGGATGCAACTTGTGTGGTCCATCGTCATTAGGTGGCCCTGAATGTTACAATTCACTATCAGTTTTTCGTCCGATTCGAAAATCTTTGAGTCACAGCAGGCCTGCCATAAGGTGCCCGAGGCAGCAATAGACCCATGGAGACAAGTCTGCAGGAGGACGATGTACTGAATCGGGACGCAATTTGAGTGATCCATCGTCATTAGGTGGCCCTGAACGTTACAATTCACTATCAGTTTTTCATCCCATTCTATAATCTAGACTCACAGCAGAACGGCCATAAGGTGCCCGAGGCAGCAATAGTCCCATGGAGTCAAGTCGGCTAATGGACGATGTATTGAATCGGGACGCAATTTGTGTGGTCCATCGTCATTAGGTGGCCCTGAGAGTTACAATTCACTATCAGTTTTTCGTCCGATTCGAAAATCTTTGACTCACAGCTGAACGGCCATAAGGTGCCCGAGGAAGCAATAGACGCATGGAGACAAGTCTGCTGGAGGACGATGTATTGAATCGGGACGCAATTTGAGTGTTCCATCGTCATTAGGAGGCCCTGAACGTTACAATTCATTATCAGTTTTTCGTCCGATTCGAAAATCTTTGTGTCACAGCAGACCTGCCATAAGGTGCCCGAGGCAGCAATAGACCCATGGAGACAAGTCGGCTCGTGGACGATGTATTGAATCGGGACGCAATTTGAGTGATCCATCGTCATTAGGTGGCCCTGAAAGTTACAATTCACTATCAGTTTTTCGTCCGATTCGAAAATCTTTGACTCACAGCAGAACGGCCATAAGGTGCCCGAGGCAGAAATAGACCCATGGAGACAAGTCTGCTGGAGGACGATGTATTGAGTCGGGACGCAATTTGAGTGATCCATCGTCATTAGGTGGCCCTGAACGTTACAATTCACTATCAGTTTTTCGTCCCATTCGATAATCTAGACTCACAGCTGAACGGCCATAAGGTGACCGAGGCAGCAATAGACCCATGGAGTCAGGTCGGCTGGAGGACGATGTACTGAATCGGGACGCAATTAGTGTGGTCCATCGTCGTTAAGTGGCCCTGAATGTTACAATTCACTATCAGTTTTTCGTCCGATTCGAAAATCTTTGACTCACAGCAGAACGGCCATAAGGTGCCCGAGGCAGCAATAGACCCATGGAGACAAGTCTGCTGGAGGACGATGTATTGAATCGGGACGCAATTTGAGTGTTCCATCATCATTAGGAGGCCCTGAACGTTACAATTCACTATCAGTTTTTCGTCCGATTCGAAAATCTTTGAGTCACAGCAGGACTGCCATAAGGTGCCCGAGGCAGCAATAGACCCATGGAGACAAGTCTGCTGGAGGACGATGTATTGATTCGGGACTCAATTTGAGTGATCCATCGTCATTAGGTGGCCCTGAACGTTACAATTCACTATCAGTTTTTCATCCCATTCGATAATCTAGACTCACAGCAGAACGGCCATAAGGTTCCCGAGGCAGCAATAGTCCCATGGAGTCAAGTCGGCTAGTGGACGATGTACTGAATCGGGACGCAACTTGTGTGGTCCATCGTCATTAGGTGGCCCTGAATGTTACAATTCACTATCAGTTTTTCGTCGGATTCGAAAATCTTTGAGTCACAGCAGGCCTGCCATAAGGTGCCCGAGGCAGCAATAGACCCATGGAGACAAGTCTGCAGGAGGACGATGTATTGAATCGGGACGCAATTTGAGTGATCCATCGTCATTAGGTGGCCCTGAACGTTACAATTCACTATCAGTTTTTCATCCCATTCTATAATCTAGACTCACAGCAGAACGGCCATAAGGTGCCCGAGGCAGCAATAGTCCCATGGAGTCATGTCGGCTAATGGACGATGTATTGAATCGGGACGCAATTTGAGTGTTCCATCGTCATTAGGAGGCCCTGAACGTTACAATTCACTATCAGTTTTTCGTCCGATTCGAAAATCTTTGACTCACAGCAGAACGGCCATAAGGTGCCCGAGGCAGCAATAGACCCATGGAGACAAGTCTGCTGGAGGACGATGTATTGAATCGGGACGCAATTTGAGTGATCCATCGTCATTAGGTGGCCCTGAACGTTACAATTCACTATCAGTTTTTCGTCCCATTTGATAATCCAGACTCACAGCTGAACGGCCATAAGGTGCCCGAGGCAGCAATAGACCCATGGAGTCAGGTCGGCTGGAGGACGATGTACTGAATCGGGACGCAATTTGAGTGATGCATCGTCATTAGGTGGCCCTGAACGTTACAATTCACTATCAGTTTTTCGTCCCATTCGATAATCTAGATTCACAGCAGAACGGCCATAAGGTGCCCGAGGCAGCAATAGACCCATGGAGTCAACTCGGCTGGAGGACGATGTATTGAATCGGGACGCAATTTGCGTGGTCCATCGTCATTAGGTGGCCCTGAATGTTACAATTCACTATCAGTTTTTCGTCCGATTCGAAAATCTTTGACTCACAGCAGAACGGCCATAAGGTGCCCGAGGCAGCAATAGACCCATGGAGACAAGTCTGCTGGAGGACGATGTATTGAATCGGGACGCAATTTGAGTGTTCCATCGTCATTAGGAGGCCCTGAACGTTACAATTCACTATCAGTTTTTCGTCCGATTCGAAAATCTTTGAGTCACAGCAGGACTGCCATAAGGTGCCCGAGGCAGCAATAGACCCATGGAGACAAGTCTGCTGGAGGACGATGTATTGAATCGGGACGCAATTTGAGTGATCCATCGTCATTAGGAGGCCCTGAACGTTACAATTCACTATCAGTTTTTCATCCTATTAAATAATCTAGACTCACAGCAGAACGGCCATAAGGTGCCCGAGGCAGCAATAGTCCCATGGAGTCAAGTCGGCTAATGGACGATGTATTGAATCGGGACGCAATTTGTGTGGTCCATCGTCATTAGGTGGCCCTGAGAGTTACAATTCACTATCTGTTTTTCGTCCGATTCGAAAATCTTTGACTCACAGCTGAACGGCCATAAGGTGCCCGAGGAAGCAATAGACGCATGGAGACAAGTCTGCTGGAGGACGATGTATTGAATCGGGACGCAATTTGAGTGTTCCATCGTCATTAGGAGGCCCTGAACGTTACAATTCACTATCAGTTTTTCGTCCGATTCGAAAATCTTTGTGTCACAGCAGGCCTGCCATAAGGTGCCCGAGGCAGCAATAGACCCATGGAGACAAGTCGGCTGGTGGACGATGTATTGAATCGGGACGCAATTTGAGTGATCCATCGTCATTAGGTGGCCCTGAAAGTTACAATTCACTATCAGTTTTTCGTCCGATTCGAAAATCTTTGACTCACAGCAGAACGGCCATAAGGTGCCCGAGGCAGCAATAGACCCATGGAGACAAGTCTGCTGGAGGACGATGTATTGAATCGGGACGCAATTTGAGTGATCCATCGTCATTAGGTGGCCCTGAACGTTACAATTCACTATCAGTTTTTCGTCCCAATCGATAATCTAGACTCACAGCAGAACGGCCATAAGGTGCCCGAGGCAGCAATAGACCCATGGAGTCAGGTCGGCTGGAGGACGATGTACTGAATCGGGACGCAATTTGTGTGGTCCATCGTCATTAAGTGGCCCTGAATGTTACAATTCACTATCAGTTTTTCGTCCGATTCGAAAATCTTTGACTCACAGCAGAACGGCCATAAGGTGCCCGAGGCAGCAATAGACCCATGGAGACAAGTCTGCTGGAGGACGATGTATTGAATCGGGACGCAATTTGAGTGTTCCATCGTCATTAGGAGGCCCTGAACGTTACAATTCACTATCAGTTTTTCGTCCGATTCGAAAATCTTTGAGTCACAGCAGGACTGCCATAAGGTGCCCGAGGCAGCAATAGACCCATGGAGACAAGTCTGCTGGAGGACGATGTATTGATTCGGGACTCAATTTGAGTGATCCATCGTCATTAGGTGGCCCTGAACGTTACATTCACTATCAGTTTTTCATCCCATTCGATAATCTAGACTCACAGCAGAACGGCCATAAGGTGCCCGAGGCAGCAATAGTCCCATGGAGTCAAGTCGGCTAGTGGACGATGTACTGATTCGGGATGCAACATGTGTGGTCCATCGTCATTAGGTGGCCCTGAATGTTACAATTCACTATCAGTTTTTCGTCCGATTCGAAAATCTTTGAGTCACAGCAGGCCTGCCATAAGGTGCCCGAGGCAGCAATAGACCCATGGAGACAAGTCTGCAGGAGGACGATGTATTGAATCGGGACGCAATTTGAGTGATCCATCGTCATTAGGAGGCCCTGAACGTTACAATTCACTATCAGTTTTTCATCCCATTAAATAATCTAGACTCACAGCAGAACGGCCATAAGGTGCCCGAGGCAGCAATAGTCCCATGGAGTCAAGTCGGCTAATGGACGATGTATTGAATCGGGACGCAATTTGTGTGGTCCATCGTCATTAGGTGGCCCTGAGAGTTACAATTCACTATCAGTTTTTCGTCCGATTCGAAAATCTTTGACTCACAGCTGAACGGCCATAAGGTGCCCGAGGCAGCAATAGACCCATGGAGACAAGTCTGCTGGAGGACGATGTATTGAATCGGGACGCAATTTGAGTGATCCATCGTCATTAGGTGGCCCTGAACGTTACAATTCACTATCAGTTTTTCGTCCCATTCGATAATCCAGACTCACAGCTGAACGGCCATAAGGTGCCCGAGGCAGCAATAGACCCATGGAGTCAGGTCGGCTGGAGGACGATGTACTGAATCGGGACGCAATTTGAGTGATGCATCGTCATTAGGTGGCCCTGAACGTTACAATTCACTATCAGTTTTTCGTCCCAATCGATAATCTAGATTCACAGCAGAACGGCCATAAGGTGCCCGAGGCAGCAATAGACCCATGGAGTCAACTCGGCTGGAGGACGATGTATTGAATCGGGACGCAATTTGCGTGGTCCATCGTCATTAGGTGGCCCTGAATGTTACAATTCACTATCAGTTTTTCGTCCGATTCGAAAATCTTTGACTCACAGCAGAACGGCCATGCCCGAGGCAGCAATAGACCCATGGAGACAAGTCTGCTGGAGGACGATGTATTGAATCGGGACGCAATTTGAGTGTTCCATCGTCATTAGGAGGCCCTGAACGTTACAATTCACTATCAGTTTTTCGTCCGATTCGAAAATCTTTGAGTCACAGCAGGACTGCCATAAGGTGCCAGAGGCAGCAATAGAACCATGGAGACAAGTCTGCTGGAGGACGATGTATTGAATCGGGACGCAATTTGAGTGATCCATCGTCATTAGGAGGCCCTGAACGTTACAATTCACTATCAGTTTTTCATCCCATTAAATAATCTAGACTCACAGCAGAACGGCCATAAGGTGCCCGAGGCAGCAATAGTCCCATGGAGTCAAGTCGGCTAATGGACGATGTATTGAATCGGGACGCAATTTGTGTGGTCCATCGTCATTAGGTGGCCCTGAGAGTTACAATTCACTATCAGTTTTTCGTCCGATTCGAAAATCTTTGACTCACAGCTGAACGGCCATAAGGTGCCCGAGGAAGCAATAGACGCATGGAGACAAGTCTGCTGGAGGACGATGTATTGAATCGGGACGCAATTTGAGTGTTCCATCGTCATTAGGAGGCCCTGAACGTTACAATTCACTATCAGTTTTTCGTCCGATTCGAAAATCTTTGTGTCACAGCAGGCCTGCCATAAGGTGCCCGAGGCAGCAATAGACCCATGGAGACAAGTCGGCTGGTGGACGATGTATTGAATCGGGACGCAATTTGAGTGATCCATCGTCATTAGGTGGCCCTGAAAGTTACAATTCACTATCAGTTTTTCGTCCGATTCGAAAATCTTTGACTCACAGCAGAACGGCCATAAGGTGCCCGAGGCAGCAATAGACCCATGGAGACAAGTCTGCTGGAGGACGATGTATTGAATCGGGACGCAATTTGAGTGATCCATCGTCATTAGGTGGCCCTGAACGTTACAATTCACTATCAGTTTTTCGTCCCATTCGATAATCTAGACTCACAGCAGAACGGCCATAAGGTGCCCGAGGCAGCAATAGACCCATGGAGTCAGGTCGGCTGGAGGACGATGTACTGAATCGGGACGCAATTTGTGTGGTCCATCGTCATTAAGTGGCCCTGAATGTTACAATTCACTATCAGTTTTTCGTCCGATTCGAAAATCTTTGACTCACAGCAGAACGGCCATAAGGTGCCCGAGGCAGCAATAGACCCATGGAGACAAGTCTGCTGGAGGACGATGTATTGAATCGGGACGCAATTTGAGTGTTCCATCGTCATTAGGAGGCCCTGAACGTTACAATTCACTATCAGTTTTTCGTCCGATTCGAAAATCTTTGAGTCACAGCAGGACTGCCATAAGGTGCCAGAGGCAGCAATAGAACCATGGAGACAAGTCTGCTGGAGGACGATGTATTGAATCGGGACGCAATTTGAGTGATCCATCGTCATTAGGAGGCCCTGAACGTTACAATTCACTATCAGTTTTTCATCCCATTAAATAATCTAGACTCACAGCAGAACGGCCATAAGGTGCCCGAGGCAGCAATAGTCCCATGGAGTCAAGTCGGCTAATGGACGATGTATTGAATCGGGACGCAATTTGTGTGGTCCATCGTCATTAGGTGGCCCTGAGAGTTACAATTCACTATCAGTTTTTCGTCCGATTCGAAAATCTTAGACTCACAGCTGAACGGCCATAAGGTGCCCGAGGAAGCAATAGACGCATGGAGACAAGTCTGCTGGAGGACGATGTATTGAATCGGGACGCAATTTGAGTGTTCCATCGTCATTAGGAGGCCCTGAACGTTACAATTCACTATCAGTTTTTCGTCCGATTCGAAAATCTTTGTGTCACAGCAGGCCTGCCATAAGGTGCCCGAGGCAGCAATAGACCCATGGAGACAAGTCGGCTGGTGGACGATGTATTGAATCGGGACGCAATTTGAGTGATCCATCGTCATTAGGTGGCCCTGAAAGTTACAATTCACTATCAGTTTTTCGTCCGATTCGAAAATCTTTGACTCACAGCAGAACGGCCATAAGGTGCCCGAGGCAGCAATAGACCCATGGAGACAAGTCTGCTGGAGGACGATGTATTGAATCGGGATGCAATTTGAGTGATCCATCGTCATTAGGTGGCCCTGAACGTTACAATTCACTATCAGTTTTTCGTCCCATTCGATAATCTAGACTCACAGCAGAACGGCCATAAGGTGCCCGAGGCAGCAATAGACCCATGGAGTCAGGTCGGCTGGAGGACGATGTACTGAATCGGGACGCAATTTGTGTGGTCCATCGTCATTAAGTGGCCCTGAATGTTACAATTCACTATCAGTTTTTCGTCCGATTCGAAAATCTTTGACTCACAGCAGAACGGCCATAAGGTGCCCGAGGCAGCAATAGACCCATGGAGACAAGTCTGCAGGAGGACGATGTATTGAATCGGGACGCAATTTGAGTGTTCCATCGTCATTAGGAGGCCCTGAACGTTACAATTCACTATCAGTTTTTCGTCCGATTCGAAAATCTTTGAGTCACAGCAGGACTGCCATAAGGTGCCCGAGGCAGCAATAGACCCATGGAGACAAGTCTGCTGGAGGACGATGTATTGATTCGGGACTCAATTTGAGTGATCCATCGTCATTAGGTGGCCCTGAACGTTACAATTCACTATCAGTTTTTCATCCCATTCGATAATCTAGACTCACAGCAGAACGGCCATAAGGTGCCCGAGGCAGCAATACTCCCATGGAGTCAAGTCGGCTAGTGGACGATGTACTGATTCGGGATGCAACTTGTGTGGTCCATCGTAATTAGGTGGCCCTGAATGTTACAATTCACTATCAGTTTTTCGTCCGATTCGAAAATCTTTGAGTCACAGCAGGCCTGCCATAAGGTGCCCGAGGCAGCAATAGACCCATGGAGACAAGTCTGCAGGAGGACGATGTATTGAATCGGGACGCAATTTGAGTGATCCATCGTCATTAGGAGGCCCTGAACGTTACAATTCACTATCAGTTTTTCATCCCATTCTATAATCTAGACTCACAGCAGAACGGCCATAAGGTGCCCGAGGAAGCAATAGTCCCATGGAGTCAAGTCGGCTAATGGACGATGTATTGAATCGGGACGCAATTTGTGTGGTCCATCGTCATTAGGTGGCCCTGAATGTTACAAATCACTATCAGTTTTTCGTCCGATTCGAAAATCTTTGACTCACAGCAGAACGGCCATAAGGTGCCCGAGGCAGCAATCGACCCATGGAGACAAGTCTGCTGGAGGACGATGTATTGAATCGGGACGCAATTTGAGTGATCCATCGTCATTAGGTGGCCCTGAGAGTTACAATTCACTATCAGTTTTTCGTCCGATTCGAAAATCTTTGACTCACAGCAGAACGGCCATAAGGTGCCCGAGGCAGCAATAGACGCATGGAGACAAGTCTGCTGGAGGACGATGTATTGGTTCGGGACTCAATTTGAGTGATCCATCGTCATTAGGTGGCCCTGAACGTTACATTCACTATCAGTTTTTCATCCCATTCGATAATCTAGACTCACAGCAGAACGGCCATAAGGTGCCCGAGGCAGCAATAGTCCCATGGAGTCAAGTCGGCTAGTGGACGATGTACTGATTCGGGATGCAACATGTGTGGTCCATCGTCATTAGGTGGCCCTGAATGTTACAATTCACTATCAGTTTTTCGTCCGATTCGAAAATCTTTGAGTCACAGCAGGCCTGCCATAAGGTGCCCGAGGCAGCAATAGACCCATGGAGACAAGTCTGCAGGAGGACGATGTATTGAATCGGGACGCAATTTGAGTGATCCATCGTCATTAGGAGGCCCTGAACGTTACAATTCACTATCAGTTTTTCATCCCATTAAATAATCTAGACTCACAGCAGAACGGCCATAAGGTGCCCGAGGCAGCAATAGTCCCATGGAGTCAAGTCGGCTAATGGACGATGTATTGAATCGGGACGCAATTTGTGTGGTCCATCGTCATTAGGTGGCCCTGAGAGTTACAATTCACTATCAGTTTTTCGTCCGATTCGAAAATCTTTGACTCACAGCTGAACGGCCATAAGGTGCCCGAGGCAGCAATAGACCCATGGAGACAAGTCTGCTGGAGGACGATGTATTGAATCGGGACGCAATTTGAGTGATCCATCGTCATTAGGTGGCCCTGAACGTTACAATTCACTATCAGTTTTTCGTCCCATTCGATAATCCAGACTCACAGCTGAACGGCCATAAGGTGCCCGAGGCAGCAATAGACCCATGGAGTCAGGTCGGCTGGAGGACGATGTACTGAATCGGGACGCAATTTGAGTGATGCATCGTCATTAGGTGGCCCTGAACGTTACAATTCACTATCAGTTTTTCGTCCCATTCGATAATCTAGATTCACAGCAGAACGGCCATAAGGTGCCCGAGGCAGCAATAGACCCATGGAGTCAACTCGGCTGGAGGACGATGTATTGAATCGGGACGCAATTTGCGTGGTCCATCGTCATTAGGTGGCCCTGAATGTTACAATTCACTATCAGTTTTTCGTCCGATTCGAAAATCTTTGACTCACAGCAGAACGGCCATGCCCGAGGCAGCAATAGACCCATGGAGACAAGTCTGCTGGAGGACGATGTATTGAATCGGGACGCAATTTGAGTGTTCCATCGTCATTAGGAGGCCCTGAACGTTACAATTCACTATCAGTTTTTCGTCCGATTCGAAAATCTTTGAGTCACAGCAGGACTGCCATAAGGTGCCAGAGGCAGCAATAGAACCATGGAGACAAGTCTGCTGGAGGACGATGTATTGAATCGGGACGCAATTTGAGTGATCCATCGTCATTAGGAGGCCCTGAACGTTACAATTCACTATCAGTTTTTCATCCCATTAAATAATCTAGACTCACAGCAGAACGGCCATAAGGTGCCCGAGGCAGCAATAGTCCCATGGAGTCAAGTCGGCTAATGGACGATGTATTGAATCGGGACGCAATTTGTGTGGTCCATCGTCATTAGGTGGCCCTGAGAGTTACAATTCACTATCAGTTTTTCGTCCGATTCGAAAATCTTTGACTCACAGCTGAACGGCCATAAGGTGCCCGAGGAAGCAATAGACGCATGGAGACAAGTCTGCTGGAGGACGATGTATTGAATCGGGACGCAATTTGAGTGTTCCATCGTCATTAGGAGGCCCTGAACGTTACAATTCACTATCAGTTTTTCGTCCGATTCGAAAATCTTTGTGTCACAGCAGGCCTGCCATAAGGTGCCCGAGGCAGCAATAGACCCATGGAGACAAGTCGGCTGGTGGACGATGTATTGAATCGGGACGCAATTTGAGTGATCCATCGTCATTAGGTGGCCCTGAAAGTTACAATTCACTATCAGTTTTTCGTCCGATTCGAAAATCTTTGACTCACAGCAGAACGGCCATAAGGTGCCCGAGGCAGCAATAGACCCATGGAGACAAGTCTGCTGGAGGACGATGTATTGAATCGGGACGCAATTTGAGTGATCCATCGTCATTAGGTGGCCCTGAACGTTACAATTCACTATCAGTTTTTCGTCCCATTCGATAATCTAGACTCACAGCAGAACGGCCATAAGGTGCCCGAGGCAGCAATAGACCCATGGAGTCAGGTCGGCTGGAGGACGATGTACTGAATCGGGACGCAATTTGTGTGGTCCATCGTCATTAAGTGGCCCTGAATGTTACAATTCACTATCAGTTTTTCGTCCGATTCGAAAATCTTTGACTCACAGCAGAACGGCCATAAGGTGCCCGAGGCAGCAATAGACCCATGGAGACAAGTCTGCTGGAGGACGATGTATTGAATCGGGACGCAATTTGAGTGTTCCATCGTCATTAGGAGGCCCTGAACGTTACAATTCACTATCAGTTTTTCGTCCGATTCGAAAATCTTTGAGTCACAGCAGGACTGCCATAAGGTGCCAGAGGCAGCAATAGAACCATGGAGACAAGTCTGCTGGAGGACGATGTATTGAATCGGGACGCAATTTGAGTGATCCATCGTCATTAGGAGGCCCTGAACGTTACAATTCACTATCAGTTTTTCATCCCATTAAATAATCTAGACTCACAGCAGAACGGCCATAAGGTGCCCGAGGCAGCAATAGTCCCATGGAGTCAAGTCGGCTAATGGACGATGTATTGAATCGGGACGCAATTTGTGTGGTCCATCGTCATTAGGTGGCCCTGAGAGTTACAATTCACTATCAGTTTTTCGTCCGATTCGAAAATCTTAGACTCACAGCTGAACGGCCATAAGGTGCCCGAGGAAGCAATAGACGCATGGAGACAAGTCTGCTGGAGGACGATGTATTGAATCGGGACGCAATTTGAGTGTTCCATCGTCATTAGGAGGCCCTGAACGTTACAATTCACTATCAGTTTTTCGTCCGATTCGAAAATCTTTGTGTCACAGCAGGCCTGCCATAAGGTGCCCGAGGCAGCAATCGACCCATGGAGACAAGTCTGCTGGAGGACGATGTATTGAATCGGGACGCAATTTGAGTGATCCATCGTCATTAGGTGGCCCTGAAAGTTACAATTCACTATCAGTTTTTCGTCCGATTCGAAAATCTTTGACTCACAGCAGAACGGCCATAAGGTGCCCGAGGCAGCAATAGACCCATGGAGACAAGTCTGCTGGAGGACGATGTATTGAATCGGGATGCAATTTGAGTGATCCATCGTCATTAGGTGGCCCTGAACGTTACAATTCACTATCAGTTTTTCGTCCCATTCGATAATCTAGACTCACAGCAGAACGGCCATAAGGTGCCCGAGGCAGCAATAGACCCATGGAGTCAGGTCGGCTGGAGGACGATGTACTGAATCGGGACGCAATTTGTGTGGTCCATCGTCATTAAGTGGCCCTGAATGTTACAATTCACTATCAGTTTTTCGTCCGATTCGAAAATCTTTGACTCACAGCAGAACGGCCATAAGGTGCCCGAGGCAGCAATAGACCCATGGAGACAAGTCTGCAGGAGGACGATGTATTGAATCGGGACGCAATTTGAGTGTTCCATCGTCATTAGGAGGCCCTGAACGTTACAATTCACTATCAGTTTTTCGTCCGATTCGAAAATCTTTGAGTCACAGCAGGACTGCCATAAGGTGCCCGAGGCAGCAATAGACCCATGGAGACAAGTCTGCTGGAGGACGATGTATTGATTCGGGACTCAATTTGAGTGATCCATCGTCATTAGGTGGCCCTGAACGTTACAATTCACTATCAGTTTTTCATCCCATTCGATAATCTAGACTCACAGCAGAACGGCCATAAGGTGCCCGAGGCAGCAATACTCCCATGGAGTCAAGTCGGCTAGTGGACGATGTACTGATTCGGGATGCAACTTGTGTGGTCCATCGTAATTAGGTGGCCCTGAATGTTACAATTCACTATCAGTTTTTCGTCCGATTCGAAAATCTTTGAGTCACAGCAGGCCTGCCATAAGGTGCCCGAGGCAGCAATAGACCCATGGAGACAAGTCTGCAGGAGGACGATGTATTGAATCGGGACGCAATTTGAGTGATCCATCGTCATTAGGAGGCCCTGAACGTTACAATTCACTATCAGTTTTTCATCCCATTCTATAATCTAGACTCACAGCAGAACGGCCATAAGGTGCCCGAGGAAGCAATAGTCCCATGGAGTCAAGTCGGCTAATGGACGATGTATTGAATCGGGACGCAATTTGTGTGGTCCATCGTCATTAGGTGGCCCTGAATGTTACAAATCACTATCAGTTTTTCGTCCGATTCGAAAATCTTTGACTCACAGCAGAACGGCCATAAGGTGCCCGAGGCAGCAATCGACCCATGGAGACAAGTCTGCTGGAGGACGATGTATTGAATCGGGACGCAATTTGAGTGATCCATCGTCATTAGGTGGCCCTGAGAGTTACAATTCACTATCAGTTTTTCGTCCGATTCGAAAATCTTTGACTCACAGCAGAACGGCCATAAGGTGCCCGAGGCAGCAATAGACGCATGGAGACAAGTCTGCTGGAGGACGATGTATTGAATCGGGACGCAATTTGAGTGTTCCATCGTCATTAGGAGGCCCTGAACGTTACAATTCACTATCAGTTTTTCGTCCGATTCGAAAATCTTTGTGTCACAGCAGGCCTGCCATAAGGTGCCCGAGGCAGCAATAGACCCATGGAGACAAGTCTGCTGGAGGACGATGTATTGAATCGGGACGCAATTTGAGTGATCCATCGTCATTAGGTGGCCCTGAACGTTACAATTCACTATCAGTTTTTCATCCCATTCTATAATCTAGACTCACAGCAGAACGGCCATAAGCTGCCCGAGGCAGCAATAGTCCCATGGAGTCAAGTCGGCTAGTGGACGATGTACTGAATCGGGACGCAATTTGTGTGGTCCATCGTCATTAGGTGGCCCTGAATGTTACAAATCACTATCAGTTTTTCGTCCGATTCGAAAATCTTTGACTCACAGCAGAACGGCCATAAGGTGCCCGAGGCAGCAATCGACCCATGGAGACAAGTCTGCTGGAGGACAATGTATTGGATCGGGACGCAATTTGAGTGATCCATCGTCATTAGGTGGCCCTGAAAGTTACAATTCACTATCAGTTTTTCGTCCGATTCGAAAATCTTTGACTCACAGCAGAACGGCCATTAGGTGCCCGAGGCAGCAATCGACCCATGGAGACAAGTCTGCTGGAGGACGATGTATTGAATCGGGACGCAATTTGAGTGATCCATCGTCATTAGGAGGCCCTGAACGTTACAATTCACTATCAGTTTTTCGTCCCATTCTATAATCTAGACTCACAGCTGAACGGCCATAAGGTGCCCGAGGCAGCAATAGACCCATGGAGTCAGGTCGGCTGGAGGACGATGTACTGAATCGGAACGCAATTTGAGTGATCCATCGTCATTAGGTGGCCCTGAACGTTACAATTCACTATCAGTTTTTCGTCCCATTCGATAATCTAGATTCACAGCAGAACGGCCATAAGGTGCCCGAGGCAGCAATAGACCCATGGAGTCAACTCGGCTGGAGGACGATGTATTGAATCGGGACGCAATTTGCGTGGTCCATCGTCATTAGGTGGCCCTGAATGTTACAATTCACTATCAGTTTTTCGTCCGATTCGAAAATCTTTTACTCACAGCAGAACGGCCATAAGGTGCTCGAGGCAGCAATAGACCCATGGAGACAAGTCTGCTGGAGGACGATGTATTGAATCGGGACGCAATTTGAGTGTTCCATCGTCATTAGGAGGCCCTGAACGTTACAATTCACTATCAGTTTTTCGTCCGATTCGAAAATCTTTGAGTCACAGCAGGACTGCCATAAGGTGCCCGAGGCAGCAATAGACCCATGGAGACAAGTCTGCTGGAGGACGATTTATTGATTCGGGACTCAATTTGAGTGATCCATCGTCATTAGGTGGCCCTGAACGTTACAATTCACTATCAGTTTTTCATCCCATTCGATAATCTAGACTCACAGCAGAACGGCCATTAGGTGCCCGAGGCAGCAATAGTCCCATGGAGTCAAGTTCGCTAGTGGACGATGTACTGATTCGGGATGCAACTTGTGTGGTCCATCGTCATTAGGTGGCCCTGAATGTTACAATTCACTATCAGTTTTTCGTCCGATTCGAAAATCTTTGAGTCACAGCAGGCCTGCCATAAGGTGCCCGAGGCAGCAATAGACCCATGGAGACAAGTCTGCAGGAGGACGATGTATTGAATCGGGACGCAATTTGAGTGATCCATCGTCATTAGGAGGCCCTGAACGTTACAATTCACTATCAGTTTTTCATCCCATTAAATAATCTAGACTCACAGCAGAACGGCCATAAGGTGCCCGAGGCAGCAATAGTCCCATGGAGTCAAGTCGGCTAATGGACGATGTATTGAATCGGGACGCAATTTGAGTGTTCCATCGTCATTAGGAGGCCCTGAACGTTACAATTCACTATCAGTTTTTCGTCCGATTCGAAAATCTTTGTGTCACAGCAGGCCTGCCATAAGGTGCCCGAGGCAGCAATAGACCCATGGAGACAAGTCGGCTGGTGGACGATGTATTGAATCGGGACGCAATTTGAGTGATCCATCGTCATTAGGTGGCCCTGAAAGTTACAATTCACTATCAGTTTTTCGTCCGATTCGAAAATCTTTGACTCACAGCAGAACGGCCATAAGGTGCCCGAGGCAGCAATAGACCCATGGAGACAAGTCTGCTGGAGGACGATGTATTGAATCGGGACGCAATTTGAGTGTTCCATCGTCATTAGGAGGCCCTGAACGTTACAATTCACTATCAGTTTTTCGTCCGATTCGAAAATCTTTGAGTCACAGCAGGACTGCCATAAGGTGCCCGAGGCAGCAATAGACCCATGGAGACAAGTCTGCTGGAGGACGATGTATTGATTCGGGACTCAATTTGAGTGATCCATCGTCATTAGGTGGCCCTGAACGTTACAATTCACTATCAGTTTTTCATCCCATTCGATAATCTAGACTCACAGCAGAACGGCCATAAGGTGCCCGAGGCAGCAATAGTCCCATGGAGTCAAGTCGGCTAGTGGACGATGTACTGAATCGGGACGCAACTTGTGTGGTCCATCGTCATTAGGTGGCCCTGAATGTTACAATTCACTATCAGTTTTTCGTCCGATTCGAAAATCTTTGAGTCACAGCAGGCCTGCCATAAGGTGCCCGAGGCAGCAATAGACCCATGGAGACAAGTCTGCAGGAGGACGATGTATTGAATCGGGACGCAATTTGAGTGATCCATCGTCATTAGGTGGCCCTGAGAGTTACAATTCACTATCAGTTTTTCGTCCGATTCGAAAATCTTTGACTCACAGCAGAACGGCCATAAGGTGCCCGAGGCAGCAATAGACGCATGGAGACAAGTCTGCTGGAGGACGATGTATTGAATCGGGACGCAATTTGAGTGTTCCATCGTCATTAGGAGGCCCTGAACGTAAATTCACTATCAGTTTTTCGTCCGATTCGAAAATCTTTGTGTCACAGCAGGCCTGCCATAAGGTGCCCGAGGCAGCAATAGACCCACGGAGACAAGTCTGCTGGAGGACGATGTATTGAATCGGGACGCAATTTGAGTGATCCATCGTCATTAGGTGGCCCTGAACGTTACAATTCACTATCAGTTTTTCATCCCATTCTATAATCTAGACTCACAGCAGAACGGCCATAAGCTGCCCGAGGCAGCAATAGTCCCATGGTGTCAAGTCGGCTAGTGGACGATGTACTGAATCGGGACGCAATTTGTGTGGTCCATCATCATTAGGTGGCCCTGAATGTTACAAATCACTATCAGTTTTTCGTCCGATTCGAAAATCTTTGACTCACAGCAGAACAGCCCTTAGGTGCCCGAGGCAGCAATCGACCCATGGAGACAAGTCTGCTGGAGGACGATGTATTGAATCGGGACGCAATTTGAGTGATCCATCGTCATTAGGAGGCCCTGAACGTTACAATTCACTATCAGTTTTTCGTCCCATTCGATAATCTAGACTCACAGCAGAACGGCCATAAGGTGCCCGAGGCAGCAATAGACCCATGGAGTCAAGTCGGCTGGAGGACGATGTATTGAATCGGGACGCAAATTGAGTGATCCATCGTCATTAGGTGGCCCTGAACGTTACAATTCACTATCAGTTTTTCGTCCCATTCGATAATCTAGACTCACAGCAGAACGGCCATAAGGTGCCCGAGGCAGCAATAGACGCATGGAGACAAGTCTGCTGGAGGACGATGTATTGAATCGGGACGCAATTTGAGTGTTCCATCGTCATTAGGAGGCCCTGAACGTTACAATTCACTATCAGTTTTTCGTCCGATTCGAAAATCTTTGAGTCACAGCAGGATTGCCATAAGGTGCCCGAGGCAGCAATAGACCCATGGAGACAAGTCTGCTGGAGGACGATGTATTGAATCGAGACGCAATTTGAGTGATCCATCGTCATTAGGTGGCCCTGAACGTTACAATTCACTATCAGTTTTTCATCCCATTCGATTATCTAGACTCACAGCAGAACGGCCACAAGGTGCCCGAGGCAGCAATAGACCCATGGAGACAAGTCTGCTGGAGGACGATGTATTGAATCGGGACGCAATTTGAGTATTCCATCGTCATTAGGAGGCCCTGAACGTTACAATTCACTATCAGTTTTTCGTCCGATTCGAAAACCTTTGACTCACAGCAGAACGGCCATAAGGTGCCCGAGGCAGCAATAGACGCATGGAGACAAGTCTGCTGGAGGACGATGTATTGAATCGGGACGCAATTTGAGTGTTCCATCGTCATTAGGAGGCCCTGAACGTTACAATTCACTATCAGTTTTTCGTCCGATTCGAAAACCTTTGACTCACAGCAGAACGGCCATAAGGTGCCCGAGGCAGCAATAGACGCATGGAGACAAGTCTGCTGGAGGACGATGTATTGAAACGGGACGCAATTTGAGTGTTCCATCGTCATTAGGAGGCCCTGAACGTTACAATTCACTATCAGTTTTTCGTCCGATTCGAAAACATTTGACTCACAGCAGAACGGCCATAAGGTGCCCGAGGCAGCAATAGACGCATGGAGACAAGTCTGCTGGAGGACGATGTATTGAAACGGGACGCAATTTGAGTGTTCCATCGTCATTAGGAGGCCCTGAACGTTACAATTCACAATCAGTTTTTCGTCCGATTCGAAAACCTTTGACTCACAGCAGAACGGCCATAAGGTGCCCGAGGCAGCAATAGACGCATGGAGACAAGTCTGCTGGAGGCCGATGTATTGAATCGGGACGCAATTTGAGTGATCCATCGTCATTAGGTGGCCCTGAACGTTACAATTCACTATCAGTTTTTCATCCCATTCTATAATCTAGACTCACAGCAGAACGGCTATAAGGTGCCCGAGGCAGCAATAGTCCCATGGAGTCAAGTCGGCTAATGGGCGAGGTATTGAATCGGGACGCAATTTGAGTGTTCCATCGTCATTAGGAGGCCCTGAACGTTACAATTCACTATCAGTTTTTCGTCTGATTCGAAAATCTTTGTGTCACAGCTGCCCGAGGCAGCAATAGACCCACGGAGACAAGTCTGCTGGAGGAGGATGTATTGAATCGGGACGCAATTTGAGTGATCCATCGTCATTAGGTGGCCCTGAACGTTACAATTCACTATCAGTTTTTCATCCCATTCTATAATCTAGACTCACAGCAGAACGGCCATAAGCTGACCGAGGCAGCAATAGTCCCATGGAGTCAAGTCGGCTAGTGGACGATGTACTGAATCGGGACGCAATTTGTGTGGTCCATCGTCATTAGGTGGCCCTGAATGTTACAAATCACTATCAGTTTTTCGTCCGATTCGAAAATCTTTGACTCACAGCAGAACGGCCATAAGGTGCATGAGGCAGCAATCGACCCATGGAGACAATTCTGCTGGAGGACGATGTATTGGATCGGGACGCAATTTGAGTGATCCATCGTCATTAGGTGGCCCTGAAAGTTACAATTCACTATCAGTTTTTCGTCCGATTCGAAAATCTTTGACTCACAGCAGAACGGCCATTAGGTGCCCGAGGCAGCAATCGACCCATGGAGACAAGTCTGCTGGAGGACGATGTATTGGATCGGGACGCAATTTGAGTGATCCATCGTCATTAGGAGGCCCTGAACGTTACAATTCACTATCAGTTTTTCGTCCGATTCGAAAATCTTTGTGTCACAGCTGCCCGAGGCAGCAATAGACCCACGGAGACAAGTCTGCTGGAGGAGGATGTATTGAATCGGGACGCAATTTGAGTGATCCATCGTCATTAGGAGGCCCTGAACGTTACAATTCACTATCAGTTTTTCGTCCCATTCGATAATCTAGACTACAGCAGAACGGCCATAAGGTGCCCGAGGCAGCAATAGACCCATGGAGTCAAGTCGGCTGGAGGACGATGTATTGAATCGGGACGCAAATTGAGTGATCCATCGTCATTAGGTGGCCCTAAACGTTACAATTCACTATCAGTTTTTCGTCCCATTCTATAATCTAGACTCACAGCAGAACGGCCATAAGGTGCCCGAGGCAGCAATAGACCCATGGAGACAAGTCTGCTGGAGGACGATGTATTGAATCGGGACGCAATTTGAGTGAACCATCGTCATTAGGAGGACCTGAACGTTACAATTCACTATCAGTTTTTTGTCCCATTCGATAATCTAGACTCACAGCAGAACGGCCATAAGGTGCCCGAGGCAGCAATAGACCCATGGAGTCAAGTCGGCTGGAGGACGATGTATTGAATCGGGATGCAATTTGAGTGATCCATCGTCATTAGGTGGCCCTGAACGTTACAATTCACTATCAGTTTTTCGTCCGATTCGAAAGTCTTTGACTCACAGCAGAACGGCCATAAGGTGCCCGAGGCAGCAATAGACGCATGGAGACAAGTCTGCTGGAGGACGATGTATTGAATCGGGACGCAATTTGAGTGTTCCATCGTCATTAGGAGGCCCTGAACGTTACAATTCACTATCAGTATTTCGTCCGATTCGAAAATCTTTGAGTCACAGCAGGACTGCCATAAGGTGCGCGAGGCAGCAATAGACCCATGGAGACAAGTCTGCTGGAGGACGATGTATTGAATCGAGACGCAATTTGAGTGATCCATCGTCATTAGGTGGCCCTGAACGTTACAATTCACTATCAGTTTTTCATCCCATTCGATTATCTAGACTCACAGCAGAACGGCCACAAGGTGCCCGAGGCAGCAATAGACCCATGGAGACAAGTCTGCTGGAGGACGATGTATTGAATCGGGACGCAATTTGAGTGATCCATCGTCGTTAGGTGGCCCTGAGAGTTACAATTCACTATCAGTTTTTCGTCCGATTCGAAAATCTTTGACTCACAGCAGAACGGCCATAAGGTTCCCGAGGCAGCAATAGACGCATGGAGACAAGTCTGCTGGAGGACGATGTATTGAATCGGGACGCAATTTGAGTGTTCCGTCGTCATTAGGAGGCCCTGAACGTTA
Source organism: Schistocerca cancellata (assembly GCF_023864275.1). Lineage (NCBI taxonomy): Eukaryota > Metazoa > Arthropoda > Insecta > Orthoptera > Acrididae > Schistocerca > Schistocerca cancellata. The sequence continues at coordinate 843,843,991 of NC_064630.1, forward strand.
CAATTCACTATCAGTTTTTCATCCCATTCCATAATCTAGACTCACAGCAGAACGGCCATAAGGTGCCCGAGGCAGCAATAGTCCCATGGAGTCAAGTCGGCTAGTGGACGATGTACTGAATCGGGACGCAATTTGTGTGGTCCATCGTCATTAGGTGGCCCTGAATGTTACAAATCACTATCAGTTTTTCGTCCGATTCGAAAATCTTTGAGTCACAGCAGGCCTGCCATAAGGCGCCCGATGCAGCAATAGACCCATGGAGACAAGTCTGCTGGAGGACGATGTATTGAATCGGGACGCAATTTGAGTGATCCATCGTCATTAGGCGGCCCTGAACGTTACAATTCACTATCAGTTTTTCATCCCATTCTATAATCTAGACTCACAGCAGAACGGCCATAAGGTGCCCGAGGCAGCAATAGTCCCATGGAGTCAAGTCGGCTAGTGGACGATGTACTGAATCGGGACGCAATTTGTGTGGTCCATCGTCATTAGGTGGCCCTGAATGTTACAAATCACTATCAGTTTTTCGTCCGATTCGAAAATCTTTGACTCACAGCAGAACGGCCATAAGGTGCCCGAGGCAGCAATCAGCCCATGGAGACAAGTCTGCTGGAGGACGATGTTTTGAATCGGGACGCAATTTGAGTGATCCATCGTCATTAGGTGGCCCTGAAAGTTACAATTCACTATATGTTTTTCGTCCGATTCGAAAATCTTTGACTCACAGCAGAACGGCCATAAGGTGCCCGAGGCAGCAATCGACCCATGGAGACAAGTCTGCTGGAGGACGATGTATTGAATCGGGACGCAATTTGAGTGATCCAACGTCATTAGGTGGCCCTGAAAGTTACAATTCACTATCAGTTTTTCGTCCGATTCGAAAATCTTTGACTCACAGCAGAACGGCCATAAGGTGCCCGAGGCAGCAATAGACGCATGGAGACAAGTCTGCTGGAGGACGATGTATTGAATCGGGACGCAATTTGAGTGTTCCATCCTCATTAGGAGGCCGTGAACGTTACAATTCACTATCAGTTTTTCGTCCGTTTCGAAAATCTTTGAGTCACAGCAGGCCTGCCATAAGGTGCCCGAGGCAGCAATAGACGCATGGAGACAAGTCTGCTGGAGGACGATGTATTGAATCGGGACGCAATTTGAGTGATCCATCGTCATTAGGAGGCCCTGAACGTTACAATTCACTATCAGTTTTTCGTCCCATTCGATAATCTAGACTCACAGCAGAACGGCCATAAGGTGCCCGAGGCAGTAATGGAGTCAAGTCGGCTGGAGGACGATGTATTGAATCGGGACGCAATTTGAGTGATCCATCGTCATTAGGTGGCCCTCAACGTTAGAATTCACTATCAGTTTTTCGTCCCATTCGATAATCTAGACTCAGAGCAGAACGGCCATAAGGTGCCCGAGGCAGCAATAGACCCATGGAGACAAGTCTGCTGGAGGACGATGTATTGAATCGGGACGCAATTTCAGTGAACCATCGTCATTAGGAGGACCTGAACGTTACAATTCACTATCAGTTTTTTGTCCCATTCGATAATCTAGACTCACAGCAGAACGGCCATAAGGTGCCCGAGGCAGCAATAGACCCATGGAGTCAAGTCGGCTGGTGGACGATGTATTGAATCGGGACGCAATTTGAGTGATCCATCGTCATTAGGTGGCCCTGAGAGATAGAATTCACTATCAGTTTTTCGTCCGATTCGATAATCTAGACTCAGAGCAGAACGGCCATAAGGTGCCCGAGGCAGCAATAGACCCATGGAGACAAGTCTGCTGGAGGACGATGTATTGAATCGGGACGCAATTTCAGTGAACCATCGTCATTAGGAGGACCTGAACGTTACAATTCACTATCAGTTTTTCATCCCATTCGATAATCTAGACTCACAGCAGAACGGCCATAAGGTGCCCGAGGCAGCAATAGTCCCAAGGAGTCAAGTCGGCTAGTGGACGATGTACTGATTCCGTATGCAACTTGTGTGGTCCATCGTCATTAGGTGGCCCTGAATGTTACAATTCACTATCAATTTTTCGTCCGATTCGAAAATCTTTGAGTCACAGCAGGCCTGCCATAAGGTGCCCGAGGCAGCAATAGACCCATGGAGACAAGTCTGCAGGAGGACGATGTATTGAATCGGGACGCAATTTGAGTGATCCATCGTCATTAGGAGGCCCTGAACGTTACAATTCACTATCAGTTTTTCATCCCATTAAATAATCTAGACTCACAGCAGAACGGCCATAAGGTGCCCGAGGCAGCAATAGTCCCATGGAGTCAAGTCGGCTAATGGACGATGTATTGAATCGGGACGCAATTTGAGTGTTCCATCGTCATTAGGAGGCCCTGAACGTTACAATTCACTATCAGTTTTTCGTCCGATTCGAAAATCTTTGTGTCACAGCAGGCCTGCCATAAGGTGCCCGAGGCAGCAATAGACCCATGGAGACAAGTCGGCTGGTGGACGATGTATTGAATCGGGACGCAATTTGAGTGATCCATCGTCATTAGGTGGCCCTGAAAGTTACAATTCACTATCAGTTTTTCGTCCGATTCGAAAATCTTTGACTCACAGCAGAACGGCCATAAGGTGTCCGAGGCAGCAATAGACCCATGGAGACAAGTCTGCTGGAGGACGATGTATTGAATCGGGACGCAATTTGAGTGATCCATCGTCATTAGGTGGCCCTGAACGTTACAATTCACTATCAGTTTTTCGTCCCATTCGATAATCTAGACTCACAGCAGAACGGCCATAAGGTGCCCGAGGCAGCAATAGTCCCATGGAGTCAGGTCGGCTGGAGGACGATGTACTGAATCGGGACGCAATTTGTGTGGTCCATCGTCATTAAGTGGCCCTGAATGTTACAATTCACTATCAGTTTTTCGTCCGATTCGAAAATCTTTGACTCACAGCAGAACGGCCATAAGGTGCCCGAGGCAGCAATAGACCCATGGAGACAAGTCTGCTGGAGGACGATGTATTGAATCGGGACGCAATTTGAGTGTTCCATCGTCATTAGGAGGCCCTGAACGTTACAATTCACTATCAGTTTTTCGTCCTATTCGAAAATCTTTGAGTCACAGCAGGACTGCCATAAGGTGCCCGAGGCAGCAATAGACCCATGGAGACAAGTCTGCTGGAGGACGATGTATTGATTCGGGACTCAATTTGAGTGATCCATCGTCATTAGGTGGCCCTGAACGTTACAATTCACTATCAGTTTTTCATCCCATTCGATAATCTAGACTCACAGCAGAACGGCCATAAGGTGCCCGAGGCAGCAATAGTCCCATGGAGTCAAGTCGGCTAGTGGACGATGTACTGAATCGGGACGCAATTTGTGTGGTCCATCATCATTAGGTGGCCCTGAATGTTACAAATCACTATCAGTTTTTCGTCCGATTCGAAAATCTTTGACTCACAGAAGAGCGGCCATAAAGTGCCCGAGGCAGCAATCGACCCATGGAGACAAGTCTGCTGGAGGGCGATGTATTGGATCGGGACGCAATTTGAGTGATCCATCGTCATTAGGTGGCCCTGAAAGTTACAATTCACTATCAGTTTTTCGTCCGATTCGAAAATCTTTGACTCACAGCAGAACGGCCATTAGGTGCCCGAGGCAGCAATCGACCCATGGAGACAAGTCTGCTGGAGGACGATGTATTGAATTGGGACGCAATTTGAGTGATCCATCGTCATTAGGAGGCCCTGAACGTTACAATTCACTATCAGTTTTTCGTCCCATTCGATAATCTAGACTCACAGCAGAACGGCCATAAGGTGCCCGAGGCAGCAATAGACCCATGGAGTCAAGTCGGCTGGAGGACGATGTATTGAATCGGGACGCAAATTGAGTGATCCATCGTCATTAGGTGGCCCTGAACGTTACAATTCACTATCAGTTTTTCGTCCCATTCGATAATCTAGACTCACAGCAGAACGGCCATAAGGTGCCCGAGGCAGCAATAGACCCATGGAGACAAGTCTGCTGGAGGACGATGTATTGAATCGGGACGCAATTTGAGTGATCCATCGTCATTAGGTGGCCCTGAACGTTACAATTCACTATCAGTTTTTCATCCCATTCTATAATCTAGACTCACAGCAGAACGGCCATAAGCTGCCCGAGGCAGCAATAGTCCCATGGAGTCAAGTCGGCTAGTGGACGATGTACTGAATCGGGACGCAATTTGTGTGGTCCATCGTCATTAGGTGGCCCTGAATGTTACAAATCACTATCAGTTTTTCGTCCCATTCGATAATCTAGACTACAGCAGAACGGCCATAAGGTGCCCGAGGCAGCAATAGACCCATGGAGTCAAGTCGGCTGGAGGACGATGTATTGAATCGGGACGCAAATTGAGTGATCCATCGTCATTAGGTGGCCCTGAACGTTACAATTCACTATCAGTATTTCGTCCCATTCGATAATCTAGACTCACAGCAGAACGGCCATAAGGTGCCCGAGGCAGCAATAGACCCATGGAGACAAGTCGGCTGGAGGACGATGTATTGAATCGGGACGCAATTTGAGTGATCCATCGTCATTAGGTGGCCCTGAACGTTACAATTCACTATCAGTTTTTCGTCCGATTCGAAAGTCTTTGACTCACAGCAGAACGGCCATAAGGTGCCCGAGGCAGCAATAGACGCATGGAGACAAGTCTGCTGGAGGACGATGTATTGAATCGGGACGCAATTTGAGTGTTCCATCGTCATTAGGAGGCCCTGAACGTTACAATTCACTATCAGCTTTTCGTCCGATTCGAAAATCTTTGTGTCACAGCAGGACTGCCATAAGGTGCCCGAGGAAGCAATAGACCCATGGAGACAAGTCTGCTGGAGGACGATGTATTGAATCGAGACGCAATTTGAGTGATCCATCGTCATTAGGTGGCCCTGAACGTTACAATTCACTATCAGTTTTTCATCCCATTCGATTATCTAGACTCACAGCAGAACGGCCACAAGGTGCCCGAGGCAGCAATAGACCCATGGAGACAAGTCTGCTGGAGGACGATGTATTGAATCGGGACGCAATTTGAGTGTTCCATCGTCATTAGGAGGCCCTGAACGTTACAATTCACTATCAGTTTTTCGTCCGATTCGAAAACCTTTGACTCACAGCAGAACGGCCATATGGTGCCCGAGGCAGCAATAGACGCATGGAGACAAGTCTGCTGGAGGACGATGTATTGAAACGGGACGCAATTTGAGTGTTCCATCGTCATTAGGAGGCCCTGAACGTTACAATTCACTATCAGTTTTTCGTCCGATTCGAAAATCTTTGTGTCACAGCAGGCCTGCCATAAGGTGCCCGAGGCAGCAATAGACCCATGGAGACAAGTCTGCTGGAGGACGATGTATTGAATCGGGACGCAATTTGAGTGATCCATCGTCATTAGGTGGCCCTGAACGTTACAATTCACTATCAGTTTTTCATCCCATTCTATAATCTAGACTCACAGCAGAACGGCTATAAGGTGCCCGAGGCAGCAATAGTCCCATGGAGTCAAGTCGGCTAATGGACGAGGTATTGAATCGGGACGCAATTTGAGTGTTCCATCGTCATTAGGAGGCCCTGAACGTTACAATTCACTATCGGTTTTCGTCCGATTCGAAAATCTTTGTGTCACAGCAGGCCTGCCATAAGGTGCCCGAGGCAGCAATAGACCCACGGAGACAAGTCTGCTGGAGGACGATGTATTGAAACGGGACGCAATTTGAGTGTTCCATCGTCATTAGGAGACCCTGAACGTTACAATTCACTATCAGTTTTTCGTCCGATTCGAAAATCTTTGTGTCACAGCAGGCCTGCCATAAGGTGCCCGAGGCAGCAATAGACCCATGGAGACAAGTCTGCTGGAGGACGATGTATTGAATCGGGACGCAATTTGAGTGATCCATCGTCATTAGGTGGCCCTGAACGTTACAATTCACTATCAGTTTTTCATCCCATTCTATAATCTAGACTCACAGCAGAACGGCCATAAGCTGCCCGAGGCAGCAATAGTCCCATGGAGTCAAGTCGGCTAGTGGACGATGTACTGAATCGGGACGCAAATTGTGTGGTCCTTCATCATTAGGTGGCCCTGAATGTTTCAAATCACTATCAGTTTTTCGTCCGATTCGAAAATCTATGACTCACAGCAGAACGGCCATAAGGTGCATGAGGCAGCAATCGACCCATGGAGACAATTCTGCTGGAGGACGATGTATGGGATCGGGACGCAATTTGAGTGATCCATCGTCATTAGGTGGCCCTGAACGTTACAATTCACTATCAGTTTTTCGTCCCATTCTATAATCTATACTCACAGCAGAACGGCCATAAGGAGCCCGAGGCAGCAATAGACCCATGGAGTCAAGTCGGCTGGAGGACGATGTATTGAATCGGGACGCAATTTGAGTGATCCATCGTCATTAGGTGGCCCTGAACGTTACAATTCACTATCAGTTTTTCGTCCCATTCTATAATCTAGACTCACAGCAGAACGGCCATAAGGTGCCCGAGGCAGCAATAGACGCATGGAGACAAGTCTGCTGGAGGACGAAATTTGAGTGTTCCATCGTCATTAGGAGGCCCTGAACGTTACAATTCACTATCAGTTTTTCGTCCGAATCGAAAATCTTTGAGTCACAGCAGGCCTGCCATAAGGTGCCCGAGGCAGCAATAGACCCATGGAGACAAGTCTGCTGGAGGACGATGTATTGAATCGGGACGCAATTTGAGTGATCCATCGTCATTAGGAGGCCCTGAACGTTACAATTCACTATCAGTTTTTCGTCCGATTCGAAAATCTTTGTGTCACAGCAGGCCTGCCATAAGGTGCCCGAGGCAGCAATAGACCCATGGAGACAAGTCTGCTGGAGGACGATGTATTGAATCGGGACGCAATTTGAGTGATCCATCGTCATTAGGTGGCCCTGATCGTTACAATTCACTATCAGTTTTTCATCCCATTCGATAATCTAGACTCACAGCAGAACGGCCATAAGGTGCCCGAGGCAGCAATAGTCCCATGGAGTCAAGTCGGCTAGTGGACGATGTACTGATTCCGTATGCAACTTGTGTGGTCCATCGTCATTAGGTGACCCTGAATGTTACAATTCACTATCAATTTTTCGTCCGATTCGAAAATCTTTGAGTCACAGCAGGCCTGCCATAAGGTGCCCGAGGCAGCAATAGACCCATGGAGACAAGTCTGCAGGAGGACGATGTATTGAATCGGGACGCAATTTGAGTGATCCATCGTCATTAGGAGGCCCTGAACGTTACAATTCACTATCAGTTTTTCATCCCATTAAAAAATCTAGACTCACAGCAGAACGGCCATAAGGTGCCCGAGGCAGCAATAGTCCCATGGAGTCAAGTCGGCTAATGGACGATGTATTGAATCGGGACGCAATTTGAGTGTTCCATCGTCATTAGGAGGCCCTGAACGTTACAATTCACTATCAGTTTTTCGTCCGATTCGAAAATCTTTGTGTCACAGCAGGCCTGCCATAAGGTGCCCGAGGCAGCAATAGACCCATGGAGACAAGTCGGCTGGTGGACGATGTATTGAATCGGGACGCAATTTGAGTGATCCATCGTCATTAGGTGGCCCTGAAAGTTACAATTCACTATCAGTTTTTCGTCCGATTCGAAAATCTTTGACTCACAGCAGAACGGCCATAAGGTGTCCGAGGCAGCAATAGACCCATGGAGACAAGTCTGCTGGAGGACGATGTATTGAATCGGGACGCAATTTGAGTGATCCATCGTCATTAGGTGGCCCTGAACGTTACAATTCACTATCAGTTTTTCGTCCCATTCGATAATCTAGACTCACAGCAGAACGGCCATAAGGTGCCCGAGGCAGCAATAGACCCATGGAGTCAGGTCGGCTGGAGGACGATGTACTGAATCGGGACGCAATTTGTGTGGTCCATCGTCATTAAGTGGCCCTGAATGTTACAATTCACTATCAGTTTTTCGTCCGATTCGAAAATCTTTGACTCACAGCAGAACGGCCATAAGGTGCCCGAGGCAGCAATAGACCCATGGAGACAAGTCTGCTGGAGGACGATGTATTGAATCGGGACGCAATTTGAGTGTTCCATCGTCATTAGGAGGCCCTGAACGTTACAATTCACTATCAGTTTTTCGTCCGATTCGAAAATCTTTGAGTCACAGCAGGACTGCCATAAGGTGCCCGAGGCAGCAATAGACCCATGGAGACAAGTCTGCTGGAGGACGATGTATTGATTCGGGACTCAATTTGAGTGATCCATCGTCATTAGGTGGCCCTGAACGTTACAATTCACTATCAGTTTTTCATCCCATTCGATAATCTAGACTCACAGCAGTACGGCCATAAGGTGCCCGAGGCAGCAATAGTCCCATGGAGTCAAGTCGGCTAGTGGACGATGTACTGAATCGGGACGCAACTTGTGTGGTCCATCGTCATTAGGTGGCCCTGAATGTTACAATTCACTATCAGTTTTTCGTCCGATTCGAAAATCTTTGAGTCACAGCAGGCCTGCCATAAGGTGCCCGAGGCAGCAATAGACCCATGGAGACAAGTCTGCAGGAGGACGATGTATTGAATCGGGACGCAATTTGAGTGATCCATCGTCATTAGGTGGCCCTGAGAGTTACAATTCACTATCAGTTTTTCGTCCGATTCGAAAATCTTTGACTCACAGCAGAACGGCCATAAGGTGCCCGAGGCAGCAATAGACGCATGGAGACAAGTCTGCTGGAGGACGATGTATTGAATCGGGACGCAATTTGAGTGTTCCATCATCATTAGGAGGCCCTGAACGTAAATTCACTATCAGTTTTTCGTCCGATTCGAAAATCTTTGTGTCACAGCAGGCCTGCCATAAGGTGCCCGAGGCAGCAATAGACCCACGGAGACAAGTCTGCTGGAGGACGATGTATTGAATCGGGACGCAATTTGAGTGATCCATCGTCATTAGGTGGCCCTGAACGTTACAATTCACTATCAGTTTTTCATCCCATTCTATAATCTAGACTCACAGCAGAACGGCCATAAGCTGCCCGAGGCAGCAATAGTCCCATGGAGTCAAGTCGGCTAGTGGACGATGTACTGAATCGGGACGCAATTTGTGTGGTCCATCATCATTAGGTGGCCCTGAATGTTACAAATCACTATCAGTTTTTCGTCCGATTCGAAAATCTTTGACTCACAGAAGAACGGCCATAAAGTGCCCGAGGCAGCAATCGACCCATGGAGACAAGTCTGCTGGAGGACGATGTATTGGATCGGGACGCAATTTGAGTGATCCATCGTCATTAGGTGGCCCTGAAAGTTACAATTCACTATCAGTTTTTCGTCCGATTCGAAAATCTTTGACTCACAGCAGAACGGCCATTAGGTGCCCGAGGCAGCAATCGACCCATGGAGACAAGTCTGCTGGAGGACGATGTATTGAATCGGGACGCAATTTGAGTGATCCATCGTCATTAGGAGGCCCTGAACGTTACAATTCACTATCAGTTTTTCGTCCCATTCGATAATCTAGACTCACAGCAGAACGGCCATAAGGTGCCCGAGGCAGCAATAGACCCATGGAGTCAAGTCGGCTGGAGGACGATGTATTGAATCGGGACGCAAATTGAGTGATCCATCGTCATTAGGTGGCCCTGAACGTTACAATTCACTATCAGTTTTTCGTCCCATTCGATAATCTAGACTCACAGCAGAACGGCCATAAGGTGCCCGAGGCAGCAATAGACCCATGGAGACAAGTCTGCTGGAGGACGATGTATTGAATCGGGACGCAATTTGAGTGATCCATCGTCATTAGGTGGCCCTGAACGTTACAATTCACTATCAGTTTTTCATCCCATTCTATAATCTAGACTCACAGCAGAACGGCCATAAGCTGCCCGAGGCAGCAATAGTCCCATGGAGTCAAGTCGGCTAGTGGACGATGTACTGAATCGGGACGCAATTTGTGTGGTCCATCGTCATTAGGTGGCCCTGAATGTTACAAATCACTATCAGTTTTTCGTCCCATTCGATAATCTAGACTACAGCAGAACGGCCATAAGGTGCCCAAGGCAGCAATAGACCCATGGAGTCAAGTCGGCTGGAGGACGATGTATTGAATCGGGACGCAAATTGAGTGATCCATCGTCATTAGGTGGCCCTGAACGTTACAATTCACTATCAGTATTTCGTCCCATTCGATAATCTAGACTCACAGCAGAACGGCCATAAGGTGCCCGAGGCAGCAATAGACCCATGGAGACAAGTCGGCTGGAGGACGATGTATTGAATCGGGACGCAATTTGAGTGATCCATCGTCATTAGGTGGCCCTGAACGTTACAATTCACTATCAGTTTTTCGTCCGATTCGAAAGTCTTTGACTCACAGCAGAACGGCCATAAGGTGCCCGAGGCAGCAATAGACGCATGGAGACAAGTCTGCTGGAGGACGATGTATTGAATCGGGACGCAATTTGAGTGTTCCATCGTCATTAGGAGGCCCTGAACGTTACAATTCACTATCAGTTTTTCGTCCGATTCGAAAATCTTTGTGTCACAGCAGGACTGCCATAAGGTGCCCGAGGCAGCAATAGACCCATGGAGACAAGTCTGCTGGAGGACGATGTATTGAATCGAGACGCAATTTGAGTGATCCATCGTCATTAGGTGGCCCTGAACGTTACAATTCACTATCAGTTTTTCATCCCATTCGATTATCTAGACTCACAGCAGAACGGCCACAAGGTGCCCGAGGCAGCAATAGACCCATGGAGACAAGTCTGCTGGAGGACGATGTATTGAATCGGGACGCAATTTGAGTGTTCCATCGTCATTAGGAGGCCCTGAACGTTACAATTCACTATCAGTTTTTCGTCCGATTCGAAAACCTTTGACTCACAGCAGAACGGCCATATGGTGCCCGAGGCAGCAATAGACGCATGGAGACAAGTCTGCTGGAGGACGATGTATTGAAACGGGACGCAATTTGAGTGTTCCATCGTCATTAGGAGGCCCTGAACGTTACAATTCACTATCAGTTTTTCGTCCGATTCGAAAATCTTTGTGTCACAGCAGGCCTGCCATAAGGTGCCCGAGGCAGCAATAGACCCATGGAGACAAGTCTGCTGGAGGACGATGTATTGAATCGGGACGCAATTTGAGTGATCCATCGTCATTAGGTGGCCCTGAACGTTACAATTCACTATCAGTTTTTCATCCCATTCTATAATCTAGACTCACAGCAGAACGGCTATAAGGTGCCCGAGGCAGCAATAGTCCCATGGAGTCAAGTCGGCTAATGGACGAGGTATTGAATCGGGACGCAATTTGAGTGTTCCATCGTCATTAGGAGGCCCTGAACGTTACAATTCACTATCGGTTTTCGTCCGATTCGAAAATCTTTGTGTCACAGCAGGCCTGCCATAAGGTGCCCGAGGCAGCAATAGACCCACGGAGACAAGTCTGCTGGAGGACGATGTATTGAAACGGGACGCAATTTGAGTGTTCCATCGTCATTAGGAGACCCTGAACGTTACAATTCACTATCAGTTTTTCGTCCGATTCGAAAATCTTTGTGTCACAGCAGGCCTGCCATAAGGTGCCCGAGGCAGCAATAGACCCATGGAGACAAGTCTGCTGGAGGACGATGTATTGAATCGGGACGCAATTTGAGTGATCCATCGTCATTAGGTGGCCCTGAACGTTACAATTCACTATCAGTTTTTCATCCCATTCTATAATCTAGACTCACAGCAGAACGGCCATAAGCTGCCCGAGGCAGCAATAGTCCCATGGAGTCAAGTCGGCTAGTGGACGATGTACTGAATCGGGACGCAAATTGTGTGGTCCTTCATCATTAGGTGGCCCTGAATGTTTCAAATCACTATCAGTTTTTCGTCCGATTCGAAAATCTTTGACTCACAGCAGAACGGCCATAAGGTGCATGAGGCAGCAATCGACCCATGGAGACAATTCTGCTGGAGGACGATGTATTGGATCGGGACGCAATTTGAGTGATCCATCGTCATTAGGTGGCCCTGAACGTTACAATTCACTATCAGTTTTTCGTCCCATTCTATAATCTATACTCACAGCAGAACGGCCATAAGGAGCCCGAGGCAGCAATAGACCCATGGAGTCAAGTCGGCTGGAGGACGATGTATTGAATCGGGACGCAATTTGAGTGATCCATCGTCATTAGGTGGCCCTGAACGTTACAATTCACTATCAGTTTTTCGTCCCATTCTATAATCTAGACTCACAGCAGAACGGCTATAAGGTGCCCGAGGCAGCAATAGACGCATGGAGACAAGTCTGCTGGAGGACGAAATTTGAGTGTTCCATCGTCATTAGGAGGCCCTGAACGTTACAATTCACTATCAGTTTTTCGTCCGATTCGAAAATCTTTGAGTCACAGCAGGCCTGCCATAAGGCGCCCGATGCAGCAATAGACCCATGGAGACAAGTCTGCTGGAGGACGATGTATTGAATCGGGACGCAATTTGAGTGATCCATCGTCATTAGGCGGCCCTGAACGTTACAATTCACTATCAGTTTTTCATCCCATTCTATAATCTAGACTCACAGCTGAACGGCCATAAGGTGCCCGAGGAAGCAATAGTCCCATGGAGTCAAGTCGGCTAGTGGACGATGAACTGAATCGGGACGCAATTTGTGTGGTCCATCGTCATTAGGTGGCCCTGAATGTTACAAATCACTATCAGTTTTTCGTCCGATTCGAAAATCTTTGACTCACAGCAGAACGGCCATAAGGTGCCCGAGGCAGCAATCGACCCTTGGAGACAAGTCTGCTGGAGGACGATGTATTGAATCGGGACGCAATTTGAGTGATCCATCGTCATTAGGTGGCCCTGAAAGTTACAATTCACTATCAGTTTTTCGTCCGATTCGAAAATCTTTGACTCACAGCAGAACGGCCATAAGGTGCCCGAGGCAGCAATAGACGCATGGAGACAAGTCTGCTGGAGGACGATGTATTGAATCGGGACGCAATTTGAGTGTTCCATCGTCATTAGGAGGCCCTGAACGTTACAATTCACTATCAGTTTTTCGTCCGATTCGAAAATCTTTGAGTCACAGCAGGCCTGCCATAAGGTGCCCGAGGCAGCAATAGACGCATGGAGTCGAGTCGGCTGGAGGACGATGTATTGAATCGGGACGCAAATTGAGTGATCCATCGTCATTAGGTGGCCCTGAACGTTACAATTCAGTATCAGTTTTTCGTCCCATTCGATAATCTATACTCACAGCAGAACGGCCATAAGGTGCCCGAGGCAGCAATAGACCCATGGAGACAAGTCTGCTGGAGGACGATGTATTGAATCGGGACGCAATTTGAGTGAACCATCGTCATTAGGAGGACCTGAACGTTACAATTCACTATCAGTTTTTTGTCCCATTCGATAATCTAGACTCACAGCAGGACGGCCATAAGGTGCCCGAGGCAGCAATAGACCCATGGAGTCAAGTCGGCTGGAGGACGATGTATTGAATCGGGACGCAATTTGAGTGATCCATGGTCATTAGGTGGCCCTGAACGTTACAATTCACTATCAGTTTTTCGTCCGATTCGAAAGTCTTTGACTCACAGCAGAACGGCCATAAGGTGCCCGAGGCAGCAATAGACGCATGGAGACAAGTCTGCTGGAGGACGATGTATTGAATCGGGACGCAATTTGAGTGTTCCATCGTCATTAGGAGGCCCTGAACGTTACAATTCACTATCAGTTTTTCGTCCGATTCGAAAATCTTTGAGTCACTGCAGGCCTGCCATAAGGCGCCCGATGCAGCAATAGACCCATGGAGACAAGTCTGCTGGAGGACGATGTATTGAATCGGGACGCAATTTGAGTGATACATCGTCATTAGGCGGCCCTGAACGTTACAATTCACTATCAGTTTTTCATCCCATTCTATAAACTAGACTCACAGCAGAACGGCCATAAGGTGCCTGAGGCAGCAATAGTCCCATGGAGTCAAGTCGGCTAGTGGACGATGTACTGAATCGGGACGCAATTTGTGTGGTCCATCGTCATTAGGTGGCCCTGAATGTTACAAATCACTATCAGTTTTTCGTCCGATTCGAAAATGTTTGACTCACAGCAGAACGGCCATAAGGTGCCCGAGGCAGCAATCGACCCATGGAGACAAGTCTGCTGGAGGACGATGTATTGAATCGGGACGCAATTTGAGTGATCCATCGTCATTAGGTGGCCCTGAAAGTTACAATTCACTATCAGTTTTTCGTCCGATTCGAAAATCTTTGACTCACAGCAGAACGGCCATAAGGTGCCCGAGGCAGCAATAGACGCATGGAGACAAGTCTGCTGGAGGACGATGTATTGAATCGGGACGCAATTTGAGTGTTCCATCGTCATTAGGAGGCCCTGAACGTTACAATTCACTATCAGTTTTTCGTCCGGTTCGAAAATCTTTGAGTAACAGCAGGCCTGCCATAAGGTGCCCGAGGCAGCAGCAATAGACGCATGGAGACAAGTCTGCTGGAGGACGACGTATTGAATCGGGACGCAATTTGAGTGATCCATCGTCATTAGGAGGCCCTGAACGTTACAATTCACTATCAGTTTTTCGTCCCATTCGATAATCTAGACTCACAGCAGAACGGCCATAAGGTGCCGAGGCAGCAATAGACCCATGGAGTCAAGTCGGCTGGAGGACGATGTATTGAATCGGGACGCAATTTGAGTGATCCATCGTCATTAGGAGGACCTGAACGTTACAATTCACTATCAGTTTTTTGTCCCATTCGATAATCTAGACTCACAGCAGAACGGCCATAAGGTGCCCGAGGCAGCAATTGACCCATGGAGTCAAGTCGGCTGGAGGACGATGTATTGAATCGGGACGCAATTTGAGTGATCCATTGTCATTAGGTGGCCCTGAGAGATACAATTCACTATCAGTTTTTCGTCCGATTCGAAAATCTTTGACTCACAGCAGAACGGCCATAAGGTGCCCGAGGCAGCAATAGACCCATGGAGACAAGTCTGCTGGAGGACGATGTATTGAATCGGGACGCAATTTGAGTGTTCCATCGTCATTAGGAGGCCCTGAACGTTACAATTCACTATCAGTTTTTCGTCCGATTCGAAAATCTTTGAGTCACTGCAGGCCTGCCATAAGGCGCCCGATGCAGCAATAGACCCATGGAGACAAGTCTGCTGGAGGACGATGTATTGAATCGGGACGCAATTTGAGTGTTCCATCGTCATTAGGAGGCCCTGAACGTTACAATTCACTATCAGTTTTTCGTCCGATTCGAAAATCTTTGAGTCACTGCAGGCCTGCCATAAGGCGCCCGATGCAGCAATAGACCCATGGAGACAAGTCTGCTGGAGGACGATGTATTGAATCGGGACGCAATTTGAGTGATACATCGTCATTAGGCGGCCCTGAACGTTACAATTCACTATCAGTTTTTCATCCCATTCTATAAACTAGACTCACAGCAGAACGGCCATAAGGTGCCCGAGGCAGCAATAGTCCCATGGAGTCAAGTCGGCTAGTGGACGATGTACTGAATCGGGACGCAATTTGTGTGGTCCATCGTCATTAGGTGGCCCTGAATGTTACAAATCACTATCAGTTTTTCGTCCGATTCGAAAATGTTTGACTCACAGCAGAACGGCCATAAGGTGCCCGAGGCAGCAATCGACCCATGGAGACAAGTCTGCTGGAGGACGATGTATTGAATCGGGACGCAATTTGAGTGATCCATCGTCATTAGGTGGCCCTGAAAGTTACAATTCACTATTTGTTTTTCGTCCGATTCGAAAATCTTTGACTCACAGCAGAACGGCCATAAGGTGCCCGAGGCAGCAATAGACGCATGGAGACAAGTCTGCTGGAGGACGATGTATTGAATCGGGACGCAATTTGAGTGTTCCATCGTCATTAGGAGGCCCTGAACGTTACAATTCACTATCAGTTTTTCGTCCGGTTCGAAAATCTTTGAGTAACAGCAGGCCTGCCATAAGGTGCCCGAGGCAGCAGCAATAGACGCATGGAGACAAGTCTGCTGGAGGACGACGTATTGAATCGGGACGCAATTTGAGTGATCCATCGTCATTAGGAGGCCCTGAACGTTACAATTCACTATCAGTTTTTCGTCCCATTCGATAATCTAGACTCACAGCAGAACGGCCATAAGGTGCCGAGGCAGCAATAGACCCATGGAGTCAAGTCGGCTGGAGGACGATGTATTGAATCGGGACGCAATTTGAGTGATCCATCGTCATTAGGAGGACCTGAACGTTACAATTCACTATCAGTTTTTTGTCCCATTCGATAATCTAGACTCACAGCAGAACGGCCATAAGGTGCCCGAGGCAGCAATTGACCCATGGAGTCAAGTCGGCTGGAGGACGATGTATTGAATCGGGACGCAATTTGAGTGATCCATCGTCATTAGGTGGCCCTGAAAGTTACAATTCACTATCAGTTTTTCGTCCGATTCGAAAATCTTTGAGTCACAGCAGGCCTGCCATAAGGTGCCCGAGGCAGCAATAGACCCATGGAGTCAAGTCGGCTGGAGGACGATGTATTGAATCGGGACGCAAATTGAGTGATCCATCGTCATTAGGTGGCCCTGAACGTTACAATTCAGTATCAGTTTTTCGTCCCATTCGATAATCTAGACTCACAGCAGAACGGCCATAAGGTGCCCGAGGCAGCAATAGACCCATGGAGACAAGTCTGCTGGAGGACGATGTATTGAATCGGGACGCAATTTGAGTGAACCATCGTCATTAGGAGGACCTGAACGTTACAATTCACTATCAGTTTTTTGTCCCATTCGATAATCTAGACTCACAGCAGGACGGCCATAAGGTGCCCGAGGCAGCAATAGACCCATGGAGTCAAGTCGGCTGGAGGACGATGTATTGAATCGGGACGCAATTCGAGTGATCCATGGTCATTAGGTGGCCCTGAACGTTACAATTCACTATCAGTTTTTCGTCCGATTCGAAAGTCTTTGACTCACAGCAGAACGGCCATAAGGTGCCCGAGGCAGCAATAGACGCATGGAGACAAGTCTGCTGGAGGACGATGTATTGAATCGGGACGCAATTTGAGTGTTCCATCGTCATTAGGAGGCCCTGAACGTTACAATTCACTATCAGTTTTTCGTCCGATTCGAAAATCTTTGAGTCACTGCAGGCCTGCCATAAGGCGCCCGATGCAGCAATAGACCCATGGAGACAAGTCTGCTGGAGGACGATGTATTGAATCGGGACGCAATTTGAGTGATACATCGTCATTAGGCGGCCCTGAACGTTACAATTCACTATCAGTTTTTCATCCCATTCTATAAACTAGACTCACAGCAGAACGGCCATAAGGTGCCCGAGGCAGCAATAGTCCCATGGAGTCAAGTCGGCTAGTGGACGATGTACTGAATCGGGACGCAATTTGTGTGGTCCATCGTCATTAGGTGGCCCTGAATGTTACAAATCACTATCAGTTTTTCGTCCGATTCGAAAATGTTTGACTCACAGCAGAACGGCCATAAGGTGCCCGAGGCAGCAATCGACCCATGGAGACAAGTCTGCTGGAGGACGATGTATTGAATCGGGACGCAATTTGAGTGATCCATCGTCATTAGGTGGCCCTGAAAGTTACAATTCACTATCAGTTTTTCGTCCGATTCGAAAATCTTTGACTCACAGCAGAACGGCCATAAGGTGCCCGAGGCAGCAATAGACGCATGGAGACAAGTCTGCTGGAGGACGATGTATTGAATCGGGACGCAAATTGAGTGTTCCATCGTCATTAGGAGGCCCTGAACGTTACAATTCACTATCAGTTTTTCGTCCGGTTCGAAAATCTTTGAGTAACAGCAGGCCTGCCATAAGGTGCCCGAGGCAGCAGCAATAGTCGCATGGAGACAAGTCTGCTGGAGGACGACGTATTGAATCGGGACGCAATTTGAGTGATCCATCGTCATTAGGAGGCCCTGAACGTTACAATTCACTATCAGTTTTTCGTCCGATTCGAAAATCTTTGAGTCACTGCAGGCCTGCCATAAGGCGCCCGATGCAGCAATAGACCCATGGAGACAAGTCTGCTGGAGGACGATGTATTGAATCGGGACGCAATTTGAGTGATACATCGTCATTAGGCGGCCCTGAACGTTACAATTCACTATCAGTTTTTCATCCCATTCTATAAACTAGACTCACAGCAGAACGGCCATAAGGTGCCCGAGGCAGCAATAGTCCCATGGAGTCAAGTCGGCTAGTGGACGATGTACTGAATCGGGACGCAATTTGTGTGGTCCATCGTCATTAGGTGGCCCTGAATGTTACAAATCACTATCAGTTTTTCGTCCGATTCGAAAATGTTTGACTCACAGCAGAACGGCCATAAGGTGCCCGAGGCAGCAATCGACCCATGGAGACAAGTCTGCTGGAGGACGATGTATTGAATCGGGACGCAATTTGAGTGATCCATCGTCATTAGGTGGCCCTGAAAGTTACAATTCACTATTTGTTTTTCGTCCGATTCGAAAATCTTTGACTCACAGCAGAACGGCCATAAGGTGCCCGAGGCAGCAATAGACGCATGGAGACAAGTCTGCTGGAGGACGATGTATTGAATCGGGACGCAATTTGAGTGTTCCATCGTCATTAGGAGGCCCTGAACGTTACAATTCACTATCAGTTTTTCGTCCGGTTCGAAAATCTTTGAGTAACAGCAGGCCTGCCATAAGGTGCCCGAGGCAGCAGCAATAGACGCATGGAGACAAGTCTGCTGGAGGACGACGTATTGAATCGGGACGCAATTTGAGTGATCCATCGTCATTAGGAGGCCCTGAACGTTACAATTCACTATCAGTTTTTCGTCCCATTCGATAATCTAGACTCACAGCAGAACGGCCATAAGGTGCCGAGGCAGCAATAGACCCATGGAGTCAAGTCGGCTGGAGGACGATGTATTGAATCGGGACGCAATTTGAGTGATCCATCGTCATTAGGAGGACCTGAACGTTACAATTCACTATCAGTTTTTTGTCCCATTCGATAATCTAGACTCACAGCAGAACGGCCATAAGGTGCCCGAGGCAGCAATTGACCCATGGAGTCAAGTCGGCTGGAGGACGATGTATTGAATCGGGACGCAATTTGAGTGATCCATCGTCATTAGGTGGCCCTGAAAGTTACAATTCACTATCAGTTTTTCGTCCGATTCGAAAATCTTTGAGTCACAGCAGGCCTGCCATAAGGTGCCCGAGGCAGCAATAGACCCATGGAGTCAAGTCGGCTGGAGGACGATGTATTGAATCGGGACGCAAATTGAGTGATCCATCGTCATTAGGTGGCCCTGAACGTTACAATTCAGTATCAGTTTTTCGTCCCATTCGATAATCTAGACTCACAGCAGAACGGCCATAAGGTGCCCGAGGCAGCAATAGACCCATGGAGACAAGTCTGCTGGAGGACGATGTATTGAATCGGGACGCAATTTGAGTGAACCATCGTCATTAGGAGGACCTGAACGTTACAATTCACTATCAGTTTTTTGTCCCATTCGATAATCTAGACTCACAGCAGGACGGCCATAAGGTGCCCGAGGCAGCAATAGACCCATGGAGTCAAGTCGGCTGGAGGACGATGTATTGAATCGGGACGCAATTTGAGTGATCCATGGTCATTAGGTGGCCCTGAACGTTACAATTCACTATCAGTTTTTCGTCCGATTCGAAAGTCTTTGACTCACAGCAGAACGGCCATAAGGTGCCCGAGGCAGCAATAGACGCATGGAGACAAGTCTGCTGGAGGACGATGTATTGAATCGGGACGCAATTTGAGTGTTCCATCGTCATTAGGAGGCCCTGAACGTTACAATTCACTATCAGTTTTTCGTCCGATTCGAAAATCTTTGAGTCACTGCAGGCCTGCCATAAGGCGCCCGATGCAGCAATAGACCCATGGAGACAAGTCTGCTGGAGGACGATGTATTGAATCGGGACGCAATTTGAGTGATACATCGTCATTAGGCGGCCCTGAACGTTACAATTCACTATCAGTTTTTCATCCCATTCTATAAACTAGACTCACAGCAGAACGGCCATAAGGTGCCCGAGGCAGCAATAGTCCCATGGAGTCAAGTCGGCTAGTGGACGATGTACTGAATCGGGACGCAATTTGTGTGGTCCATCGTCATTAGGTGGCCCTGAATGTTACAAATCACTATCAGTTTTTCGTCCGATTCGAAAATGTTTGACTCACAGCAGAACGGCCATAAGGTGCCCGAGGCAGCAATCGACCCATGGAGACAAGTCTGCTGGAGGACGATGTATTGAATCGGGACGCAATTTGAGTGATCCATCGTCATTAGGTGGCCCTGAAAGTTACAATTCACTATCAGTTTTTCGTCCGATTCGAAAATCTTTGACTCACAGCAGAACGGCCATAAGGTGCCCGAGGCAGCAATAGACGCATGGAGACAAGTCTGCTGGAGGACGATGTATTGAATCGGGACGCAATTTGAGTGTTCCATCGTCATTACGAGGCCCTGAACGTTACAATTCACTATCAGTTTTTCGTCCGGTTCGAAAATCTTTGAGTAACAGCAGGCCTGCCATAAGGTGCCCGAGGCAGCAGCAATAGTCGCATGGAGACAAGTCTGCTGGAGGACGACGTATTGAATCGGGACGCAATTTGAGTGATCCATCGTCATTAGGAGGCCCTGAACGTTACAATTCACTATCAGTTTTTCGTCCCATTCGATAATCTAGACTCACAGCAGAACGGCCATAAGGTGCCGAGGCAGCAATAGACCCATGGAGTCAAGTCGGCTGGAGGACGATGTATTGAATCGGGACGCAATTTGAGTGATCCATCGTCATTAGGAGGACCTGAACGTTACAATTCACTATCAGTTTTTTGTCCCATTCGATAATCTAGACTCACAGCAGAACGGCCATAAGGTGCCCGAGGCAGCAATTGACCCATGGAGTCAAGTCGGCTGGAGGACGATGTATTGAATCGGGACGCAATTTGAGTGATCCATCGTCATTAGGTGGCCCTGAGAGATACAATTCACTATCAGTTTTTCGTCCGATTCGAAAATCTTTGACTCACAGCAGAACGGCCATAAGGTGCCCGAGGCAGCAATAGACGCATGGAGACATGTCTGCTGGAGGACGATGTATTGAATCGGGACGCAATTTGAGTCTTCCATCGTCATTAGGAGGCCCTGAACGTTACAATTCACTATCAGTTTTTCGTCCGATTCGAAAATCTTTGAGTCACAGCAGGCCTGCCATAAGGTGCCCGAGGCAGCAATAGACCCATGGAGACAAGTCTGCTGGAGGACGATGTTTTGAATCGGGACGCAATTTGAGTGATCCATCGTCATTAGGTGGCCCTGAACGTTACAATTCACTATCAGTTTTTCATCCCATTCTATAATGTAGACTCACAGCAGAACGGCCATAAGCTGCCCGAGGCAGCAATAGTCCCATGGAGTCAAGTCGGCTAGTGGACGATGTACTGAATCGGGACGCAATTTGTGTGGTCCATCGTCATTAGGTGGCCCTGAATGTTACAAATCACTATCAGTTTTTCGTCCGATTCGAAAATCTTTGACTCACAGCAGAACGGCCATAAGGTGCCCGAGGCAGCAATCGACCCATGGAGACAAGTCTGCTGGAGGACGATGTATTGAATCGGGACGCAATTTGAGTGATCCATCGTCATTAGGTGGCCCTCAAAGTTACAATTCACTATCAGTTTTTCGTCCCATTCGAAAATCTTAGACTCACAGCAGAACGGCCATAAGGTGCCCGAGGCAGCAATCGACCCATGGAGACAAGTCTGCTGGAGGACGATGTATTGAATCGGGTTGCAATTTGAGTGATCCATCGTCATTACGAGGCCCAGAACGTTACAATTCACTATCAGTTTTTCGTCCGATTCGAAAATCTTTGAGTCACAGCAGGCCTGCCATAAGGTGCCCGAGGCAGCAATAGACCCATGGAGACAAGTCTGCTGGAGGACGATGTATTGAATCGGGACGCAATTTGAGTGATCCATCGTCATTAGGTGGCCCTGAACGTTTCAATTCACTATCAGTTTTTCATCCCATTCTATAATCTAGACTCACAGCAGAACGGCCATAAGGTGCCCGAGGCAGCAACAGTCCCATGGAGTCAAGTCGGCTAGTGGACGATGTACTGAATCGGGACGCAATTTGTGTGGTCCATCGTCATTAGGTGGCCCTGAATGTTTCAAATCACTATCAGTTTTTCGTCCGATTCGAAAATCATAGACTCACAGCAGAACGGCCATAAGGTGCCCGAGGCAGAAATAGACCCATGGAGACAAGTCTGCTGGAGGACGATGTATTGAATCGGGACGCAATTTGAGTGATCCATCGCCATTAGGTGGCCCTGAACGTTACAATTCACTATCAGTTTTTCGTCCCATTCGATAATCTAGACTCACAGCAGAACGGCCATAAGGTGCCCGAGGCAGCAATAGACCCATGGAGACAAGTCTGCTGGAGGACGATGTATTGAATCGGGACGCAATTTGAGTGAACCATCGTCATTAGGAGGACCTGAACGTTACAATTCACTATCAGTTTTCTGTCCCATTCGATAATCTAGACTCACAGCAGAACGGCCATAAGGTGCCCGAGGCAGCAATAGTCCCATGGAGTCAAGTCGGCTGGAGGACGATGTATTGAATCGGGTCGCAATTTGAGTGATCCATCGTCATTAGGTGGCCCTGAACGTTACAATTCACTATCAGTTTTTCGTCCGATTCGAAAATCTTTGAGTCACAGCAGGACTGCCATAAGGTGCCCGAGGCAGCAATAGACCCATGGAGACAAGTCTGCTGGAAGACGATGTATTGAATCGAGACGCAATTTGAGTGATCCATCGTCATTAGGTGGCCCTGAACGTTACAATTCACTATCAGTTTTTCTTCCCATTCGATTATCTAGACTCACAGCAGAACGGCCACAAGGTGCCAGAGGCAGCAATAGACCAATGGAGACAAGTCTGCTGGAGGACGATGTATTGAATCGGGACGCAATTTGAGTGTTCCATCGGCATTAGGAGGCCCTGAACGTTACAATTCACTATCAGTTTTTCGTCCGATTCGAAAACCTTTGACTCACAGCAGAACGGCCATAAGGTGCCCGAGGCAGCAATAGACGCATGGAGACAAGTCTGCTGGAGGACGATGTATTGAATCGGGACGCAATTTGAGTGTTCCATCGTCATTCACTATCAGTTTTTCGTCCGATTCGAAAATCTTTGTGTCACAGCAGGCCTGCCATAAGGTGCCCGAGGCAGCAATAGACCCATGGAGACAAGTCTGCTGGAGGACGATGTATTGAATCGGGACGCAATTTGAGTGATCCATCGTCATTAGGTGGCCCTGAACGTTACAATTCACTATCAGTTTTTCGTCCCATTCGATAATCTAGACTCACAGCAGAACGGCCATAAGGTGCCCGATGCAGCAATAGACCCATGGAGACAAGTCTGCTGGAGGACGATGTATTGAATCGGGACGCAATTTGAGTGAACCATCGTCATTAGGAGGACCTGAACGTTACAATTCACTATCAGTTTTTTGTCCCATTCGATAATCTAGACTCACAGCAGAACGGCCATAAGGTGCCCGAGGCAGCAATAGACCCATGGAGTCAAGTCGGCTGGAGGACGATGTATTGAATCGGGACGCAATTTGAGTGATCCATCGTCATTAGGAGGACCTGAACGTTACAATTCACTATCAGTTTTTTGTCCCATTCGATAATCTAGACTCACAGCGGAACGGCCATAAGGTGCCCGAGGCAGCAATTGACCCATGGAGTCAAGTCGGCTGGAGGACGATGTATTGAATCGGGACGCAATTTAGTGATCCATCGTCATTAGGTGGCCCTGAGAGATACAATTCACTATCAGTTTTTCGTCCGATTCAAAAATCTTTGACTCACAGCAGAACGGCCATAAGGTGCCCGAGGCAGCAATAGACGCATGGAGACAT
Source organism: Schistocerca cancellata (assembly GCF_023864275.1). Classification (NCBI taxonomy): domain Eukaryota; kingdom Metazoa; phylum Arthropoda; class Insecta; order Orthoptera; family Acrididae; genus Schistocerca; species Schistocerca cancellata. The sequence goes on from NC_064630.1 coordinate 843,868,072, forward strand.
GTCTGCTGGAGGACGATGTATTGAATCGGGACGCAATTTGAGTCTTCCATCGTCATTAGGAGGCCCTGAACGTTACAATTCACTATCAGTTTTTCGTCCGATTCGAAAATCTTTGAGTCACAGCAGGCCTGCCATAAGGTGCCCGAGGCAGCAATAGACCCATGAAGACAAGTCTGCTGGAGGACGATGTTTTGAATCGGGACGCAATTTGAGTGATCCATCGTCATTAGGTGGCCCTGAACGTTACAATTCACTATCAGTTTTTCATCCCATTCTATAATCTAGACTCACAGCAGAACGGCCATAAGCTGCCCGAGGCAGCAATAGTCCCATGGAGTCAAGTCGGCTAGTGGACGATGTACTGAATCGGGACGCAATTTGTGTGGTCCATCGTCATTAGGTGGCCCTGAATGTTACAAATCACTATCAGTTTTTCGTCCGATTCGAAAATCTTTGACTCACAGCAGAACGGCCATAAGGTGCCCGAGGCAGCAATCGACCCATGGAGACAAGTCTGCTGGAGGACGATGTGTTGAATCGGGACGCAATTTGAGTGATCCATCGTCATTAGGTGGCCCTCAAAGTTACAATTCACTATCAGTTTTTCGTCCCATTCGAAAATCTTAGACTCACAGCAGAACGGCCATAAGGTGCCCGAGGCAGCAATCGACCCATGGAGACAAGTCTGCTGGAGGACGATGTATTGAATCGGGATGCAATTTGAGTGATCCATCGTCATTAGGAGGCCCAGAACGTTACAATTCACTATCAGTTTTTCGTCCGATTCGAAAATCTTTGAGTCACAGCAGGCCTGCCATAAGGTGCCCGAGGCAGCAATAGACCCATGGAGACAAGTCTGCTGGAGGACGATGTATTGAATCGGGACGCAATTTGAGTGATCCATCGTCATTAGGTGGCCCTGAACGTTTCAATTCACTATCAGTTTTTCATCCCATTCTATAATCTAGACTCACAGCAGAACGGCCATAAGGTGCCCGAGGCAGCAACAGTCCCATGGAGTCAAGTCGGCTAGTGGACGATGTACTGAATCGGGACGCAATTTGTGTGGTCCATCGTCATTAGGTGGCCCTGAATGTTTCAAATCACTATCAGTTTTTCGTCCGATTCGAAAATCTTTGACTCACAGCAGAACGGCCATAAGGTGCCCGAGGCAGAAATAGACCCATGGAGACAAGTCTGCTGGAGGACGATGTATTGAATCGGGACGCAATTTGAGTGATCCATCGTCATTAGGTGGCCCTGAACGTTACAATTCACTATCAGTTTTTCGTCCCATTCGATAATCTAGACTCACAGCAGAACGGCCATAAGGTGCCCGAGGCAGCAATAGACCCATGGAGACAAGTCTGCTGGTGGACGATGTATTGAATCGGGACGCAATTTGAGTGAACCATCGTCATTAGGAGGACCTGAACGTTACAATTCACTATCAGTTTTCTGTCCCATTCGATAATCTAGACTCACAGCAGAACGGCCATAAGGTGCCCGAGGCAGCAATAGTCCCATGGAGTCAAGTCGGCTGGAGGACGATGTATTGAATCGGGTCGCAAATTGAGTGATCCATCGTCATTAGGTGGCCCTGAACGTTACAATTCACTATCAGTTTTTCGTCCGATTCGAAAATCTTTGAGTCACAGCAGGACTGCCATAAGGTGCCCGATGCAGCAATAGACCCATGGAGACAAGTCTGCTGGAGGACGATGTATTGAATCGGGACGCAATTTGAGTGATACATCGTCATTAGGCGGCCCTGAACGTTACAATTCACTATCAGTTTTTCATCCCATTCTATAAACTAGACTCACAGCAGAACGGCCATAAGGTGCCCGAGGCAGCAATAGTCCCATGGAGTCAAGTCGGCTAGTGGACGATGTACTGAATCGGGACGCAATTTGTGTGGTCCATCGTCATTAGGTGGCCCTGAATGTTACAAATCACTATCAGTTTTTCGTCCGATTCGAAAATGTTTGACTCACAGCAGAACGGCCATAAGGTGCCCGAGGCAGCAATCGACCCATGGAGACAAGTCTGCTGGACGACGATGTATTGAATCGGGACGCAATTTGAGTGATCCATCGTCATTAGGTGGCCCTGAAAGTTACAATTCACTATCAGTTTTTCGTCCGATTCGAAAATCTTTGACTCACAGCAGATTGGCCATAAGGTGCCCGAGGCAGCAATCGACCCATGGAGACAAGTCTGCTGGAGGACGATGTATTGAATCGGGACGCAATTTGAGTGATCCATCGTCATTAGGTGGCCCTGAAAGTTACAATTCACTATCAGTTTTTCGTCCGATTCGAAAATCTTTGACTCACAGCAGAACGGCCATAAGGTGCCCGAGGCAGCAATTGACGCATGGAGACAAGTCTGCTGGAGGACGATGTATTGAATCGGGACGCAATTTGAGTGTTCCATCGTCATTAGGAGGCCCTGAACGTTACAATTCACTATCAGTTTTTCGTCCGGTTCGAAAATCTTTGAGTAACAGCAGGCCTGCCATAAGGTGCCCGAGGCAGCAGCAATAGACGCATGGAGACAAGTCTGCTGGAGGACGACGTATTGAATCGGGACGCAATTTGAGTGATCCATCGTCATTAGGAGGCCCTGAACGTTACAATTCACTATCAGTTTTTCGTCCCATTCGATAATCTAGACTCACAGCAGAACGGCCATAAGGTGCCGAGGCAGCAATAGACCCATGGAGTCAAGTCGGCTGGAGGACGATGTATTGAATCGGGACGCAATTTGAGTGATCCATCGTCATTAGGAGGCCCTGAACGTTACAATTCACTATCAGTTTTTCGTCCCATTCGATAATCTAGACTCACAGCAGAACGGCCATAAGGTGCCCGAGGCAGCAATTGACCCATGGAGACAAGTCTGCTGGAGGACGATGTATTGAATCGGGTCGCAATTTGAGTGATCCATCGTCATTAGGTGGCCCTGAGAGATACAATTCACTATCAGTTTTTCGTCCGATTCGAAAATCTTTGACTCACAGCAGAACGGCCATAAGGTGCCCGAGGCAGCAATAGACGCATGGAGACATGTCTGCTGGAGGACGATGTATTGAATCGGGACGCAATTTGAGTCTTCCATCGTCATTAGGAGGCCCTGAACGTTACAATTCACTATCAGTTTTTCGTCCGATTCGAAAATCTTTGAGTCACAGCAGGCCTGCCATAAGGTGCCCGAGGCAGCAATAGACCCATGGAGACAAGTCTGCTGGAGGACGATGTTTTGAATCGGGACGCAATTTGAGTGATCCATCGACATTAGGTGGCCCTGAACGTTACAATTCACTATCAGTTTTTCATCCCATTCTATAATGTAGACTCACAGCAGAACGGCCATAAGCTGCCCGAGGCAGCAATAGTCCCATGGAGTCAAGTCGGCTAGTGGACGATGTACTGAATCGGGACGCAATTTGTGTGGTCCATCGTCATTAGGTGGCCCTGAATGTTACAAATCACTATCAGTTTTTCGTCCGATTCGAAAATCTTTGACTCACAGCAGAACGGCCATAAGGTGCCCGAGGCAGCAATCGACCCATGGAGACAAGTCTGCTGGAGGACGATGTATTGAATCGGGACGCAATTTGAGTGATCCATCGTCATTAGGTGGCCCTCAAAGTTACAATTCACTATCAGTTTTTCGTCCCATTCGAAAATCTTAGACTCACAGCAGAACGGCCATAAGGTGCCCGAGGCAGCAATCGACCCATGGAGACAAGTCTGCTGGAGGACGATGTATTGAATCGGGTTGCAATTTGAGTGATCCATCGTCATTACGAGGCCCAGAACGTTACAATTCACTATCAGTTTTTCGTCCGATTCGAAAATCTTTGAGTCACAGCAGGCCTGCCATAAGGCGCCCGATGCAGCAATAGACCCATGGAGACAAGTCTGCTGGAGGACGATGTATTGAATCGGGACGCAATTTGAGTGATCCATCGTCATTAGGTGGCCCTGAACGTTTCAATTCACTATCAGTTTTTCATCCCATTCTATAATCTAGACTCACAGCAGAACGGCCATAAGGTGCCCGAGGCAGCAACAGTCCCATGGAGTCAAGTCGGCTAGTGGACGATGTACTGAATCGGGACGCAAATTGTGTGGTCCATCGTCATTAGGTGGCCCTGAATGTTTCAAATCACTATCAGTTTTTCGTCCGATTCGAAAATCTTTGACACACAGCAGAACGGCCATAAGGTGCCCGAGGCAGAAATAGACCCATGGAGACAAGTCTGCTGGAGGACGATGTATTGAATCGGGACGCAATTTGAGTGATCCATCGCCATTAGGTGGCCCTGAACGTTACAATTCACTATCAGTTTTTCGTCCCATTCGATAATCTAGACTCACAGCAGAACGGCCATAAGGTGCCCGAGGCAGCAATAGACCCATGGAGACAAGTCTGCTGGAGGACGATGTATTGAATCGGGACGCAATTTGAGTGAACCATCGTCATTAGGAGGACCTGAACGTTACAATTCACTATCAGTTTTCTGTCCCATTCGATAATCTAGACTCACAGCAGAACGGCCATAAGGTGCCCGAGGCAGCAATAGTCCCATGGAGTCAAGTCGGCTGGAGGACGATGTATTGAATCGGGTCGCAATTTGAGTGATCCATCGTCATTAGGTGGCCCTGAACGTTACAATTCACTATCAGTTTTTCGTCCGATTCGAAAATCTTTGAGTCACAGCAGGACTGCCATAAGGTGCCCGAGGCAGCAATAGACCCATGGAGACAAGTCTGCTGGAAGACGATGTATTGAATCGAGACGCAATTTGAGTGATCCATCGTCATTAGGTGGCCCTGAACGTTACAATTCACTATCAGTTTTTCATCCCATTCGATTATCTAGACTCACAGCAGAACGGCCACAAGGTGCCAGAGGCAGCAATAGACCCATGGAGACAAGTCTGCTGGAGGACGATGTATTGAATCGGGACGCAATTTGAGTGTTCCATCGGCATTAGGAGGCCCTGAACGTTACAATTCACTATCAGTTTTTCGTCCGATTCGAAAACCTTTGACTCACAGCAGAACGGCCATAAGGTGCCCGAGGCAGCAATAGACGCATGGAGACAAGTCTGCTGGAGGACGATGTATTGAATCGGGACGCAATTTGAGTGTTCCATCGTCATTAGGAGGCCCTGAACGTTACAATTCACTATCAGTTTTTCGTCCGATTCGAAAATCTTTGTGTCACAGCAGGCCTGCCATACGGTGCCCGAGGCAGCAATAGACCCATGGAGACAAGTCTGCTGGAGGACGATGTATTGAATCGGGACGCAATTTGAGTGATCCATCGTCATTAGGTGGCCCTGAACGTTACAATTCACTATCAGTTTTTCATCCCATTCTATAATCTAGACTCACAGCAGAACGGCCATAAGCTGCCCGAGGCAGCAATAGTCCCATGGAGTCAAAACGGCTAGTGGACGATGTACTGAATCGGGACGCAATTTGTGTGGTCCATCGTCATTAGGTGGCCCTGAATGTTACAAATCACTATCAGTTTTTCGTCCGATTCGAAAATCTTTGACTCACAGCAGAACGGCCATAAGGTGCCCGAGGCAGCAATCGACCCATGGAGACAAGTCTGCTGGAGGACGATGTATTGTATCGGGACGCAATATGAGTGATCCATCGTCATTAGGTGGCCCTGAAAGTTACAATTCACTATCAGTTATTCGTCCGATTCGAAAATCTTTGACTCACAGCAGAACGGCCATTAGGTGCCCGAGGCAGCAATCGACCCATGGAGACAAGTCTGCTGGAGGACGATGTATTGAATCGGGACGCAATTTGAGTGATCCATCGTCATTAGGTGGCCCTGAACGTTACAATTCACTATCAGTTTTTCATCCCATTCTATAATCTAGACTCACAGCAGAACGGCCATAAGCTGCCCGAGGCAGCAATAGTCCCATGGAGTCAAAACGGCTAGTGGACGATGTACTGAATCGGGACGCAATTTGTGTGGTCCATCGTCATTAGGTGGCCCTGAATGTTACAAATCACTATCAGTTTTTCGTCCGATTCGAAAATCTTTGACTCACAGCAGAACGGCCATAAGGTGCCCGAGGCAGCAATCGACCCATGGAGACAAGTCTGCTGGAGGACGATGTATTGTATCGGGACGCAATATGAGTGATCCATCGTCATTAGGTGGCCCTGAAAGTTACAGTTCACTATCAGTTATTCGTCCGATTCGAAAATCTTTGACTCACAGCAGAACGGCCATTAGGTGCCCGAGGCAGCAATCGACCCATGGAGACAAGTCTGCTGGAGGACGATGTATTGAATCGGGACGCAATTTGAGTGATCCATCGTCATTAGGAGGCCCTGAACGTTACAATTCACTATCAGTTTTTCGTCCCATTCGATAATCTAGACTCACAGCAGAACGGCCATAAGGTGCCCGAGGCAGCAATAGACCCATGGAGACAAGTCTGCTGGAGGACGATGTATTGAATCGGGACGCAATTTGAGTGAACCATCGTCATTAGGAGGACCTGAACGTTACAATTCACTATCAGTTTTTTGTCCCATTCGATAATCTAGACTCACAGCAGAACGGCCATAAGGTGCCCGAGGCAGCAATAGACCCATGGAGTCAAGTCGGCTGGAGGACGATGTATTGAATCGGGACGCAATTTGAGTGATCCATCGTCATTAGGTGGCCCTGAACGTTACAATTCACTATCAGTTTTTCGTCCGATTCGAAAGTCTTTGACTCACAGCAGAACGGCCATAAGGTGCCCGAGGCAGCAATAGACGCATGGAGACAAGTCTGCTGGAGGACGATGTATTGAATCGGGACGCAATTTGAGTGTTCCATCGTCATTAGGAGGCCCTGAACGTTACAATTCACTATCAGTTTTTCGTCCGATTCGAAAATCTTTGAGTCACAGCAGGCCTGCCATAAGGCGCCCGATGCAGCAATAGACCCATGGAGACAAGTCTGCTGGAGGACGATGTATTGAATCGGGACGCAATTTGAGTGATCCATCGTCATTAGGTGGCCCTGAAAGTTACAATTCACTATCAGTTTTTCGTCCGATTCGAAAATCTTTGACTCACAGCAGAACGGCCATAAGGTGCCCGAGGCAGCAATAGACGCATGGAGACAAGTCTGCTGGAGGACGATGTATTGAATCGGGACGCAATTTGAGTGTTCCATCGTCATTAGGAGGCCCTGAACGTTACAATTCACTATCAGTTTTTCGTCCGATTCGAAAATCTTTGAGTAACAGCAGGCCTGCCATAAGGTGCCCGAGGCAGCAGCAATAGACGCATGGAGACAAGTCTGCTGGAGGACGACGTATTGAATCGGGACGCAATTTGAGTGATCCATCGTCATTAGGAGGCCCTGAACGTTACAATTCACTATCAGTTTTTCGTCCCATTCGATAATCTAGACTCACAGCAGAACGGCCATAAGGTGCCCGAGGCAGCAATAGACCCATGGAGTCAAGTCGGCTGGAGGACGATGTATTGAATCGGGACGCAATTTGAGTGATCCATCGTCATTAGGAGGACCTGAACGTTACAATTCACTATCAGTTTTTTGTCCCATTCGATAATCTAGACTCACAGCAGAACGGCCATAAGGTGCCCGAGGCAGCAATTGACCCATGGAGTCAAGTCGGCTGGAGGACGATGTATTGAATCGGGACGCAATTTGAGTGATCCATCGTCATTAGGTGGCCCTGAGAGATACAATTCACTATCAGTTTTTCGTCCGATTCAAAAACCTTTGACTCACAGCAGAACGGCCATAAGGTGCCCGAGGCAGCAATAGACGCATGGAGACATGTCTGCTGGAGGACGATGTATTGAATCGGGACGCAATTTGAGTCTTCCATCGTCATTAGGAGGCCCTGAACGTTACAATTCACTATCAGTTTTTCGTCCGATTCGAAAATCTTTGAGTCACAGCAGGCCTGCCATAAGGTGCCCGAGGCAGCAATAGACCCATGAAGACAAGTCTGCTGGAGGACGATGTTTTGAATCGGGACGCAATTTGAGTGATCCATCGTCATTAGGTGGCCCTGAACGTTACAATTCACTATCAGTTTTTCATCCCATTCTATAATCTAGACTCACAGCAGAACGGCCATAAGCTGCCCGAGGCAGCAATAGTCCCATGGAGTCAAGTCGGCTAGTGGACGATGTACTGAATCGGGACGCAATTTGTGTGGTCCATCGTCATTAGGTGGCCCTGAATGTTACAAATCACTATCAGTTTTTCGTCCGATTCGAAAATCTTTGACTCACAGCAGAACGGCCATAAGGTGCCCGAGGCAGCAATCGACCCATGGAGACAAGTCTGCTGGAGGACGATGTATTGAATCGGGACGCAATTTGAGTGATCCATCGACATTAGGTGGCCCTCAAAGTTACAATTCACTATCAGTTTTTCGTCCCATTCGAAAATCTTAGACTCACAGCAGAACGGCCATAAGGTGCCCGAGGCAGCAATCGACCCATGGAGACAAGTCTGCTGGAGGACGATGTATTGAATCGGGATGCAATTTGAGTGATCCATCGTCATTAGGAGGCCCAGAACGTTACAATTCACTATCAGTTTTTCGTCCGATTCGAAAATCTTTGAGTCACAGCAGGCCTGCCATAAGGTGCCCGAGGCAGCAATAGACCCATGGAGACAAGTCTGCTGGAGGACGATGTATTGAATCGGGACGCAATTTGAGTGATCCATCGTCATTAGGTGGCCCTGAACGTTTCAATTCACTATCAGTTTTTCATCCCATTCTATAATCTAGACTCACAGCAGAACGGCCATAAGGTGCCATAGGCAGCAACAGTCCCATGGAGTCAAGTCGGCTAGTGGACGATGTACTGAATCGGGACGCAATTTGTGTGGTCCATCGTCATTAGGTGGCCCTGAATGTTTCAAATCACTATCAGTTTTTCGTCCGATTCGAAAATCTTTGACTCACAGCAGAACGGCCATAAGGTGCCCGAGGCAGAAATAGACCCATGGAGACAAGTCTGCTGGAGGACGATGTATTGAATCGGGACGCAATTTGAGTGATCCATCGTCATTAGGTGGCCCTGAACGTTACAATTCACTATCAGTTTTTCGTCCCATTCGATAATCTAGACTCACAGCAGAACGGCCATAAGGTGCCCGAGGCAGCAATAGACCCATGGAGACAAGTCTGCTGGTGGACGATGTATTGAATCGGGACGCAATTTGAGTGAACCATCGTCATTAGGAGGACCTGAACGTTACAATTCACTATCAGTTTTCTGTCCCATTCGATAATCTAGACTCACAGCAGAACGGCCATAAGGTGCCCGAGGCAGCAATAGTCCCATGGAGTCAAGTCGGCTGGAGGACGATGTATTGAATCGGGTCGCAAATTGAGTGATCCATCGTCATTAGGTGGCCCTGAACGTTACAATTCACTATCAGTTTTTCGTCCGATTCGAAAATCTTTGAGTCACAGCAGGACTGCCATAAGGTGCCCGAGGCAGCAATAGACCCATGGAGACAAGTCTGCTGGAAGACGATGTATTGAATCGAGACGCAATTTGAGTGATCCATCGTCATTAGGCGGCCCTGAACGTTACAATTCACTATCAGTTTTTCATCCCATTCGATTATCTAGACTCACAGCAGAACGGCCACAAGGTGCCAGAGGCAGCAATAGACCCATGGAGACAAGTCTGCTGGAGGACGATGTATTGAATCGGGACGCAATTTGAGTGTTCCATCGGCATTAGGAGGCCCTGAACGTTACAATTCACTATCAGTTTTTCGTCCGATTCGAAAACCTTTGACTCACAGCAGAACGGCCATAAGGTGCCCGAGGCAGCAATAGACGCATGGAGACAAGTCTGCTGGAGGACGATGTATTGAATCGGGACGCAATTTGAGTGTTCCATCGTCATTAGGAGGCCCTGAACGTTACAATTCACTATCAGTTTTTCGTCCGATTCGAAAATCTTTGTGTCACAGCAGGCCTGCCATAAGGTGCCCGAGGCAGCAATAGACCCATGGAGACAAGTCTGCTGGAGGACGATGTATTGAATCGGGACGCAATTTGAGTGATCCATCGTCATTAGGTGGCCCTGAACGTTACAATTCACTATCAGTTTTTCATCCCATTCTATAATCTAGACTCACAGCAGAACGGCCATAAGCTGCCCGAGGCAGCAATAGTCCCATGGAGTCAAGTCGGCTAGTGGACGATGTACTGAATCGGGACGCAATTTAGATGGTCCATCGTCATTAGGTGGCCCTGAATGTTACAAATCACTATCAGTTTTTCGTCCGATTCGAAAATCTTTGACTCACAGCAGAACGGCCATAAGGTGCCCGAGGCAGCAATCGACCCATGGAGACAAGTCTGCTGGAGGACGATGTATTGTATCGGGACGCAATTTGAGTGATCCATCGTCATTAGGTGGCCCTGAAAGTTACAATTCACTATCAGTTATTCGTCCGATTCGAAAATCTTTGACTCACAGCAGAACGGCCATTAGGTGCCCGAGGCAGCAATCGACCCATGGAGACAAGTCTGCTGGAGGACGATGTATTGAATCGGGACGCAATTTGAGTTATCCATCGTCATTAGGAGGCCCTGAACGTTACAATTCACTATCAGTTTTTCGTCCCATTCGATAATCTAGACTCTCAGCAGAACGGCCATAAGGTGCCCGAGGCAGCAATAGACCCATGGAGTCAAGTCGCCTGGAGGACGATGTATTGAATCGGGACGCAAATTGAGTGATCCATCGTCATTAGGTGGCCCTGAACGTTACAATTCACTATCAGTTTTTCGTCCCATTCGATAATCTAGACTCACAGCAGAACGGCCATAAGGTGCCCGAGGCAGCAATAGACCCATGGAGACAAGTCTGCTGGAGGACGATGTATTGAATCGGGACGCAATTTGAGTGAACCATCGTCATTAGGAGGACCTGAACGTTACAATTCACTATCAGTTTTTTGTCCCATTCGATAATCTAGACTCACAGCAGAACGGCCATAAGGTGCCCGAGGCAGCAATCGACCCATGGAGACAAGTCTGCTGGAGTACGATGTATTGAATCGGGACGCAATTTGAGTGATCCATCGTCATTAGGTGGCCCTCAAAGTTACAATTCACTATCAGTTTTTCGTCCCATTCGAAAATCTTAGACTCACAGCAGAACGGCCATAAGGTGCCCGAGGCAGCAATCGACCCATGGAGACAAGTCTGCTGGAGGACGATGTATTGAATCGGGTTGCAATTTGAGTGATCCATCGTCATTACGAGGCCCAGAACGTTACAATTCACTATCAGTTTTTCGTCCGATTCGAAAATCTTTGAGTCACAGCAGGCCTGCCATAAGGTGCCCGAGGCAGCAATAGACCCATGGAGACAAGTCTGCTGGAGGACGATGTATTGAATCGGGACGCAATTTGAGTGATCCATCGTCATTAGGTGGCCCTGAACGTTTCAATTCACTATCAGTTTTTCATCCCATTCTATAATCTAGACTCACAGCAGAACGGCCATAAGGTGCCCGAGGCAGCAACAGTCCCATGGAGTCAAGTCGGCTAGTGGACGATGTACTGAATCGGGACGCAATTTGTGTGGTCCATCGTCATTAGGTGGCCCTGAATGTTTCAAATCACTATCAGTTTTTCGTCCGATTCGAAAATCTTTGACTCACAGCAGAACGGCCATAAGGTGCCCGAGGCAGCAATAGACGCATGGAGACAAGTCTGCTGGAGGACGATGTATTGAATCGGGACGCAATTTGAGTGTTCCATCGTCATTAGGAGGCCCTGAACGTTACAATTCACTATCAGTTTTTCGTCCGGTTCGAAAATCTTTGAGTAACAGCAGGCCTGCCATAAGGTGCCCGAGGCAGCAGCAATAGACGCATGGAGACAAGTCTGCTGGAGGACGACGTATTGAATCGGGACGCAATTTGAGTGATCCATCGTCATTAGGAGGCCCTGAACGTTACAATTCACTATCAGTTTTTCGTCCCATTCGATAATCTAGACTCACAGCAGAACGGCCATAAGGTGCCGAGGCAGCAATAGACCCATGGAGTCAAGTCGGCTGGAGGACGATGTATTGAATCGGGACGCAATTTGAGTGATCCATCGTCATTAGGAGGACCTGAACGTTACAATTCACTATCAGTTTTTTGTCCCATTCGATAATCTAGACTCACAGCAGAACGTCCATAAGGTGCCCGAGGCAGCAATTGACCCATGGAGTCAAGTCGGCTGGAGGACGATGTATTGAATCGGGACGCAATTTGAGTGATCCATCGTCATTAGGTGGCCCTGAGAGATACAATTCACTATCAGTTTTTCGTCCGATTCGAAAATCTTTGACTCACAGCAGAACGGCCATAAGGTGCCCGAGGCAGCAATAGACGCATGGAGACATGTCTGCTGGAGGACGATGTATTGAATCGGGACGCAATTTGAGTCTTCCATCGTCATTAGGAGGCCCTGAACGTTACAATTCACTATCAGTTTTTCGTCCGATTCGAAAATCTTTGAGTCACAGCAGGCCTGCCATAAGGTGCCCGAGGCAGCAATAGACCCATGGAGACAAGTCTGCTGGAGGACGATGTTTTGAATCGGGACGCAATTTGAGTGATCCATCGTCATTAGGTGGCCCTGAACGTTACAATTCACTATCAGTTTTTCATCCCATTCTATAATGTAGACTCACAGCAGAACGGCCATAAGCTGCCCGAGGCAGCAATAGTCCCATGGAGTCAAGTCGGCTAGTGGACGATGTACTGAATCGGGACGCAATTTGTGTGGTCCATCGTCATTAGGTGGCCCTGAATGTTACAAATCACTATCAGTTTTTCGTCCGATTCGAAAATCTTTGACTCACAGCAGAACGGCCATAAGGTGCCCGAGGCAGCAATCGACCCATGGAGACAAGTCTGCTGGAGGACGATGTATTGAATCGGGACGCAATTTGAGTGATCCATCGTCATTAGGTGGCCCTCAAAGTTACAATTCACTATCAGTTTTTCGTCCCATTCGAAAATATTAGACTCACAGCAGAACGGCCATAAGGTGCCCGAGGCAGCAATCGACCCATGGAGACAAGTCTGCTGGAGGACGATGTATTGAATCGGGTTGCAATTTGAGTGATCCATCGTCATTACGAGGCCCAGAACGTTACAATTCACTATCAGTTTTTCGTCCGATTCGAAAATCTTTGAGTCACAGCAGGCCTGCCATAAGGTGCCCGAGGCAGCAATAGACCCATGGAGACAAGTCTGCTGGAGGACGATGTATTGAATCGGGACGCAATTTGAGTGATCCATCGTCATTAGGTGGCCCTGAACGTTTCAATTCACTATCAGTTTTTCATCCCATTCTATAATCTAGACTCACAGCAGAACGGCCATAAGGTGCCCGAGGCAGCAACAGTCCCATGGAGTCAAGTCGGCTAGTGGACGATGTACTGAATCGGGACGCAATTTGTGTGGTCCATCGTCATTAGGTGGCCCTGAATGTTTCAAATCACTATCAGTTTTTCGTCCGATTCGAAAAACTTTGACTCACAGCAGAACGGCCATAAGGTGCCCGAGGCAGAAATAGACCCATGGAGACAAGTCTGCTGGAGGACGATGTATTGAATCGGGACGCAATTTGAGTGATCCATCGCCATTAGGTGGCCCTGAACGTTACAATTCACTATCAGTTTTTCGTCCCATTCGGTAATCTAGACTCACAGCAGAACGGCCATAAGGTGCCCGAGGCAGCAATAGACCCATGGAGACAAGTCTGCTGGAGGACGATGTATTGAATCGGGACGCAATTTGAGTGAACCATCGTCATTAGGAGGACCTGAACGTTACAATTCACTATCAGTTTTCTGTCCCATTCGATAATCTAGACTCACAGCAGAACGGCCATAAGGTGCCCGAGGCAGCAATAGTCCCATGGAGTCAAGTCGGCTGGAGGACGATGTATTGAATCGGGTCGCAATATGAGTGATCCATCGTCATTAGGTGGCCCTGAACGTTACAATTCACTATCAGTTTTTCGTCCGATTCGAAAATCTTTGAGTCACAGCAGGACTGCCATAAGGTGCCCGAGGCAGCAATAGACCCATGGAGACAAGTCTGCTGGAAGACGATGTATTGAATCGAGACGCAATTTGAGTGATCCATCGTCATTAGGTGGCCCTGAACGTTACAATTCACTATCAGTTTTTCATCCCATTCGATTATCTAGACTCACAGCAGAACGGCCACAAGGTGCCAGAGGCAGCAATAGACCCATGGAGACAAGTCTGCTGGAGGACGATGTATTGAATCGGGACGCAATTTGAGTGTTCCATCGTCATTAGGAGGCCCTGAACGTTACAATTCACTATCAGTTTTTCGTCCGATTCGAAAATCTTTGACTCACAGCAGAACGGCCATAAGGTGCCCGAGGCAGCAATCGACCCATGGAGACAAGTCTGCTGGAGGACGATGTATTGAATCGGGACGCAATTTGAGTGAACCATCGTCATTAGGAGGCCCTGAACGTTACAATTCACTATCAGTTTTTCGTCCCATTCGATAATCTAACTCACAGCAGAACGGCCATAAGGTGCCCGAGGCAGCAATAGACCCATGGAGACAAGTCTGCTGGAGGACGATGTATTGAATCGGGACGCAATTTGAGTGAACCATCGTCATTAGGAGGACCTGAACGTTACAATTCACTATCAGTTTTTTGTCCCATTCGATAATCTAGACTCACAGCAGAACGGCCATAAGGTGCCCGAGGCAGCAATAGACTCATGGAGTCAAGTCGGCTGGAGGACGATGTATTGAATCGGGACGCAATTTGAGTGATCCATCGTCATTAGGTGGCCCTGAACGTTACAATTCACTATCAGTTTTTCGTCCGATTCGAAAGTCTTTGACTCACAGCAGAACGGCCATAAGGTGCCCGAGGCAGCAATAGACGCATGGAGACAAGTCTGCTGGAGGACGATGTATTGAATCGGGACGCAATTTGAGTGTTCCATCGTCATTAGGAGGCCCTGAACGTTACAATTCACTATCAGTTTTTCGTCCGATTCGAAAATCTTTGAGTCACAGCAGGCCTGCCATAAGGCGCCCGATGCAGCAATAGACCCATGGAGACAAGTCTGCTGGAGGACGATGTATTGAATCGGGACGCAATTTGAGTGATCCATCGTCATTAGGTGGCCCTGAAAGTTACAATTCACTATCAGTTTTTCGTCCGATTCGAAAATCTTTGACTCACAGCAGAACGGCCATAAGGTGCCCGAGGCAGCAATAGACGCATGGAGACAAGTCTGCTGGAGGACGATGTATTGAATCGGGACGCAATTTGAGTGTTCCATCGTCATTAGGAGGCCCTGAACGTTACAATTCACTATCAGTTTTTCGTCCGATTCGAAAATCTTTGAGTAACAGCAGGCCTGCCATAAGGTGCCCGAGGCAGCAGCCATAGACGCATGGAGACAAGTCTGCTGGAGGACGACGTATTGAATCGGGACGCAATTTGAGTGATCCATCGTCATTAGGAGGCCCTGAACGTTACAATTCACTATCAGTTTTTCGTCCCATTCGATAATCTAGACTCACAGCAGAACGGCCATAAGGTGCCCGAGGCAGCAATAGACCCATGGAGTCAAGTCGGCTGGAGGACGATGTATTGAATCGGGACGCAATTTGAGTGATCCATCGACATTAGGAGGACCTGAACGTTACAATTCACTATCAGTTTTTTGTCCCATTCGATAATCTAGACTCACAGCAGAACGGCCATAAGGTGCCCGAGGCAGCAATTGACCCATGGAGTCAAGTCGGCTGGAGGACGATGTATTGAATCGGGACGCAATTTGAGTGATCCATCGTCATTAGGTGGCCCTGAGAGATACAATTCACTATCAGTTTTTCGTCCGACTCAAAAATCTTTGACTCACAGCAGAACGGCCATAAGGTGCCCGAGGCAGCAATAGACGCATGGAGACATGTCTGCTGGAGGACGATGTATTGAATCGGGACGCAATTTGAGTCTTCCATCGTCATTAGGAGGCCCTGAACGTTACAATTCACTATCAGTTTTTCGTCCGATTCGAAAATCTTTGAGTCACAGCAGGCCTGCCATAAGGTGCCCGAGGCAGCAATAGACCCATGAAGACAAGTCTGCTGGAGGACGATGTTTTGAATCGGGACGCAATTTGAGTGATCCATCGTCATTAGGTGGCCCTGAACGTTACAATTCACTATCAGTTTTTCATCCCATTCTATAATCTAGACTCACAGCAGAACGGCCATAAGCTGCCCGAGGCAGCAATAGTCCCATGGAGTCAAGTCGGCTAGTGGACGATGTACTGAATCGGGACGCAATTTGTGTGGTCCATCGTCATTAGGTGGCCCTGAATGTTACAAATCACTATCAGTTTTTCGTCCGATTCGAAAATCTTTGACTCACAGCAGAACGGCCATAAGGTGCCCGAGGCAGCAATCGACCCATGGAGACAAGTCTGCTGGAGGACGATGTATTGAATCGGGACGCAATTTGAGTGATCCATCGTCATTAGGTGGCCCTCAAAGTTACAATTCACTATCAGTTTTTCGTCCCATTCGAAAATCTTAGACTCACAGCAGAACGGCCATAAGGTGCCCGAGGCAGCAATCGACCCATGGAGACAAGTCTGCTGGAGGACGATGTATTGAATCGGGATGCAATTTGAGTGATCCATCGTCATTAGGAGGCCCAGAACGTTACAATTCACTATCAGTTTTTCGTCCGATTCGAAAATCTTTGAGTCACAGCAGGCCTGCCATAAGGTGCCCGAGGCAGCAATAGACCCATGAAGACAAGTCTGCTGGAGGACGATGTATTGAATCGGGACGCAATTTGAGTGATCCATCGTCATTAGGTGGCCCTGAACGTTTCAATTCACTATCAGTTTTTCATCCCATTCTATAATCTAGACTCACAGCAGAACGGCCATAAGGTGCCCGAGGCAGCAACAGTCCCATGGAGTCAAGTCGGCTAGTGGACGATGTACTGAATCGGGACGCAATTTGTGTGGTCCATCGTCATTAGGTGGCCCTGAACGTTACAATTCACTATCAGTTTTTCGTCCCATTCGATAATCTAGACTCACAGCAGAACGGCCATAAGGTGCCCGAGGCAGAAATAGACCCATGGAGACAAGTCTGCTGGAGGTCGATGTATTGAATCGGGACGCAATTTGAGTGATCCATCGTCATTAGGTGGCCCTGAACGTTACAATTCACTATCAGTTTTTCGTCCCATTCGATAATCTAGACTCACAGCAGAACGGCCATAAGGTGCCCGAGGCAGCAATAGACCCATGGAGACAAGTCTGCTGGTGGACGATGTATTGAATCGGGACGCAATTTGAGTGAACCATCGTCATTAGGAGGACCTGAACGTTACAATTCACTATCAGTTTTCTGTCCCATTCGATAATCTAGACTCACAGCAGAACGGCCATAAGGTGCCCGAGGCAGCAATAGTCCCATGGAGTCAAGTCGGCTGGAGGACGATGTATTGAATCGGGTCGCAAATTGAGTGATCCATCGTCATTAGGTGGCCCTGAACGTTACAATTCACTATCAGTTTTTCATCCCATTCGATTATCTAGACTCACAGCAGAACGGCCTCAAGGTGCCAGAGGCAGCAATAGACCCATGGAGACAAGTCTGCTGTAGGACGATGTATTGAATCGGGACGCAATTTGAGTGTTCCATCGGCATTAGGAGGCCCTGAACGTTACAATTCACTATCAGTTTTTCGTCCGATTCGAAAACCTTTGACTCACAGCAGAACGGCCATAAGGTGCCCGAGGCAGCAATAGACGCATGGAGACAAGTCTGCTGGAGGACGATGTATTGAATCGGGACGCAATTTGAGTGTTCCATCGTCATTAGGAGGCCCTGAACGTTACAATTCACTATCAGTTTTTCGTCCGATTCGAAAATCTTTGTGTCACAGCAGGCCTGCCATAAGGTGCCCGAGGCAGCAATTGACCCATGGAGACAAGTCTGCTGGAGGACGATGTATTGAATCGGGACGCAATTTGAGTGATCCATCGTCATTAGGTGGCCCTGAACGTTACAATTCACTATCAGTTTTTCATCCCATTCTATAATCTAGACTCACAGCAGAACGGCCATAAGCTGCCCGAGGCAGCAATAGTCCCATGGAGTCAAAACGGCTAGTGGACGATGTACTGAATCGGGACGCAATTTGTGTGGTCCATCGTCATTAGGTGGCCCTGAATGTTACAATTCACTATCAGTTTTTCGTCCGATTCGAAAATCTTTGACTCACAGCAGAACGGCCATAAGGTGCCCGAGGCAGCAATCGACCCATGGAGACAAGTCTGCTGGAGGACGATGTATTGTATCGGGACGCAATATGAGTGATCCATCGTCATTAGGTGGCCCTGAAAGTTACAATTCACTATCAGTTATTCGTCCGATTCGAAAATCTTTGACTCACAGCAGAACGGCCATTAGGTGCCCGAGGCAGCAATCGACCCATGGAGACAAGTCTGCTGGAGGACGATGTATTGAATCGGGACGCAATTTGAGTGATCCATCGTCATTAGGAGGCCCTGAACGTTACAATTCACTATCAGTTTTTCATCCCATTCTATAATCTAGACTCACAGCAGAACGGCCATAAGCTGCCCGAGGCAGCAATAGTCCCATGGAGTCAAAACGGCTAGTGGACGATGTACTGAATCGGGACGCAATTTGTGTGGTCCATGGTCATTAGGTGGCCCTGAATGTTACAAATCACTATCAGTTTTTCGTCCGATTCGAAAATCTTTGACTCACAGCAGAACGGCCATAAGGTGCCCGAGGCAGCAATCGACCCATGGAGACAAGTCTGCTGGAGGACGATGTATTGTATCGGGACGCAATATGAGTGATCCATCGTCATTAGGTGGCCCTGAAAGTTACAATTCACTATCAGTTATTCGTCCGATTCGAAAATCTTTGACTCACAGCAGAACGGCCATTAGGTGCCCGAGGCAGCAATCGACCCATGGAGACAAGTCTGCTGGAGGACGATGTATTGAATCGGGACGCAATTTGAGTGATCCATCGTCATTAGGAGGCCCTGAACGTTACAATTCACTATCAGTTTTTCGTCCCATTCGATAATCTAGACTCACAGCAGAACGGCCATAAGGTGCCCGAGGCAGCAATAGACCCATGGAGACAAGTCTGCTGGAGGACGATGTATTGAATCGGGACGCAATTTGAGTGAACCATCGTCATTAGGAGGACCTGATACGTTACAATTCACTATCAGTTTTTTGTCCCATTCGATAATCTAGACTCACAGCAGAACGGCCATAAGGTGCCCGAGGCAGCAATAGACCCATGGAGTCAAGTCGGCTGGAGGACGATGTATTGAATCGGGACGCAATTTGAGTGATCCATCGTCATTAGGTGGCCCTGAACGTTACAATTCACTATCAGTTTTTCGTCCGATTCGAAAGTCTTTGACTCAGCAGAACGGCCATAAGGTGCCCGAGGCAGCAATAGACGCATGGAGACAAGTCTGCTGGAGGACGATGCATTGAATCGGGACGCAATTTGAGTGTTCCATCGTCATTAGGAGGCCCTGAACGTTACAATTCACTATCAGTTTTTCGTCCGATTCGAAAATCTTTGAGTCACAGCAGGCCTGCCATAAGGCGCCCGATGCAGCAATAGACCCATGGAGACAAGTCTGCTGGAGGACGATGTATTGAATCGGGACGCAATTTGAGTGATCCATCGTCATTAGTTGGCCCTGAAAGTTACAATTCACTATCAGTTTTTCGTCCGATTCGAAAATCTTTGACTCACAGCAGAACGGCCATAAGGTGCCCGAGGCAGCAATAGACGCATGGAGACAAGTCTGCTGGAGGACGATGTATTGAATCGGGACGCAATTTGAGTGTTCCATCGTCATTAGGAGGCCCTGAACGTTACAATTCACTATCAGTTTTTCGTCCGATTCGAAAATCTTTGAGTAACAGCAGGCCTGCCATAAGGTGCCCGAGGCAGCAGCAATAGACGCATGGAGACAAGTCTGCTGGAGGACGACGTATTGAATCGGGACGCAATTTGAGTGATCCATCGTCATTAGGAGGCCCTGAACGTTACAATTCACTATCAGTTTTTCGTCCCATTCGATAATCTAGACTCACAGCAGGACGGCCATAAGGTGCCCGAGGCAGCAATAGACCCATGGAGTCAAGTCGGCTGGAGGACGATGTATTGAATCGGGACGCAATTTGAGTGATCCATCGTCATTAGGAGGACCTGAACGTTACAATTCACTATCAGTTTTTTGTCCCATTCGATAATCTAGACTCACAGCAGAACGGCCATAAGGTGCCCGAGGCAGCAATTGACCCATGGAGTCAAGTCGGCTGGAGGACGATGTATTGAATCGGGACGCAATTTGAGTGATCCATCGTCATTAGGTGGCCCTGAGAGATACAATTCACTATCAGTTTTTCGTCCGATTCAAAAATCTTTGACTCACAGCAGAACGGCCATAAGGTGCCCGAGGCAGCAATAGACGCATGGAGACATGTCTGCTGGAGGACGATGTATTGAATCGGGACGCAATTTGAGTCTTCCATCGTCATTAGGAGGCCCTGAACGTTACAATTCACTATCAGTTTTTCGTCCGATTCGAAAATCTTTGAGTCACAGCAGGCCTGCCATAAGGTGCCCGAGGCAGCAATAGACCCATGAAGACAAGTCTGCTGGAGGACGATGTTTTGAATCGGGACGCAATTTGAGTGATCCATCGTCATTAGGTGGCCCTGAACGTTACAATTCACTATCAGTTTTTCATCCCATTCTATAATCTAGACTCACAGCAGAACGGCCATAAGCTGCCCGAGGCAGCAATAGTCCCATGGAGTCAAGTCGGCTAGTGGACGATGTACTGAATCGGGACGCAATTTGTGTGGTCCATCGTCATTAGGTGGCCCTGAATGTTACAAATCACTATCAGTTTTTCGTCCGATTCGAAAATCTTTGACTCACAGCAGAACGGCCATAAGGTGCCCGAGGCAGCAATCGACCCATGGAGACAAGTCTGCTGGAGGACGATGTATTGAATCGGGACGCAATTTGAGTGATCCATCGACATTAGGTGGCCCTCAAAGTTACAATTCACTATCAGTTTTTCGTCCCATTCGAAAATCTTAGACTCACAGCAGAACGGCCATAAGGTGCCCGAGGCAGCAATCGACCCATGGAGACAAGTCTGCTGGAGGACGATGTATTGAATCGGGATGCAATTTGAGTGATCCATCGTCATTAGGAGGCCCAGAACGTTACAATTCACTATCAGTTTTTCGTCCGATTCGAAAATCTTTGAGTCACAGCAGGCCTGCCATAAGGTGCCCGAGGCAGCAATAGACCCATGGAGACAAGTCTGCTGGAGGACGATGTATTGAATCGGGACGCAATTTGAGTGATCCATCGTAATTAGGTGGCCCTGAACGTTTCAATTCACTATCAGTTTTTCATCCCATTCTATAATCTAGACTCACAGCAGAACGGCCATAAGGTGCCCGAGGCAGCAACAGTCCCATGGAGTCAAGTCGGCTAGTGGACGATGTACTGAATCGGGACGCAATTTGTGTGGTCCATCGTCATTAGGTGGCCCTGAATGTTTCAAATCACTATCAGTTTTTCGTCCGATTCGAAAATCTTTGACTCACAGCAGAACGGCCATAAGGTGCCCGAGGCAGAAATAGACCCATGGAGACAAGTCTGCTGGAGGACGATGTATTGAATCGGGACGCAATTTGAGTGATCCATCGTCATTAGGTGGCCCTGAACGTTACAATTCACTATCAGTTTTTCGTCCCATTCGATAATCTAGACTCACAGCAGAACGGCCATAAGGTGCCCGAGGCAGCAATAGACCCATGGAGACAAGTCTGCTGGTGGACGATGTATTGAATCGGGACGCAATTTGAGTGAACCATCGTCATTAGGAGGACCTGAACGTTACAATTCACTATCAGTTTTCTGTCCCATTCGATAATCTAGACTCACAGCAGAACGGCCATAAGGTGCCCGAGGCAGCAATAGTCCCAAGGAGTCAAGTCGGCTGGAGGACGATGTATTGAATCGGGTCGCAAATTGAGTGATCCATCGTCATTAGGTGGCCCTGAACGTTACAATTCACTATCAGTTTTTCGTCCGATTCGAAAATCTTTGAGTCACAGCAGGACTGCCATAAGGTGCCCGAGGCAGCAATAGACCCATGGAGACAAGTCTGCTGGAGGACGATGTTTTGA
Source organism: Schistocerca cancellata (assembly GCF_023864275.1). Taxonomy (NCBI): domain Eukaryota; kingdom Metazoa; phylum Arthropoda; class Insecta; order Orthoptera; family Acrididae; genus Schistocerca; species Schistocerca cancellata. The sequence goes on from NC_064630.1 coordinate 843,890,453, forward strand.
ATCGGGACGCAATTTGAGTGATCCATCGTCATTAGGTGGCCCTGAACGTTACAATTCACTATCAGTTTTTCATCCCATTCTATAATCTAGACTCACAGCAGAACGGCCATAAGCTGCCCGAGGCAGCAATAGTCCCATGGAGTCAAGTCGGCTAGTGGACGATGTACTGAATCGGGACGCAATTTGTGTGGTCCATCGTCATTAGGTGGCCCTGAATGTTACAAATCACTATCAGTTTTTCGTCCGATTCGAAAATCTTTGACTCACAGCAGAACGGCCATAAGGTGCCCGAGGCAGCAATCGACCCATGGAGACAAGTCTGCTGGAGGACGATGTATTGTATCGGGACGCAATTTGAGTGATCCATCGTCATTAGGTGGCCCTGAAAGTTACAATTCACTATCAGTTATTCGTCCGATTCGAAAATCTTTGACTCACAGCAGAACGGCCATTAGGTGCCCGAGGCAGCAATCGACCCATGGAGACAAGTCTGCTGGAGGACGATGTATTGAATCGGGACGCAATTTGAGTGATCCATCGTCATTAGGAGGCCCTGAACGTTACAATTCACTATCAGTTTTTCGTCCCATTCGATAATCTAGACTCTCAGCAGAACGGCCATAAGGTGCCCGAGGCAGCAATAGACCCATGGAGTCAAGTCGCCTGGAGGACGATGTATTGAATCGGGACGCAAATTGAGTGATCCATCGTCATTAGGTGGCCCTGAACGTTACAATTCACTATCAGTTTTTCGTCCCATTCGATAATCTAGACTCACAGCAGAACGGCCATAAGGTGCCCGAGGCAGCAATAGACCCATGGAGACAAGTCTGCTGGAGGACGATGTATTGAATCGGGACGCAATTTGAGTGAACCATCGTCATTAGGAGGACCTGAACGTTACAATTCACTATCAGTTTTTTGTCCCATTCGATAATCTAGACTCACAGCAGAACGGCCATAAGGTGCCCGAGGCAGCAATCGACCCATGGAGACAAGTCTGCTGGAGTACGATGTATTGAATCGGGACGCAATTTGAGTGATCCATCGTCATTAGGTGGCCCTCAAAGTTACAATTCACTATCAGTTTTTCGTCCCATTCGAAAATCTTAGACTCACAGCAGAACGGCCATAAGGTGCCCGAGGCAGCAATCGACCCATGGAGACAAGTCTGCTGGAGGACGATGTATTGAATCGGGTTGCAATTTGAGTGATCCATCGTCATTACGAGGCCCAGAACGTTACAATTCACTATCAGTTTTTCGTCCGATTCGAAAATCTTTGAGTCACAGCAGGCCTGCCATAAGGTGCCCGAGGCAGCAATAGACCCATGGAGACAAGTCTGCTGGAGGACGATGTATTGAATCGGGACGCAATTTGAGTGATCCATCGTCATTAGGTGGCCCTGAACGTTTCAATTCACTATCAGTTTTTCATCCCATTCTATAATCTAGACTCACAGCAGAACGGCCATAAGGTGCCCGAGGCAGCAATCGACCCATGGAGACAAGTCTGCTGGAGGACGATGTATTGAATCGGGTTGCAATTTGAGTGATCCATCGTCATTACGAGGCCCAGAACGTTACAATTCACTATCAGTTTTTCGTCCGATTCGAAAATCTTTGAGTCACAGCAGGCCTGCCATAAGGTGCCCGAGGCAGCAATAGACCCATGGAGACAAGTCTGCTGGAGGACGATGTATTGAATCGGGACGCAATTTGAGTGATCCATCGTCATTAGGTGGCCCTGAACGTTTCAATTCACTATCAGTTTTTCATCCCATTCTATAATCTAGACTCACAGCAGAACGTCCATAAGGTGCCCGAGGCAGCAACAGTCCCATGGAGTCAAGTCGGCTAGTGGACGATGTACTGAATCGGGACGCAATTTGTGTGGTCCATCGTCATTAGGTGGCCCTGAATGTTTCAAATCACTATCAGTTTTTCGTCCGATTCGAAAATCTTTGACTCACAGCAGAACGGCCATAAGGTGCCCGAGGCAGCAATAGACGCATGGAGACAAGTCTGCTGGAGGACGATGTATTGAATCGGGACGCAATTTGAGTGATCCATCGCCATTAGGTGGCCCTGAACGTTACAATTCACTATCAGTTTTTCGTCCGATTCGAAAATCTTTGACTCACAGCAGAACGGCCATAAGGTGCCCGAGGCAGCAATAGACGCATGGAGACATGTCTGCTGGAGGACGATGTATTGAATCGGGACGCAATTTGAGTCTTCCATCGTCATTAGGAGGCCCTGAACGTTACAATTCACTATCAGTTTTTCGTCCGATTCGAAAATCTTTGAGTCACAGCAGGCCTGCCATAAGGTGCCCGAGGCAGCAATAGACCCATGGAGACAAGTCTGCTGGAGGACGATGTTTTGAATCGGGACGCAATTTGAGTGATCCATCGTCATTAGGTGGCCCTGAACGTTACAATTCACTATCAGTTTTTCATCCCATTCTATAATGTAGACTCACAGCAGAACGGCCATAAGGTGCCCGAGGCAGCAATAGTCCCATGGAGTCAAGTCGGCTAGTGGACGATGTACTGAATCGGGACGCACTTTGTGTGGTCCATCGTCATTAGGTGGCCCTGAATGTTACAAATCACTATCAGTTTTTCGTCCGATTCGAAAATCTTTGACTCACAGCAGAACGGCCATAAGGTGCCCGAGGCAGCAATCGACCCATGGAGACAAGTCTGCTGGAGGACGATGTATTGAATCGGGACGCAATTTGAGTGATCCATCGTCATTAGGTGGCCCTCAAAGTTACAATTCACTATCAGTTTTTCGTCCCATTCGAAAATCTTAGACTCACAGCAGAACGGCCATAAGGTGCCCGAGGCAGCAATCGACCCATGGAGACAAGTCTGCTGGAGGACGATGTATTGTATCGGGACGCAATATGAGTGATCCATCGTCATTAGGTGGCCCTGAACGTTACAATTCACTATCAGTTTTTCATCCCATTCTATAATCTAGACTCACAGCAGAACGGCCATAAGCTGCCCGAGGCAGCAATAGTCCCATGGAGTCAAAACGGCTAGTGGACGATGTACTGAATCGGGACGCAATTTGTGTGGTCCATCGTCATTAGGTGGCCCTGAATGTTACAAATCACTATCAGTTTTTCGTCCGATTCGAAAATCTTTGACTCACAGCAGAACGGCCATAAGGTGCCCGAGGCAGCAATCGACCCATGGAGACAAGTCTGCTGGAGGACGATGTATTGTATCGGGACGCAATATGAGTGATCCATCGTCATTAGGTGGCCCTGAAAGTTACAATTCACTATCAGTTATTCGTCCGATTCGAAAATCTTTGACTCACAGCAGAACGGCCATTAGGTGCCCGAGGCAGCAATCGACCCATGGAGACAAGTCTGCTGGAGGACGATGTATTGAATCGGGACGCAATTTGAGTGATCCATCGTCATTAGGAGGCCCTGAACGTTACAATTCACTATCAGTTTTTCGTCCCATTCGATAATCTAGACTCACAGCAGAACGGCCATAAGGTGCCCGAGGCAGCAATAGACCCATGGAGACAAGTCTGCTGGAGGACGATGTATTGAATCGGGACGCAATTTGAGTGAACCATCGTCATTAGGAGGACCTGATACGTTACAATTCACTATCAGTTTTTTGTCCCATTCGATAATCTAGACTCACAGCAGAACGGCCATAAGGTGCCCGAGGCAGCAATAGACCCATGGAGTCAAGTCGGCTGGAGGACGATGTATTGAATCGGGACGCAATTTGAGTGATCCATCGTCATTAGGTGGCCCTGAACGTTACAATTCACTATCAGTTTTTCGTCCGATTCGAAAGTCTTTGACTCACAGCAGAACGGCCATAAGGTGCCCGAGGCAGCAATAGACGCATGGAGACAAGTCTGCTGGAGGACGATGTATTGAATCGGGACGCAATTTGAGTGTTCCATCGTCATTAGGAGGCCCTGAACGTTACAATTCACTATCAGTTTTTCGTCCGATTCGAAAATCTTTGAGTCACAGCAGGCCTGCCATAAGGCGCCCGATGCAGCAATAGACCCATGGAGACAAGTCTGCTGGAGGACGATGTATTGAATCGGGACGCAATTTGAGTGATCCATCGTCATTAGTTGGCCCTGAAAGTTACAATTCACTATCAGTTTTTCGTCCGATTCGAAAATCTTTGACTCACAGCAGAACGGCCATAAGGTGCCCGAGGCAGCAATAGACGCATGGAGACAAGTCTGCTGGAGGACGATGTATTGAATCGGGACGCAATTTGAGTGTTCCATCGTCATTAGGAGGCCCTGAACGTTACAATTCACTATCAGTTTTTCGTCCGATTCGAAAATCTTTGAGTAACAGCAGGCCTGCCATAAGGTGCCCGAGGCAGCAGCAATAGACGCATGGAGACAAGTCTGCTGGAGGACGACGTATTGAATCGGGACGCAATTTGAGTGATCCATCGTCATTAGGAGGCCCTGAACGTTACAATTCACTATCAGTTTTTCGTCCCATTCGATAATCTAGACTCACAGCAGGACGGCCATAAGGTGCCCGAGGCAGCAATAGACCCATGGAGTCAAGTCGGCTGGAGGACGATGTATTGAATCGGGACGCAATTTGAGTGATCCATCGTCATTAGGAGGACCTGAACGTTACAATTCACTATCAGTTTTTTGTCCCATTCGATAATCTAGACTCACAGCAGAACGGCCATAAGGTGCCCGAGGCAGCAATTGACCCATGGAGTCAAGTCGGCTGGAGGACGATGTATTGAATCGGGACGCAATTTGAGTGATCCATCGTCATTAGGTGGCCCTGAGAGATACAATTCACTATCAGTTTTTCGTCCGATTCAAAAATCTTTTACTCACAGCAGAACGGCCATAAGGTGCCCGAGGCAGCAATAGACGCATGGAGACAAGTCTGCTGGAGGACGACGTATTGAATCGGGACGCAATTTGAGTGATCCATCGTCATTAGGTGGCCCTGAGAGATACAATTCACTATCAGTTTTTCGTCCGATTCGAAAATCTTTGAGTCACAGCAGGCCTGCCATAAGGTGCCCGAGGCAGCAATAGACCCATGGAGACAAGTCTGCTGGAGGACGATGTATTGAATCGGGACGCAATTTGAGTGATCCATCGTAATTAGGTGGCCCTGAACGTTTCAATTCACTATCAGTTTTTCATCCCATTCTATAATCTAGACTCACAGCAGAACGGCCATAAGGTGCCCGAGGCAGCAACAGTCCCATGGAGTCAAGTCGGCTAGTGGACGATGTACTGAATCGGGACGCAATTTGTGTGGTCCATCGTCATTAGGTGGCCCTGAATGTTTCAAATCACTATCAGTTTTTCGTCCGATTCGAAAATCTTTGACTCACAGCAGAACGGCCATAAGGTGCCCGAGGCAGAAATAGACCCATGGAGACAAGTCTGCTGGAGGACGATGTATTGAATCGGGACGCAATTTGAGTGATCCATCGTCATTAGGTGGCCCTGAACGTTACAATTCACTATCAGTTTTTCGTCCCATTCGATAATCTAGACTCACAGCAGAACGGCCATAAGGTGCCCGAGGCAGCAATAGACCCATGGAGACAAGTCTGCTGGTGGACGATGTATTGAATCGGGACGCAATTTGAGTGAACCATCGTCATTAGGAGGACCTGAACGTTACAATTCACTATCAGTTTTCTGTCCCATTCGATAATCTAGACTCACAGCAGAACGGCCATAAGGTGCCCGAGGCAGCAATAGTCCCAAGGAGTCAAGTCGGCTGGAGGACGATGTATTGAATCGGGTCGCAAATTGAGTGATCCATCGTCATTAGGTGGCCCTGAACGTTACAATTCACTATCAGTTTTTCGTCCGATTCGAAAATCTTTGAGTCACAGCAGGACTGCCATAAGGTGCCCGAGGCAGCAATAGACCCATGGAGACAAGTCTGCTGGAGGACGATGTTTTGAATCGGGACGCAATTTGAGTGATCCATCGTCATTAGGTGGCCCTGAACGTTACAATTCACTATCAGTTTTTCATCCCATTCTATAATCTAGACTCACAGCAGAACGGCCATAAGCTGCCCGAGGCAGCAATAGTCCCATGGAGTCAAGTCGGCTAGTGGACGATGTACTGAATCGGGACGCAATTTGTGTGGTCCATCGTCATTAGGTGGCCCTGAATGTTACAAATCACTATCAGTTTTTCGTCCGATTCGAAAATCTTTGACTCACAGCAGAACGGCCATAAGGTGCCCGAGGCAGCAATCGACCCATGGAGACAAGTCTGCTGGAGGACGATGTATTGTATCGGGACGCAATTTGAGTGATCCATCGTCATTAGGTGGCCCTGAAAGTTACAATTCACTATCAGTTATTCGTCCGATTCGAAAATCTTTGACTCACAGCAGAACGGCCATTAGGTGCCCGAGGCAGCAATCGACCCATGGAGACAAGTCTGCTGGAGGACGATGTATTGAATCGGGACGCAATTTGAGTGATCCATCGTCATTAGGAGGCCCTGAACGTTACAATTCACTATCAGTTTTTCGTCCCATTCGATAATCTAGACTCTCAGCAGAACGGCCATAAGGTGCCCGAGGCAGCAATAGACCCATGGAGTCAAGTCGCCTGGAGGACGATGTATTGAATCGGGACGCAAATTGAGTGATCCATCGTCATTAGGTGGCCCTGAACGTTACAATTCACTATCAGTTTTTCGTCCCATTCGATAATCTAGACTCACAGCAGAACGGCCATAAGGTGCCCGAGGCAGCAATAGACCCATGGAGACAAGTCTGCTGGAGGACGATGTATTGAATCGGGACGCAATTTGAGTGAACCATCGTCATTAGGAGGACCTGAACGTTACAATTCACTATCAGTTTTTTGTCCCATTCGATAATCTAGACTCACAGCAGAACGGCCATAAGGTGCCCGAGGCAGCAATCGACCCATGGAGACAAGTCTGCTGGAGTACGATGTATTGAATCGGGACGCAATTTGAGTGATCCATCGTCATTAGGTGGCCCTCAAAGTTACAATTCACTATCAGTTTTTCGTCCCATTCGAAAATCTTAGACTCACAGCAGAACGGCCATAAGGTGCCCGAGGCAGCAATCGACCCATGGAGACAAGTCTGCTGGAGGACGATGTATTGAATCGGGTTGCAATTTGAGTGATCCATCGTCATTACGAGGCCCAGAACGTTACAATTCACTATCAGTTTTTCGTCCGATTCGAAAATCTTTGAGTCACAGCAGGCCTGCCATAAGGTGCCCGAGGCAGCAATAGACCCATGGAGACAAGTCTGCTGGAGGACGATGTATTGAATCGGGACGCAATTTGAGTGATCCATCGTCATTAGGTGGCCCTGAACGTTTCAATTCACTATCAGTTTTTCATCCCATTCTATAATCTAGACTCACAGCAGAACGGCCATAAGGTGCCCGAGGCAGCAATCGACCCATGGAGACAAGTCTGCTGGAGGACGATGTATTGAATCGGGTTGCAATTTGAGTGATCCATTGTCATTACGAGGCCCAGAACGTTACAATTCACTATCAGTTTTTCGTCCGATTCGAAAATCTTTGAGTCACAGCAGGCCTGCCATAAGGTGCCCGAGGCAGCAATAGACCCATGGATACAAGTCTGCTGGAGGACGATGTATTGAATCGGGACGCAATTTGAGTGATCCATCGTCATTAGGTGGCCCTGAACGTTTCAATTCACTATCAGTTTTTCATCCCATTCTATAATCTAGACTCACAGCAGAACGGCCATAAGGTGCCCGAGGCAGCAACAGTCCCATGGAGTCAAGTCGGCTAGTGGACGATGTACTGAATCGGGACGCAATTTGTGTGGTCCATCGTCATTAGGTGGCCCTGAATGTTTCAAATCACTATCAGTTTTTCGTCCGATTCGAAAATCTTTGACTCACAGCAGAACGGCCATAAGGTGCCCGAGGCAGCAATAGACGCATGGAGACAAGTCTGCTGGAGGACGATGTATTGAATCGGGACGCAATTTGAGTGATCCATCGCCATTAGGTGGCCCTGAACGTTACAATTCACTATCAGTTTTTCGTCCGATTCGAAAATCTTTGACTCACAGCAGAACGGCCATAAGGTGCCCGAGGCAGCAATAGACGCATGGAGACATGTCTGCTGGAGGACGATGTATTGAATCGGGACGCAATTTGAGTCTTCCATCGTCATTAGGAGGCCCTGAACGTTACAATTCACTATCAGTTTTTCGTCCGATTCGAAAATCTTTGAGTCACAGCAGGCCTGCCATAAGGTGCCCGAGGCAGCAATAGACCCATGGAGACAAGTCTGCTGGAGGACGATGTTTTGAATCGGGACGCAATTTGAGTGATCCATCGTCATTAGGTGGCCCTGAACGTTACAATTCACTATCAGTTTTTCATCCCATTCTATAATGTAGACTCACAGCAGAACGGCCATAAGGTGCCCGAGGCAGCAATAGTCCCATGGAGTCAAGTCGGCTAGTGGACGATGTACTGAATCGGGACGCACTTTGTGTGGTCCATCGTCATTAGGTGGCCCTGAATGTTACAAATCACTATCAGTTTTTCGTCCGATTCGAAAATCTTTGACTCACAGCAGAACGGCCATAAGGTGCCCGAGGCAGCAATCGACCCATGGAGACAAGTCTGCTGGAGGACGATGTATTGAATCGGGACGCAATTTGAGTGATCCATCGTCATTAGGTGGCCCTCAAAGTTACAATTCACTATCAGTTTTTCGTCCCATTCGAAAATCTTAGACTCACAGCAGAACGGCCATAAGGTGCCCGAGGCAGCAATCGACCCATGGAGACAAGTCTGCTGGAGGACGATGTATTGAATCGGGTTGCAATTTGAGTGATCCATCGTCATTACGAGGCCCAGAACGTTACAATTCACTATCAGTTTTTCGTCCGATTCGAAAATCTTTGAGTCACAGCAGGCCTGCCATAAGGTGCCCGAGGCAGCAATAGACCCATGGAGACAAGTCTGCTGGAGGACGATGTATTGAATCGGGACGCAATTTGAGTGATCCATCGTCATTAGGTGGCCCTGAACGTTTCAATTCACTATCAGTTTTTCATCCCATTCTATAATCTAGACTCACAGCAGAACGGCCATAAGGTGCCCGAGGCAGCAACAGTCCCATGGAGTCAAGTCGGCTAGTGGACGATGTACTGAATCGGGACGCAATTTGTGTGGTCCATCGTCATTAGGTGGCCCTGAATGTTTCAAATCACTATCAGTTTTTCGTCCGATTCGAAAAACTTTGACTCACAGCAGAACGGCCATAAGGTGCCCGAGGCAGAAATAGACCCATGGAGACAAGTCTGCTGGAGGACGATGTATTGAATCGGGACGCAATTTGAGTGATCCATCGCCATTAGGTGGCCCTGAACGTTACAATTCACTATCAGTTTTTCGTCCCATTCGATAATCTAGACTCACAGCAGAACGGCCATAAGGTGCCCGAGGCAGCAATAGACCCATGGAGACAAGTCTGCTGGAGGACGATGTATTGAATCGGGACGCAATTTGAGTGAACCATCGTCATTAGGAGGACCTGAACGTTACAATTCACTATCAGTTTTCTGTCCCATTCGATAATCTAGACTCACAGCAGAACGGCCATAAGGTGCCCGAGGCAGCAATAGTCCCATGGAGTCAAGTCGGCTGGAGGACGATGTATTGAATCGGGTCGCAATATGAGTGATCCATCGTCATTAGGTGGCCCTGAACGTTACAATTCACTATCAGTTTTTCGTCCGATTCGAAAATCTTTGAGTCACAGCAGGACTGCCATAAGGTGCCCGAGGCAGCAATAGACCCATGGAGACAAGTCTGCTGGAAGACGATGTATTGAATCGAGACGCAATTTGAGTGATCCATCGTCATTAGGTGGCCCTGAACGTTACAATTCACTATCAGTTTTTCATCCCATTCGATTATCTAGACTCACAGCAGAACGGCCACAAGGTGCCAGAGGCAGCAATAGACCCATGGAGACAAGTCTGCTGGAGGACGATGTATTGAATCGGGACGCAATTTGAGTGTTCCATCGGCATTAGGAGGCCCTGAACGTTACAATTCACTATCAGTTTTTCGTCCGATTCGAAAACCTTTGACTCACAGCAGAACGGCCATAAGGTGCCCGAGGCAGCAATAGACGCATGGAGACAAGTCTGCTGGAGGACGATGTATTGAATCGGGACGCAATTTGAGTGTTCCATCGTCATTAGGAGGCCCTGAACGTTACAATTCACTATCAGTTTTTCGTCCGATTCGAAAATCTTTGTGTCACAGCAGGCCTGCCATAAGGTGCCCGAGGCAGCAATAGACCCATGGAGACAAGTCTGCTGGAGGACGATGTATTGAATCGGGACGCAATTTGAGTGATCCATCGTCATTAGGTGGCCCTGAACGTTACAATTCACTATCAGTTTTTCATCCCATTCTATAATCTAGACTCACAGCAGAACGGCCATAAGCTGCCCGAGGCAGCAATAGTCCCATGGAGTCAAAACGGCTAGTGGACGATGTACTGAATCGGGACGCAATTTGTGTGGTCCATCGTCATTAGGTGGCCCTGAATGTTACAAATCACTATCAGTTTTTCGTCCGATTCGAAAATCTTTGACTCACAGCAGAACGGCCATAAGGTGCCCGAGGCAGCAATCGACCCATGGAGACAAGTCTGCTGGAGGACGATGTGTTGTATCGGGACGCAATATGAGTGATCCATCGTCATTAGGTGGCCCTGAAAGTTACAATTCACTATCAGTTATTCGTCCGATTCGAAAATCTTTGACTCACAGCAGAACGGCCATTAGGTGCCCGAGGCAGCAATCGACCCATGGAGACATGTCTGCTGGAGGACGATGTATTGAATCGGGACGCAATTTGAGTGATCCATCGTCATTAGGTGGCCCTGAACGTTACAATTCACTATCAGTTTTTCATCCCATTCGATAATCTAGACTCACAGCAGAACGGCCATAAGGTGCCCGAGGCAGCAATATACCCATGGAGTCAAGTCGGCTGGAGGACGATGTATTGTATCGGGACGCAATATGAGTGATCCATCGTCATTAGGTGGCCCTGAACGTTACAATTCACTATCAGTTTTTCGTCCGATTCGAAAGTCTTTGACTCACAGCAGAACGGCCATAAGGTGCCCGAGGCAGCAATAGACGCATGGAGACAAGTCTGCTGGAGGACGATGTATTGAATCGGGACGCAATTTGAGTGTTCCATCGTCATTAGGAGGCCCTGAACGTTACAATTCACTATCAGTTTTTCGTCCGATTCGAAAATCTTTGACTCACAGCAGAACGGCCATAAGGTGCCCGAGGCAGCAATCGACCCATGGAGACAAGTCTGCTGGAGGACGATGTATTGAATCGGGACGCAATTTGAGTGAACCATCGTCATTAGGAGGCCCTGAACGTTACAATTCACTATCAGTTTTTCGTCCCATTCGATAATCTAGACTCACAGCAGAACGGCCATAAGGTGCCCGAGGCAGCAATAGACCCATGGAGACAAGTCTTCTGGAGGACGATGTATTGAATCGGGACGCAATTTGAGTGAACCATCGTCATTAGGAGGACCTGAACGTTACAATTCACTATCAGTTTTTTGTCCCATTCGATAATCTAGACTCACAGCAGAACGGCCATAAGGTGCCCGAGGCAGCAATAGACCCATGGAGTCAAGTCGGCTGGAGGACGATGTATTGAATCGGGACGCAATTTGAGTGATCCATCGTCATTAGGTGGCCCTGAACGTTACAATTCACTATCAGTTTTTCGTCCGATTCGAAAGTCTTTGACTCACAGCAGAACGGCCATAAGGTGCCCGAGGCAGCAATAGACGCATGGAGACAAGTCTGCTGGAGGACGATGTATTGAATCGGGACGCAATTTGAGTGTTCCATCGTCATTAGGAGGCCCTGAACGTTACAATTCACTATCAGTTTTTCGTCCGATTCGAAAATCTTTGAGTCACAGCAGGCCTGCCATAAGGCGCCCGATGCAGCAATAGACCCATGGAGACAAGTCTGCTGGAGGACGATGTATTGAATCGGGACGCAATTTGAGTGATCCATCGTCATTAGGTGGCCCTGAAAGTTACAATTCACTATCAGTTTTTCGTCCGATTCGAAAATCTTTGACTCACAGCAGAACGGCCATAAGGTGCCCGAGGCAGCAATAGACGCATGGAGACAAGTCTGCTGGAGGACGATGTATTGAATCGGGACGCAATTTGAGTGTTCCATCGTCATTAGGAGGCCCTGAACGTTACAATTCACTATCAGTTTTTCGTCCGATTCGAAAATCTTTGAGTAACAGCAGGCCTGCCATAAGGTGCCCGAGGCAGCAGCAATAGACACATGGAGACAAGTCTGCTGGAGGACGACGTATTGAATCGGGACGCAATTTGAGTGATCCATCGTCATTAGGAGGCCCTGAACGTTACAATTCACTATCAGTTTTTCGTCCCATTCGATAATCTAGACTCACAGCAGAACGGCCATAAGGTGCCCGAGGCAGCAATAGACCCATGGAGTCAAGTCGGCTGGAGGACGATGTATTGAATCGGGACGCAATTTGAGTGATCCATCGTCATTAGGAGGACCTGAACGTTACAATTCACTATCAGTTTCTTGTCCCATTCGATAATCTAGACTCACAGCAGAACGGCCATAAGGTGCCCGAGGCAGCAATTGACCCATGGAGTCAAGTCGGCTGGAGGACGATGTATTGAATCGGGACGCAATTTGAGTGATCCATCGTCATTAGGTGGCCCTGAGAGATACAATTCACTATCAGTTTTTCGTCCGATTCAAAAATCTTTGACTCACAGCAGAACGGCCATAAGCTGCCCGAGGCAGCAATAGTCCCATGGAGTCAAGTCGGCTAGTGGACGATGTACTGAATCGGGACGCAATTTGTGTGGTCCATCGTCATTAGGTGGCCCTCAAAGTTACAATTCACTATCAGTTTTTCGTCCCATTCGAAAATCTTAGACTCACAGCAGAACGGCCATAAGGTGCCCGAGGCAGCAATCGACCCATGGAGACAAGTCTGCTGGAGGACGATGTATTGAATCGGGACGCAATTTGAGTGATCCATCGTCATTAGGTGGCCCTCAAAGTTACAATTCACTATCAGTTTTTCGTCCCATTCGAAAATCTTAGACTCACAGCAGAACGGCCATAAGGTGCCCGAGGCAGCAATCGACCCATGGAGACAAGTCTGCTGGAGGACGATGTATTGAATCGGGATGCAATTTGAGTGATCCATCGTCATTAGGAGGCCCAGAACGTTACAATTCACTATCAGTTTTTCGTCCGATTCGAAAATCTTTGAGTCACAGCAGGCCTGCCATAAGGTGCCCGAGGCAGCAATAGACCCATGGAGACAAGTCTGCTGGAGGACGATGTATTGAATCGGGACGCAATTTGAGTGTTCCATCGTCATTAGGTGGCCCTGAACGTTTCAATTCACTATCAGTTTTTCATCCCATTCTATAATCTAGACTCACAGCAGAACGGCCATAAGGTGCCCGAGGCAGCAACAGTCCCATGGAGTCAAGTCGGCTAGTGGACGATGTATTGAATCGGGACGCAATTTGTGTGGTCCATCGTCATTAGGTGGCCCTGAATGTTTCAAATCACTATCAGTTTTTCGTCCGATTCGAAAATCTTTGACTCACAGCAGAACGGCCATAAGGTGCCCGAGGCAGAAATAGACCCATGGAGACAAGTCTGCTGGAAAACGATGTATTGAATCGGGACGCAATTTGAGTGATCCATCGTCATTAGGTGGCCCTGAACGTTACAATTCACTATCAGTTTTTCGTCCCATTCGATAATCTAGACTCACAGCAGAACGGCCATAAGGTGCCCGAGGCAGCAATAGACCCATGGAGACAAGTCTGCTGGTGGACGATGTATTGAATCGGGACGCAATTTGAGTGAACCATCGTCATTAGGAGGACCTGAACGTTACAATTCACTATCAGTTTTCTGTCCAATTCGATAATCTAGACTCACAGCAGAACGGCCATAAGGTGCCCGAGGCAGCAATAGTCCCATGGAGTCAAGTCGGCTGGAGGACGATGTATTGAATCGGGTCGCAAATTGAGTGATCCATCGTCATTAGGTGGCCCTGAACGTTACAATTCACTATCAGTTTTTCGTCCGATTCGAAAATCTTTGAGTCACAGCAGGACTGCCATAAGGTGCCCGAGGCAGCAATAGACCCATGGAGACAAGTCTGCTGGAAGACGATGTATTGAATCGAGACGCAATTTGAGTGATCCATCGTCATTAGGTGGCCCTGAACGTTACAATTCACTATCAGTTTTTCATCCCATTCGATTATCTAGACTCACAGCAGAACGGCCACAAGGTGCCAGAGGCAGCAATAGACCCATGGAGACAAGTCTGCTGGAGGACGATGTATTGAATCGGGACGCAATTTGAGTGTTCCATCGGCATTAGGAGGCCCTGAACGTTACAATTCACTATCAGTTTTTCGTCCGATTCGAAAACCTTTGACTCACAGCAGAACGGCCATAAGGTGCCCGAGGCAGCAATAGACGCATGGAGACAAGTCTGCTGGAGGACGATGTATTGAATCGGGACGCAATTTGAGAGTTCCATCGTCATTAGGAGGCCCTGAACGTTACAATTCACTATCAGTTTTTCGTCCGATTCGAAAATCTTTGTGTCACAGCAGGCCTGCCATAAGGTGCCCGAGGCAGCAATAGACCCATGGAGACAAGTCTGCTGGAGGACGATGTATTGAATCGGGACGCAATTTGAGTGATCCATCGTCATTAGGTGGCCCTGAACGTTACAATTCACTATCAGTTTTTCATCCCATTCTATAATCTAGACTCACAGCAGAACGGCCATAAGCTGCCCGAGGCAGCAATAGTCCCATGGAGTCAAGTCGGCTAGTGGACGATGTACTGAATCGGGACGCAATTTGTGTGGTCCATCGTCATTAGGTGGCCCTGATTGTTACAAATCACTATCAGTTTTTCGTCCGATTCGAAAATCTTTGACTCACAGCAGAACGGCCATAAGGTGCCCGAGGCAGCAATCGACCCATGGAGACAAGTCTGCTGGAGGACGATGTATTGTATCGGGACACAATTTGAGTGATCCATCGTCATTAGGTGGCCCTGAAAGTTACAATTCACTATCAGTTATTCGTCCGATTCGAAAATCTTTGACTCACAGCAGAACGGCCATTAGGTGCCCGAGGCTGAAATCGACCCATGGAGACAAGTCTGCTGGAGGACGATGTATTGAATCGGGACGCAATTTGAGTGATCCATCGTCATTAGGAGGCCCTGAACGTTACAATTCACTATCAGTTTTTCGTCCCATTCGATAATCTAGACTCTCAGCAGAACGGCCATAAGGTGCCCGAGGCAGCAATAGACCCATGGAGTCAAGTCGCCTGGAGGACGATGTATTGAATCGGGACGCAAATTGAGTGATCCATCGTCATTAGGTGGCCCTGAACGTTACAATTCACTATCAGTTTTTCGTCCCATTCGATAATCTAGACTCACAGCAGAACGGCCATAAGGTGCCCGAGGCAGCAATAGACCCATGGAGACAAGTCTGCTGGAGGACGATGTATTGAATCGGGACGCAATTTGAGTGAACCATCGTCATTAGGAGGACCTGAACGTTACAATTCACTATCAGTTTTTTGTCCCATTCGATAATCTAGACTCACAGCAGAACGGCCATAAGGTGCCCGAGGCAGCAATAGACCCATGGAGTCAAGTCGGCTGGAGGACGATGTATTGAATCGGGACGCAATTTGAGTGATCCATCGTCATTAGGTGGTCCTGAACGTTACAATTCACTATCAGTTTTTCGTCCGATTCGAAAGTCTTTGACTCACAGCAGAACGGCCATAAGGTGCCCGAGGCAGCAATAGACGCATGGAGACAAGTCTGCTGGAGGACGATGTATTGAATCGGGACGCAATTTGAGTGTTCCATCGTCATTAGGAGGCCCTGAACGTTACAATTCACTATCAGTTTTTCGTCCGATTCGAAAATCTTTGAGTCACAGCAGGCCTGCCATAAGGCGCCCGATGCAGCAATAGACCCATGGAGACAAGTCTGCTGGAGGACGATGTAATGAATCGGGACGCAATTTGAGTGATCCATCGTCATTAGGCGGCCCTGAACGTTACAATTCACTATCAGTTTTTTGTCCCATTCGATAATCTAGACTCACAGCAGATCGGCCATAAGGTGCCCGAGGCAGCAATAGACCCATGGAGTCAAGTCGGCTGGAGGACGATGTATTGAATCGGGACGCAATTTGAGTGATCCATCGTCATTAGGTGGCCCTCAAAGTTACAATTCACTATCAGTTTTTCGTCCGATTCGAAAATCTTTGACTCACAGCAGAACGGCCATAAGGTGCCCGAGGCAGCAATCGACCCATGGAGACAAGTCTGCTGGAGGACGATGTATTGAATCGGGACGCAATTTGAGTGATCCATCGTCATTAGGTGGCCCTGAAAGTTACAATTCACTATCAGTTTTTCGTCCGATTCGAAAATCTTTGAGTCACAGCAGGCCTGCCATAAGGTGCCCGAGGCAGCAATCGACCCATGGAGACAAGTCTGCTGGAGGACGATGTATTGAATCGGGACGCAATTTGAGTGATCCATCGTCATTAGGTGGCCCTGAACGTTACAATTCACTATCAGTTTTTCATCCCATTCTATAATCTAGACTCACAGCAGAACGGCCATAAGCTGCCCGAGGCAGCAATAGTCCCATGGAGTCAAGTCGGCTAGTGGACGATGCACTGAATCGGGACGCAATTTGTGTGGTCCATCGTCATTAGGTGGCCCTGAATGTTACAAATCACTATCAGTTTTTCGTCCGATTCGAAAATCTTTGACTCACAGCAGAACGGCCATAAGGTGCCCGATTCAGCAATCGACCCATGGAGACAAGTCTGCTGGAGGACGATGTATTGGATCGGGACGCAATTTGAGTGATCCATCGTCATTAGGTGGCACTGAAAGTTACAATTCACTATCAGGTTTTCGTCCGATTCGAAAATCTTTGACTCACAGCAGAACGGCCATTAGGTGCCCGAGGCAGCAATCGACCCAAGGAGACAAGTCTGCTGGAGGACGATGTATTGAATCGGGACGCAATTTGAGAGATCCATCGTCATTAGGAGGCCCTGAACGTTACAATTCACTATCAGTTTTTCATCCCATTCGATAATCTAGACTCACAGCAGAACGGCCATAAGGTGCCCGAGGCAGCAATAGACCCATGGAGTCAAGTCGGCTGGAGGACGATGTATTGAATCGGGACGCAATTTGAGTGATCCATCGTCATTAGGTGGCCCTGAACGTTACAATTCACTATCAGTTTTTCGTTCGATTCGAAAGTCTTTGACTCACAGCAGAACGGCCATAAGGTGCCCGAGGCAGCAATAGACGCATGGAGACAAGTCTGCTGGAGGACGATGTATTGAATCGGGACGCAATTTGAGTCTTCCATCGTCATTAGGAGGCCCTGAACGTTACAATTCACTATCAGTTTTTCGTCCGATTCAAAAATCTTTGAGTCACAGCAGGCCTGCCATAAGGCGCCCGATGCAGCAATAGACCCATGGAGACAAGTCTGCTGGAGGACGATGTATTGAATCGGGACGCAATTTGAGTGATCCATCGTCATTAGGCGGCCCTGAACGTTACAATTCACTATCAGTTTTTCATCCCATTCTATAATCTATACTCACAGCAGAACGGCCATAAGCTGCCCGAGGCAGCAATAGTCCCATGGAGTCAAGTCGGCTAGTGGACGATGTACTGAATCGGGACGCAATTTGTGTGGTCCATCGTCATTAGGTGGCCCTGAATGTTACAAATCACTATCAGTTTTTCGTCCGATTCGAAAATCTTTGACTCACAGCAGAACGGCCATAAGGTGCCCGAGGCAGCAATCGACCCATGGAGTCAAGTCTGCTGGAGGACGATGTATTGAATCGGGACGCAATTTGAGTGATCCATCGTCATTAGGTGGCCCTCAAAGTTACAATTCACTATCAGTTTTTCGTCCGATTCGAAAATCTTTGACTCACAGCAGAACGGCCATAAGGTGCCCGAGGCAGCAATCGACCCATGGAGACAAGTCTGCTGGAGGACGATGTATTGGATCGGGACGCAATTTGAGTGATCCATCGTCATTAGGTGGCCCTGAAAGTTACAATTCACTATCAGGTTTTCGTCCGATTCGAAAATCTTTGACTCACAGCAGAACGGCCATTAGGTGCCCGAGGCAGCAATCGACCCAAGGAGACAAGTCTGCTGGAGGACGATGTATTGAATCGGGACGCAATTTGAGAGATCCATCGTCATTAGGAGGCCCTGAACGTTACAATTCACTATCAGTTTTTCGTCCCATTCGATAATCTAGACTCACAGCAGAACGGCCATAAGGTGCCCGAGGCAGCAATAGACCCATGGTGTCAAGTCGGCTGGAGGACGATGTATTGAATCGGGACGCAAATTGAGTGATCCATCGTCATTAGGTGGCCCTGAACGTTACAATTCACTATCAGTTTTTCGTCCCATTCGATAATCTAGACTCACAGCAGAACGGCCATAAGGTGCCCGAGGCAGCAATAGACCCATGGAGACAAGTCTGCTGGAGGACGATGTATTGAATCGGGACGCTATTTGAGTGAACCATCGTCATTAGGAGGACCTGAACGTTACAATTCACTATCAGTTTTTTGTCCCATTCGATAATCTAGACTCACAGCAGAACGGCCATAAGGTGCCCGAGGCAGCAATAGACCCATGGAGTCAAGTCGGCTGGAGGACGATGTATTGAATCGGGACGCAATTTGAGTGATCCATCGTCATTAGGTGGCCCTGAACGTTACAATTCACTATCAGTTTTTCGTCCGATTCGAAAGTCTTTGACTCACAGCAGAACGGCCATAAGGTGCCCGAGGCAGCAATAGACGCATGGAGACAAGTCTGCTGGAGGACGATGTATTGAATCGGGACGCAATTTGAGTGTTCCATCGTCATTAGGAGGCCCTGAACGTTACAATTCACTATCAGTTTTTCGTCCGATTCGAAAATCTTTGAGTCACAGCAGGCCTGCCATAAGGTGCCCGATGCAGCAATAGATCCATGGAGACAAGTCTGCTGGAGGACGATGTATTGAATCGGGACGCAATTTGAGTGATCCATCGTCATTAGGCGGCCCTGAACGTTACAATTCACTATCAGTTTATCATCCCATTCTATAATCTAGACTCACAGCAGAACGGCCATAAGGTGCCCGAGGCAGCAATAGTCCCATGGAGTCAAGTCGGCTAGTGGACGATGTACTGAATCGGGACGCAATTTGTGTGGTCCATCGTCATTAGGTGGCCCTGAATGTTACAAATCACTATCAGTTTTTCGTCCGATTCGATAATCTTTGACTCACAGCAGAACGGCCATAAGGTGCCCGAGGCAGCAATAGACCCATGGAGACAAGTCTGCTGGAGGACGATGTATTGAATCGGGACGCAATTTGAGTGATCCATCGTCATTAGGTGGCCCTGAAAGTTACAATTCACTATCAGTTTTTCGTCCGATTCAAAAATCTTTGACTCACAGCAGATTGGCCATAAGGTGCCCGAGGCAGCAATCGACACATGGAGACAAGTCTGCTGGAGGACGATGTATTGAATCGGGACGCAATTTGAGTGATCCATCGTCATTAGGTGGCCCTGAAAGTTACAATTCACTATCAGTTTTTCGTCCGATTCGAAAATCTTTGACTCACAGCAGAACCGCCATAAGGTGCCCGAGGCAGCAATAGACGCATTTAGACAAGTCTGCTGGAGGACGATGTATTGAATCGGGACGCAATTTGAGTGTTCCATCGTCATTAGGAGGCCCTGAGCGTTACAATTCACTATCAGTTTTTCGTCCGATTCGAAAATCTTTGAGTAACAGCAGGCCTGCCATAAGGTGCCCTAAGCAGCAGCAATAGACGCATGGAGACAAGTCTGCTGGAGGACGACGTATTGAATCGGGACGCAATTTGAGTGATCCATCGTCATTAGGAGGCCCTGAACGTTACAATTCACTATCAGTTTTTCGTCCCATTCGATAATCTAGACTCACAGCAGAACGGCCATAAGGTGCCCGAGGCAGCAATAGACCCATGGAGTCAAGTCGGCTGGAGGACGATGTATTGAATCGGGACGCAATTTGAGTGATCCATCGTCATTAGGTGGCCCTCAACATTAGAATTCACTATCAGTTTTTCGTCCCAATCGATAATCTAGACTCAGAGCAGAACGGCCATAAGGTGCCCGAGGCAGCAATAGACCCATGGAGACAAGTCTGCTGGAGGACGATGTATTGAATCGGGACGCAATTTCAGTGAACCATCGTCATTAGGAGGACCTAAACGTTACAATTCACTATCAGTTTTTTGTCCCATTCGATAATCTAGACTCACAGCAGAACGGCCATAAGGTGCCCGAGGCAGCAATAGACCCATGGAGTCAAGTCGGCTGGAGGACGATGTATTGAATCGGGACGCAATTTGAGTGATCCATCGTCATTAGGTGGCCCTGAGAGATACAATTCACTATCAGTTTTTCGTCCGATTCGAAAATCTTTGAGTCACAGCAGGCCTGCCATAAGGTGCCCGAGGCAGCAATAGACCCATGAAGACAAGTCTGCTGGAGGACGATGTTTTGAATCGGGACGCAATTTGAGTGATCCATCGTCATTAGGTGGCCCTGAACGTTACAATTCACTATCAGTTTTTCATCCCATTCTATAATCTAGACTCACAGCAGAACGGCCATAAGCTGCCCGAGGCAGCAATAGTCCCATGGAGTCAAGTCGGCTAGTGGACGATGTACTGAATCGGGACGCAATTTGTGTGGTCCATCGTCATTAGGTGGCCCTGAATGTTACAAATCACTATCAGTTTTTCGTCCGATTTGAAAATCTTTGACTCACAGCAGAACGGCCATAAGGTGCCCGAGGCAGCAATCGACACATGGAGACAAGTCTGCTGGAGGACGATGTATTGAATCGGGACGCAATTTGAGTGATCCATCGTCATTAGGTGGCCCTGAAAGTTACAATTCACTATCAGTTTTTCGTCCGATTCGAAAATCTTTGACTCACAGCAGAACCGCCATAAGGTGCCCGAGGCAGCAATAGACGCATGGAGACAAGTCTGCTGGAGGACGATGTATTGAATCGGGACGCAATTTGAGTGTTCCATCGTCATTAGGAGGTCCTGAACGTTACAATTCACTATCAGTTTTTCGTCCGATTCGAAAATCTTTGAGTAACAGCAGGCCTGCCATAAGGTGCCCAAAGCAGCAGCAATAGACGCATGGAGACAAGTCTGCTGGAGGACGACGTATTGAATCGGGACGCAATTTGAGTGATCCATCGTCATTAGGAGGCCCTGAACGTTACAATTCACTATCAGTTTTTCGTCCCATTCGATAATCTAGACTCACAGCAGAACGGCCATAAGGTGCCCGAGGCAGCAATAGACCCATGGAGTCAAGTCGGCTGGAGGACGATGTATTGAATCGGGACGCAATTTGAGTGATCCATCGTCATTAGGTGGCCCTCAACATTAGAATTCACTATCAGTTTTTCGTCCCAATCGATAATCTAGACTCAGAGCAGAACGGCCATAAGGTGCCCGAGGCAGCAATAGACCCATGGAGACAAGTCTGCTGGAGGACGATGTATTGAATCGGGACGCAATTTCAGTGAACCATCGTCATTAGGAGGACCTAAACGTTACAATTCACTATCAGTTTTTTGTCCCATTCGATAATCTAGACTCACAGCAGAACGGCCATAAGGTGCCCGAGGCAGCAATAGACCCATGGAGTCAAGTCGGCTGGAGGACGATGTATTGAATCGGGACGCAATTTGAGTGATCCATCGTCATTAGGTGGCCCTGAGAGATACAATTCACTATCAGTTTTACGTCCGATTCGAAAATCTTTGAGTCACAGCAGGCCTGCCATAAGGTGCCCGAGGCAGCAATAGACCCATGAAGACAAGTCTGCTGGAGGACGATGTTTTGAATCGGGACGCAATTTGAGTGATCCATCGTCATTAGGTGGCCCTGAACGTTACAATTCACTATCAGTTTTTCATCCCATTCTATAATCTAGACTCACAGCAGAACGGCCATAAGCTGCCCGAGGCAGCAATAGTCCCATGGAGTCAAGTCGGCTAGTGGACGATGTACTGAATCGGGACGCAATTTGTGTGGTCCATCGTCATTAGGTGGCCCTGAATGTTACAAATCACTATCAGTTTTTCGTCCGATTTGAAAATCTTTGACTCACAGCAGAACGGCCATAAGGTGCCCGAGGCAGCAATCGACCCATGGAGACAAGTCTGCTGGAGGACGATGTATTGAATCGGGACGCAATTTGAGTGATCCATCGTCATTAGGTGGCCCTCAAAGTTACAATTCACTATCAGTTTTTCGTCCCATTCGAAAATCTTTGACTCACAGCAGAACGGCCATAAGGTGCCCGAGGCAGCAATAGACGCATGGAGACATGTCTGCTGGAGGACGATGTATTGAATCGGGACGCAATTTGAGTCTTCCATCGTCATTAGGAGGCCCTGAACGTTACAATTCACTATCAGTTTTTCGTCCGATTCGAAAATCTTTGAGTCACAGCAGGCCTGCCATAAGGTGCCCGAGGCAGCAATAGACCCATGAAGACAAGTCTGCTGGAGGACGATGTTTTGAATCGGGACGCAATTTGAGTGATCCATCGTCATTAGGTGGCCCTGAACGTTACAATTCACTATCAGTTTTTCATCCCATTCTATAATCTAGACTCACAGCAGAACGGCCATAAGCTGCCCGAGGCAGCAATAGTCCCATGGAGTCAAGTCGGCTAGTGGACGATGTACTGAATCGGGACGCAATTTGTGTGGTCCATCGTCATTAGGTGGCCCTGAATGTTACAAATCACTATCAGTTTTTCGTCCGATTCGAAAATCTTTGACTCACAGCAGAACGGCCATAAGGTGCCCGAGGCAGCAATCGACCCATGGAGACAAGTCTGCTGGAGGACGATGTATTGAATCGGGACGCAATTTGAGTGATCCATCGTCATTAGGTGGCCCTCAAAGTTACAATTCACTATCAGTTTTTCGTCCCATTCGAAAATCTTAGACTCACAGCAGAACGGCCATAAGGTGCCCGAGGCAGCAATCGACCCATGGAGACAAGTCTGCTGGAGGACGATGTATTGAATCGGGATGCAATTTGAGTGATCCATCGTCATTAGGAGGCCCAGAACGTTACAATTCACTATCAGTTTTTCGTCCGATTCGAAAATCTTTGAGTCACAGCAGGCCTGCCATAAGGTGCCCGAGGCAGCAATAGACCAATGGAGACAAGTCTGCTGGAGGACGATGTATTGAATCGGGACGCAATTTGAGTGATCCATCGTCATTAGGTGGCCCTGAACGTTTCAATTCACTATCAGTTTTTCATCCCATTCTATAATCTAGACTCACAGCAGAACGGCCATAAGGTGCCCGAGGCAGCAACAGTCCCATGGAGTCAAGTCGGCTAGTGGACGATGTACTGAATCGGGACGCAATTTGTGTGGTCCATCGTCATTAGGTGGCCCTGAATGTTTCAAATCACTATCAGTTTTTCGTCCGATTCGAAAATCTTTGACTCACAGCAGAACGGCCATAAGGTGCCCGAGGCAGAAATAGACCCATGGAGACAAGTCTGCTGGAGGACGATGTATTGAATCGGGACGCAATTTGAGTGATCCATCGTCATTAGGTGGCCCTGAACGTTACAATTCACTATCAGTTTTTCGTCCCATTCGATAATCTAGACTCACAGCAGAACGGCCATAAGGTGCCCGAGGCAGCAATAGACCCATGGAGACAAGTCTGCTGGTGGACGATGTATTGAATCGGGACGCAATTTGAGTGAACCATCGTCATTAGGAGGACCTGAACGTTACAATTCACTATCAGTTTTCTGTCCCATTCGATAATCTAGACTCACAGCAGAACGGCCATAAGGTGCCCGAGGCAGCAATAGTCCCATGGAGTCAAGTCGGCTGGAGGACGATGTATTGAATCGGGTCGCAAATTGAGTGATCCATCGTCATTAGGTGGCCCTGAACGTTACAATTCACTATCAGTTTTTCGTCCGATTCGAAAATCTTTGAGTCACAGCAGGACTGCCATAAGGTGCCCGAGGCAGCAATAGACCCATGGAGACAAGTCTGCTGGAAGACGATGTATTGAATCGAGACGCAATTTGAGTGATCCATCGTCATTAGGTGGCCCTGAACGTTACAATTCACTATCAGTTTTTCATCCCATTCGATTATCTAGACTCACAGCAGAACGGCCACAAGGTGCCAGAGGCAGCAATAGACCCATGGAGACAAGTCTGCTGGAAGACGATGTATTGAATCGGGACGCAATTTGAGTGTTCCATCGGCATTAGGAGGCCCTGAACGTTACAATTCACTATCAGTTTTTCGTCCGATTCGAAAACCTTTGACTCACAGCAGAACGGCCATAAGGTGCCCGAGGCAGCAATAGACGCATGGAGACAAGTCTGCTGGAGGACGATGTATTGAATCGGGACGCAATTTGAGTGTTCCATCGTCATTAGGAGGCCCTGAACGTTACAATTCACTATCAGTTTTTCGTCCGATTCGAAAATCTTTGTGTCACAGCAGGCCTGCCATAAGGTGCCCGAGGCAGCAATAGACCCATGGAGACAAGTCTGCTGGAGGACGATGTATTGAATCGGGACGCAATTTGAGTGATCCATCGTCATTAGGTGGCGCTGAACGTTACAATTCACTATCAGTTTTTCATCCCATTCTATAATCTAGACTCACAGCAGAACGGCCATAAGCTGCCCGAGGCAGCAATAGTCCCATGGAGTCAAGTCGGCTAGTGGACGATGTACTGAATCGGGACGCAATTTGTGTGGTCCATCGTCATTAGGTGGCCCTGAATGTTACAAATCACTATCAGTTTTTCGTCCGATTCGAAAATCTTTGACTCACAGCAGAACGGCCATAAGGTGCCCGAGGCAGCAATCGACCCATGGAGACAAGTCTGCTGGAGGACGATGTATTGTATCGGGACGCAATTTGAGTGATCCATCGTCATTAGGTGGCCCTGAAAGTTACAATTCACTATCAGTTATTCGTCCGATTCGAAAATCTTTGACTCACAGCAGAACGGCCATTAGGTGCCCGAGGCTGAAATCGACCCATGGAGACAAGTCTGCTGGAGGACGATGTATTGAATCGGGACGCAATTTGAGTGATCCATCGTCATTAGGAGGCCCTGAACGTTACAATTCACTATCAGTTTTTCGTCCCATTCGATAATCTAGACTCTCAGCAGAACGGCCATAAGGTGCCCGAGGCAGCAATAGACCCATGGAGTCAAGTCGCCTGGAGGACGATGTATTGAATCGGGACGCAAATTGAGTGATCCATCGTCATTAGGTGGCCCTGAACGTTACAATTCACTATCAGTTTTTCGTCCAATTCGATAATCTAGACTCACAGCAGAACGGCCATAAGGTGCCCGAGGCAGCAATAGACCCATGGAGACAAGTCTGCTGGAGGACGATGTATTGAATCGGGACGCAATTTGAGTGAACCATCGTCATTAGGAGGACCTGAACGTTACAATTAACTATCAGTTTTTTGTCCCATTCGATAATCTAGACTCACAGCAGAACGGCCATAAGGTGCCCGAGGCAGCAATAGACCCATGGAGTCAAGTCGGCTGGAGGACGATGTATTGAATCGGGACGCAATTTGAGTGATCCATCGTCATTAGGTGGTCCTGAACGTTACAATTCACTATCAGTTTTTCGTCCGATTTGAAAGTCTTTGACTCACAGCAGAACGGCCATAAGGTGCCCGAGGCAGCAATAGACGCATGGAGACAAGTCTGCTGGAGGACGATGTATTGAATCGGGACGCAATTTGAGTGTTCCATCGTCATTAGGAGGCCCTGAACGTTACAATTCACTATCAGTTTTTCGTCCGATTCGAAAATCTTTGAGTCACAGCAGGCCTGCCATAAGGCGCCCGATGCAGCAATAGACCCATGGAGACAAGTCTGCTGGAGGACGATGTAATGAATCGGGACGCAATTTGAGTGATCCATCGTCATTAGGCGGCCCTGAACGTTACAATTCACTATCAGTTTTTTGTCCCATTCGATAATCTAGACTCACAGCAGATCGGCCATAAGGTGCCCGAGGCAGCAATAGACCCATGGAGTCAAGTCTGCTGGAGGACGATGTATTGAATCGGGACGCAATTTGAGTGATCCATCGTCATTAGGTGGCCCTCAAAGTTACAATTCACTATCAGTTTTTCGTCCGATTCGAAAATCTTTGACTCACAGCAGAACGGCCATAAGGTGCCCGAGGCAGCAATCGACCCATGGAGACAAGTCTGCTGGAGGACGATGTATTGAATCGGGACGCAATTTGAGTGATCCATCGTCATTAGGTGGCCCTGAAAGTTACAATTCACTATCAGTTTTTCGTCCGATTCGAAAATCTTTGAGTCACAGCAGGCCTGCCATAAGGTGCCCGAGGCAGCAATCGACCCATGGAGACAAGTCTGCTGGAGGACGATGTATTGAATCGGGACGCAATTTGAGTGATCCATCGTCATTAGGTGGCCCTGAACGTTACAATTCACTATCAGTTTTTCATCCCATTCTATAATCTAGACTCACAGCAGAACGGCCATAAGCTGCCCGAGGCAGCAATAGTCCCATGGAGTCAAGTCGGCTAGTGGACGATGCACTGAATCGGGACGCAATTTGTGTGGTCCATCGTCATTAGGTGGCCCTGAATGTTACAAATCACTATCAGTTTTTCGTCCGATTCGAAAATCTTTGACTCACAGCAGAACGGCCATAAGGTGCCCGAGGCAGCAATCGACCCATGGAGACAAGTCTGCTGGAGGACGATGTATTGGATCGGGACGCAATTTGAGTGATCCATCGTCATTAGGTGGCACTGAAAGTTACAATTCACTATCAGGTTTTCGTCCGATTCGAAAATCTTTGACTCACAGCAGAACGGCCATTAGGTGCCCGAGGCAGCAATCGACCCAAGGAGACAAGTCTGCTGGAGGACGATGTATTGAATCGGGACGCAATTTGAGAGATCCATCGTCATTAGGAGGCCCTGAACGTTACAATTCACTATCAGTTTTTCATCCCATTCGATAATCTAGACTCACAGCAGAACGGCCATAAGGTGCCCGAGGCAGCAATAGACCCATGGAGTCAAGTCGGCTGGAGGACGATGTATTGAATCGGGACGCAATTTGAGTGATCCATCGTCATTAGGTGGCCCTGAACGTTACAATTCACTATCAGTTTTTCGTCCGATTCGAAAGTCTTTGACTCACAGCAGAACGGCCATAAGGTGCCCGAGGCAGCAATAGACGCATGGAGACAAGTCTGCTGGAGGACGATGTATTGAATCGGGACGCAATTTGAGTCTTCCATCGTCATTAGGAGGCCCTGAACGTTACAATTCACTATCAGTTTTTCGTCCGATTAAAAAATCTTTGAGTCACAGCAGGCCTGCCATAAGGCGCCCGATGCAGCAATAGACCCATGGAGACAAGTCTGCTGGAGGACGATGTATTGAATCGGGACGCAATTTGAGTGATCCATCGTCATTAGGCGGCCCTGAACGTTACAATTCACTATCAGTTTTTCATCCCATTCTATAATCTATACTCACAGCAGAACGGCCATAAGCTGCCCGAGGCAGCAATAGTCCCATGAAGTCAAGTCGGCTAGTGGACGATGTACTGAATCGGGACGCAATTTGAGAGATCCATCGTCATTAGGAGGCCCTGAACGTTACAATTCACTATCAGTTTTTCGTCCCATTCGATAATCTAGACTCACAGCAGAACGGCCATAAGGTGCCCGAGGCAGCAATAGACCCATGGTGTCAAGTCGGCTGGAGGACGATGTATTGAATCGGGACGCAAATTGAGTGATCCATCGTCATTAGGTGGCCCTGAACGTTACAATTCACTATCAGTTTTTCGTCCCATTCGATAATCTATACTCACAGCAGAACGGCCATAAGGTGCCCGAGGCAGCAATCGACCCATGGAGTCAAGTCTGCTGGAGGACGATGTATTGAATCGGGACGCAATTTGAGTGATCCATCGTCATTAGGTGGCCCTCAAAGTTACAATTCACTATCAGTTTTTCGTCCGATTCGAAAATCTTTGACTCACAGCAGAACGGCCATAAGGTGCCCGAGGCAGCAATCGACCCATGGAGACAAGTCTGCTGGAGGACGATGTATTGGATCGGGACGCAATTTGAGTGATCCATCGTCATTAGGTGGCCCTGAAAGTTACAATTCACTATCAGGTTTTCGTCCGATTCGAAAATCTTTGACTCACAGCAGAACGGCCATTAGGTGCCCGAGGCAGCAATCGACCCAAGGAGACAAGTCTGCTGGAGGACGATGTATTGAATCGGGACGCAATTTGAGAGATCCATCGTCATTAGGAGGCCCTGAACGTTACAATTCACTATCAGTTTTTCGTCCCATTCGATAATCTAGACTCACAGCAGAACGGCCATAAGGTGCCCGAGGCAGCAATAGACCCATGGTGTCAAGTCGGCTGGAGGACGATGTATTGAATCGGGACGCAAATTGAGTGATCCATCGTCATTAGGTGGCCCTGAACGTTACAATTCACTATCAGTTTTTCGTCCCATTCGATAATCTAGACTCACAGCAGAACGGCCATAAGGTGCCCGAGGCAGCAATAGACCCATGGAGACAAGTCTGCTGGAGGACGATGTATTGAATCGGGACGCTATTTGAGTGAACCATCGTCATTAGGAGGACCTGAACGTTACAATTCACTATCAGTTTTTTGTCCCATTCGATAATCTAGACTCACAGCAGAACGGCCATAAGGTGCCCGAGGCAGCAATAGACCCATGGAGTCAAGTCGGCTGGAGGACGATGTATTGAATCGGGACGCAATTTGAGTGATCCATCGTCATTAGGTGGCCCTGAACGTTACAATTCACTATCAGTTTTTCGTCCGATTCGAAAGTCTTTGACTCACAGCAGAACGGCCATAAGGTGCCCGAGGCAGCAATAGACGCATGGAGACAAGTCTGCTGGAGGACGATGTATTGAATCGGGACGCAATTTGAGTGATCCATCGTCATTAGGAGGCCCTGAACGTTACAATTCACTATCAGTTTTTCGTCCCATTCGATAATCTAGACTCACAGCAGAACGGCCATAAGGTGCCCGAGGCAGCAATAGACCCATGGAGTCAAGTCGGCTGGAGGACGATGTATTGAATCGGGACGCAATTTGAGTGATCCATCGTCATTAGGTGGCCCTCAACATTAGAATTCACTATCAGTTTTTCGTCCCAATCGATAATCTAGACTCAGAGCAGAACGGCCATAAGGTGCCCGAGGCAGCAATAGACCCATGGAGACAAGTCTGCTGGAGGACGATGTATTGAATCGGGACGCAATTTCAGTGAACCATCGTCATTAGGAGGACCTAAACGTTACAATTCACTATCAGTTTTTTGTCCCATTCGATAATCTAGACTCACAGCAGAACGGCCATAAGGTGCCCGAGGCAGCAATAGACCCATGGAGTAAAGTCGGCTGGAGGACGATGTATTGAATCGGGACGCAATTTGAGTGATCCATCGTCATTAGGTGGCCCTGAGAGATACAATTCACTATCAGTTTTTCGTCCGATTCGAAAATCTTTGAGTCACAGCAGGCCTGCCATAAGGTGCCCGAGGCAGCAATAGACCCATGAAGACAAGTCTGCTGGAGGACGATGTTTTGAATCGGGACGCAATTTGAGTGATCCATCGTCATTAGGTGGCCCTGAACGTTACAATTCACTATGAGTTTTTCATCCCATTCTATAATCTAGACTCACAGCAGAACGGCCATAAGCTGCCCGAGGCAGCAATAGTCCCATGGAGTCAAGTCGGCTAGTGGACGATGTACTGAATCGGGACGCAATTTGTGTGGTCCATCGTCATTAGGTGGCCCTGAATGTTACAAATCACTATCAGTTTTTCGTCCGATTTGAAAATCTTTGACTCACAGCAGAACGGCCATAAGGTGCCCGAGGCAGCAATCGACCCATGGAGACAAGTCTGCTGGAGGACGATGTATTGAATCGGGACGCAATTTGAGTGATCCATCGTCATTAGGTGGCCCTCAAAGTTACAATTCACTATCAGTTTTTCGTCCCATTCGAAAATCTTTGACTTACAGCAGAACGGCCATAAGGTGCCTGAGGCAGCAATCGACCCATGGAGACAAGTCTGCTGGAGGACGATGTATTGAATCGGGACGCAATTTGAGTGATCCATCGTCATTAGTAGGCCCAGAACGTTACAATTCACTATCAGTTTTTCGTCCGATTCGAAAATCTTTGAGTCACAGCAGGCCTGCCATAAGGTGCCCGAGGCAGCAATAGACCCATGGAGACAAGTCTGCTGGAGGACGATGTATTGAATCGGGACGCAATTTGAGTGATCCATCGTCATTAGGTGGCCCTGAACGTTTCAATTCACTATCAGTTTTTCATCCCATTCTATAATCTAGACTCACAGCAGAACGGCCATAAGGTGCCCGAGGCAGCAATAGTCCCATGGAGTCAAGTCGGCTAGTGGACGATGTACTGAATCGGGACGCAATTTGTGTGGTCCATCGTCATTAGGTGGCCCTGAATGTTTCAAATCACTATCAGTTTTTCGTCCGATTCGAAAATCTTTGACTCACAGCAGAACGGCCATAAGGTGCCCGAGGCAGCAATATACGCATGGAGACAAGTCTGCTGGAGGACGATGTATTGAATCGGGACGCAATTTGAGTGTTCCATCGTCATTAGGAGGCCCTGAACGTTACAATTCACTATCAGTTTTTCGTCCGATTCGAAAATCTTTGTGTCACAGCAGGCCTGCCATAAGGTGCCCGAGGCAGCAATAGACCCATCTAGACAAGTCTGCTGGAGGACGATGTATTGAATCGGGACGCAATTTGAGTGATCCATCGTCATTAGGTGGCCCTGAACGTTACAATTCACTATCAGTTTTTCATCCCATTCTATAATCTAGACTCACAGCAGAACGGCCATAAGCTGCCCGAGGCACAATAGTCCCATGGAGTCAAGTCGGCTAGTGGACGATGTACTGAATCGGGACGCAATTTGTGTGGTCCATCGTCATTAGGTGGCCCTGAATGTTACAAATCACTATCAGTTTTTCGTCCGATTCGAAAATCTTTGACTCACAGCAGAACGGCCATAAGGTGCCCGAGGCAGCAATCGACCCATGGAGACAAGTCTGCTGGAGGACGATGTATTGGATCGGGACGCAATTTGAGTGATCCATCGTCATTAGGTGGCCCTGAAAGTTACAATTCACTATCAGTTTTTCGTCCGATTCGAAAATCTTTGACTCACAGCAGAACGGCCATTAGGTGCCCGAGGCAACAATCGACCCATGGAGACAAGTCTGCTGGAGGACGATGTATTGAATCGGGACGCAATTTGAGTGATCCATCGTCATTAGGAGGCCCTGAACGTTACAATTCACTATCAGTTTTTCGTCCGATTCGAAAATCTTTGAGTCAC
Organism: Schistocerca cancellata; assembly: GCF_023864275.1. Classification (NCBI taxonomy): domain Eukaryota; kingdom Metazoa; phylum Arthropoda; class Insecta; order Orthoptera; family Acrididae; genus Schistocerca; species Schistocerca cancellata. Next base: position 843,922,288 of record NC_064630.1, read on the forward strand.
AGCAGGCCTGCCATAAGGTGCCCGAGGCAGCAATAGACGCATGGAGACAAGTCTGCTGGAGGACGATGTATTGAATCGGGACGCAATTTGAGTGATCCATCGTCATTAGGAGGCCCTGAACGTTACAATTCACTATCAGTTTTTCGTCCCATTCGATAATTTAGACTCACAGCTGAACGGCCATAAGGTGCCCGAGGCAGCAATAGACCCATGGAGTCAAGTCGGCTGGAGGACGATGTATTGAATCGGGACGCAATTTGAGTGATCCATCGTCATTAGGTGGCCCTCAACGTTAGAATTCACTATCAGTTTTTCCTCCCATTCGATAATCTAGACTCAGAGCAGAACGGCCATAAGGTGCCCGAGGCAGCAATAGACCCATGGAGACAAGTCTGCTGGAGGACGATGTATTGAATCGGGACGCAATTTCAGTGAACCATCGTCATTAAGAGGACCTGAACGTTACAATTCACTATCAGTTTTTTGTCCCATTCGATAATCTAGACTCACAGCAGAACGGCCATAAGGTGCCCGAGGCAGCAATAGACCCATGGAGTCGAGTCGGCTGGAGGACGATGTATTGAATCGGGACGCAATTTGAGTGATCCATCGTCATTAGGTGGCCCTGAGAGATACAATTCACTATCAGTTTTTCGTCCGATTCGAAAATCTTTGACTCACAGCAGAACGGCCATAAGGTGCCCGAGGCAGCAATAGACGCATGGAGACAAGTCTGCTGGAGGACGATGTATTGAATCGGGACGCAATTTGAGTGTTCCTTCGTCATTAGGAGGCCCTGAACGTTACAATTCACTATCAGTTTTTCGTCCGATTCGAAAATCTTTGAGTGACAGCAGGCCTGCCATAAGGTGCCCGAGGCAGCAATAGACCCATGAAGACAAGTCTGCTGGAGGACGATGTTTTGAATCGGGACGCAATTTGAGTGATCCATCGTCATTAGGTGGCCCTGAACGTTACAATTCACTATCAGTTTTTCATCCCATTCTATAATCTAGACTCACAGCAGAACGGCCATAAGCTGCCCGAGGCAGCAATAGTCCCATGCAGTCAAGTCGGCTAGTGGACGATGTACTGAATCGGGACGCAATTTGTGTGGTCCATCGTCATTAGGTGGCCCTGAATGTTACAAATCACTATCAGTTTTTCGTCCGATTCGAAAATCTTTGACTCACAGCAGAACGGCCATAAGGTGCCCGAGGCAGCAATCGACCCATGGAGACAAGTCTGCTGGAGGACGATGTATTGAATCGGGACGCAATTTGAGTGATCCATCGTCATTAGGTGGCCCTCAAAGTTACAATTCACTATCAGTTTTTCGTCCGATTCGAAAATCTTTGACTCACAGCAGAACGGCCATAAGGTGCCCGAGGCAGCAATCGACCCATGGAGACAAGTCTGCTGGAGGACGATGTATTGGATCGGGACGCAATTTGAGTGATCCATCGTCATTAGGTGGCCCTGAAAGTTACAATTCACTATCAGTTTTTCGTCGGATTCGAAAATCTTTGACTCACAGCAGAACGGCCATTAGGTGCCCGAGGCAGCAATCGACCCATGGAGACAAGTCTGCTGGAGGACGATGTATTGAATCGGGACGCAATTTGAGTGATCCATCGTCATTAGGAGGCCCTGAACGTTACAATTCACTATCAGTTTTTCGTCCCATTCGATAATCTAGACTCACAGCAGAACGGCCATAAGGTGCCCGAGGCAGCAGTAGACCCATGGAGTCAAGTCGGCTGGAGGACGATGTATTGAATCGGGACGCAAATTGAGTGATCCATCGTCATTAGGTGGCCCTGAACGTTACAATTCACTATCAGTTTTTCGTCCCATTCGATAATCTAGACTCACAGCAGAACGGCCATAAAGTGCCCGAGGCAGCAATAGACCCATGGAGACAAGTCTGCTGGAGGACGATGTATTGAATCGGGACGCAATTTGAGTGATCCATCGTCATTAGGTGGCCCTGAACGTTACAATTCACTATCAGTTTTTCGTCCCATTCGATAATCTAGACTCACAGCAGAACGGCCGTAAGGTGCCCGAGGCAGCAATAGACCCATGGAGTCAAGTCGGCTGGAGGACGATGTATTGAATCGGGACGCAATTTGAGTGATCCATCGTCATTAGGTGGCCCTGAACGTTACAATTCACTATCAGTTTTTCGTCCGATTCGAAAGTCTTTGACTCACAGCAGAACGGCCATAAGGTGCCCGAGGCAGCAATAGACGCATGGAGACAAGTCTGCTGGAGGACGATGTATTGAATCGGGACGCAATTTGAGTGTTCCATCGTCATTAGGAGGCCCTGAACGTTACAATTCACTATCAGTTTTTCGTCCGATTCGAAAATCTTTGAGTCACAGCAGGCCTGCCATAAGGCGCCCGATGCAGCAATAGACCCATGGAGACAAGTCTGCTGGAGGACGATGTATTGAATCGGGACGCAATTTGAGTGATCCATCGTCATTAGGCGGCCCTGAACGTTACAATTCACTATCAGTTTTTCATCCCATTCTATAATCTAGACTCACAGCAGAACGGCCATAAGGTGCCCGAGGCAGCAATAGTCCCATGGAGTCAAGTCGGCTAGTGGACGATGTACTGAATCGGGACGCAATTTGTGTGGTCCATCGTCATTAGGTGGCCCTGAATGTTACAAATCACTATCAGTTTTTCGTCCGATTCGAAAATCTTTGACTCACAGCAGAACGGCCATAAGGTGCCCGAGGCAGCAATCGACCCATGGAGACAAGTCTGCTGGAGGACGATGTATTGGATCGGGACGCAATTTGAGTGATCCAGCGTCATTAGGTGGCCCTGAAAGTTACAATTCACTATCAGTTTTTCGTCCGATTCGAAAATCTTTGACTCACAGCAGAACGGCCATTAGGTGCCCGAGGCAACAATCGACCCATGGAGACAAGTCTGCTGGAGGACGATGTATTGAATCGGGACGCAATTTGAGTGATCCATCGTCATTAGGAGGCCCTGAACGTTACAATTCACTATCAGTTTTTCGTCCGATTCGAAAATCTTTGAGTCACAGCAGGCCTGCCATAAGGTGCCCGAGGCAGCAATAGACGCATGGAGACAAGTCTGCTGGAGGACGATGTATTGAATCGGGACGCAATTTGAGTGATCCATCGTCATTAGGAGGCCCTGAACGTTACAATTCACTATTAGTTTTTCGTCCCATTCGATAATTTAGACTCACAGCAGAACGGCCATAAGGTGCCCGAGGCAGCAATAGACCCATGGAGTCAAGTCGGCTGGAGGACGATGTATTGAATCGGGACGCAATTTGAGTGATCCATCGTCATTAGGTGGCCCTCAACGTTAGAATTCACTATCAGTTTTTCCTCCCATTCGATAATCTAGACTCAGAGCAGAACGGCCATAAGGTGCCCGAGGCAGCAATAGACACATGGAGACAAGTCTGCTGGAGGACGATGTATTGAATCGGGACGCAATTTCAGTGAACCATCGTCATTAAGAGGACCTGAACGTTACAATTCACTATCAGTTTTTTGTCCCATTCGATAATCTAGACTCACAGCAGAACGGCCATAAGGTGCCCGAGGCAGCAATAGACCCATGGAGTCGAGTCGGCTGGAGGACGATGTATTGAATCGGGACGCAATTTGAGTGATCCATCGTCATTAGGTGGCCCTGAGAGATACAATTCACTATCAGTTTTTCGTCCGATTCGAAAATCTTTGACTCACAGCAGAACGGCCATAAGGTGCCCGAGGCAGCAATAGACGCATGGAGACATGTCTGCTGGAGGACGATGTATTGAATCGGGACGCAATTTGAGTGTTCCTTCGTCATTAGGAGGCCCTGAACGTTACAATTCACTATCAGTTTTTCGTCCGATTCGAAAATCTTTGAGTGACAGCAGGCCTGCCATAAGGTGCCCGAGGCAGCAATAGACCCATGAAGACAAGTCTGCTGGAGGACGATGTTTTGAATCGGGACGCAATTTGAGTGATCCATCGTCATTAGGTGGCCCTGAACGTTACAATTCACTATCAGTTTTTCATCCCATTCTATAATCTAGACTCACAGCAGAACGGCCATAAGCTGCCCGAGGCAGCAATAGTCCCATGCAGTCAAGTCGGCTAGTGGACGATGTACTGAATCGGGACGCAATTTGTGTGGTCCATCGTCATTAGGTGGCCCTGAATGTTACAAATCACTATCAGTTTTTCGTCCGATTCGAAAATCTTTGACTCACAGCAGAACGGCCATAAGGTGCCCGAGGCAGCAATCGACCCATGGAGACAAGTCTGCTGGAGGACGATCTATTGAATCGGGACGCAATTTGAGTGATCCATCGTCATTAGGTGGCCCTCAAAGTTACAATTCACTATCAGTTTTTCGTCCGATTCGAAAATCTTTGACTCACAGCAGAACGGCCATAAGGTGCCCGAGGCAGCAATCGACCCATGGAGACAAGTCTGCTGGAGGACGATGTATTGGATCGGGACGCAATTTGAGTGATCCATCGTCATTAGGTGGCCCTGAAAGTTACAATTCACTATCAGTTTTTCGTCGGATTCGAAAATCTTTGACTCACAGCAGAACGGCCATTAGGTGCCCGAGGCAGCAATCGACCCATGGAGACAAGTCTGCTGGAGGACGATGTATTGAATCGGGACGCAATTTGAGTGATCCATCGTCATTAGGAGGCCCTGAACGTTACAATTCACTATCAGTTTTTCGTCCCATTCGATAATCTAGACTCACAGCAGAACGGCCATAAGGTGCCCGAGGCAGCAGTAGACCCATGGAGTCAAGTCGGCTGGAGGACGATGTATTGAATCGGGACGCAAATTGAGTGATCCATCGTCATTAGGTGGCCCGGAACGTTACAATTCACTATCAGTTTTTCGTCCCATTCGATAATCTAGACTCACAGCAGAACGGCCATAAGGTGCCCGAGGCAGCAATAGACCCATGGAGACAAGTCTGCTGGAGGACGATGTATTGAATCGGGACGCAATTTGAGTGATCCATCGTCATTAGGTGGCCCTGAACGTTACAATTCACTATCAGTTTTTCGTCCCATTCGATAATCTAGACTCACAGCAGAACGGCCATAAGGTGCCCGAGGCAGCAATAGACCCATGGAGTCAAGTCGGCTGGAGGACGATGTATTGAATCGGGACGCAATTTGAGTGATCCATCGTCATTAGGTGGCCCTGAACGTTACAATTCACTATCAGTTTTTCGTCCGATTCGAAAGTCTTTGACTCACAGCAGAACGGCCATAAGGTGCCCGAGGCAGCAATAGACGCATGGAGACAAGTCTGCTGGAGGACGATGTATTGAATCGGGACGCAATTTGAGTGTTCCATCGTCATTAGGAGGCCCTGAACGTTACAATTCACTATCAGTTTTTCGTCCGATTCGAAAATCTTTGAGTCACAGCAGGCCTGCCATAAGGCGCCCGATGCAGCAATAGACCCATGGAGACAAGTCTGCTGGAGGACGATGTATTGAATCGGGACGCAATTTGAGTGATCCATCGTCATTAGGCGGCCCTGAACGTTACAATTCACTATCAGTTTTTCATCCCATTCTATAATCTAGACTCACAGCAGAACGGCCATAAGGTGCCCGAGGCAGCAATAGTCCCATGGAGTCAAGTCGGCTAGTGGACGATGTACTGAATCGGGACGCAATTTGTGTGGTCCATCGTCATTAGGTGGCCCTGAATGTTACAAATCACTATCAGTTTTTCGTCCGATTCGAAAATCTTTGACTCACAGCAGAACGGACATAAGGTGCCCGAGGCAGCAATCGACCCATGGAGACAAGTCTGCTGGAGGACGATGTATTGAATCGGGACGCAATTTGAGTGATCCATCGTCATTAGGTGGCCCTGAAAGTTACAATTCACTATCAGTTTTTCGTCCGATTCGAAAATCTTTGACTCACAGCAGAACGGCCATAAGGTGCCCGAGGCAGCAATCGACCCATGGAGACAAGTCTGCTGGAGGACGATGTATTGAATCGGGACGCAATTTGAGTGATCCATCGTCATTAGGTGGCCCTGAAAGTTACAATTCACTATCAGTTTTTCGTCCGATTCGAAAATCTTTGACTCACAGCAGAACGGCCATAAGGTGCCCGAGGCAGCAATCGACCCATGGAGACAAGTCTGCTGGAGGACGATGTATTGAATCGGGACGCAATTTGAGTGATCCATCGTCATTAGGTGGCCCTGAAAGTTACAATTCACTATCAGTTTTTCGTCCGATTCGAAAATCTTTGACTCACAGCAGAACGGCCATAAGGTGCCCGAGGCAGCAATAGACGCATGGAGACAAGTCTGCTGGAGGACGATGTATTGAATCGGGACGCAATTTGAGTGTTCCATCGTCATTAGGAGGCCCTGAACGTTACAATTCACTATCAGTTTTTCGTCCCATTCGATAATCTAGACTCACAGCAGAACGGCCATAAGGTGCCCGAGGCAGCAATAGACCCATGGAGTCAAGTCGGCTGGAGGACGATGTATTGAATCGGGACGCAATTTGAGTGATCCATCGTCATTAGGTGGCCCTCAACGTTAGAATTCACTATCAGTTTTTCGTCCCATTCGATAATCTAGACTCAGAGCAGAACGGCCATAAGGTGCCCGAGGCAGCAATAGACCCATGGAGACAAGTCTGCTGGAGGACGATGTATTGAATCGGGACGCAATTTCAGTGAACCATCGTCATTAGGAGGACCTGAACGTTACAATTCACTATCAGTTTTTTGTCCCATTCGATAATCTAGACTCACAGCAGAACGGCCATAAGGTGCCCGAGGCAGCAATAGACCCATGGAGTCAAGTCGGCTGGAGGACGATGTATTGAATCGGGACGCAATTTGAGTGATCCATCGTCATTAGGTGGCCCTGAGAGATACAATTCACTATCAGTTTTTCGTCCGATTCGAAAATCTTTGACTCACCGCAGAACGGCCATAAGGTGCCCGAGGCAGCAATCGACCCATGGAGACAAGTCTGCTGGAGGACGATGTATTGAATCGGGACGCAATTTGAGTGATCCATCGTCATTAGGTGGCCCTCAAAGTTACAATTCACTATCAGTTTTTCGTCCGATTCGAAAATCTTTGAGTCACAGCAGGCCTGCCATAAGGTACCCGAGGCAGCAATAGACCCATGGAGACAAGTCTGCTGGAGGACGATGTATTGAATCGGGACGCAATTTGAGTGATCCATCGTCATTAGGTGGCCCTGAACGTTACAATTCACTATCAGTTTTTCATCCCATTCTATAATCTAGACTCACAGCAGAACGGCCATAAGCTGCCCGAGGTAGCATGGAGTCAAGTCGGCTAGTGGACGATGTACTGAATCGGGACGCAATTTGTGTGGTCCATCGTCATTAGGTGGCCCTGAATGTTACAAATCACTATCAGTTTTTCGTCCGATTCGAAAATCTTTGACTCACAGCAGAACGGCCATAAGGTGCCCGAGGCAGCAATAGACCCATGGAGACAAGTCTGCTGGAGGACGATGTATTGGATCGGGACGCAATTTGAGTGATCCATCGTCATTAGGTGGCCCTGAAAGTTACAATTCACTATCAGTTTTTCGTCCGATTCGAAAATCTTTGACTCACAGCAGAACGGCCATTAGGTGCCCGAGGCAACAATCGACCCATGGAGACAAGTCTGCTGGAGGACGATGTATTGAATCGGGACGCAATTTGAGTGATCCATCGTCATTAGGAGGCCCTGAACGTTACAATTCACTATCAGTTTTTCGTCCCATTCGATAATCTAGACTCACAGCAGAACGGCCATAAGGTGCCCGAGGCAGCAATAGACCCATGGAGTCAAGTCGGCTGGAGGACGATGTATTGAATCGGGACGCAAATTGAGTGATCCATCGTCATTAGGTGGCCCTGAACGTTACAATTCACTATCAGTTTTTCGTCCCATTCGATAATCTAGACTCACAGCAGAACGGCCATAAGGTGCCCGAGGCAGCAATAGACCCATGGAGCCAAGTCTGCTGGAGGACGATGTATTGAATCGGGACGCAATTTGAGTGAACCATCGTCATTAGGAGGACCTGAACGTTACAATTCACTATCAGTTTTTTGTCCCATTCGATAATCTAGACTCACAGCAGAACGGCCATAAGGTGCCCGAGGCAGCAATAGACCCATGGAGTCAAGTCGGCTGGAGGACGATGTATTGAATCGGGACGCAATTTGAGTGATCCATCGTCATTAGGTGGCCCTGAACGTTACAATTCACTATCAGTTTTTCGTCCGATTCGAAAGTCTTTGACTCACAGCAGAACGGCCATAAGGTGCCCGAGGCAGCAATAGACGCATGGAGACAAGTCTGCTGGAGGACGATGTATTGAATCGGGACGCAATTTGAGTGTTCCATCGTCATTAGGAGGCCCTGAACGTTACAATTCACTATCAGTTTTTCGTCCGATTCGAAAATCTTTGAGTCACAGCAGGCCTGCCATAAGGCGCCCGATGCAGCAATAGACCCATGGAGACAAGTCTGCTGGAGGACGATGTATTGAATCGGGACGCAATTTGAGTGATCCATCGTCATTAGGCGGCCCTGAACGTTACAATTCACTATCAGTTTTTCGTCCGATTCGAAAATCTTTGACTCACAGCGGAACGGCCATAAGGTGCCCGAGGCAGCAATCGACCCATGGAGACAAGTCTGCTGGAGGACGATGTATTGAATCGGGACGCAATTTGAGTGATCCATCGTCATTAGGTGGCCCTGAAAGTTACAATTCACTATCAGTTTTTCGTCCGATTCGAAAATCTTTGACTCACAGCAGAACGGCCATAAGGTGCCCGAGGCAGCAATAGACGCATGGAGACAAGTCTGCTGGAGGACGATGTATTGAATCGGGACGCAATTTGAGTGTTCCATCGTCATTAGGAGGCCCTGAACGTTACAATTCACTATCAGTTTTTCGTCCCATTCGATAATCTAGACTCACAGCAGAACGGCCATAAGGTGCCCGAGGCAGCAATAGACCCATGGAGTCAAGTCGGCTGGAGGACGATGTATTGAATCGGGACGCAATTTGAGTGATCCATCGACATTAGGTGGCCCTCAACGTTAGAATTCACTATCAGTTTTTCGTCCCATTCGATAATCTAGACTCAGAGCAGAACGGCCATAAGGTGCCCGAGGCAGCAATAGACCCATGGAGACAAGTCTGCTGGAGGACGATGTATTGAATCGGGACGCAATTTCAGTGAACCATCGTCATTAGGAGGACCTGAACGTTACAATTCACTATCAGTTTTTTGTCCCATTCGATAATCTAGACTCACAGCAGAACGGCCATAAGGTGCCCGAGGCAGCAATAGACCCATGGAGTCAAGTCGGCTGGAGGACGATGTATTGAATCGGGACGCAATTTGAGTGATCCATCGTCATTAGGTGGCCCTGAGAGATACAAATCACTATCAGTTTTTCGTCCGATTCGAAAATCTTTGACTCACCGCAGAACGGCCATAAGGTGCCCGAGGCAGCAATCGACCCATGGAGACAAGTCTGCTGGAGGACGATGTATTGAATCGGGACGCAATTTGAGTGATCCATCGTCATTAGGTGGCCCTCAAAGTTACAATTCACTATCAGTTTTTCGTCCGATTCGAAAATCTTTGAGTCACAGCAGGCCTGCCATAAGGTACCCGAGGCAGCAATAGACCCATGGAGACAAGTCTGCTGGAGGACGATGTATTGAATCGGGACGCAATTTGAGTGATCCATCGTCATTAGGTGGCCCTGAACGTTACAATTCACTATCAGTTTTTCATCCCATTCTATAATCTAGACTCACAGCAGAACGGCCATAAGCTGCCCGAGGCAGCATGGAGTCAAGTCGGCTAGTGGACGATGTACTGAATCGGGACGCAATTTGTGTGGTCCATCGTCATTAGGTGGCCCTGAATGTTACAAATCACTATCAGTTTTTCGTCCGATTCGAAAATCTTTGACTCACAGCAGAACGGCCATAAGGTGCCCGAGGCAGCAATAGACCCATGGAGACAAGTCTGCTGGAGGACGATGTATTGGATCGGGACGCAATTTGAGTGATCCATCGTCATTAGGTGGCCCTGAAAGTTACAATTCACTATCAGTTTTTCGTCCGATTCGAAAATCTTTGACTCACAGCAGAACGGCCATTAGGTGCCCGAGGCAACAATCGACCCATGGAGACAAGTCTGCTGGAGGACGATGTATTGAATCGGGACGCAATTTGAGTGATCCATCGTCATTAGGAGGCCCTGAACGTTACAATTCACTATCAGTTTTTCGTCCCATTCGATAATCTAGACTCACAGCAGAACGGCCATAAGGTGCCCGAGGCAGCAATAGACCCATGGAGTCAAGTCGGCTGGAGGACGATGTATTGAATCGGGACGCAAATTGAGTGATCCATCGTCATTAGGTGGCCCTGAACGTTACAATTCACTATCAGTTTTTCGTCCCATTCGATAATCTAGACTCACAGCAGAACGGCCATAAGGTGCCCGAGGCAGCAATAGACCCATGGAGACAAGTCTGCTGGAGGACGATGTATTGAATCGGGGCGCAATTTGAGTGAACCATCGTCATTAGGAGGACCTGAACGTTACAATTCACTATCAGTTTTTTGTCCCATTCGATAATCTAGACTCACAGCAGAACGGCCATAAGGTGCCCGAGGCAGCAATAGACCCATGGAGTCAAGTCGGCTGGAGGACGATGTATTGAATCGGGACGCAATTTGAGTGATCCATCGTCATTAGGTGGCCCTGAACGTTACAATTCACTATCAGTTTTTCGTCCGATTCGAAAGTCTTTGACTCACAGCAGAACGGCCATAAGGTGCCCGAGGCAGCAATAGACGCATGGAGACAAGTCTGCTGGAGGACGATGTATTGAATCGGGACGCAATTTGAGTGTTCCATCGTCATTAGGAGGCCCTGAACGTTACAATTCACTATCAGTTTTTCGTCCGATTCGAAAATCTTTGAGTCACAGCAGGCCTGCCATAAGGCGCCCGATGCAGCAATAGACCCATGGAGACAAGTCGGCTGGAGGACGATGTATTGAATCGGGACGCAATTTGAGTGATCCATCGTCATTAGGTGGCCCTCAACGTTAGAATTCACTATCAGTTTTTCGTCCCATTCGATAATCTAGACTCAGAGCAGAACGGCCATAAGGTGCCCGAGGCAGCAATAGACCCATGGAGACAAGTCTGCTGGAGGACGATGTATTGAATCGGGACGCAATTTCAGTGAACCATCGTCATTAGGTGGCCCTGAAAGTTACAATTCACTATCAGTTTTTCGTCCGATTCGAAAATCTTTGACTCACAGCGGAACGGCCATAAGGTGCCCGAGGCAGCAATCGACCCATGGAGACAAGTCTGCTGGAGGACGATGTATTGAATCGGGACGCAATTTGAGTGATCCATCGTCATTAGGTGGCCCTGAAAGTTACAATTCACTATCAGTTTTTCGTCCGATTCGAAAATCTTTGACTCACAGCAGAACGGCCATAAGGTGCCCGAGGCAGCAATAGACGCATGGAGACAAGTCTGCTGGAGGACGATGTATTGAATCGGGACGCAATTTGAGTGTTCCATCGTCATTAGGAGGCCCTGAACGTTACAATTCACTATCAGTTTTTCGTCCCATTCGATAATCTAGACTCACAGCAGAACGGCCATAAGGTGCCCGAGGCAGCAATAGACCCATGGAGTCAAGTCGGCTGGAGGACGATGTATTGAATCGGGACGCAATTTGAGTGATCCATCGACATTAGGTGGCCCTCAACGTTAGAATTCACTATCAGTTTTTCGTCCCATTCGATAATCTAGACTCAGAGCAGAACGGCCATAAGGTGCCCGAGGCAGCAATAGACCCATGGAGACAAGTCTGCTGGAGGACGATGTATTGAATCGGGACGCAATTTCAGTGAACCATCGTCATTAGGAGGACCTGAACGTTACAATTCACTATCAGTTTTTTGTCCCATTCGATAATCTAGACTCACAGCAGAACGGCCATAAGGTGCCCGAGGCAGCAATAGACCCATGGAGTCAAGTCGGCTGGAGGACGATGTATTGAATCGGGACGCAATTTGAGTGATCCATCGTCATTAGGTGGCCCTGAGAGATACAAATCACTATCAGTTTTTCGTCCGATTCGAAAATCTTTGACTCACCGCAGAACGGCCATAAGGTGCCCGAGGCAGCAATCGACCCATGGAGACAAGTCTGCTGGAGGACGATGTATTGAATCGGGACGCAATTTGAGTGATCCATCGTCATTAGGTGGCCCTCAAAGTTACAATTCACTATCAGTTTTTCGTCCGATTCGAAAATCTTTGAGTCACAGCAGGCCTGCCATAAGGTACCCGAGGCAGCAATAGACCCATGGAGACAAGTCTGCTGGAGGACGATGTATTGAATCGGGACGCAATTTGAGTGATCCATCGTCATTAGGTGGCCCTGAACGTTACAATTCACTATCAGTTTTTCATCCCATTCTATAATCTAGACTCACAGCAGAACGGCCATAAGCTGCCCGAGGCAGCATGGAGTCAAGTCGGCTAGTGGACGATGTACTGAATCGGGACGCAATTTGTGTGGTCCATCGTCATTAGGTGGCCCTGAATGTTACAAATCACTATCAGTTTTTCGTCCGATTCGAAAATCTTTGACTCACAGCAGAACGGCCATAAGGTGCCCGAGGCAGCAATAGACCCATGGAGACAAGTCTGCTGGAGGACGATGTATTGGATCGGGACGCAATTTGAGTGATCCATCGTCATTAGGTGGCCCTGAAAGTTACAATTCACTATCAGTTTTTCGTCCGATTCGAAAATCTTTGACTCACAGCAGAACGGCCATTAGGTGCCCGAGGCAACAATCGACCCATGGAGACAAGTCTGCTGGAGGACGATGTATTGAATCGGTACGCAATTTGAGTGATCCATCGTCATTAGGAGGCCCTGAACGTTACAATTCACTATCAGTTTTTCGTCCCATTCGATAATCTAGACTCACAGCAGAACGGCCATAAGGTGCCCGAGGCAGCAATAGACCCATGGAGTCAAGTCGGCTGGAGGACGATGTATTGAATCGGGACGCAAATTGAGTGATCCATCGTCATTAGGTGGCCCTGAACGTTACAATTCACTATCAGTTTTTCGTCCCATTCGATAATCTAGACTCACAGCAGAACGGCCATAAGGTGCCCGAGGCAGCAATAGACCCATGGAGACAAGTCTGCTGGAGGACGATGTATTGAATCGGGGCGCAATTTGAGTGAACCATCGTCATTAGGAGGACCTGAACGTTACAATTCACTATCAGTTTTTTGTCCCATTCGATAATCTAGACTCACAGCAGAACGGCCATAAGGTGCCCGAGGCAGCAATAGACCCATGGAGTCAAGTCGGCTGGAGGACGATGTATTGAATCGGGACGCAATTTGAGTGATCCATCGTCATTAGGTGGCCCTGAACGTTACAATTCACTATCAGTTTTTCGTCCGATTCGAAAGTCTTTGACTCACAGCAGAACGGCCATAAGGTGCCCGAGGCAGCAATAGACGCATGGAGACAAGTCTGCTGGAGGACGATGTATTGAATCGGGACGCAATTTGAGTGTTCCATCGTCATTAGGAGGCCCTGAACGTTACAATTCACTATCAGTTTTTCGTCCGATTCGAAAATCTTTGAGTCACAGCAGGCCTGCCATAAGGCGCCCGATGCAGCAATAGACCCATGGAGACAAGTCGGCTGGAGGACGATGTATTGAATCGGGACGCAATTTGAGTGATCCATCGTCATTAGGTGGTTCTCAACGTTAGAATTCACTATCAGTTTTTCGTCCCATTCGATAATCTAGACTCAGAGCAGAACGGCCATAAGGTGCCCGAGGCAGCAATAGACCCATGGAGACAAGTCTGCTGGAGGACGATGTATTGAATCGGGACGCAATTTCAGTGAACCATCGTCATTAGGTGGCCCTGAAAGTTACAATTCACTATCAGTTTTTCGTCCGATTCGAAAATCTTTGACTCACAGCGGAACGGCCATAAGGTGCCCGAGGCAGCAATCGACCCATGGAGACAAGTCTGCTGGAGGACGATGTATTGAATCGGGACGCAATTTGAGTGATCCATCGTCATTAGGTGGCCCTGAAAGTTACAATTCACTATCAGTTTTTCGTCCGATTCGAAAATCTTTGACTCACAGCAGAACGGCCATAAGGTGCCCGAGGCAGCAATAGACGCATGGAGACAAGTCTGCTGGAGGACGATGTATTAAATCGGGACGCAATTTGAGTGTTCCATCGTCATTAGGAGGCCCTGAACGTTACAATTCACTATCAGTTTTTCGTCCCATTCGATAATCTAGACTCACAGCAGAACGGCCATAAGGTGCCCGAGGCAGCAATAGACCCATGGAGTCAAGTCGGCTGGAGGACGATGTATTGAATCGGGACGCAATTTGAGTGATCCATCGACATTAGGTGGCCCTCAACGTTAGAATTCACTATCAGTTTTTCGTCCCATTCGATAATCTAGACTCAGAGCAGAACGGCCATAAGGTGCCCGAGGCAGCAATAGACCCATGGAGACAAGTCTGCTGGAGGACGATGTATTGAATCGGGACGCAATTTCAGTGAACCATCGTCATTAGGAGGACCTGAACGTTACAATTCACTATCAGTTTTTTGTCCCATTCGATAATCTAGACTCACAGCAGAACGGCCATAAGGTGCCCGAGGCAGCAATAGACCCATGGAGTCAAGTCGGCTGGAGGACGATGTATTGAATCGGGACGCAATTTGAGTGATCCATCGTCATTAGGTGGCCCTGAGAGATACAAATCACTATCAGTTTTTCGTCCGATTCGAAAATCTTTGACTCACCGCAGAACGGCCATAAGGTGCCCGAGGCAGCAATCGACCCATGGAGACAAGTCTGCTGGAGGACGATGTATTGAATCGGGACGCAATTTGAGTGATCCATCGTCATTAGGTGGCCCTCAAAGTTACAATTCACTATCAGTTTTTCGTCCGATTCGAAAATCTTTGAGTCACAGCAGGCCTGCCATAAGGTACCCGAGGCAGCAATAGACCCATGGAGACAAGTCTGCTGGAGGACGATGTATTGAATCGGGACGCAATTTGAGTGATCCATCGTCATTAGGTGGCCCTGAACGTTACAATTCACTATCAGTTTTTCATCCCATTCTATAATCTAGACTCACAGCAGAACGGCCATAAGCTGCCCGAGGCAGCATGGAGTCAAGTCGGCTAGTGGACGATGTACTGAATCGGGACGCAATTTGTGTGGTCCATCGTCATTAGGTGGCCCTGAATGTTACAAATCACTATCAGTTTTTCGTCCGATTCGAAAATCTTTGACTCACAGCAGAACGGCCATAAGGTGCCCGAGGCAGCAATAGACCCATGGAGACAAGTCTGCTGGAGGACGATGTATTGGATCGGGACGCAATTTGAGTGATCCATCGTCATTAGGTGGCCCTGAAAGTTACAATTCACTATCAGTTTTTCGTCCGATTCGAAAATCTTTGACTCACAGCAGAACGGCCATTAGGTGCCCGAGGCAACAATCGACCCATGGAGACAAGTCTGCTGGAGGACGATGTATTGAATCGGGACGCAATTTGAGTGATCCATCGTCATTAGGAGGCCCTGAACGTTACAATTCACTATCAGTTTTTCGTCCCATTCGATAATCTAGACTCACAGCAGAACGGCCATAAGGTGCCCGAGGCAGCAATAGACCCATGGAGTCAAGTCGGCTGGAGGACGATGTATTGAATCGGGACGCAAATTGAGTGATCCATCGTCATTAGGTGGCCCTGAACGTTACAATTCACTATCAGTTTTTCGTCCCATTCGATAATCTAGACTCACAGCAGAACGGCCATAAGGTGCCCGAGGCAGCAATAGACCCATGGAGACAAGTCTGCTGGAGGACGATGTATTGAATCGGGGCGCCATAAGGTGCCCGAGGCAGCAATAGACCCATGGAGTCAAGTCGGCTGGAGGACGATGTATTGAATCGGGACGCAATTTGAGTGATCCATCGTCATTAGGTGGCCCTGAGAGATACAAATCACTATCAGTTTTTCGTCCGATTCGAAAATCTTTGACTCACCGCAGAACGGCCATAAGGTGCCCGAGGCAGCAATCGACCCTTGGAGACAAGTCTGCTGGAGGACGATGTATTGAATCGGGACGCAATTTGAGTGATCCATCGTCATTAGGTGGCCCTCAAAGTTACAATTCACTATCAGTTTTTCGTCCGATTCGAAAATCTTTGAGTCACAGCAGGCCTGCCATAAGGTACCCGAGGCAGCAATAGACCCATGGAGACAAGTCTGCTGGAGGACGATGTATTGAATCGGGACGCAATTTGAGTGATCCATCGTCATTAGGTGGCCCTGAACGTTACAATTCACTATCAGTTTTTCATCCCATTCTATAATCTAGACTCACAGCAGAACGGCCATAAGCTGCCCGAGGCAGCATGGAGTCAAGTCGGCTAGTGGACGAAGGCAATAGACGCATGGAGACAAGTCTGCTGGAGGACGATGTATTGAATCGGGACGCAATTTGAGTGTTCCATCGTCATTAGGAGGCCCTGAACGTTACAATTCACTATCAGTTTTTCGTCCGATTCGAAAATCTTTGAGTCACAGCAGGCCTGCCATAAGGCGCCCGATGCAGCAATAGACCCATGGAGACAAGTCGGCTGGAGGACGATGTATTGAATCGGGACGCAATTTGAGTGATCCATCGTCATTAGGTGGCCCTCAACGTTAGAATTCACTATCAGTTTTTCGTCCCATTCGATAATCTAGACTCAGAGCAGAACGGCCATAAGGTGCCCGAGGCAGCAATAGACCCATGGAGACAAGTCTGCTGGAGGACGATGTATTGAATCGGGACGCAATTTCAGTGAACCATCGTCATTAGGAGGACCTGAACGTTACAATTCACTATCAGTTTTTTGTCCCATTCGATAATCTAGACTCACAGCAGAACGGCCATAAGGTGCCCGAGGCAGCAATAGACCCATGGAGTCAAGTCGGCTGGAGGACGATGTATTGAATCGGGACGCAATTTGAGTGATCCATCGTCATTAGGTGGCCCTGAGAGATACAATTCACTATCAGTTTTTCGTCCGATTCGAAAATCTTTGACTCACCGCAGAACGGCCATAAGGTGCCCGAGGCAGCAATCGACCCATGGAGACAAGTCTGCTGGAGGACGATGTATTGAATCGGGACGCAATTTGAGTGATCCATCGTCATTAGGTGGCCCTCAAAGTTACAATTCACTATCAGTTTTTCGTCCGATTCGAAAATCTTTGAGTCACAGCAGGCCTGCCATAAGGTACCCGAGGCAGCAATAGACCCATGGAGACAAGTCTGCTGGAGGACGATGTATTGAATCGGGACGCAATTTGAGTGATCCATCGTCATTAGGTGGCCCTGAACGTTACAATTCACTATCAGTTTTTCATCCCATTCTATAATCTAGACTCACAGCAGAACGGCCATAAGCTGCCCGAGGTAGCATGGAGTCAAGTCGGCTAGTGGACGATGTACTGAATCGGGACGCAATTTGTGTGGTCCATCGTCATTAGGTGGCCCTGAATGTTACAAATCACTATCAGTTTTTCGTCCGATTCGAAAATCTTTGACTCACAGCAGAACGGCCATAAGGTGCCCGAGGCAGCAATAGACCCATGGAGACAAGTCTGCTGGAGGACGATGTATTGGATCGGGACGCAATTTGAGTGATCCATCGTCATTAGGTGGCCCTGAAAGTTACAATTCACTATCAGTTTTTCGTCCGATTCGAAAATCTTTGACTCACAGCAGAACGGCCATTAGGTGCCCGAGGCAACAATCGACCCATGGAGACAAGTCTGCTGGAGGACGATGTATTGAATCGGGACGCAATTTGAGTGATCCATCGTCATTAGGAGGCCCTGAACGTTACAATTCACTATCAGTTTTTCGTCCCATTCGATAATCTAGACTCACAGCAGAACGGCCATAAGGTGCCCGAGGCAGCAATAGACCCATGGAGTCAAGTCGGCTGGAGGACGATGTATTGAATCGGGACGCAAATTGAGTGATCCATCGTCATTAGGTGGCCCTGAACGTTACAATTCACTATCAGTTTTTCGTCCCATTCGATAATCTAGACTCACAGCAGAACGGCCATAAGGTGCCCGAGGCAGCAATAGACCCATGGAGACAAGTCTGCTGGAGGACGATGTATTGAATCGGGGCGCCATAAGGTGCCCGAGGCAGCAATAGACCCATGGAGTCAAGTCGGCTGGAGGACGATGTATTGAATCGGGACGCAATTTGAGTGATCCATCGTCATTAGGTGGCCCTGAGAGATACAAATCACTATCAGTTTTTCGTCCGATTCGAAAATCTTTGACTCACCGCAGAACGGCCATAAGGTGCCCGAGGCAGCAATCGACCCTTGGAGACAAGTCTGCTGGAGGACGATGTATTGAATCGGGACGCAATTTGAGTGATCCATCGTCATTAGGTGGCCCTCAAAGTTACAATTCACTATCAGTTTTTCGTCCGATTCGAAAATCTTTGAGTCACAGCAGGCCTGCCATAAGGTACCCGAGGCAGCAATAGACCCATGGAGACAAGTCTGCTGGAGGACGATGTATTGAATCGGGACGCAATTTGAGTGATCCATCGTCATTAGGTGGCCCTGAACGTTACAATTCACTATCAGTTTTTCATCCCATTCTATAATCTAGACTCACAGCAGAACGGCCATAAGCTGCCCGAGGCAGCATGGAGTCAAGTCGGCTAGTGGACGAAGGCAATAGACGCATGGAGACAAGTCTGCTGGAGGACGATGTATTGAATCGGGACGCAATTTGAGTGTTCCATCGTCATTAGGAGGCCCTGAACGTTACAATTCACTATCAGTTTTTCGTCCGATTCGAAAATCTTTGAGTCACAGCAGGCCTGCCATAAGGCGCCCGATGCAGCAATAGACCCATGGAGACAAGTCGGCTGGAGGACGATGTATTGAATCGGGACGCAATTTGAGTGATCCATCGTCATTAGGTGGCCCTCAACGTTAGAATTCACTATCAGTTTTTCGTCCCATTCGATAATCTAGACTCAGAGCAGAACGGCCATAAGGTGCCCGAGGCAGCAATAGACCCATGGAGACAAGTCTGCTGGAGGACGATGTATTGAATCGGGACGCAATTTCAGTGAACCATCGTCATTAGGAGGACCTGAACGTTACAATTCACTATCAGTTTTTTGTCCCATTCGATAATCTAGACTCACAGCAGAACGGCCATAAGGTGCCCGAGGCAGCAATAGACCCATGGAGTCAAGTCGGCTGGAGGACGATGTATTGAATCGGGACGCAATTTGAGTGATCCATCGTCATTAGGTGGCCCTGAGAGATACAATTCACTATCAGTTTTTCGTCCGATTCGAAAATCTTTGACTCACCGCAGAACGGCCATAAGGTGCCCGAGGCAGCAATCGACCCATGGAGACAAGTCTGCTGGAGGACGATGTATTGAATCGGGACGCAATTTGAGTGATCCATCGTCATTAGGTGGCCCTCAAAGTTACAATTCACTATCAGTTTTTCGTCCGATTCGAAAATCTTTGAGTCACAGCAGGCCTGCCATAAGGTACCCGAGGCAGCAATAGACCCATGGAGACAAGTCTGCTGGAGGACGATGTATTGAATCGGGACGCAATTTGAGTGATCCATCGTCATTAGGTGGCCCTGAACGTTACAATTCACTATCAGTTTTTCATCCCATTCTATAATCTAGACTCACAGCAGAACGGCCATAAGCTGCCCGAGGTAGCATGGAGTCAAGTCGGCTAGTGGACGATGTACTGAATCGGGACGCAATTTGTGTGGTCCATCGTCATTAGGTGGCCCTGAATGTTACAAATCACTATCAGTTTTTCGTCCGATTCGAAAATCTTTGACTCACAGCAGAACGGCCATAAGGTGCCCGAGGCAGCAATAGACCCATGGAGACAAGTCTGCTGGAGGACGATGTATTGGATCGGGACGCAATTTGAGTGATCCATCGTCATTAGGTGGCCCTGAAAGTTACAATTCACTATCAGTTTTTCGTCCGATTCGAAAATCTTTGACTCACAGCAGAACGGCCATTAGGTGCCCGAGGCAACAATCGACCCATGGAGACAAGTCTGCTGGAGGACGATGTATTGAATCGGGACGCAATTTGAGTGATCCATCGTCATTAGGAGGCCCTGAACGTTACAATTCACTATCAGTTTTTCGTCCCATTCGATAATCTAGACTCACAGCAGAACGGCCATAAGGTGCCCGAGGCAGCAATAGACCCATGGAGTCAAGTCGGCTGGAGGACGATGTATTGAATCGGGACGCAAATTGAGTGATCCATCGTCATTAGGTGGCCCTGAACGTTACAATTCACTATCAGTTTTTCGTCCCATTCGATAATCTAGACTCACAGCAGAACGGCCATAAGGTGCCCGAGGCAGCAATAGACCCATGGAGACAAGTCTGCTGGAGGACGATGTATTGAATCGGGACGCAATTTGAGTGAACCATCGTCATTAGGAGGACCTGAACGTTACAATTCACTATCAGTTTTTTGTCCCATTCGATAATCTAGACTCACAGCAGAACGGCCATAAGGTGCCCGAGGCAGCAATAGACCCATGGAGTCAAGTCGGCTGGAGGACGATGTATTGAATCGGGACGCAATTTGAGTGATCCATCGTCATTAGGTGGCCCTGAACGTTACAATTCACTATCAGTTTTTCGTCCGATTCGAAAGTCTTTGACTCACAGCAGAACGGCCATAAGGTGCCCGAGGCAGCAATAGACGCATGGAGACAAGTCTGCTGGAGGACGATGTATTGAATCGGGACGCAATTTGAGTGTTCCATCGTCATTAGGAGGCCCTGAACGTTACAATTCACTATCAGTTTTTCGTCCGATTCGAAAATCTTTGAGTCACAGCAGGCCTGCCATAAGGCGCCCGATGCAGCAATAGACCCATGGAGACAAGTCTGCTGGAGGACGATGTATTGAATCGGGACGCAATTTGAGTGATCCATCGTCATTAGGCGGCCCTGAACGTTACAATTCACTATCAGTTTTTCATCCCATTCTATAATCTAGACTCACAGCAGAACGGCCATAAGGTGCCCGAGGCAGCAATAGACCCATGGAGTCAAGTCGGCTGGAGGACGATGTATTGAATCGGGACGCAATTTGAGTGATCCATCGTCATTAGGTGGCCCTGAACGTTACAATTCACTATCAGTTTTTCGTCCGATTCGAAAGTCTTTGACTCACAGCAGAACGGCCATAAGGTGCCCGAGGCAGCAATAGACGCATGGAGACAAGTCTGCTGGAGGACGATGTATTGAATCGGGACGCAATTTGAGTGTTCCATCGTCATTAGGAGGCCCTGAACGTTACAATTCACTATCAGTTTTTCGTCCGATTCGAAAATCTTTTAGTCACAGCAGGCCTGCCATAAGGCGCCCGATGCAGCAATAGACCCATGGAGACAAGTCTGCTGGAGGACGATGTATTGAATCGGGACGCAATTTGAGTGATCCATCGTCATTAGGCGGCCCTGAACGTTACAATTCACTATCAGTTTTTCATCCCATTCTATAATCTAGACTCACAGCAGAACGGCCATAAGGTGCCCGAGGCAGCAATAGTCCCATGGAGTCAAGTCGGCTAGTGGACGATGTACTGAATCGGGACGCAATTTGTGTGGTCTATCGTCATTAGGTGGCCCTGAATGTTACAAATCACTATCAGTTTTTCGTCCGATTCGAAAATCTTTGACTCACAGCAGAACGGACATAAGGTGCCCGAGGCAGCAATCGACCCATGGAGACAAGTCTGCTGGAGGACGATGTATTGAATCGGGACGCAATTTGAGTGATCCATCGTCATTAGGTGGCCCTGAAAGTTACAATTCACTATCAGTTTTTCGTCCGATTCGAAAATCTTTGACTCACAGCAGAACGGCCATAAGGTGCCCGAGGCAGCAATCGACCCATGGAGACAAGTCTGCTGGAGGACGATGTATTGAATCGGGACGCAATTTGAGTGATCCATCGTCATTAGGTGGCCCTGAAAGTTACAATTCACTATCAGTTTTTCGTCCGATTCGAAAATCTTTGACTCACAGCAGAACGGCCATAAGGTGCCCGAGGCAGCAATCGACCCATGGAGACAAGTCTGCTGGAGGACGATGTATTGAATCGGGACGCAATTTGAGTGATCCATCGTCATTAGGTGGCCCTGAAAGTTACAATTCACTATCAGTTTTTCGTCCGATTCGAAAATCTTTGACTCACAGCAGAACGGCCATAAGGTGCCCGAGGCAGCAATAGACGCATGGAGACAAGTCTGCTGGAGGACGATGTATTGAATCGGGACGCAATTTGAGTGTTCCATCGTCATTAGGAGGCCCTGAACGTTACAATTCACTATCAGTTTTTCGTCCCATTCGATAATCTAGACTCACAGCAGAACGGCCATAAGGTGCCCGAGGCAGCAATAGACCCAAGGAGTCAAGTCGGCTGGAGGACGATGTATTGAATCGGGACGCAATTTGAGTGATCCATCGACATTAGGTGGCCCTCAACGTTAGAATTCACTATCAGTTTTTCGTCCCATTCGATAATCTAGACTCAGAGCAGAACGGCCATAAGGTGCCCGAGGCAGCAATAGACCCATGGAGACAAGTCTGCTGGAGGACGATGTATTGAATCGGGACGCAATTTCAGTGAACCATCGTCATTAGGAGGACCTGAACGTTACAATTCACTATCAGTTTTTTGTCCCATTCGATAATCTATACTCACAGCAGAACGGCCATAAGGTGCCCGAGGCAGCAATAGACCCATGGAGTCAAGTCGGCTGGAGGACGATGTATTGAATCGGGACGCAATTTGAGTGATCCATCGTCATTAGGTGGCCCTGAGAGATACAAATCACTATCAGTTTTTCGTCCGATTCGAAAATCTTTGACTCACCGCAGAACGGCCATAAGGTGCCCGAGGCAGCAATCGACCCTTGGAGACAAGTCTGCTGGAGGACGATGTATTGAATCGGGACGCAATTTGAGTGATCCATCGTCATTAGGTGGCCCTCAAAGTTACAATTCACTATCAGTTTTTCGTCCGATTCGAAAATCTTTGAGTCACAGCAGGCCTGCCATAAGGTACCCGAGGCAGCAATAGACCCATGGAGACAAGTCTGCTGGAGGACGATGTATTGAATCGGAACGCAATTTGAGTGATCCATCGTCATTAGGTGGCCCTGAACGTTACAATTCACCATCTGTTTTTCATCCCATTCTATAATCTAGACTCACAGCAGAACGGCCATAAGGTGCCCGAGGCAGCAATAGTCCCATGGAGTCAAGTCGGCTAGTGGACGATGTACTGAATCGGGACGCAATTTGTGTGGTCCATCGTCATTAGGTGGCCCTGAATGTTACAAATCACTATCAGTTTTTCGTCCGATTCGAAAATCTTTGACTCACAGCAGAACGGCTGCTGGAGGACGATGTATTGAATCGGGACGCAATTTGAGAGATCTATCGTCATTAGGTGGCCCTGATAGTTACAATTCACTATCAGTTTTTCGTCCGATTCGAAAATCTTTGACTCACAGCAGAACGGCCATAAGGTGCCCGAGGCAGCAATAAACGCATGGAGACAAGTCTGCTGGAGGACGATGTATTGAATCGGGACGCAATTTGAGTGTTCCATCGTCATTAGGAGGCCCTGAAAGTTACAATTCACTATCAGTTTTTCGTCCGATTCGAAAATCTTTGAGTCACAGCAGGCCTGCCATAAGGTGCCCGAGGCAGCAATAGACCCATGGAGACAAGTCTGCTGGAGGACGATGTATTGAATCGGGACGCAATTTGAGTGATCCATCGTCATTAGGTGGCCCTGAACGTTACAATTCACTATCAGTTTTTCATCCCATTCTATAATCTAGACTCACAGCAGAACGGCCATAAGCTGCCCGAGGCAGCAATAGTCCCATGGAGTCAAGTCGGCTAGTGGACGATGTACTGAATCGGGACGCAATTTGTGTGGTCCATCGTCATTAGGTGGCCCTGAATGTTACAAATCACTATCAGTTTTTCGTCCGATTCGAAAATCTTTGACTCACAGCAGAACGGCCATAAGGTGCCCGAGGCAGCAATCGACCCATGAAGACAAGTCTGCTGGAGGACGATGTATTGAATCGGGACGCAATTTGAGTGATCCATCGTCATTAGGTGGCCCTCAAAGTTACAATTCACTATCAGTTTTTCGTCCGATTCGAAAATCTTTGACTCACAGCAGAACGGCCATAAGGTGCCCGAGGCAGCAATCGACCCATGGAGACAAGTCTGCTGGAGGACGATGTATTGAATCGGGACGCAATTTGAGTGATCCATCGTCATTAGGTGGCCCTGAAAGTTACAATTCACTATCAGTTTTTCGTCTGATTCGAAAATCTTTGAGTCACAGCAGGCCTGCCATAAGGTACCCGAGGCAGCAATAGACCCATGGAGACAAGTGTGCTGGAGGACGATGTATTGAATCGGGACGCAATTTGAGTGATCCATCGTCATTAGGTGGCCCTGAACGTTACAATTCACTATCAGTTTTTCATCCCATTCTATAATCTAGACTCACAGCAGAACGGCCATAAGCTGCCCGAGGCAGCAATAGTCCCATGGAGTCAAGTCGGCTAGTGGACGATGTACTGAATCGGGACGCAATTTGTGTGGTCCATCGTCATTAGGTGGCCCTGAATGTTACAAATCACTATCAGTTTTTCGTCCGATTCGAAAATCTTTGACTCACAGCAGAACGGCCATAAGGTGCCCGAGGCAGCAATCGACCCATGGAGACAAGTCTGCTGGAGGACGATGTAATGGATCGGGACGCAATTTGAGTGATCCATCGTCATTAGGTGGCCCTGAAAGTTACAATTCACTATCAGTTTTTCGTCGGATTCGAAAATCTTTGACTCACAGCAGAACGGCCATAAGGTGCCCGAGGCAGCAATCGACCCATGGAGACAAGTCTGCTGGAGGACGATGTATTGAATCGGGACGCAATTTGAGTGATCCATCGTCATTAGGTGGCTCTGAACGTTACAATTCACTATCAGTTTTTCGTCCGATTCGAAAGTCTTTGACTCACAGCAGAACGGCCATAAGGTGCCCGAGGCAGCAATAGACGCATGGAGACAAGTCTGCTGGAGGACGATGTATTGAATCGGGACGCAATTTGAGTGTTCCATCGTCATTAGGAGGCCCTGAACGTTACAATTCACTATCAGTTTTTCGTCCGATTCGAAAATCTTTGAGTCACAGCAGGCCTGCCATAAGGCGCCCGATGCAGCAATAGACCCATGGAGACAAGTCTGCTGGAGGACGATGTATTGAATCGGGACGCAATTTGAGTGATCCATCGTCATTAGGTGGCCCTGAACGTTACAATTCACTATCAGTTTTTCATCCCATTCTATAATCTAGACTCTCAGCAGAACGGCCATAAGCTGCCCGAGGCAGCAATAGTCCCATGGAGTCAAGTCGGCTAGTGGACGATGTACTGAATCGGGACGCAATTTGTGTGGTCCATCGTCATTAGGTGGCCCTGAATGTTACAAATCACTATCAGTTTTTCGTCCGATTCGAAAATCTTTGACTCACAGCAGAACGGCCATAAGGTGCCCGAGGCAGCAATCGACCCATGGAGACAAGTCTGCTGGAGGACGATGTATTGAATCGGGACGCAATTTGAGTGATCCATCGTCATTAGGTGGCCCTCAAAGTTACAATTCACTATCAGTTTTTCGTCCGATTCGAAAATCTTTGACTCACAGCAGAACGGCCATAAGGTGCCCGAGGCAGCAATCGACCCATGGAGACAAGTCTGCTGGAGGACGATGTATTGAATCGGGACGCAATTTGAGTGATCCATCGTCATTAGGTGGCCCTGAAAGTTACAATTCACTATCAGTTTTTCGTCTGATTCGAAAATCTTTGAGTCACAGCAGGCCTGCCATAAGGTACCCGAGGCAGCAATAGACCCATGGAGACAAGTGTGCTGGAGGACGATGTATTGAATCGGGACGCAATTTGAGTGATCCATCGTCATTAGGTGGCCCTGAACGTTACAATTCACTATCAGTTTTTCATCCCATTCTATAATCTAGACTCACAGCAGAACGGCCATAAGCTGCCCGAGGCAGCAATAGTCCCATGGAGTCAAGTCGGCTAGTGGACGATGTACTGAATCGGGACGCAATTTGTGTGGTCCATCGTCATTAGGTGGCCCTGAATGTTACAAATCACCATCAGTTTTTCGTCCGATTCGAAAATCTTTGACTCACAGCAGAACGGCCATAAGGTGCCCGAGGCAGCAATCGACCCATGGAGACAAGTCTGCTGGAAGACGATGTAATGGATCGGGACGCAATTTGAGTGATCCATCGTCATTAGGTGGCCCTGAAAGTTACAATTCACTATCAGTTTTTCGTCGGATTCGAAAATCTTTGACTCACAGCAGAACGGCCATAAGGTGCCCGAGGCAGCAATCGACCCATGGAGACAAGTCTGCTGGAGGACGATGTATTGAATCGGGACGCAATTTGAGTGATCCATCGTCATTAGGTGGCCCTGAACGTTACAATTCACTATCAGTTTTTCGTCCGATTCGAAAGTCTTTGACTCACAGCAGAACGGCCATAAGGTGCCCGAGGCAGCAATAGACGCATGGAGACAAGTCTGCTGGAGGACGATGTATTGAATCGGGACGCAATTTGAGAGATCTATCGTCATTAGGTGGCCCTGATAGTTACAATTCACTATCAGTTTTTCGTCCGATTCGAAAATCTTTGACTCACAGCAGAACGGCCATAAGGTGCCCGAGGCAGCAATAAACGCATGGAGACAAGTCTGCTGGAGGACGATGTATTGAATCGGGACGCAATTTGAGTGTTCCATCGTCATTAGGAGGCCCTGAAAGTTACAATTCACTATCAGTTTTTCGTCCGATTCGAAAATCTTTGAGTCACAGCAGGCCTGCCATAAGGTGCCCGAGGCAGCAATAGACCCATGGAGACAAGTCTGCTGGAGGACGATGTATTGAATCGGGACGCAATTTGAGTGATCCATCGTCATTAGGTGGCCCTGAACGTTACAATTCACTATCAGTTTTTCATCCCATTCTATAATCTAGACTCACAGCAGAACGGCCATAAGCTGCCCGAGGCAGCAATAGTCCCATGGAGTCAAGTCGGCTAGTGGACGATGTACTGAATCGGGACGCAATTTGTGTGGTCCATCGTCATTAGGTGGCCCTGAATGTTACAAATCACTATCAGTTTTTCGTCCGATTCGAAAATCTTTGACTCACAGCAGAACGGCCATAAGGTGCCCGAGGCAGCAATCGACCCATGGAGACAAGTCTGCTGGAGGACGATGTATTGAATCGGGACGCAATTTGAGTGATCCATCGTCATTAGGTGGCCCTCAAAGTTACAATTCACTATCAGTTTTTCGTCCGATTCGAAAATCTTTGACTCACAGCAGAACGGCCATAAGGTGCCCGAGGCAGCAATCGACCCATGGAGACAAGTCTGCTGGAGGACGATGTATTGAATCGGGACGCAATTTGAGTGATCCATCGTCATTAGGTGGCCCTGAAAGTTACAATTCACTATCAGTTTTTCGTCTGATTCGAAAATCTTTGAGTCACAGCAGGCCTGCCATAAGGTACCCGAGGCAGCAATAGACCCATGGAGACAAGTGTGCTGGAGGACGATGTATTGAATCGGGACGCAATTTGAGTGATCCATCGTCATTAGGTGGCCCTGAACGTTACAATTCACTATCAGTTTTTCATCCCATTCTATAATCTAGACTCACAGCAGAACGGCCATAAGCTGCCCGAGGCAGCAATAGTCCCATGGAGTCAAGTCGGCTAGTGGACGATGTACTGAATCGGGACGCAATTTGTGTGGTCCATCGTCATTAGGTGGCCCTGAATGTTACAAATCACTATCAGTTTTTCGTCCGATTCGAAAATCTTTGACTCACAGCAGAACGGCCATAAGGTGCCCGAGGCAGCAATCGACCCATGGAGACAAGTCTGCTGGAGGACGATGTAATGGATCGGGACGCAATTTGAGTGATCCATCGTCATTAGGTGGCCCTGAAAGTTACAATTCACTATCAGTTTTTCGTCGGATTCGAAAATCTTTGACTCACAGCAGAACGGCCATAAGGTGCCCGAGGCAGCAATCGACCCATGGAGACAAGTCTGCTGGAGGACGATGTATTGAATCGGGACGCAATTTGAGTGATCCATCGTCATTAGGTGGCCCTGAACGTTACAATTCACTATCAGTTTTTCGTCCGATTCGAAAGTCTTTGACTCACAGCAGAACGGCCATAAGGTGCCCGAGGCAGCAATAGACGCATGGAGACAAGTCTGCTGGAGGACGATGTATTGAATCGGGACGCAATTTGAGTGTTCCATCGTCAATAGGAGGCCCTGAACGTTACAATTCACTATCAGTTTTTCGTCCGATTCGAAAATCTTTGAGTCACAGCAGGCCTGCCATAAGGTGCTCGAGGCAGCAATAGACGCATGGAGACAAGTCTGCTGGAGGACGATGTATTGAATCGGGACGCAATTTGAGTGATCCATCGTCATTAGGAGGCCCTGAACGTTACAATTCACTATCAGTTTTTCGTCCCATTCGATAATCTAGACAGACAGCAGAACGGCCATAAGGTGCCCGAGGCAGCAATAGACCCATGGAGTCAAGTCGGCTGGAGGACGATGTATTGAATCGGGACGCAATTTGAGTGATCCATCGTCATTAGGTGGCCCTCAACGTTAGAATTCACTATCAGTTTTTCGTCCCATTCGATAATCTAGACTCAGAGCAGAACGGCCATAAGGTGCCCGAGGCAGCAATAGACCCATGGAGACAAGTCTGCTAGAGGACGATGTATTGAATCGGGACGCAATTTCAGTGAATCATCGTCATTAGGAGGACCTGAACGTTACAATTCACTATCAGTTTTTTGTCCCATTCGATAATCTAGACTCACAGCAGAACGGCCATAAGGTGCCCGAGGCAGCAATAGACCCATTGAGTCAAGTCGGCTGGAGGACGATGTATTGAATCGGAACGCAATTTGAGTGATCCATCGTCATTAGGTGGCCCTGAGAGATACAATTCACTATCAGTTTTTCGTCCGATTCGAAAATCTTTGACTCACAGCAGAACGGCCATAAGGTGCCCGAGGCAGCAATAGACGCATGGAGACAAGTCTGCTGGAGGACGATGTATTGAATCGGGACGCAATTTGAGTGTTCCATCGTCATTAGGAGGCCCTGAACGTTACAATTCACTATCAGTTTTTCGTCCGATTCGAAAATCTTTGAGTCACAGCAGGCCTGCCATAAGGTGCCCGAGGCAGCAATAGACCCATGAAGACAAGTCTGCTGGAGGACGATGTTTTGAATCGGGACGCAATTTGAGTGATCCATCGTCATTAGGTGGCCCTGAACGTTACAATTCACTATCAGTTTTTCATCCCATTCTATAATCTAGACTCACAGCAGAACGGCCATAAGCTGCCCGAGGCAGCAATAGTCCCATGGAGTCAAGTCGGCTAGTGGACGATGTACTGAATCGGGACGCAATTTGTGTGGTCCATCGTCATTAGGTGGCCCTGAATGTTACAAATCACTATCAGTTTTTCGTCCGATTCGAAAATCTTTGACTCACAGCAGAACGGCCATAAGGTGCCCGAGGCAGCAATCGACCCATGGAGACAAGTCTGCTGGAGGACGATGTATTGAATCGGGACGCAATTTGAGTGATCCATCGTCATTAGGTGGCCCTCAAAGTTACAATTCACTATCAGTTTTTCGTCCGATTCGAAAATCTTTGACTCACAGCAGAACGGCCATAAGGTGCCCGAGGCAGCAATCGACCCATGGAGACAAGTCTGCTGGAGGACGATGTATTGAATCGGGACGCAATTTGAGTGATCCATCGTCATTAGGTGGCCCTGAAAGTTACAATTCACTATCAGTTTTTCGTCCGATTCGAAAATCTTTGACTCACAGCAGAACGGCCATAAGGTGCCCGAGGCAGCAATAGACGCATGGAGACAAGTCTGCTGGATGACGATGTATTGAATCGGGACGCAATTTGAGTGTTCCATCGTCATTAGGAGGCCCTGAACGTAACAATTCACTATCAGTTTTTCGTCCGATTCGAAAATCTTTGAGTCACAGCAGGCCTGCCATAAGGTGCACGAGGCAGCAATAGACCCATGGAGACAAGTCTGCTGGAGGACGATGTATTGAATCGGGACGCAATTTGAGTGATCTATCGTCATTAGGTGGCCCTGAACGTTACAATTCACTATCAGTTTTTCATCCCATTCAATAATCTAGACTCACAGCAGAACGGCCATAAGGTGCCCGAGGCAGCAATAGTCCCATGGAGTCAAGTCGGCTAGTGGACGATGTATTGAATCGGGACGCAATTTGTGTGGTCCATCGTCATTAGGTGGCCCTGAATGTTTCAAATCACTATCAGTTTTTCGTCCGATTCGATAATCTTTGACTCACAGCAGAACGGCCATAAGGTGCCCGAGGCAGCAATCGACCCATGGAGACAAGTCTGCTGGAGGACGATGTATTGAATCGGGACGCAATTTGAGTGATCCATCGTCATTAGGAGGCCCTGAACGTTACAATTCACTATCAGTTTTTCGTCCCATTCGATAATCTAGACTCACAGCAGAACGGCCATAAGGTGCCCGAGGCAGCAATAGACCCATGGAGTCAAGTCGGCTGGAGGACGATGTATTGATTCGGGACGCAATTTGAGTGATCCATCGTCATTAGGTGGCCCTGAACGTTACAATTCACTATCAGTTTTTCGTCCCATTCGATAATCTAGACTCACAGCAGAACGGCCATAAGGTGCCCGAGGCAGCAATAGACCCATGGAGACAAGTCTGCTGGAGGACGATGTATTGAATCGCGACTCAATTTGAGTGAACCATCGTCATTAGGAGGACCTGAACGTTACAATTCACTATCAGTTTTTCGTCCCATTCGATAATCTAGACTCACAGCAGAACGGCCATAAGGTGCCCGAGGCAGCAATAGACCCATGGAGTCAAGTCGGCTGGAGGACGATGTATTGAATCGGGACGCAATTTGAGTGATCCATCGTCATTAGGTGGCCCTGAACGTTACAATTCACTATCAGTTTTTCGTCCGATTCGAAAATCTTTGACTCACAGCAGAACGGCCATAAGGTGCCCGAGTCAGCAATGGACGCATGGAGACAAGTCTGCTGGAGGACGATGTATTGAATCGGGACGCAATTTGAGTGTTCCATCGTCATTAGGAGGCCCTGAACATTACAATTCACTATCAGTTTTTCGTCCGATTCGAAAATCTTTGAGTCACAGCAGGACTGCCATAAGGTGCCCGAGGCAGCAATAGACCAATGGAGACAAGTCTGCTGGAGGACGATGTATTGAATCGGGACGCAATTTGAGTGATCCATCGTCATTAGGTGGCCCTGAACGTTACAATTCACTATCAGTTTTTCATCCCATTCTATAATCTAGACTCACAGCAGAACGGCCATAAGGTGCCCGAGGCAGCAATAGTCCCATGGAATCAAGTCGGCTAATGGACGATGTACTGAATCGGGACGCAATTTGTGTGGTCCATCGTCATTAGGTGGCCCTGAATGTTACAAATAACCATCAGTTTTTCGTCCGATTCGAAAATCTTTGACTCACAGCAGAACGGCCATAAGGTGCCCGAGGCAGCAATCGACCCATGGAGACAAGTCTGCTGGAGGACGATGTATTGAATCGGGACGCAATTTGAGTGATCCATCGTCATTAGGTGGCCCTGAGAGTTACAATTCACTATCAGTTTTTCGTCCGATTCGAAAATCTTTGACTCACAGCAGAACGGCCGTAAGGTGCCCGAGGCAGCAATAGACGCATGGAGACAAGTCTGCTGGAGGACGATGTATTGAATCGGGACGCAATTTGAGTGTTCCATCGTCATTAGGAGGCCCTGAACGTTACAATTCACTATCAGTTTTTCGTCCGATTCGAAAATCTTTGAGCCACAGCAGGCCTGCTATAAGGTGCCCGAGGCAGCAATAGACCCATGGAGACAAGTCTGCTGGAGGACGATGTATTGAATCGGGACGCAATTTGAGTGATCCATCGTCATTAGGTGGCCCTGAACGTTACAATTCACTATCTGTTTTTCATCCCATTCTATAATCTAGACTCACAGCAGAACGGCCATAAGGTGCCCGAGGCAGCAATAGTCCCATGGAGTCAAGTCGGCTAGTGGACGATGTACTGAATCGGGACGCAATTTGTGTGGTCCATCGTCATTAGGTGGCCCTGAATGTTACAAATCACTATCAGTTTTTCGTCCGATTCGAAAATCTTTGACTCACAGCAGAACGGCCATGAGGTGCCCGAGGCAGCAATCGACCCATGGAGACAAGTCTGCTGAAGGACGATGTATTGAATCGGGACGCAATTTGAGACATCTATCGTCATTAGGTGGCCCTGATAGTTACAATTCACTATCAGTTTTTCGTCCGATTCGAAAATCTTTGACTCACAGCAGAACGGCCATAAGGTGCCCGAGGCAGCAATAAACGCATGGAGACAAGTCTGCTGGAGGACGATGTATTGAGTCGGGACGCAATTTGAGTGTTCCATCGTAATTAGGAGGCCCTGAAAGTTACAATTCACTATCAGTTTTTCGTCCGATTCGAAAATCTTTGAGTCACAGCAGGCCTGCCATAAGGTGCCCGAGGCAGCAATAGACCCATGGAGACGAGTCTGCTGGAGGACGATGTATTGAATCGGGACGCAATTTGAGTGATCCATCGTCATTAGGTGGCCCTGAGAGTTACAATTCACTATCAGATTTTCGTCCGATTCGAAAATCTTTGACTCACAGCAGAACGGCCATAAGGTGCCCGAGGCAGCAATAGACGCATGGAGACAAGTCTGCTGGAGGACGATGTATTGAATCGGGACGCAATTTGAGTGTTCCATCGTCATTAGGAGGCCCTGAACGTTACAATTCACTATCAGTTTTTCGTCCGATTCGAAAATCTTTGAGTCACAGCAGGCCTGCTATAAGGTGCCCGAGGCAGCAATAGACCCATGGAGACAAGTCTGCTGGAGGACGATGTATTGAATCGGGACGCAATTTGAGTGATCCATCGTCATTAGGTGGCCCTGAACGTTACAATTCACTATCTGTTTTTCATCCCATTCTATAATCTAGACTCACAGCAGAACGGCCATACGGTGCCCGAGGCAGCAATAGTCCCATGGAGTCAAGTCGGCTAGTGGACGATGTACTGAATCGAGACGCAATTTGTGTGGTCCATCGTCATTAGGTGGCCCTGAATGTTACAAATCACTATCAGTTTTTCGTCCGATTCGAAAATCTTTGACTCACAGCAGAACGGCCATCAGGTGCCCGAGGCAGCAATCGACCCATGGAGACAAGTCTGCTGGAGGACGATGTATTGAATCGGGACGCAATTTGAGAGATCTATCGTCATTAGGTGGCCCTGATAGTTACAATTCACTATCAGTTTTTCGTCCGATTCGAAAATCTTTGACTAACAGCAGAACGGCCATAAGGTGCCCGAGGCAGCAATAAACGCATGGAGACAAGTCTGCTGGAGGACGATGTATTGAGTCGGGACGCAATTTGAGTGTTCCATCGTAATTAGGAGGCCCTGAAAGTTACAATTCGCTATCAGTTTTTCGTCCGATTCGAAAATCTTTGAGTCACAGCAGGCCTGCCATAAGGTGCCCGAGGCAGCAATAGACCCATGGAGACGAGTCTGCTGGAGGACGATGTATTGAATCGGGACGCAATTTGAGTGATCCATCGTCATTAGGTGGCCCTGAGAGTTACAATTCACTATCAGATTTTCGTCCGATTCGAAAATCTTTGACTCACAGCAGAACGGCCATAAGGTGCCCGAGGCAGCAATAGACGCATGGAGACAAGTCTGCTGGAAGACGATGTATTGAATCGGGACGCAATTTGAGTGTTCCATCGTCATTAGGAGGCCCTGAACGTTACAATTCACTATCAGTTTTTCGTCCGATTCGAAAATCTTTGAGTCACAGCAGGCCTGCTATAAGGTGCCCGAGGCAGCAATAGACCCATGGAGACAAGTCTGCTGGAGGACGATGTATTGAATCGGGACGCAATTTGAGTGATCCATCGTCATTAGGTGGCCCTGAACGTTACAATTCACTATCAGTTTTTCATCCCATTCTATAATCTAGACTCACAGCAGAACGGCCATATGGTGCCCGAGGCAGCAATAGTCCCATGGAGTCAAGTCGGCTAGTGGACGATGTACTGAATCGGGACGCAATTTGTGTGGTCCATCGTCATTAGGTGGCCCTGAATGTTACAAATCACTATCAGTTTTTCGTCCGATTCGAAAATCTTTGACTCACAGCAGAACGGCCATAAGGTGCCCGAGGCAGCAATCGACCCATGGAGACAAGTCTGCTGGAGGACGATGTATTGAATCGGGACGCAATTTGAGAGATCTATCGTCATTAGGTGGCCCTGATAGTTACAATTCACTATCAGTTTTTCGTCCGATTCGAAAATCTTTGACTCACAGCAGAACGGCCATAAGGTGCCCGAGGTAGCAATCGACCCATGGAGACAAGTCTGCTGGAGGACGATGTATTGGATCGGGACGCAATTTGAGTGATCCATCGTCATTAGGTGGCCCTGAAAGTTACAATTCACTATCAGTTTTTCGTCCGATTCGAAAATCTTTGTCCCATGGAGTCAAGTCGGCTAGTGGACGATGTACTGAATCGGGACGCAATTTGTGTGGTCCATCGTCATTAGGTGGCCCTGAACGTTACAATTCACTATCAGTTTTTCATCCCATTCTATAATCTAGACTCACAGCAGAACGGCCATAAGGTGCCCGAGGCAGCAATAGTCCCATGGAGTCAAGTCGGCTAGTGGACGATGTACTGAATCGGGACGCAATTTGTGTGGTCCATCGTCATTAGGTGGCCCTGAATGTTACAAATCACTATAAGTTTTTCGTCCGATTCGAAAATCTTTGACTCACAGCAGAACGGCCATAAGGTGCCCGAGGTAGCAATCGACCCATGGAGACAAGTCTGCTGGAGGACGATGTATTGGATCGGGACGCAATTTGAGTGATCCATCGTCATTAGGTGGCCCTGAAAGTTACAATTCACTATCAGTTTTTCGTCCGATTCGAAAATCTTTGACTCACAGCAGAACGGCCATAAGGTGCCCGAGGCAGCAATAGACGCATGGAGACAAGTCTGCTGGAGGACGATGTATTGAATCGGGGACGCAATTTGAGTGATCCATCGTCATTAGGTGGCCCTGAAAGTTACAATTCACTATCAGTTTTTCGTCCGATTCGAAAATCTTTGACTCACAGCAGAACGGCCATTAGGTGCCCGAGGCAGCAATCGACCCATGGAGACAAGTCTGCTGGAGGACGATGTATTGAATCGGGACGCAATTTGAGTGATCCATCGTCATTAGGAGGCCCTGAACGTTACAATTCACTATCAGTTTTTCGCCCCATTCGATAATCTAGACTCACAGCAGAACGGCCATAAGGTGCCCGAGGCAGCAATAGACCCATGGAGTCAAGTCGGCTGGAGGACGATGTATTGAATCGGGACGCAATTTGAGTGATCCATCGTCATTAGGTGGCCCTGAACGTTACAATTCACTATCAGTTTTTCGTCCCATTCGATAATCTAGACTCACAGCAGAACGGCCATAAGGTGCCCGAGGCAGCAATAGACCCATGGAGACAAGTCTGCTAGAGGACGATGTTTTGAATCGGGACGCAATTTGAGTGATCCATCGTCTTTAGGAGGACCTGAACGTTACAATTCACTACCAGTTTTTCGTCCCATTCGATAATCTAGATTCACAGCAGAACGGCCATAAGGGGCCCGAGGCAGCAATCGACCCATGGAGACAAGTCTGCTGGAGGACGATGTATTGAATCGGGACGCAATTTGAGTGATCCATCGTCATTAGGTGGCCCTGGGAGTTACAATTCACTATCAGTTTTTCGTCCGATTCGAAAATCTTTGACTCACAGCAGAACGGCCATAAGGTGCCCGAGGCAGCAATAGACGCATGGAGACAAGTCTGCTGGAGGACGATGTATTGAATCGGGACGCAATTTGAGTGTTCCATCGTCATTAGGAGGCCCTGAACGTTACAATTCACTATCAGTTTTTCGTCCGATTCGAAAATCTTTGAGTCAAAGCAGGCCTGCCATAAGGTGCTCGAGGCAAAAATAGACCCATGGAGAAAAGTCTGCTGGAGGACGATGTATTGAATCGGGACGCAATTTGAGTGATCCATCGTCATTAGGTGGCCCTGAACGTTACAATTCACTATCAGTTTTTCATCCCATTCTATAATCTAGACTCACAGCAGAACGGCAATAAGGTGCCCGAGGCAGCAATAGTCCCATGGAGTCAAGTCGGCTAGTGGACGATGTACTGAATCGGGACGCAATTTGTGTGGTCCATCGTCATTAGGTGGCCCTGAATGTTACAAATCACTATAAGTTTTTCGTCCGATTCGAAAATCTTTGACTCACAGCAGAACGGCCATTAGGTGCCCGAGGCAGCAATCGACCCATGGAGACAAGTCTGCTGGAGGACGATGTATTGAATCGGGACGCAATTTGTGTGGTCCATCGTCATTAGGTGGCCCTGAATGTTACAATTCACTATCAGTTTTTCGTCCGATTCGAAAATCTTTGACTCACAGCAGAACGGCCATAAGGTGCCCGAGGCAGCAATAGACGCTTGGAGACAAGTCTGCTGGAGGACGATGTATTGAATCGGGACGCAATTTGAGTCTTCCATCGTCATTAGGAGGCCCTGAACGTTACAATTCACTATCAGTTTTTCATCCCATTCTATAATCTAGACTCACAGCAGAACGGCCATAAGGTGCCCGAGGCAGCAATAGTCCCATGGAGTCAAGTCGGCTAGTGGACGATGTACTGAATCGGGACGCAATTTGTGTGGTCCATCGTCATTAGGTGGCCCTGAATGTTACAAATCACTATCAGTTTTTCGTCCGATTCGAAAATCTTTGACTCACAGCAGAACGGCCATAAGGTGCCCGAGGCAGCAATCGACCCATGGAGACAAGTCTGCTGGAGGACGATGTATTGGATCGGGACGCAATTTGAGTGATCCATCGTCATTAGGTGGCCCTGAAAGTTACAATTCACTATCAGTTTTTCGTCCGATTCGAAAATCTTTGACTCACAGCAGAACGGCCATTAGGTGCCCGAGGCAGCAATCGACCCATGGAGACAAGTCTGCTGGAGGACGATGTATTGAATCGGGACGCAATTTGAGTGATCCATCGTCATTAGGAGGCCCTGAACGTTACAATTCACTATCAGTTTTTCGTCCCATTCGATAATCTACACTCACAGCAGAACGGCCATAAGGTGCCCGAGGCAGCAATAGACCCATGGAGTCAAGTCGGCTGGAGGACGATGTATTGAATCGGGACGCAATTTGAGTGATCCATCGTCATTAGGTGGCCCTGAACGTTACAATTCACTATCAGTTTTTCGTCCGATTCGAAAATCTTTGAGTCACAGCAGGCCTGCCATAAGGTGCTCGAGGCAAAAATAGACCCATGGAGAAAAGTCTGCTGGAGGACGATGTATTGAATCGGGACGCAATTTGACTGATCCATCGTCATTAGGTGGCCCTGAACGTTACAATTCACTATCAGTTTTTCATCCCATTCTATAATCTAGACTCACAGCAGTACGGCCATAAGGTGCCCGAGGCAGCAATAGTCCCATGGAGTCAAGTCGGCTAGTGGACGATGTACTGAATCGGGACGCAATTTGTGTGGTCCATCGTCATTAGGTGGCCCTGAATGTTACAAATCACTATCAGTTTTTCGTCCGATTCGAAAATCTTTGACTCACAGCAGAACGGCCATAAGGTGCCCGAGGCAGCAATAGTCCCATGGAGACAAGTCCGCTGGAGGACGATGTATTGGATCGGGACGCAATTTGAGTGATCCATCGTCATTAGGTGGCCCTGAAAGTTACAATTCACTATCAGTTTTTCGTCCGATTCGAAAATCTTTGACTCACAGCAGAACGGCCATTAGGTGCCCGAGGCAGCAATCGACCCATGGAGACAAATCTGCTGGAGGACGATGTATTGAATCGGGACGCAATTTGAGTGATCCATCGTCATTAGGAGGCCCTGAACGTTACAATTCACTATCAGTTTTTCGTCCCATTCGATAATCTAAACTCACAGCAGAACGGCCATAAGGTGCCCGAGGCAGCAATAGACCCATGGAGGCAAGTCGGCTGGAGGACGATAAATTGAATCGGGACGCAATTTGAGTGATCCATCGTCATTAGGTGGCCCTGAACGTTACAATTCACTATCAGTTTTTCGTCCCATTCGATAATCTAGACTCACAGCAGAACGGCCATAAGGTGCCCGAGGCAGCAATAGACCCATGGAGACAAGTCTGCTGGAGGACGATGTATTGAATCGGGACGCAATTTGAGTGATCCATCGTCATTAGGAGGATCTGAACGTTACAATTCACTATCAGTTTTTTGTCCCATTCGATAATCTAGACTCACAGCAGAACGGCCACAAGGTGCCCGAGGCAGCAATAGAAACATGTAGTCAAGTCGGCTGGAGGACGATGTATTGAATCGGGACGCAATTTGAGTGATCCATCGTCATTAGGTGGCCCTGAACGTTACAATTCACTATCAGTTTTTCGTCCGATTCGAAAATCTTTGACACACAGCAGAACGGCCATAAGGTGCCCGAGGCAGCAATCGACCCATGGAGACAAGTCTGCTGGAGGACGATGTATTGAATCGGGACGCAATTTGAGTGTTCCATCGTCATTAGGTGGCCCTGAAAGTTACAATTCACTATCAGTTTTTCGTCCCATTCGATAATCTAGACTCACAGCAGAACGGCCATAAGGTGCCCGAGGCAGCAATAGACCCATGGAGACAAGTCGGCTGGAGGACGTTGTATTGAATCGGGACGCAATTTGAGTGATCCATCGTCATTAGGTGGCCCTGAACGTTACAATTCACTACCAGTTTTTCGTCCCATTCGATAATCTAGATTCACAGCAGAACGGCCATAAGGGGCCCGAGGCAGCAATCGACCAATGGAGACAAGTCTGCTGGAGGACGATGTATTGAATCGGGACGCAATTTGAGTGATCCATCGTCATTAGGTGGCCCTGAGAGTTACAATTCACTATCAGTTTTTCGTCCGATTCGAAAATCTTTGACTCACAGCAGAACGGCCATAAGGTGCCCGAGGCAGCAATAGACGCATGGAGACAAGTCTGCTGGAGGACGATGTATTGAATCGGGACGCAATTTGAGTGTTCCATCGTCATTAGGAGGCCCTGAACGTTACAATTCACTATCAGTTTTTCGTCCGATTCGAAAATCTTTGAGTCACAGCAGGCCTGCCATAAGGTGCCCCGAGGCAGCAATAGACCCATGGAGACAAGTCTGCTGGAGGACGATGTATTGAATCAGGACGCAATTTGAGTGATCCATCGTCATTAGGTGGCCCTGAACGTTACAATTCACTATCAGTTTTTCATCCCATTCTATAATCTAGACACACAGCAGAACGGCCATAAGGTGCCCGAGGCAGCAATAGTCCCATGGAGTCAAGTCGGCTAGTGGACGATGTACTGAATCGGGACGCAATTTGTGTGGTCCATCGTCATTAGGTGGCCCTGAATGTTACAAATCACTATCAGTTTTTCGTCCGATTCGAAAATCTTTGACTCACAGCAGAACGGCCATAAGGTGCCCGAGGCAGCAATCGACCCATGGAGACAAGTCTGCTGGAGGACGATGTATTGAATCGGGACGCAATTTGATTGATCCATCGTCATTAGTTGGCCCTGAAAGTTACAATTCACTATCAGTTTTTCGTCCGATTCGAAAATCTTTGACTTACAGCAGAACGGCCATAAGGTGCCCGAGGCAGCAATCGACCCATGGAGACAAGTCTGCTGGAGGACGATGTATTGAATCGGGACGCAATTTGAGTGTTCCATCGTCATTATGAGGCCCTGAACGTTACAATTCACTATCAGTTTTTCGTCCGATTCGAAAATCTTTGAGTCACAGCAGGCCTGCCATAAGGTGCCCGAGGCAGCAATAGACCCATGGAGACAAGTCTGCTGGAGGACGATGTATTGAATCGGGACGCAATTTGAGTGATCCATCGTCATTAGGTGCCCCTGAACGTTACAATTCACTATCAGTTTTTCGTCCCATTCTATAATCTAGACTCACAGCAGAACGGCCAGAAGGTGCCCGAAGCAGCAATAGTCCCATGGAGTCAAGTCGGCTGGTGGACGATGTACTGAATCGGGACGCTATTTGTGTGGTCCATCGTCATTAGGTGGCCCTGAATGTTACAAATCACTATCAGTTTTTCGTCCGATTCGAAAATCTTTGACTCACAGCAGAACGGCCATAAGGTGCCCGAGGCAGCAATCGACCCATGGGGACAAGTCTGCTGGAGGACGATGTATTGGATCGGGACGCAATTTGAGTGATCCATCGTCATTAGGTGGCCCTGAAAGTTACAATTCACTATCAGTTTTTCGTCCGATTCGAAAATCTTTGACTCACAGCAGAGCGGCCATAAGGTGCCCGAGGCAGCAATAGACGCATGGAGACAAGTCTGCTGGAGGACGATGTCTTGAATCGGGACGCAATTTGAGTGTTCCATCGTCATTAGGAGGCCCTGAACGTTACAATTCACTATCAGTTTTTCGTCCGATTCGAAAATCTTTGAGTCACAGCAGGCCTGCCATAAGGTGCCCGAGGCAGCAATCGACCCATGGAGACAAGTCTGCTGGAGGACGATGTATTGAATCGGGACGCAATTTGAGTGATCCATCGTCATTAGGAGGATCTGAACGTTACAATTCACTATCAGTTTTTCATCCCATTCTATAATCTAGACTCACAGCAGAACGGCCATAAGGTGCCCGAGGCAGCAATAGTCCCATGGAGTCAAGTCGGCTAGTGGACGATGTACTGAATCGGGACGCAATTTGTGTGGTCCATCGTCATTACGTGGCCCTGAATGTTACAAATCACTATCAGTTTTTCGTCCGATTCGAAAATCTTTGACTCACAGCAGAACTGCCATAAGGTGCCCGAGGCAGCAATCGACCCATGGAGACAAGTCTGCTGGAGGACGATGTAATGAATCGGGACGCAATTTGAGTGATCCATCGTCATTAGGTGGCCCTGAAAGTTACAATTCACTATCAGTTTTTCGTCCAATTCGAAAATCTTTGACTCACAGCAGAACGGCCATTAGGTGCCCGAGGCAGCAATCGACCCATGGAGACAAATCTGCTGGAGGACGATGTATTGAATCGGGACGCAATTTGAGTGATCCATCGTCATTAGGAGGCCCTGAACGTTACAATTCACTATCAGTTTTTCGTCCCATTCGATAATCTAGACTCACAGCAGAACGGCCATAAGGTGCCCGAGGCACCAATAGACCCATGGAGACAAGTCTGCTGGAGGACGATGTATTGAATCGGGACGCAATTTGAGTGATCCATCGTCATTAGGAGTATCTGAACGTTACAATTCACTATCAGTTTTTTGTCCCATTCGATAATCTAGATTCACAGCAGAACGGCCATAAGGTGCCCGAGGCAGCAATAGAAACATGGAGTCAAGTCGGCTGAAGGACGATGTATTGAATCGGGACGCAATTTGAGTGATCCATCGTCATTAGGTGGCCCTGAACGTTACAATTCACTATCAGTTTTTCGTCCGATTCGAAAATCTTTGACACACAGCAGAACGTCCATAAGGTGCCCGAGGCAGCAATCGACCCATGGAGACAAGTCTGCTGGAGGACGATGTATTGAATCGGGACGCAATTTGAGTGTTCCATCGTCATTAGGAGGCCCTGAACGTTACAATTCACTATCAGTTTTTCGTCCGATTCGAAAATCTTTGAGTCACAGCAGGCCTGCCATAAGGTGCCCGAGGCAAAAATAGACCCATGAAGAAAAGTCTGCTGGAGGACGACGTATTGAATCGGTACGCAATTTGAGTGATCCATCGTCATTAGGTGGCCCTGAACGTTACAATTCACTATCAGTTTTTCATCCCATTCTATAATCTAGAGTCACAGCAGTACGGCCATAAGGTACCCGTGGCAGCAATAGTCCCATGGAGTCAAGTCGGCTAGTGGACGATGTACTGAATCGGGACGCAATTTGTGTGGTCCATCGTCATTAGGTGGCCCTGAATGTTACAAATCACTATCAGTTTTTCGTCCGATTCGAAAATCTTTGACTCACAGCAGAACGGCCATAAGGTGCCCGAGGCAGCGATCGACCCATGGAGACAAGTCTGCTGGAGGACGATGTATTGAATCGGGACGCAATTTGAGTGATCCATCGTCATTAGGTGGCCCTGAGAGTTTCAATTCACTATCAGTTTTTCGTCCGATTCGAAAATCTTTGACTCACAGCAGAACGGCCATAAGGTGCCCGAGGCAGCAATAGACGCATGGAGACAAGTCTGCTGGAGGACGATGTATTGAATCGGGACGCAATTTGAGTGTTCC
Organism: Schistocerca cancellata; assembly: GCF_023864275.1. Taxonomy (NCBI): domain Eukaryota; kingdom Metazoa; phylum Arthropoda; class Insecta; order Orthoptera; family Acrididae; genus Schistocerca; species Schistocerca cancellata. Next base: position 843,965,276 of record NC_064630.1, read on the forward strand.
ATCGTCATTAGGAGGCCCTGAACGTTACAATTCACTATCAGTTTTTCGTCCGATTCGAAAATCTTTGAGTCACAGCAGGTCTGCCATAAGGTGCCCGAGGCAGCAATAGACCCATGGAGACAAGTCTGCTGGAGGACGATGTATTGAATCAGGACGCAATTTGAGAGATCCATCGTCATTAGGTGGCCCTGAACGTTACAATTCACTATCAGTTTTTCATCCCATTCTATAATCTAGACTCACAGCAGAACGGCCATAAGGTGCCCGAGGCAGCAATAGTCCCATGGAGTCAAGTCGGCTAGTGGACGATGTACTGAATCGGGACGCAATTTGTGTGGTCCACCGTCATTAGGTGGCCCTGAATGTTACAAATCACTATCAGTTTTTCGTCCGATTCGAAAATCTTTGACTCACAGCAGAACGGCCATAAGGTGCCCGAGGCAGCAATCGAACCATGGAGACAAGTCTGCTGGAGGACGATGTATTGAATCGGGACGCAATTTGATTGATCCATCGTCATTAGGTGGCCCTGAAAGTTACAATTCACTATCAGTTTTTCGTCCGATTCGAAAATCTTTGACTCACAGCAGAACGGCCATAAGGTGCCCGAGGCAGCAATCGACCCATGGAGACAAGTCTGCTGGAGGACGATGTATTGAATCGGGACGCAATTTGAGTGATCCATCGTCATTAGGTGGCCCTGAAAGTTACAATTCACTATCAGTTTTTCGTCCGATTCGAAAATCTTTGACTCACAGCAGAACGGCCATAAGGTGCCCGAGGCAGCAATAGACGCATGCAGACAAGTCTGCTGGAGGACGATGTATTGAATCGGGACGCAATCTGAGTGTTCCATCGTCATTAGGAGGCCCTGAACGTTACAATTCACTATCAGTTTTTCGTCCGATTCGAAAATCTTTGAGTCACAGCAGGCCTGCCATAAGGTGCCCGAGGCAGCAATAGACCCATGGAGACAAGTCTGCTGGAGGACGATGTATTGAATCGGGACGCAATTTGAGTGATCCATCGTCATTAGGTGCCCCTGAACGTTACAATTCACTATCAGTTTTTCATCCCATTCTATAATCTAGACTCACAGCAGAACGGCCAGAAGGTGCCCGAATCAGCAATAGTCCCATGGAGTGAAGTCGGCTGGAGTACGATGTACTGAATCGGGACGCAATTTGTGTGGTCCATCGTCATTAGGTGGCCCTGAATGTTACAAATCACTATCAGTTTTTCGTCCGATTCGAAAATCTTTGACTCACAGCAGAACGGCCATAAGGTGCCCGAGGCAGCAATCGACCCATGGGGACAAGTCTGCTGGAGGACGATGTATTGGATCGGGACGCAATTTGAGTGATCCATCGTCATTAGGTGGCCCTGAAAGTTACAATTCACTATCAGGTTTTCGTCCGATTCGAAAATCTTTGACTCACAGCAGAACGGCCATTAGGTGCCCGAGGCAGCAGTCGACCCATGGAGACAAGTCTGCTGGAGGACGATGTATTGAATCGGGACGCAATTTGAGTGATCCATCGTCATTAGGTGGCCCTGAACGTTACAATTCACTATCAGTTTTTCGTCCCATTCGATAATCTAGACTCACAGCAGAACGGCCATAAGGTGCCCGAGGCAGCAATAGACCCATGGAGACAAGTCTGCTGGAGGACGATGTATTGAATCGGGACGCAATTTTAGTGTTCCATCGTCATTAGGAGACCCAGAACGTTACAATTCACTATCAGTTTTTCGTCCCATTCGATAATCTAGACTCACAGCAGAACGGCCATAAGGTGCCCGAGGCAGCAATAGACCCATGGAGTCAAGTCGGCTGGAGGACGATGTATTGAATCGGGACGCCATTTGAGTGATCCATCGTCATTAGGAGGCCCTGAACGCTACAATTCACTATCAGTTTTTCGTCCGATTCGAAAATCTTTGACTCACAGCAGAACGGCCATTAGGTGCCCGAGGCAGCAATCGACCCATGGAGACAAGTCTGCTGGAGGACGATGTATTGAATCGGGACGCAATTTGAGTGATCCATCGTCATTAGGAGGCCCTGAACGTTACAATTCACTATCAGTTTTTCGTCCCATTCGATAATCTAGACTCACAGCAGAACGGCCGTAAGGTGCCCGAGGCAGCAATAGACCCATGGAGTCAAGTCGGCTGGAGGACGATGTATTGAATCAAGACGCAATTTGAGTGATCCATCGTCATTAGGTGGCCCTGAGAGTTACAATTCACTAACAGTTTTTCGTCCGATTCGAAAATCTTTGACTAACAGCAGAACGGCCATAAGGTGCCCGAGGCAGCAATAGACGCATGGAGACAAGTCTGCTGGAGGACGATGTACTGAATCGGGACGCAATTTGAGTGTTCCATCGTCATTAGGAGGCCCTGAACGTTACAATTCACTATCAGTTTTTCGTCCAATTCGAAAATCTTTGAGTCACAGCAGGACTGCCATAAGGTGCCCGAGGCAGCAATAGACCCATGGAGACAAGTCTGCTGGAGGACGATGTATTGAATCGGGACGCAATTTGAGTGATCCATCGTCATTAGGTGGCCCTGAACGTTACAATTCACTATCAGTTTTTCATCCCATTCGATAATCTAGACTCACAGCAGAACGGCCGTAAGGTGCCCGAGGCAGCAAATAGACCCATGGAGACAAGTCTGCTGGAGGACGATGTATTGAATCGGGACGCAATTTGAGTGATCCATCGTCATTAGGAGGACCTGAACGTTACAATTCACTATCAGTTTTTTGTCCCATTCGATAATCTAGACTCACAGCAGAACGGCCATAAGGTGCCCGAGGCAGCAATAGACCCATGAAGTCAAGTCGGCTGGAGGACGATGTAAAGAATCGGGACGCAATTTGAGTGATCCATCGTCAATAGGTGGCCCTGAACGTTACAATTCACTATCAGTTTTTCGTCCGATTCGAAAATCTTTGACTCACAGCAGAACGGCCATAAGGCGCCCGAGGCAGCAATCGACCCATGGAGACAAGTCTGCTGGAGGACGATGTATTGAATCGGGACGCAATTCGAGTGTTCCATCGTCATTAGGTGGCCCTGAAAGTTACAATTCACTATCAGTTTTTCGTCCCATTCGATAATCTAGACTCACAGCAGAACGGCCATAAGGTGCCCGAGGCAGCAATAGACCCATGGAGACAAGTCGGCTGGAGGACGTTGTATTGAATCGGGACGTAATTTGAGTGATCCATCGTCATTAGGTTGCCCTGAACGATACAATTCGCTACCAGTTTTTCGTCCCATTCGATAATCTAGATTCACTGCAGAACGGCCATAAGGTGCCCGAGGCAGCAATCGACCCATGGAGACAAGTCTGCTGGAGGACGATGTATTGAATCGGGACGCAATTTGAGTGATCCATCGACATTAGGTGGCCCTGAGAGTTACAATTCACTATCAGTTTTTCGTCCGATTCGAAAATCTTTGACTCACAGCAGAACGGCCATAAGGTGCCCGAGGCAGCAATAGACGCATGGAGACAAGTCTGCTGGAGGACGATGTATTGAATCGGGACGCAATTTGAGTGTTCCATCGTCATTAGGAGGCCCAGAACGTTACAATTCACTATCAGTTTTTCGTCCCATTCGATAATCTAGACTCACAGCAGAACGGCCATAAGGTGCCCGAGGCAGCAATAGACCCATGGAGTCAAGTCGGCTGGAGGACGATGTATTAAATCGGGACGCCATTTGAGTGATCCATCGTCATTAGGAGGCCCTGAACGTTACAATTCACTATCAGTTTTTCGTCCGATTCGAAAATCTTTGACTCACAGCAGAACGGCCATTAGGTGCCCGAGGCAGCAATCGACCCATGGAGACAAGTCTGCTGGAGGACGATGTATTGAATCGGGACGCAATTTGAGTGATCCATCGTCATTAGGAGGCCCTGAACGTTACAATTCACTATCAGTTTTTCGTCCCATTCGATAATCTAGACTCACAGCAGAACGGCCGTAAGGTGCCCGAGTCAGCAATAGACCCATGGAGTCAAGTCGGCTGGAGGACGATGTATTGAATCGGGACGCAATTTGAGTGATCCATCGTCATTAGGTGGCCCTGAGAGTTACAATTCACTATCAGTTTTTCGTCCGATTCGAAAATCTTTGACTCACAGCAGAACGGCCATAAGGTGCCCGAGGCAGCAATAGACGCATGGAGACAAGTCTGCTGGAGGACGATGTACTGAATCGGGACGCAATTTGAGTGTTCCATCGTCATTAGGAGGCCCTGAACGTTACAATTCACTATCAGTTTTTCGTCCGATTCGAAAATCTTTGACTCACAGCAGAACGGCCATAAGGTGCCCGAGGCAGCAATAGACGCATGCAGACAAGTCTGCTGGAGGACGATGTATTGAATCGGGACGCAATCTGAGTGTTCCATCGTCATTAGGAGGCCCTGAACGTTACAATTCACTATCAGTTTTTCGTCCGATTCGAAAATCTTTGAGTCACAGCAGGCCTGCCATAAGGTGCCCGAGGCAGCAATAGACCCATGGAGACAAGTCTGCTGGAGGACGATGTATTGAATCGGGACGCAATTTGAGTGATCCATCGTCATTAGGTGCCCCTGAACGTTACAATTCACTATCAGTTTTTCATCCCATTCTATAATCTAGACTCACAGCAGAACGGCCAGAAGGTGCCCGAGGCAGCAATAGTCCCATGGAGTCAAGTCGGCTGGAGTACGATGTACTGAATCGGGACGCAATTTGTGTGGTCCATCGTCATTAGGTGGCCCTGAATGTTACAAATCACTATCAGTTTTTCGTCCGATTCGAAAATCTTTGACTCACAGCAGAACGGCCATAAGGTGCCCGAGGCAGGAATCGACCCATGGGGACAAGTCTGCTGGAGGACGATGTATTGGATCGGGACGCAATTTGAGTGATCCATCGTCATTAGGTGGCCCTGAAAGTTACAATTCACTATCAGGTTTTCGTCCGATTCGAAAATCTTTGACTCACAGCAGAACGGCCATTAGGTGCCCGAGGCAGCAGTCGACCCATGGAGACAAGTCTGCTGGAGGACGATGTATTGAATCGGGACGCAATTTGAGTGATCCATCGTCATTAGGTGGCCCTGAACGTTACAATTCACTATCAGTTTTTCGTCCCATTCGATAATCTAGACTCACAGCAGAACGGCCATAAGGTGCCCGAGGCAGCAATAGACCCATGGAGACAAGTCTGCTGGAGGACGATGTATTGAATCGGGACGCAATTTTAGTGTTCCATCGTCATTAGGAGACCCAGAACGTTACAATTCACTATCAGTTTTTCGTCCCATTCGATAATCTAGACTCACAGCAGAACGGCCATAAGGTGCCCGAGGCAGCAATAGTCCCATGGAGTCAAGTCGGCTAGTGGACGATGTACTGAATCGGGACGCAATTTGTGTGGTCCATCGTCATTAGGTGGCCCTGAATGTTACAAATCACTGTCAGGTTTTTCGTCCGATTCGAAAATCTTTGACTCACAGCAGAACGGCCATAAGGTGCCCGAGGCAGCAATCGACCCATGGAGACAAGTCTGCTGGAGGATGATGTATTGAATCGGGAAGCAATTTGAGTGATCCATCGTCATTAGGTGGCCCTGAAAGTTACAATTCACTATCAGTTTTTCGTCCCATTCGATAATCTAGACTCACAGCAGAACGGCCATGAGGTGCCCGAGGCAGCAATAGACGCATGGAGACAAGTCTGCTGAAGGACGATGTACTGAATCGGGACGCAATTTGAGTGTTCCATCGTCATTAGGAGGCCCTGATCGTTTCAATTCACTATCAGTTTTTCGTCCGATTCGAAAATCTTTGAGTCACAGCAGGACTGCCTTAAGGTGCCCGAGGCAGCAATAGACCCATGGAGACAAGTCTGCTGGAGGACGATGTATTGAATCGGGACGCAATTTGAGTGATCCATCGTCATTAGGTGGCCCTGAACGTTACAATTCACTATCAGTTTTTCATCCCATTCGATAATCTAGACTCACAGCAGAACGGCCGTAAGGTGCCCGAGGCAGCAATAGACCCATGGAGACAAGTCTGCTGGAGGACGATGTATTGAATCGGGACGCAATTTGAGTGATCCATCGTCATTAGGAGGCCCTGAACGTTACAATTCACTATCAGTTTTTCGTCCCATTCGATAATCTAGACTCACAGCAGAACGGCCGTAAGGTGCCCGAGGCAGCAATAGACCCATGGAGTCAAGTCGGCTGGAGGACGATGTATTGAATCGGGACGCAATTTGAGTGATCCATCGTCATTAGGTGGCCCTGAGAGTTACAATTCACTATCAGTTTTTCGTCCGATTCGAAAATCTTTGACTCACAGCAGAACGGCCATAAGGTGCCCGAGGCAGCAATAGACGCATGGAGACAAGTCTGCTGGAGGACGATGTACTGAATCGGGACGCAATTTGAGTGTTCCATCGTCATTAGGTGGCCCTGAAAGTTACAATTCACTATCAGTTTTTCGTCCCATTCGATAATCTAGACTCACAGCAGAACGGCCATAAGGTGCCCGAGGCAGCAATAGACGCATGGAGACAAGTCTGCTGGAGGACGATGTATTGAATCGGGACGCAATTTGAGTGTTCCATCGTCATTAGGAGGCCCAGAACGTTACAATTCACTATCAGTTTTTCGTCCCATTCGATAATCTAGACTCACAGCAGAACGGCCATAAGGTGCCCGAGGCAGCAATAGACCCATGGAGTCAAGTCGGCTGGAGGACGATGTATTGAATCGGGACGCCATTTGAGTGATCCATCGTCATTAGGAGGCCCTGAACGTTACAATTCACTATCAGTTTTTCGTCCGATTCGAAAATCTTTGACTCACAGCAGAACGGCCATTAGGTGCCCGAGGCAGCAATCGACCCATGGAGACAAGTCTGCTGGAGGACGATGTATTGAATCGGGACGCAATTTGAGTGATCCATCGTCATTAGGAGGCCCTGAACGTTACAATTCACTATCAGTTTTTCGTCCCATTCGATAATCTAGACTCACAGCAGAACGGCCGTAAGGTGCCCGAGGCAGCAATAGACCCATGGAGTCAAGTCGGCTGGAGGACGATGTATTGAATCGGGACGCAATTTGAGTGATCCATCGTCATTAGGTGGCCCTGAGAGTTACAATTCACTATCAGTTTTTCGTCCGATTCGAAAATCTTTGACTCACAGCAGAACGGCCATAAGGTGCCCGAGGCAGCAATAGACGCATGGAGACAAGTCTGCTGGAGGACGATGTACTGAATCGGGACGCAATTTGAGTGTTCCATCGTCATTAGGAGGCCCTGATCGTTACAATTCACTATCAGTTTTTCGTCCGATTCGAAAATCTTTGAGTCACAGCAGGACTGCCATAAGGTGCCCGAGGCAGCAATAGACCCATGGAGACAAGTCTGCTGGAGGACGATGTATTGAATCGGGACGCAATTTGAGTGATCCATCGTCATTAGGTGGCCCTGAACGTTACAATTCACTATCATTTTTTCATCCCATTCGATAATCTAGACTCACAGCAGAACGGCCATAATGTGCCCGAGGCAGTAATAGTCCCATGGAGTCAAGTCGGCTAGTGGACGATGTACTGAATCGGGACGCAATTTGTGTGGTCCATCGTCATTAGGTGGCCCTGAATGTTACAAATCACTATCAGGTTTTTCGTCCGATTCGAAAATCTTTGACTCACAGCAGAACGGCCATAAGGTGCCCGAGGCAGCAATCGACCCATGGAGACAAGTCTGCTGGAGGATGATGTATTGAATCGGGAAGCAATTTGAGTGATCCATCGTCATTAGGTGGCCCTGAAAGTTACAATTCACTATCAGTTTTTCGTCCCATTCGATAATCTAGACTCACAGCAGAACGGCCATGAGGTGCCGGACGCAGCAATAGACCCATGGAGACAAGTCGGCTGGAGGACGATGTACTGAATCGGGACGCAATTTGAGTGTTCCATCGTCATTAGGAGGCCCTGATCGTTACAATTCACTATCAGTTTTTCGTCCGATTCGAAAATCTTTGAGTCACAGCAGGACTGCCATAAGGTGCCCGAGGCAGCAATAGACCCATGGAGACAAGTCTGCTGGAGGACGATGTATTGAATCGGGACGCAATTTGAGTGATCCATCGTCATTAGGTGGCGCTGAACGTTACAATTCACTATCAGTTTTTCATCCCATTCGATAATCTAGACTCACAGCAGAACGGCCGTAAGGTGCCCGAGGCAGCAATAGACCCATGGAGACAAGTCTGCTGGAGGACGATGTATTGAATCGGGACGCAATTTGAGTGATCCATCGTCATTAGGAGGCCCTGAACGTTACAATTCACTATCAGTTTTTCGTCCCATTCGATAATCTAGACTCACAGCAGAACGGCCATAAGGTGCCCGAGGCAGCAATAGACCCATGGAGTCAAGTCGGCTGGAGGACGATGTATTGAATCGGGACGCAATTTGAGTGATCCATCGTCATTAGGTGGCCCTGAGAGTTACAATTCACTATCAGTTTTTCGTCCGATTCGAAAATCTTTGACTCACAGCAGAACGGCCATAAGGTGCCCGAGGCAGCAATAGACGCATGGAGACAAGTCTGCTGGAGGACGATGTATTGAATCGGGACGCAATTTGAGTGTTCCATCGTCATTATGAGGCCCAGAACGTTACAATTCACTATCAGTTTTTCGTCCCATTCGATAATCTAGACTCACAGCAGAACGGCCATAAGGTGCCCGAGGCAGCAATAGACCCATGGAGTCAAGTCGGCTGGAGGACGATCTATTGAATCGCGACGCAATTTGAGTGATCCATCGTCATTAGGAGGCCCTGAACGTTACAATTCACTATCAGTTTTTCGTCCGATTCGAAAATCTTTGACTCACAGCAGAACGGCCATTAGGTGCCCGAGGCAGCAATCGACCCATGGAGACAAGTCTGCTGGAGGACGATGTATTGAATCGGGACGCAATTTGAGTGATCCATCGTCATTAGGAGGCCCTGAACGTTACAATTCACTATCAGTTTTTCGTCCCATTCGATAATCTAGACTCACAGCAGAACGGCCGTAAGGTGCCCGAGGCAGCAATAGACCCATGGAGTCAAGTCGGCTGGAGGACGATGTATTGAATCGGGACGCAATTTGAGTGTTCCATCGTCATTAGGAGGCCCTGATCGTTACAATTCACTATCAGTTTTTCGTCCGATTCGAAAATCTTTGAGTCACAGCAGGACTGCCATAAGGTGCCCGAGGCAGCAATAGACCCATGGAGACAAGTCTGCTTGAGGACGATGTATTGAATCGGGACGCAAATTGAGTGATCCATCGTCATTAGGTGGCCCTGAACGTTACAATTCACTATCAGTTTTTCATCCCATTCGATAATCTAGACTCACAGCAGAACGGCCGTAAGGTGCCCGAGGCAGCAATAGACCCATGGAGACAAGTCTGCTGGAGGACGATGTATTGAATCGGGACGCAATTTCAGTGATCCATCGTCATTAGGAGGACCTCAACGTTACAATTCACTATCAGTTTTTTGTCCCATTCGATAATCTAGACTCACAGCAGAACGGCCATAAGGTGCCAGAGGCAGCAATAGACCCATGAAGTCAAGTCGGCTGGAGGACGATGTAAAGAATCGGGACGCAATTTGAGTGATCCATCGTCAATAGGTGGCCCTGAACGTTACAATTCACTATCAGTTTTTCGTCCGATTCGAAAATCTTTGACTCACAGCAGAACGGCCATAAGGTGCCCGAGGCAGCAATCGACCCATGGAGACAAGTCTGCTGGAGGACGATGTATTGAATCGGGACGCGATTTGAGTGTTCCATCGTCATTAGGTGGCCCTGAAAGTTACAATTCACTATCAGTTTTTCGTCCCATTCGATAATCTAGACTCACAGCAGAACGGCCATAAGGTGCCCGAGGCAGCAATAGACCCATGGAGACAAGTCGGCTGGTGGACGTTGTATTGAATCGGGACGCAATTTGAGTGATCCATCGTCATTAGGTGGCCCTGAACGTTACAATTCACTATCAGTTTTTCGTCCGATTCGAAAATCTTTGAGTCACAGCAGGACTGCCATAAGGTGCCCGAGGCAGCAATAGACCCATGGAGACAAGTCTGCTGGAGGACGATGTATTGAATCGGGACGCAATTTGAGTGATCCATCGTCATTAGGTGGCGCTGAACGTTACAATTCACTATCAGTTTTTCATCCCATTCGATAATCTAGACTCACAGCAGAACGGCCGTAAGGTGCCCGAGGCAGCAATAGACCCATGGAGACAAGTCTGCTGGAGGACGATGTATTGAATCGGGACGCAATTTGAGTGATCCATCGTCATTAGGAGGCCCTGAACGTTACAATTCACTATCAGTTTTTCGTCCCATTCGATAATCTAGACTCACAGCAGAACGGCCATAAGGTGCCCGAGGCAGCAATAGACCCATGGAGTCAAGTCGGCTGGAGGACGATGTATTGAATCGGGACGCAATTTGAGTGATCCATCGTCATTAGGTGGCCCTGAGAGTTACAATTCACTATCAGTTTTTCGTCCGATTCGAAAATCTTTGACTCACAGCAGAACGGCCATAAGGTGCCCGAGGCAGCAATAGACGCATGGAGACAAGTCTGCTGGAGGACGATGTATTGAATCGGGACGCAATTTGAGTGTTCCATCGTCATTATGAGGCCCAGAACGTTACAATTCACTATCAGTTTTTCGTCCCATTCGATAATCTAGACTCACAGCAGAACGGCCATAAGGTGCCCGAGGCAGCAATAGACCCATGGAGTCAAGTCGGCTGGAGGACGATGTATTGAATCGCGACGCAATTTGAGTGATCCATCGTCATTAGGAGGCCCTGAACGTTACAATTCACTATCAGTTTTTCGTCCGATTCGAAAATCTTTGACTCACAGCAGAACGGCCATTAGGTGCCCGAGGCAGCAATCGACCCATGGAGACAAGTCTGCTGGAGGACGATGTATTGAATCGGGACGCAATTTGAGTGATCCATCGTCATTAGGAGGCCCTGAACGTTACAATTCACTATCAGTTTTTCGTCCCATTCGATAATCTAGACTCACAGCAGAACGGCCGTAAGGTGCCCGAGGCAGCAATAGACCCATGGAGTCAAGTCGGCTGGAGGACGATGTATTGAATCGGGACGCAATTTGAGTGTTCCATCGTCATTAGGAGGCCCTGATCGTTACAATTCACTATCAGTTTTTCGTCCGATTCGAAAATCTTTGAGTCACAGCAGGACTGCCATAAGGTGCCCGAGGCAGCAATAGACCCATGGAGACAAGTCTGCTTGAGGACGATGTATTGAATCGGGACGCAAATTGAGTGATCCATCGTCATTAGGTGGCCCTGAACGTTACAATTCACTATCAGTTTTTCATCCCATTCGATAATCTAGACTCACAGCAGAACGGCCGTAAGGTGCCCGAGGCAGCAATAGACCCATGGAGACAAGTCTGCTGGAGGACGATGTATTGAATCGGGACGCAATTTCAGTGATCCATCGTCATTAGGAGGACCTCAACGTTACAATTCACTATCAGTTTTTTGTCCCATTCGATAATCTAGACTCACAGCAGAACGGCCATAAGGTGCCAGAGGCAGCAATAGACCCATGAAGTCAAGTCGGCTGGAGGACGATGTAAAGAATCGGGACGCAATTTGAGTGATCCATCGTCAATAGGTGGCCCTGAACGTTACAATTCACTATCAGTTTTTCGTCCGATTCGAAAATCTTTGACTCACAGCAGAACGGCCATAAGGTGCCCGAGGCAGCAATCGACCCATGGAGACAAGTCTGCTGGAGGACGATGTATTGAATCGGGACGCGATTTGAGTGTTCCATCGTCATTAGGTGGCCCTGAAAGTTACAATTCACTATCAGTTTTTCGTCCCATTCGATAATCTAGACTCACAGCAGAACGGCCATAAGGTGCCCGAGGCAGCAATAGACCCATGGAGACAAGTCGGCTGGTGGACGTTGTATTGAATCGGGACGCAATTTGAGTGATCCATCGTCATTAGGTGGCCCTGAACGTTACAATTCACTACCAGTTTTTCGTCCCATTCGATAATCTAGATTCACAGCAGAACGGCCATAAGGTGCCCGAGGCAGCAATCGACCCATGGAGACAAGTCTGCTGGAGGACGATGTATTGAATCGGGACGCAATTTGAGTGATCCATCGTCATTAGGTGGCCCTGAGAGTTACAATTCACTATCAGTTTTTCGTCCGATTCGAAAATCTTTGACTCACAGCAGAACGGCCATAAGGTGCCCGAGGCAGCAATAGACGCATGGAGACAAGTCTGCTGGAGGACGATGTATTGAATCGGGACGCAATTTGAGTGTTCCATCGTCATTAGGTGGCCCTGAAAGTTACAATTCACTATCAGTTTTTCGTCCCATTCGATAATCTAGACTCACAGCAGAACGGCCATAAGGTGCCCGAGGCAGCAATAGACCCATGGAGACAAGTCGGCTGGAGGACGTTGTATTGAATCGGGACGCAATTTGAGTGATCCATCGTCATTAGGTGGCCCTGAACGTTACAATTCACTACCAGTTTTTCGTCCCATTCGATAATCTAGATTCACAGCAGAACGGCCATAAGGTGCCCGAGGCAGCAATCGACCCATGGAGACAAGTCTGCTGGAGGACGATGTATTGAATCGGGACGCAATTTGAGTGATCCATCGTCATTAGGTGGCCCTGAGAGTTACAATTCACTATCAGTTTTTCGTCCGATTCGAAAATCTTTGACTCACAGCAGAACGGCCATAAGGTGCCCGAGGCAGCAATACACGCATGGAGACAAGTCTGCTGGAGGACGATGTATTGAATCGGGACGCAATTTGAGTGTTCCATCGTCATTAGGAGGCCCTGAACGTTACAATTCACTATCAGTTTTTCGTCCGATTCGAAAATCTTTGACTCACAGCAGAACGGCCATAAGGTGCCCGAGGCAGCAATCGACCCATGGAGACAAGTATGCTGGAGGACGATGTATTGAATCGGGACGCAATTTGAGTGATCCACCGTCATTAGGTGGCCCTGAGAGTTACAATTCACTATCAGTTTTTCGTCCGATTCGAAAATCTTTGACTCACAGCAGAACGGCCATAAGGTGCCCGAGGCAGCAATAGACGCATGGAGGCAAGTCTGCTGGAGGACGATGTATTGAATCGGGACGCAATTTGAGTGTTCCATCGTCATTAGGAGGCCCAGAACGTTACAATTCACTATCAGTTTTTCGTCCCATTCGATAATCTAGACTCACAGCAGAACGGCCAAAAGGTGCCCGAGGCAGCAATAGAGCCATGGAGTCAAGTCGGCTGGAGGACGATGTATTGAATCGGGACGCCATTTGAGTGATCCATCGTCATTAGGAGGCCCTGAACGTTACAATTCACTATCAGTTTTTCGTCCGATTCGAAAATCTTTGACTCACAGCAGAACGGCCATTAGGTGCCCGAGGCAGCAATCGACCCATGGAGACAAGTCTGCTGGAGGACGATGTATTGAATCGGGACGCAATTTGAGTGATCCATCGTCATTAGGAGGCCCTGAACGTTACAATTCACTATCAGTTTTTCGTCCCATTCGATAATCTAGACTCACAGCAGAACGGCCGTAAGGTGCCCGAGGCAGCAATAGACCCATGGAGTCTAGTCGGCTGGAGGACGATGTATTGAATCGGGACGCAATTTGAGTGATCCATCGTCATTAGGTGGCCCTGAGAGTTACAATTCACTATCAGTTTTTCGTCCGATTCGAAAATCTTTGACTCACAGCAGAACGGCCATAAGGTGCCCGAGGCAGCAATACACGCATGGAGACAAGTCTGCTGGAGGACGATGTATTGAATCGGGACGCAATTTGAGTGTTCCATCGTCATTAGGAGGCCCTGAACGTTACAATTCACTATCAGTTTTTCGTCCGATTCGAAAATCTTTGACTCACAGCAGAACGGCCATAAGGTGCCCGAGGCAGCAATCGACCCATGGAGACAAGTATGCTGGAGGACGATGTATTGAATCGGGACGCAATTTGAGTGATCCACCGTCATTAGGTGGCCCTGAGAGTTACAATTCACTATCAGTTTTTCGTCCGATTCGAAAATCTTTGACTCACAGCAGAACGGCCATAAGGTGCCCGAGGCAGCAATAGACGCATGGAGGCAAGTCTGCTGGAGGACGATGTATTGAATCGGGACGCAATTTGAGTGATCCATCGTCATTAGGAGGCCCTGAACGTTACAATTCACTATCAGTTTTTCATCCCATTCGATAATCTAGACTCACAGCAGAACGGCCGTAAGGTGCCCGAGGCAGCAATAGACCCATGGAGACAAGTCTGCTGGAGGACGATGTATTGAATCGGGACGCAATTTGAGTGATCCATCGTCATTAGGAGGCCCTGAACGTTACAATTCACTATCAGTTTTTCGTCCCATTCGATAATCTAGACTCACAGCAGAACGGCCATAAGGTGCCCGAGGCAGCAATAGACCCATGGAGTCAAGTCGGCTGGAGGACGATGTATTGAATCGGGACGCAATTTGAGTGATCCATCGTCATTAGGTGGCCCTGAGAGTTACAATTCACTATCAGTTTTTCGTCCGATTCGAAAATCTTTGACTCACAGCAGAACGGCCATAAGGTGCCCGAGGCAGCAATAGACGCATGGAGACAAGTCTGCTGGAGGACGATGTATTGAATCGGGACGCAATTTGAGTGTTCCATCGTCATTATGAGGCCCAGAACGTTACAATTCACTATCAGTTTTTCGTCCCATTCGATAATCTAGACTCACAGCAGAACGGCCATAAGGTGCCCGAGGCAGCAATAGACCCATGGAGTCAAGTCGGCTGGAGGACGATGTATTGAATCGCGACGCAATTTGAGTGATCCATCGTCATTAGGAGGCCCTGAACGTTACAATTCACTATCAGTTTTTCGTCCGATTCGAAAATCTTTGACTCACAGCAGAACGGCCATTAGGTGCCCGAGGCAGCAATCGACCCATGGAGACAAGTCTGCTGGAGGACGATGTATTGAATCGGGACGCAATTTGAGTGATCCATCGTCATTAGGAGGCTCTGAACGTTACAATTCACTATCAGTTTTTCGTCCCATTCGATAATCTAGACTCACAGCAGAACGGCCGTAAGGTGCCCGAGGCAGCAATAGACCCATGGAGTCAAGTCGGCTGGAGGACGATGTATTGAATCGGGACGCAATTTGAGTGTTCCATCGTCATTAGGAGGCCCTGATCGTTACAATTCACTATCAGTTTTTCGTCCGATTCGAAAATCTTTGAGTCACAGCAGGACTGCCATAAGGTGCCCGAGGCAGCAATAGACCCATGGAGACAAGTCTGCTTGAGGACGATGTATTGAATCGGGACGCAAATTGAGTGATCCATCGTCATTAGGTGGCCCTGAACGTTACAATTCACTATCAGTTTTTCATCCCATTCGATAATCTAGACTCACAGCAGAACGGCCGTAAGGTGCCCGAGGCAGCAATAGACCCATGGAGACAAGTCTGCTGGAGGACGATGTATTGAATCGGGACGCAATTTCAGTGATCCATCGTCATTAGGAGGACCTCAACGTTACAATTCACTATCAGTTTTTTGTCCCATTCGATAATCTAGACTCACAGCAGAACGGCCATAAGGTGCCAGAGGCAGCAATAGACCCATGAAGTCAAGTCGGCTGGAGGACGATGTAAAGAATCGGGACGCAATTTGAGTGATCCATCGTCAATAGGTGGCCCTGAACGTTACAATTCACTATCAGTTTTTCGTCCGATTCGAAAATCTTTGACTCACAGCAGAACGGCCATAAGGTGCCCGAGGCAGCAATCGACCCATGGAGACAAGTCTGCTGGAGGACGATGTATTGAATCGGGACGCGATTTGAGTGTTCCATCGTCATTAGGTGGCCCTGAAAGTTACAATTCACTATCAGTTTTTCGTCCCATTCGATAATCTAGACTCACAGCAGAACGGCCATAAGGTGCCCGAGGCAGCAATAGACCCATGGAGACAAGTCGGCTGGTGGACGTTGTATTGAATCGGGACGCAATTTGAGTGATCCATCGTCATTAGGTGGCCCTGAACGTTACAATTCACTACCAGTTTTTCGTCCCATTCGATAATCTAGATTCACAGCAGAACGGCCATAAGGTGCCCGAGGCAGCAATCGACCCATGGAGACAAGTCTGCTGGAGGACGATGTATTGAATCGGGACGCAATTTGAGTGATCCATCGTCATTAGGTGGCCCTGAGAGTTACAATTCACTATCAGTTTTTCGTCCGATTCGAAAATCTTTGACTCACAGCAGAACGGCCATAAGGTGCCCGAGGCAGCAATAGACGCATGGAGACAAGTCTGCTGGAGGACGATGTATTGAATCGGGACGCAATTTGAGTGTTCCATCGTCATTAGGTGGCCCTGAAAGTTACAATTCACTATCAGTTTTTCGTCCCATTCGATAATCTAGACTCACAGCAGAACGGCCATAAGGTGCCCGAGGCAGCAATAGACCCATGGAGACAAGTCGGCTGGAGGACGTTGTATTGAATCGGGACGCAATTTGAGTGATCCATCGTCATTAGGTGGCCCTGAACGTTACAATTCACTACCAGTTTTTCGTCCCATTCGATAATCTAGATTCACAGCAGAACGGCCATAAGGTGCCCGAGGCAGCAATCGACCCATGGAGACAAGTCTGCTGGAGGACGATGTATTGAATCGGGACGCAATTTGAGTGATCCATCGTCATTAGGTGGCCCTGAGAGTTACAATTCACTATCAGTTTTTCGTCCGATTCGAAAATCTTTGACTCACAGCAGAACGGCCATAAGGTGCCCGAGGCAGCAATACACGCATGGAGACAAGTCTGCTGGAGGACGATGTATTGAATCGGGACGCAATTTGAGTGTTCCATCGTCATTAGGAGGCCCTGAACGTTACAATTCACTATCAGTTTTTCGTCCGATTCGAAAATCTTTGACTCACAGCAGAACGGCCATAAGGTGCCCGAGGCAGCAATCGACCCATGGAGACAAGTATGCTGGAGGACGATGTATTGAATCGGGACGCAATTTGAGTGATCCACCGTCATTAGGTGGCCCTGAGAGTTACAATTCACTATCAGTTTTTCGTCCGATTCGAAAATCTTTGACTCACAGCAGAACGGCCATAAGGTGCCCGAGGCAGCAATAGACGCATGGAGGCAAGTCTGCTGGAGGACGATGTATTGAATCGGGACGCAATTTGAGTGTTCCATCGTCATTAGGAGGCCCAGAACGTTACAATTCACTATCAGTTTTTCGTCCCATTCGATAATCTAGACTCACAGCAGAACGGCCAAAAGGTGCCCGAGGCAGCAATTGAGCCATGGAGTCAAGTCGGCTGGAGGACGATGTATTGAATCGGGACGCCATTTGAGTGATCCATCGTCATTAGGAGGCCCTGAACGTTACAATTCACTATCAGTTTTTCGTCCGATTCGAAAATCTTTGACTCACAGCAGAACGGCCATTAGGTGCCCGAGGCAGCAATCGACCCATGGAGACAAGTCTGCTGGAGGACGATGTATTGAATCGGGACGCAATTTGAGTGATCCATCGTCATTAGGAGGCCCTGAACGTTACAATTCACTATCAGTTTTTCGTCCCATTCGATAATCTAGACTCACAGCAGAACGGCCGTAAGGTGCCCGAGGCAGCAATAGACCCATGGAGTCTAGTCGGCTGGAGGACGATGTATTGAATCGGGACGCAATTTGAGTGATCCATCGTCATTAGGTGGCCCTGAGAGTTACAATTCACTATCAGTTTTTCGTCCGATTCGAAAATCTTTGACTCACAGCAGAACGGCCATAAGGTGCCCGAGGCAGCAATACACGCATGGAGACAAGTCTGCTGGAGGACGATGTATTGAATCGGGACGCAATTTGAGTGTTCCATCGTCATTAGGAGGCCCTGAACGTTACAATTCACTATCAGTTTTTCGTCCGATTCGAAAATCTTTGACTCACAGCAGAACGGCCATAAGGTGCCCGAGGCAGCAATCGACCCATGGAGACAAGTATGCTGGAGGACGATGTATTGAATCGGGACGCAATTTGAGTGATCCACCGTCATTAGGTGGCCCTGAGAGTTACAATTCACTATCAGTTTTTCGTCCGATTCGAAAATCTTTGACTCACAGCAGAACGGCCATAAGGTGCCCGAGGCAGCAATAGACGCATGGAGGCAAGTCTGCTGGAGGACGATGTATTGAATCGGGACGCAATTTGAGTGTTCCATCGTCATTAGGAGGCCCAGAACGTTACAATTCACTATCAGTTTTTCGTCCCATTCGATAATCTAGACTCACAGCAGAACGGCCAAAAGGTGCCCGAGGCAGCAATAGAGCCATGGAGTCAAGTCGGCTGGAGGACGATGTATTGAATCGGGACGCCATTTGAGTGATCCATCGTCATTAGGAGGCCCTGAACGTTACAATTCACTATCAGTTTTTCGTCCGATTCGAAAATCTTTGACTCACAGCAGAACGGCCATTAGGTGCCCGAGGCAGCAATCGACCCATGGAGACAAGTCTGCTGGAGGACGATGTATTGAATCGGGACGCAATTTGAGTGATCCATCGTCATTAGGAGGCCCTGAACGTTACAATTCACTATCAGTTTTTCGTCCCATTCGATAATCTAGACTCACAGCAGAACGGCCGTAAGGTGCCCGAGGCAGCAATAGACCCATGGAGTCTAGTCGGCTGGAGGACGATGTATTGAATCGGGACGCAATTTGAGTGATCCATCGTCATTAGGTGGCCCTGAGAGTTACAATTCACTATCAGTTTTTCGTCCGATTCGAAAATCTTTGACTCACAGCAGAACGGCCATAAGGTGCCCGAGGCAGCAATAGACGCATGGAGACAAGTCTGCTGGAGGACGATGTATTGAATCGGGACGCAATTTGAGTGATCCATCGTCATTAGGTGGCCCTGAACGTTAAAATTCACTATCAGTTTTTCATCCCATTCGATAATCTAGACTCACAGCAGAACGGCCATAAGGTGCCCGAGGCAGCAATAGTCCCATGGAGTCAAGTCGGCTAGTGGACGATGTACTGAATCGGGACGCAATTTGTGTGGTCCATCGTCATTAGGTGGCCCTGAATGTTACAAATCACTATCAGGTTTTTCGTCCGATTCGAAAATCTTTGACTCACAGCAGAACGGCCATTAGGTGCCCGAGGCAGCAATCGACCCATGGAGGCAAGTCTGCTGGAGGACGATGTATTGAATCGGGACGCAATTTGAGTGATCCATCGTCATTAGGAGGCCCTGAACGTTACAATTCACTATCAGTTTTTCGTCCCATTCGATAATCTAGACTCACAGCAGAACGGCCATAAGGTGCCCGAGGCAGCAATAGACCCATGAAGACAAGTCGGCTGGAGGACGTTGTATTGAATCGGGACGCAATTTGAGTGATCCATCGTCATTAGGTGGCCCTGAACGTTACAATTCACTATCAGTTTTTCATCCCATTCGATAATCTAGACTCACAGCAGAACGGCCGTAAGGTGCCCGAGGCAGCAATAGACCCATGGAGTCAAGTCGGCTGGAGGACGATGTATTGAATCGGGACGCAATTTGAGTGTTCCATCGTCATTAGGAGGCCCTGATCGTTACAATTCACTATCAGTTTTTCGTCCGATTCGAAAATCTTTGAGTCACAGCAGGACTGCCATAAGGTGCCCGAGGCAGCAATAGACCCATGGAGACAAGTCTGCTTGAGGACGATGTATTGAATCGGGACGCAAATTGAGTGATCCATCGTCATTAGGTGGCCCTGAACGTTACAATTCACTATCAGTTTTTCATCCCATTCGATAATCTAGACTCACAGCAGAACGGCCGTAAGGTGCCCGAGGCAGCAATAGACCCATGGAGACAAGTCTGCTGGAGGACGATGTATTGAATCGGGACGCAATTTCAGTGATCCATCGTCATTAGGAGGACCTCAACGTTACAATTCACTATCAGTTTTTTGTCCCATTCGATAATCTAGACTCACAGCAGAACGGCCATAAGGTGCCAGAGGCAGCAATAGACCCATGAAGTCAAGTCGGCTGGAGGACGATGTAAAGAATCGGGACGCAATTTGAGTGATCCATCGTCAATAGGTGGCCCTGAACGTTACAATTCACTATCAGTTTTTCGTCCGATTCGAAAATCTTTGACTCACAGCAGAACGGCCATAAGGTGCCCGAGGCAGCAATCGACCCATGGAGACAAGTCTGCTGGAGGACGATGTATTGAATCGGGACGCGATTTGAGTGTTCCATCGTCATTAGGTGGCCCTGAAAGTTACAATTCACTATCAGTTTTTCGTCCCATTCGATAATCTAGACTCACAGCAGAACGGCCATAAGGTGCCCGAGGCAGCAATAGACCCATGGAGACAAGTCGGCTGGTGGACGTTGTATTGAATCGGGACGCAATTTGAGTGATCCATCGTCATTAGGTGGCCCTGAACGTTACAATTCACTACCAGTTTTTCGTCCCATTCGATAATCTAGATTCACAGCAGAACGGCCATAAGGTGCCCGAGGCAGCAATCGACCCATGGAGACAAGTCTGCTGGAGGACGATGTATTGAAACGGGACGCAATTTGAGTGATCCATCGTCATTTGGTGGCCCTGAGAGTTACAATTCACTATCAGTTTTTCGTCCGATTCGAAAATCTTTGACTCACAGCAGAACGGCCATAAGGTGCCCGAGGCAGCAATAGACGCATGGAGACAAGTCTGCTGGAGGACGATGTATTGAATCGGGACGCAATTTGAGTGTTCCATCGTCATTAGGTGGCCCTGAAAGTTACAATTCACTATCAGTTTTTCGTCCCATTCGATAATCTAGACTCACAGCAGAACGGCCATAAGGTGCCCGAGGCAGCAATAGACCCATGGAGACAAGTCGGCTGGAGGACGTTGTATTGAATCGGGACGCAATTTGAGTGATCCATCGTCATTAGGTGGCCCTGAACGTTACAATTCACTACCAGTTTTTCGTCCCATTCGATAATCTAGATTCACAGCAGAACGGCCATAAGGTGCCCGAGGCAGCAATCGACCCATGGAGACAAGTCTGCTGGAGGACGATGTATTGAATCGGGA
Organism: Schistocerca cancellata; assembly: GCF_023864275.1. NCBI lineage: Eukaryota > Metazoa > Arthropoda > Insecta > Orthoptera > Acrididae > Schistocerca > Schistocerca cancellata. The sequence goes on from NC_064630.1 coordinate 843,986,574, forward strand.
CGCAATTTGAGTGATCCATCGTCATTAGGTGGCCCTGAGAGTTACAATTCACTATCAGTTTTTCGTCCGATTCGAAAATCTTTGACTCACAGCAGAACGGCCATAAGGTGCCCGAGGCAGCAATACACGCATGGAGACAAGTCTGCTGGAGGACGATGTATTGAATCGGGACGCAATTTGAGTGTTCCATCGTCATTAGGAGGCCCTGAACGTTACAATTCACTATCAGTTTTTCGTCCGATTCGAAAATCTTTGACTCACAGCAGAACGGCCATAAGGTGCCCGAGGCAGCAATCGACCCATGGAGACAAGTATGCTGGAGGACGATGTATTGAATCGGGACGCAATTTGAGTGATCCACCGTCATTAGGTGGCCCTGAGAGTTACAATTCACTATCAGTTTTTCGTCCGATTCGAAAATCTTTGACTCACAGCAGAACGGCCATAAGGTGCCCGAGGCAGCAATAGACGCATGGAGGCAAGTCTGCTGGAGGACGATGTATTGAATCGGGACGCAATTTGAGTGTTCCATCGTCATTAGGAGGCCCAGAACGTTACAATTCACTATCAGTTTTTCGTCCCATTCGATAATCTAGACTCACAGCAGAACGGCCAAAAGGTGCCCGAGGCAGCAATAGAGCCATGGAGTCAAGTCGGCTGGAGGACGATGTATTGAATCGGGACGCCATTTGAGTGATCCATCGTCATTAGGAGGCCCTGAACGTTACAATTCACTATCAGTTTTTCGTCCGATTCGAAAATCTTTGACTCACAGCAGAACGGCCATTAGGTGCCCGAGGCAGCAATCGACCCATGGAGACAAGTCTGCTGGAGGACGATGTATTGAATCGGGACGCAATTTGAGTGATCCATCGTCATTAGGAGGCCCTGAACGTTACAATTCACTATCAGTTTTTCGTCCCATTCGATAATCTAGACTCACAGCAGAACGGCCGTAAGGTGCCCGAGGCAGCAATAGACCCATGGAGTCTAGTCGGCTGGAGGACGATGTATTGAATCGGGACGCAATTTGAGTGATCCATCGTCATTAGGTGGCCCTGAACGTTACAATTCACTATCAGTTTTTCATCCCATTCTATAATCTAGACTCACAGCAGAACGGCCATAAGGTGCCCGAGGCAGCAATAGACGCATGGAGACAAGTCTGCTGGAGGACGATGTATTGAATCGGGACGCAATTTGAGTGTTCCATCGTCATTAGGTGGCCCTGAAAGTTACAATTCACTATCAGTTTTTCGTCCCATTCGATAATCTAGACTCACAGCAGAACGGCCATAAGGTGCCCGAGGCAGCAATAGACCCATGGAGACAAGTCGGCTGGAGGACGTTGTATTGAATCGGGACGCAAATTGAGTGATCCATCGTCATTAGGAGGCCCTGAACGTTACAATTCACTACCAGTTTTTCGTCCCATTCGATAATCTAGATTCACAGCAGAACGGCCATAAGGTGCCCGAGGCAGCAATCGACCCATGGAGACAAGTCTGCTGGAGGACGATGTATTGAATCGGGACGCAATTTGAGTGATCCATCGTCATTAGGTGGCCCTGAGAGTTACAATTCACTATCAGTTTTTCGTCCGATTCGAAAATCTTTGACTCACAGCAGAACGGCCATAAGGTGCCCGAGGCAGCAATAGACGCATGGAGACAAGTCTGCTGGAGGACGATGTATTGAATCCGGACGCAATTTGAGTGTTCCATCGTCATTAGGAGGCCCTGAACGTTACAATTCACTATCAGTTTTTCGTCCGATTCGAAAATCTTTGAGTCACAGCAGGCCTGCCATAAGGTGCCCGAGGCAAAAATAGACACATGGAGACAAGTCTGCTGGAGGACGATGTATTGAATCGGGACGCAATTTGAGTGATCCATCGTCATTAGGTGGCCCTGAACGTTACAATTCACTACCAGTTTTTCGTCCCATTCGATAATCTAGATTCACAGCAGAACGGCCATAAGGTGCCCGAGGCAGCAATCGACCCATGGAGACAAGTCTGCTGGAGGACGATGTATTGAATCGGGACGCAATTTGAGTGATCCATCGTCATTAGGTGGCCCTGAGAGTTACAATTCACTATCAGTTTTTCGTCCGATTCGAAAATCTTTGACTCACAGCAGAACGGCCATAAGGTGCCCGAGGCAGCAATAGACGCATGGAGACAAGTCTGCTGGAGGACGATGTATTGAATCGGGACGCAATTTGAGTGTTCCATCGTCATTAGGAGGCCCTGAACGTTACAATTCACTATCAGTTTTTCGTCCGATTCGAAAATCTTTGACTCACAGCAGAACGGCCATAAGGTGCCCGAGGCAGCAATAGACGCATGGAGGCAAGTCTGCTGGAGGACGATGTATTGAATCGGGACGCAATTTGAGTGTTCCATCGTCATTAGGAGGCCCAGAACGTTACAATTCACTATCAGTTTTTCGTCCCATTCGATAATCTAGACTCACAGCAGAACGGCCAAAAGGTGCCCGAGGCAGCAATAGAGCCATGGAGTCAAGTCGGCTGGAGGACGATGTATTGAATCGGGACGCCATTTGAGTGATCCATCGTCATTAGGAGGCCCTGAACGTTACAATTCACTATCAGTTTTTCGTCCGATTCGAAAATCTTTGACTCACAGCAGAACGGCCATTAGGTGCCCGAGGCAGCAATCGACCCATGGAGACAAGTCTGCTGGAGGACGATGTATTGAATCGGGACGCAATTTGAGTGATCCATCGTCATTAGGAGGCCCTGAACGTTACAATTCACTATCAGTTTTTCGTCCCATTCGATAATCTAGACTCACAGCAGAACGGCCGTAAGGTGCCCGAGGCAGCAATAGACCCATGGAGTCTAGTCGGCTGGAGGACGATGTATTGAATCGGGACGCAATTTGAGTGATCCATCGTCATTAGGTGGCCCTGAGAGTTACAATTCACTATCAGTTTTTCGTCCGATTCGAAAATCTTTGACTCACAGCAGAACGGCCATAAGGTGCCCGAGGCAGCAATAGACGCATGGAGACAAGTCTGCTGGAGGACGATGTATTGAATCGGGACGCAATTTGAGTGATCCATCGTCATTAGGTGGCCCTGAACGTTAAAATTCACTATCAGTTTTTCATCCCATTCGATAATCTAGACTCACAGCAGAACGGCCATAAGGTGCCCGAGGCAGCAATAGTCCCATGGAGTCAAGTCGGCTAGTGGACGATGTACTGAATCGGGACGCAATTTGTGTGGTCCATCGTCATTAGGTGGCCCTGAATGTTACAAATCACTATCAGGTTTTTCGTCCGATTCGAAAATCTTTGACTCACAGCAGAACGGCCATTAGGTGCCCGAGGCAGCAATCGACCCATGGAGGCAAGTCTGCTGGAGGACGATGTATTGAATCGGGACGCAATTTGAGTGATCCATCGTCATTAGGAGGCCCTGAACGTTACAATTCACTATCAGTTTTTCGTCCCATTCGATAATCTAGACTCACAGCAGAACGGCCATAAGGTGCCCGAGGCAGCAATAGACCCATGAAGACAAGTCGGCTGGAGGACGTTGTATTGAATCGGGACGCAATTTGAGTGATCCATCGTCATTAGGTGGCCCTGAACGTTACAATTCACTATCAGTTTTTCATCCCATTCTATAATCTAGACTCACAGCAGAACGGCCATAAGGTGCCCGAGGCAGCAATAGACGCATGGAGACAAGTCTGCTGGAGGACGATGTATTGAATCGGGACGCAATTTGAGTGTTCCATCGTCATTAGGTGGCCCTGAAAGTTACAATTCACTATCAGTTTTTCGTCCCATTCGATAATCTAGACTCACAGCAGAACGGCCATAAGGTGCCCGAGGCAGCAATAGACCCATGGAGACAAGTCGGCTGGAGGACGTTGTATTGAATCGGGACGCAAATTGAGTGATCCATCGTCATTAGGTGGCCCTGAACGTTACAATTCACTACCAGTTTTTCGTCCCATTCGATAATCTAGATTCACAGCAGAACGGCCATAAGGTGCCCGAGGCAGCAATCGACCCATGGAGACAAGTCAGCTGGAGGACGATGTATTGAATCGGGACGCAATTTGAGTGATCCATCGTCATTAGGTGGCCCTGAGAGTTACAATTCACTATCAGTTTTTCGTCCGATTCGAAAATCTTTGACTCACAGCAGAACGGCCATAAGGTGCCCGAGGCAGCAATAGACGCATGGAGACAAGTCTGCTGGAGGACGATGTATTGAATCGGGACGCAATTTGAGTGTTCCATCGTCATTAGGAGGCCCTGAACGTTACAATTCACTATCAGTTTTTCGTCCGATTCGAAAATCTTTGAGTCACGGAAGGCCTGCCATAAGGTGCCCGAGGCAAAAATAGACACATGGAGACAAGTCTGCTGGAGGACGATGTATTGAATCGGGACGCAATTTGAGTGATCCATCGTCATTAGGTGGCCCTGAACGTTACAATTCACTACCAGTTTTTCGTCCCATTCGATAATCTAGATTCACAGCAGAACGGCCATAAGGTGCCCGAGGCAGCAATCGACCCATGGAGACAAGTCTGCTGGAGGACGATGTATTGAATCGGGACGCAATTTGAGTGATCCATCGTCATTAGGTGGCCCTGAGAGTTACAATTCACTATCAGTTTTTCGTCCGATTCGAAAATCTTTGACTCACAGCAGAACGGCCATAAGGTGCCCGAGGCAGCAATAGACGCATGGAGACAAGTCTGCTGGAGGACGATGTATTGAATCGGGACGCAATTTGAGTGTTCCATCGTCATTAGGAGGCCCTGAACGTTACAATTCACTATCAGTTTTTCGTCCGATTCGAAAATCTTTGAGTCACAGCAGGCCTGCCATAAGGTGCCCGAGGCAAAAATAGACACATGGAGACAAGTCTGCTGGAGGACGATGTATTGAATCGGGACGCAATTTGAGTGATCCATCGTCATTAGGTGGCCCTGAACGTTACAATTCACTATCAGTTTTTCATCCCATTCTATAATCTAGACTCACAGCAGAACGGCCATAAGGTGCCCGAGGCAGCAATAGACGCATGGAGACAAGTCTGCTGGAGGACGATGTATTGAATCGGGACGCAATTTGAGTGTTCCATCGTCATTAGGTGGCCCTGAAAGTTACAATTCACTATCAGTTTTTCGTCCCATTCGATAATCTAGACTCACAGCAGAACGGCCATAAGGTGCCCGAGGCAGCAATAGACCCATGGAGACAAGTCGGCTGGAGGACGTTGTATTGAATCGGGACGCAATTTGAGTGATCCATCGTCATTAGGTGGCCCTGAACGTTACAATTCACTACCAGTTTTTCGTCCCATTCGATAATCTAGATTCACAGCAGAACGGCCATAAGGTGCCCGAGGCAGCAATCGACCCATGGAGACAAGTCTGCTGGAGGACGATGTATTGAATCGGGACGCAATTTGAGTGATCCATCGTCATTAGGTGGCCCTGAGAGTTACAATTCACTATCAGTTTTTCGTCCGATTCGAAAATCTTTGACTCACAGCAGAACGGCCATAAGGTGCCCGAGGCAGCAATACACGCATGGAGACAAGTCTGCTGGAGGACGATGTATTGAATCGGGACGCAATTTGAGTGTTCCATCGTCATTAGGAGGCCCTGAACGTTACAATTCACTATCAGTTTTTCGTCCGATTCGAAAATCTTTGACTCACAGCAGAACGGCCATAAGGTGCCCGAGGCAGCAATCGACCCATGGAGACAAGTATGCTGGAGGACGATGTATTGAATCGGGACGCAATTTGAGTGATCCACCGTCATTAGGTGGCCCTGAGAGTTACAATTCACTATCAGTTTTTCGTCCGATTCGAAAATCTTTGACTCACAGCAGAACGGCCATAAGGTACCCGAGGCAGCAATAGACGCATGGAGGCAAGTCTGCTGGAGGACGATGTATTGAATCGGGACGCAATTTGAGTGTTCCATCGTCATTAGGAGGCCCAGAACGTTACAATTCACTATCAGTTTTTCGTCCCATTCGATAATCTAGACTCACAGCAGAACGGCCAAAAGGTGCCCGAGGCAGCAATAGAGCCATGGAGTCAAGTCGGCTGGAGGACGATGTATTGAATCGGGACGCCATTTGAGTGATCCATCGTCATTAGGATGCCCTGAACGTTACAATTCACTATCAGTTTTTCGTCCGATTCGAAAATCTTTGACTCACAGCAGAACGGCCATTAGGTGCCCGAGGCAGCAATCGACCCATGGAGACAAGTCTGCTGGAGGACGATGTATTGAATCGGGACGCAATTTGAGTGATCCATCGTCATTAGGAGGCCCTGAACGTTACAATTCACTATCAGTTTTTCGTCCCATTCGATAATCTAGACTCACAGCAGAACGGCCGTAAGGTGCCCGAGGCAGCAATAGACCCATGGAGTCTAGTCGGCTGGAGGACGATGTATTGAATCGGGACGCAATTTGAGTGATCCATCGTCATTAGGTGGCCCTGAGAGTTACAATTCACTATCAGTTTTTCGTCCGATTCGAAAATCTTTGACTCACAGCAGAACGGCCATAAGGTGCCCGAGGCAGCAATAGACGCATGGAGACAAGTCTGCTGGAGGACGATGTATTGAATCGGGACGCAATTTGAGTGATCCATCGTCATTAGGTGGCCCTGAACGTTAAAATTCACTATCAGTTTTTCATCCCATTCGATAATCTAGACTCACAGCAGAACGGCCATAAGGTGCCCGAGGCAGCAATAGTCCCATGGAGTCAAGTCGGCTAGTGGACGATGTACTGAATCGGGACGCAATTTGTGTGGTCCATCGTCATTAGGTGGCCCTGAATGTTACAAATCACTATCAGGTTTTTCGTCCGATTCGAAAATCTTTGACTCACAGCAGAACGGCCATTAGGTGCCCGAGGCAGCAATCGACCCATGGAGGCAAGTCTGCTGGAGGACGATGTATTGAATCGGGACGCAATTTGAGTGATCCATCGTCATTAGGAGGCCCTGAACGTTACAATTCACTATCAGTTTTTCGTCCCATTCGATAATCTAGACTCACAGCAGAACGGCCATAAGGTGCCCGAGGCAGCAATAGACCCATGGAGACAAGTCGGCTGGAGGACGTTGTATTGAATCGGGACGCAATTTGAGTGATCCATCGTCATTAGGTATCCCTGAACGTTACAATTCACTACCAGTTTTTCATCCCATTCTATAATCTAGACTCACAGCAGAACGGCCATAAGGTGCCCGAGGCAGCAATAGACGCATGGAGACAAGTCTGCTGGAGGACGATGTATTGAATCGGGACGCAATTTGAGTGTTCCATCGTCATTAGGTGGCCCTGAAAGTTACAATTCACTATCAGTTTTTCGTCCCATTCGATAATCTAGACTCACAGCAGAACGGCCATAAGGTGCCCGAGGCAGCAATAGACCCATGGAGACAAGTCGGCTGGAGGACGTTGTATTGAATCGGGACGCAAATTGAGTGATCCATCGTCATTAGGTGGCCCTGAACGTTACAATTCACTACCAGTTTTTCGTCCCATTCGATAATCTAGATTCACAGCAGAACGGCCATAAGGTGCCCGAGGCAGCAATCGACCCATGGAGACAAGTCTGCTGGAGGACGATGTATTGAATCGGGACGCAATTTGAGTGATCCATCGTCATTAGGTGGCCATGAGAGTTACAATTCACTATCAGTTTTTCGTCCGATTCGAAAATCTTTGACTCACAGCAGAACGGCCATAAGGTGCCCGAGGCAGCAATAGACGCATGGAGACAAGTCTGCTGGAGGACGATGTATTGAATCGGGACGCAATTTGAGTGTTCCATCGTCATTAGGAGGCCCTGAACGTTACAATTCACTATCAGTTTTTCGTCCGATTCGAAAATCTTTGAGTCACAGCAGGCCTGCCATAAGGTGCCCGAGGCAAAAATAGACACATGGAGACAAGTCTGCTGGAGGACGATGTATTGAATCGGGACGCAATTTGAGTGATCCATCGTCATTAGGTGGCCCTGAACGTTACAATTCACTATCAGTTTTTCATCCCATTCTATAATCTAGACTCACAGCAGAACGGCCATAAGGTGCCCGAGGCACCAATAGTCCCATGGAGTCAAGTCGGCTAGTGGATGATGTACTGAATCGGGACGCAATTTGTGTGGTCCATCGTCATTTGGAGGCCCTGAATGTTACAAATCACTATCAGTTTTTCGTCCGATTCGAAAATCTTTGACTCACAGCAGAACGGCCATAAGGTGCCCGAGGCAGCAATCGACCCATGGAGACAAGTATGCTGGAGGACGATGTATTGAATCGGGACGCAATTTGAGTGATCCATCGTCATTAGGTGGCCCTGAACGTTACAATTCACTATCAGTTTTTCATCCCATTCGATAATCTAGACTCACAGCAGAACGGCCATAAGGTGCCCGAGGCAGCAATAGTCCCATGGAGTCAAGTCGGCTAGTGGACGATGTACTGAATCGGGACGCAATTTGTGTGGTCCATCGTCATTAGGTGGCCCTGAATGTTACAAATCACTATCAGGTTTTTCGTCCGATTCGAAAATCTTTGACTCACAGCAGAACGGCCATTAGGTGCCCGAGGCAGCAATCGACCCATGGAGACAAGTCTGCTGGAGGACGATGTATTGAATCGGGACGCAATTTGAGTGATCCATCGTCATTAGGAGGCCCTGAACGTTACAATTCACTATCAGTTTTTCGTCCCATTCGATAATCTAGACTCACAGCAGAACGGCCGTAAGGTGCCCGAGGCAGCAATAGACCCATGGAGTCATATCGGCTGGAGGACGATGTATTGAATCGGGACGCAATTTGAGTGATCCATCGTTATTAGGTGGCCCTGAGAGTTACAATTCACTATCAGTTTTTCGTCCGATTCGAAAATCTTTGACTCACAGCAGAACGGCCATAAGGTGCCCGAGGCAGCAATAGACGCATGGAGACAAGTCTGCTGGAGGACGATGTATTGAAACGGGACGCAATTTGAGTGTTCCATCGTCATTAGGAGGCCCTGAACGTTACAATTCACTATCAGTTTTTCGTCCGATTCGAAAATCTTTGAGTCACAGCAGTACTGCCATAAGGTGCCCGAGGCATCAATAGACCCATGGAGACAAGTCTGCTGGAGGACGATGTATTGAATCGGGACGCAATTTGAGTGATCCATCGTCATTAGGTGGCCCTGAACGTTACAATTCACTATCAGTTTTTCACCCCATTCGATAATCTAGACTCACAGCAGAACGGCCATGAGTTGCCCGAGGCAGCAATAGACCCATGGAGACAAGTCGGCTGGAGGACGTTGTATTGAATCGGGACGCAATTTGAGTGATCCATCGTCTTTAGGTTGCCCTGAACGTTACAATTCACTACCAGTTTTTCTCCCATTCGATAATGTAGATTCACAGCAGAACGGCCATAAGGTGCCCGAGGCAGCAATAGACCCATGTAGTCAACTCGGCTGGAGGACGATGTATTGAATCGGGACGCAATTTGAGTTATCCATCGTCATTTGGTTGCCCTGAAAGTTACAATTCCCTATCAGTTTATCGTCTGATTCGAAAATCTTTGACTCACAGCAGAACGGCCATAAGGTGCTCGAGGCAACAATAGACCCATGGAAACAAGTCTGCCGGAGGACGATATATTGAATCGGGACGCAATTTTAGTGATCTATCGTCATTAGGTGGCCCTGAACGTTACAATTCACTATCGGTTTTTCGTCCCATTCGATAATCTAGACTCACAGCAGAACGGCCATAAGGTGCCTGAGTCAGCAATAGACCCATGGAGTTTGGTCGGCTGGAGGACGATGTACTGATTCGGGACGCAATTTGTGTGGTCCATCGTCATTAGGTGGCCCTGAATGTTAGAATTCACTATCAGTTTTTGTCCGATTCGAAAATCTTTGACTCACAGCAGAACGGCCATAAGGTGCCCGAGGCAGCAATCGACCCATGGAGACAAGTCTGCTGGAGGACGATGTATTGAATCGGGACGCAATTTGAGTGATCCATCGTCATTAGGTTGCCCTGAACGTTACAATTCACTACCAGTTTTTCTCCCATTCGATAATGTAGATTCACAGCAGAACGGCCATAAGGTGCCCGAGGCATCAATAGACCCATGGAGACAAGTCTGCTGGAGGACGATGTATTGAATCGGGACGCAATTTGAGTGATCCATCGTCATTAGGAGGACCTGAACGTTACAAATCACTATCAGTTTTTTGTCCCATTCGATAATCTAGACTCACAGCAGAACGGCCATAAGGTGCCCGAGGCAGCAATAGACCCATGAAGTCAAGTCGGCTGGAGGACGATGTAAAGAATCGGGACGCAATTTGAGTGATCCATCGTCAATAGGTGGCCCTGAACGTTACAATTCACTATCAGTTTTTCGTCCGATTCGAAAATCTAGACTCACAGCAGAACGGCCATAAGGTGCCTGAGTCAGCAATAGACCCATGGAGTTTGGTCGGCTGGAGGACGATGTACTGAATCGGGACGCAATATGTGTGGTCCATCGTCATTAGGTGGCCCTGAATGTTAGAATTCACTATCAGTTTTTCGTCCGATTCGAAAATCTTTGACTCACAGCAGAACGGCCATAAGGTGCCCGAGGCAGCAATGGACCCATGGAGACAAGTCTGCTGGAGGACGATGTATTGAATCGGGACGCAATTTGAGTGTTCCATCGTCATTAGGAGGCCCAGAACGTTACAATTCACTATCAGTTTTTTGTCCCATTCGATAATCTAGACTCACAGCAGAACGGCCATAAGGTGCCCGAGGCAGCAATAGACCCATGGAGTCAAGTCGGCTGGAGGACGATGTATTCAATCGGGACGCCATTTGAGTGATCCATCGTCATTAGGAGGCCCTGAACGTTACAATTCACTATCTGTTTTTCGTCCGATTCGAAAATCTTTGACTCACAGCAGAACGGCCATTAGGTGCCCGAGGCAGCAATCGACCCATGGAGACAAGTCTGCTGGAGGACGATGTGTTGAATCGGGACGCAATTTGAGTGATCAATCGTCATTAGGAGGCCCTGAACGTTACAATTCACTATCAGTTTTTGTTCCCATTCGATAATCTAGACTCACAGCAGAACGGCCGTAAGGTGCCCGAGGCAGCAATAGTCCCATGGAGTCAAGTCGGCTGGAGGACGATGTATTGAATCGGGACGCAATTTGAGTGATCCATCGTCATTAGGTGGCCCTGAGAGTTACAATTCACTATCAGTTTTTCGTCCGATTCGAAAATCTTTGACTCACAGCAGAACGGCCATAAGGTGCCCGAGGCAGCATTAGACGCATGGAGACAAGTCTGCTGGAGGACGATGTACTGAATCGGGACGCAATTTTAGTGTTCCATCGTCATTAGGAGGCCCTGATCGTTACAATTCACTATCAGTTTTTCGTCCGATTCGAAAATCTTTGAGTCACAGCAGGACTGCCATAAGGTGCCCGAGGCAGCAATAGACCCATGGAGACAAGTCTGCTGGAGGACGATGTATTGAATCGGGACGCAATTTGAGTGATCCATCGTCATTAGGTGGCCCTGAACGTTACAATTCACTATCAGTTTTTCATCCCATTCGATAATCTAGACTCACAGCAGAACGGCCGTAAGGTGCCCGAGGCAGCAATAGACCCATGGAGACAAGTCTGCTGGAGGACGATGTATTGAATCGGGACGCAATTTGAGTGATCCATCGTCATTAGGAGGACCTGAACGTTACAATTCACTATCAGTTTTTTGTCCCATTCGATAATCTAGACTCACAGCAGAACGGCAATAAGGTGCCCGAGGCAGCAATAGACCCATGAAGTCAAGTCGGCTGGAGGACGATGTAAAGAATCGGGACGCAATTTGAGTGATCCATCGTCAATAGGTGGCCCTGAACGTTACAATTCACTATCAGTTTTTCGTCCGATTCGAAAATCTTTGACTCACAGCAGAACGGCCATAAGGTGCCCGAGGCAGCAATCGACCCATGGAGACAAGTCTGCTGGAGGACGATGTATTGAATCGGGACGCAATTTGAGTGTTCCATCGTCATTAGGTGGCCCTGAAAGTTACAATTCACTATCAGTTTTTCGTCCCATTCGATAATCTAGACTCACAGCAGAACGGCCATAAGGTGCCCGAGGCAGCAATAGACCCATGGAGACAAGTCGGCTGGAGGACGTTGTATTGAATCGCGACGCAATTTGAGTGATCCATCGTCATTAGGTGGCCCTGAACGTTACAATTCACTACCAGTTTTTCGTCCCATTCGATAATCTAGATTCACAGCAGAACGGCCATAAGGTGCCCGAGGCAGCAATCGACCCATGGAGACAAGTCTGCTGGAGGACGATGTATTGAATCGGGACGCAATTTGAGTGATCCATCGTCATTAGGTGGCCCTGAGAGTTACAATTCACTATCAGTTTTTCGTCCGATTCGAAAATCTTTGACTCACAGCAGAACGGCCATAAGGTTCCCGAGGCAGCAATAGACGCATGGAGGCAAGTCTGCTGGAGGACGATGTAATGAATCGGGACGCAATTTGAGTGTTCCATCGTCATTAGGAGGCCCTGAACGTTACAATTCACTATCAGTTTTTCGTCCGATTCGAAAATCTTTGACTCACAGCAGAACGGCCATAAGGTGCCCGAGGCAGCAATAGACGCATGGAGACAAGTCTGCTGGAGGACGATGTATTGAATCGGGACGCAATTTGAGTGTTCCATCGTCACTAGGTGGCCCTGAAAGTTACGCATGGAGACAAGTCTGCTGGAGGACGATGTATTGAATCGGGACGCAATTTGAGTGTTCCATCGTCACTAGGTGGCCCTGAAAGTTACAATTCACTATCAGTTTTTCGTCCCATTCGATAATCTAGACTCACAGCAGAACGGCCATAAGGTGCCCGAGGCAACAATAGACCCATGGAGACAAGTCGGCTGGATGACGTTGTATTGAATCGGGACGCAATTTGAGTGATCCATCGTCATTAGGTGGCCCTGAACGTTACAATTCACTACCAGTTTTTCGTCCCATTCGATAATCTAGATTCACAGCAGAACGGCCATAAGGTGCCCGAGGCAGCAATCGACCCATGGAGACAAGTCTGCTGGAGGACGATGTATTGAATCGGGACATAATTTGAGTGATCCATCGTCATTAGGTGGCCCTGAGAGTTACAATTCACTATCAGTTTTTCGTCCGATTCGAAAATCTTTGACTCACAGCAGAACGGCCATAAGGTGCCCGAGGCAGCAATAGACGCATGGAGACAAGTCTGCTGGAGGACGATGTATTGAATCGGGACGCAATTTGAGTGATCCATCGTCATTAGGTGGCCCTGAACGTTACAATTCACTATCCCATTCTATAATCTAGACTCACAGCAGAACGGCCATAAGGTGCCCGAGGCACCAATAGTCCCATGGAGTCAAGTCGGCTAGTGGATGATGTACTGATTCGGGACGCAATTTGTGTGGTCCATCGTCATTTGGAGGCCCTGAATGTTACAAATCACTATCTGTTTTTCGTCCGATTCGAAAATCTTTGACTCACAGCAGAACGGCCATAAGGTGCCCGAGGCAGCAATCGACCCATGGAGACAAGTATGCTGGAGGACGATGTATTGAATCGGGACGCAATTTGAGTGATCCACCGTCATTAGGTGGCCCTGAGAGTTACAATTCACTATCAGTTTTTCGTCCCATTCGATAATCTAGACTCACAGCAGAACGGCCATAAGGTGCCCGAGGCAGCAATAGAGCCATGGAGTCAAGTCGGCTGGAAGACGATGTATTGAATCGGGACGCCATTTGAGTGATCCATCGTCATTAGGAGGCCCTGAACGTTACAATTCACTATCAGTTTTTCGCCCGATTCGAAAATCTTTGACTCACAGCAGAACGGCCATTAGGTGCCCGAGGCAACAATCGACCCATGGAGACAAGTCTGCTGGAGGACGATGTATTGAATCGGGACGCAATTTGAGTGATCCATCGTCATTAGGTGGCCCTGAACGTTACAATTCACTATCAGTTTTTCACCCCATTCGATAATCTAGACTCACAGCAGAACGGCCATGAGTTGCCCGAGGCAGCAATAGACCCATGGAGACAAGTCGGCTGGAGGACGTTGTATTGAATCGGGACGCAATTTGAGTGATCCATCGTCTTTAGGTTGCCCTGAACGTTACAATTCACTACCAGTTTTTCTCCCATTCGATAATGTAGATTCACAGCAGAACGGCCATAAGGTGCCCGAGGCAGCAATAGACCCATGTAGTCAACTCGGCTGGAGGACGATGTATTGAATCGGGACGCAATTTGAGTTATCCATCGTCATTTGGTTGCCCTGAAAGTTACAATTCCCTATCAGTTTATCGTCTGATTCGAAAATCTTTGACTCACAGCAGAACGGCCATAAGGTGCTCGAGGCAACAATAGACCCATGGAAACAAGTCTGCCGGAGGACGATATATTGAATCGGGACGCAATTTTAGTGATCTATCGTCATTAGGTGGCCCTGAACGTTACAATTCACTATCGGTTTTTCGTCCCATTCGATAATCTAGACTCACAGCAGAACGGCCATAAGGTGCCTGAGTCAGCAATAGACCCATGGAGTTTGGTCGGCTGGAGGACGATGTACTGATTCGGGACGCAATTTGTGTGGTCCATCGTCATTAGGTGGCCCTGAATGTTAGAATTCACTATCAGTTTTTGTCCGATTCGAAAATCTTTGACTCACAGCAGAACGGCCATAAGGTGCCCGAGGCAGCAATCGACCCATGGAGACAAGTCTGCTGGAGGACGATGTATTGAATCGGGACGCAATTTGAGTGATCCATCGTCATTAGGTTGCCCTGAACGTTACAATTCACTACCAGTTTTTCTCCCATTCGATAATGTAGATTCACAGCAGAACGGCCATAAGGTGCCCGAGGCATCAATAGACCCATGGAGACAAGTCTGCTGGAGGACGATGTATTGAATCGGGACGCAATTTGAGTGATCCATCGTCATTAGGAGGACCTGAACGTTACAAATCACTATCAGTTTTTTGTCCCATTCGATAATCTAGACTCACAGCAGAACGGCCATAAGGTGCCCGAGGCAGCAATAGACCCATGAAGTCAAGTCGGCTGGAGGACGATGTAAAGAATCGGGACGCAATTTGAGTGATCCATCGTCAATAGGTGGCCCTGAACGTTACAATTCACTATCAGTTTTTCGTCCGATTCGAAAATCTAGACTCACAGCAGAACGGCCATAAGGTGCCTGAGTCAGCAATAGACCCATGGAGTTTGGTCGGCTGGAGGACGATGTACTGAATCGGGACGCAATATGTGTGGTCCATCGTCATTAGGTGGCCCTGAATGTTAGAATTCACTATCAGTTTTTCGTCCGATTCGAAAATCTTTGACTCACAGCAGAACGGCCATAAGGTGCCCGAGGCAGCAATGGACCCATGGAGACAAGTCTGCTGGAGGACGATGTATTGAATCGGGACGCAATTTGAGTGTTCCATCGTCATTAGGAGGCCCAGAACGTTACAATTCACTATCAGTTTTTTGTCCCATTCGATAATCTAGACTCACAGCAGAACGGCCATAAGGTGCCCGAGGCAGCAATAGACCCATGGAGTCAAGTCGGCTGGAGGACGATGTATTCAATCGGGACGCCATTTGAGTGATCCATCGTCATTAGGAGGCCCTGAACGTTACAATTCACTATCTGTTTTTCGTCCGATTCGAAAATCTTTGACTCACAGCAGAACGGCCATTAGGTGCCCGAGGCAGCAATCGACCCATGGAGACAAGTCTGCTGGAGGACGATGTGTTGAATCGGGACGCAATTTGAGTGATCAATCGTCATTAGGAGGCCCTGAACGTTACAATTCACTATCAGTTTTTGTTCCCAATCGATAATCTAGACTCACAGCAGAACGGCCGTAAGGTGCCCGAGGCAGCAATAGTCCCATGGAGTCAAGTCGGCTGGAGGACGATGTATTGAATCGGGACGCAATTTGAGTGATCCATCGTCATTAGGTGGCCCTGAGAGTTACAATTCACTATCAGTTTTTCGTCCGATTCGAAAATCTTTGACTCACAGCAGAACGGCCATAAGGTGCCCGAGGCAGCATTAGACGCATGGAGACAAGTCTGCTGGAGGACGATGTACTGAATCGGGACGCAATTTTAGTGTTCCATCGTCATTAGGAGGCCCTGATCGTTACAATTCACTATCAGTTTTTCGTCCGATTCGAAAATCTTTGAGTCACAGCAGGACTGCCATAAGGTGCCCGAGGCAGCAATAGACCCATGGAGACAAGTCTGCTGGAGGACGATGTATTGAATCGGGACGCAATTTGAGTGATCCATCGTCATTAGGTGGCCCTGAACGTTACAATTCACTATCAGTTTTTCATCCCATTCGATAATCTAGACTCACAGCAGAACGGCCGTAAGGTGCCCGAGGCAGCAATAGACCCATGGAGACAAGTCTGCTGGAGGACGATGTATTGAATCGGGACGCAATTTGAGTGATCCATCGTCATTAGGAGGACCTGAACGTTACAATTCACTATCAGTTTTTTGTCCCATTCGATAATCTAGACTCACAGCAGAACGGCAATAAGGTGCCCGAGGCAGCAATAGACCCATGAAGTCAAGTCGGCTGGAGGACGATGTAAAGAATCGGGACGCAATTTGAGTGATCCATCGTCAATAGGTGGCCCTGAACGTTACAATTCACTATCAGTTTTTCGTCCGATTCGAAAATCTTTGACTCACAGCAGAACGGCCATAAGGTGCCCGAGGCAGCAATCGACCCATGGAGACAAGTCTGCTGGAGGACGATGTATTGAATCGGGACGCAATTTGAGTGTTCCATCGTCATTAGGTGGCCCTGAAAGTTACAATTCACTATCAGTTTTTCGTCCCATTCGATAATCTAGACTCACAGCAGAACGGCCATAAGGTGCCCGAGGCAGCAATAGACCCATGGAGACAAGTCGGCTGGAGGACGTTGTATTGAATCGCGACGCAATTTGAGTGATCCATCGTCATTAGGTGGCCCTGAACGTTACAATTCACTACCAGTTTTTCGTCCCATTCGATAATCTAGATTCACAGCAGAACGGCCATAAGGTGCCCGAGGCAGCAATCGACCCATGGAGACAAGTCTGCTGGAGGACGATGTATTGAATCGGGACGCAATTTGAGTGATCCATCGTCATTAGGTGGCCCTGAGAGTTACAATTCACTATCAGTTTTTCGTCCGATTCGAAAATCTTTGACTCACAGCAGAACGGCCATAAGGTTCCCGAGGCAGCAATAGACGCATGGAGGCAAGTCTGCTGGAGGACGATGTAATGAATCGGGACGCAATTTGAGTGTTCCATCGTCATTAGGAGGCCCTGAACGTTACAATTCACTATCAGTTTTTCGTCCGATTCGAAAATCTTTGACTCACAGCAGAACGGCCATAAGGTGCCCGAGGCAGCAATAGACGCATGGAGACAAGTCTGCTGGAGGACGATGTATTGAATCGGGACGCAATTTGAGTGTTCCATCGTCACTAGGTGGCCCTGAAAGTTACGCATGGAGACAAGTCTGCTGGAGGACGATGTATTGAATCGGGACGCAATTTGAGTGTTCCATCGTCACTAGGTGGCCCTGAAAGTTACAATTCACTATCAGTTTTTCGTCCCATTCGATAATCTAGACTCACAGCAGAACGGCCATAAGGTGCCCGAGGCAACAATAGACCCATGGAGACAAGTCGGCTGGATGACGTTGTATTGAATCGGGACGCAATTTGAGTGATCCATCGTCATTAGGTGGCCCTGAACGTTACAATTCACTACCAGTTTTTCGTCCCATTCGATAATCTAGATTCACAGCAGAACGGCCATAAGGTGCCCGAGGCAGCAATCGACCCATGGAGACAAGTCTGCTGGAGGACGATGTATTGAATCGGGACATAATTTGAGTGATCCATCGTCATTAGGTGGCCCTGAGAGTTACAATTCACTATCAGTTTTTCGTCCGATTCGAAAATCTTTGACTCACAGCAGAACGGCCATAAGGTGCCCGAGGCAGCAATAGACGCATGGAGACAAGTCTGCTGGAGGACGATGTATTGAATCGGGACGCAATTTGAGTGATCCATCGTCATTAGGTGGCCCTGAACGTTACAATTCACTATCCCATTCTATAATCTAGACTCACAGCAGAACGGCCATAAGGTGCCCGAGGCACCAATAGTCCCATGGAGTCAAGTCGGCTAGTGGATGATGTACTGATTCGGGACGCAATTTGTGTGGTCCATCGTCATTTGGAGGCCCTGAATGTTACAAATCACTATCTGTTTTTCGTCCGATTCGAAAATCTTTGACTCACAGCAGAACGGCCATAAGGTGCCCGAGGCAGCAATCGACCCATGGAGACAAGTATGCTGGAGGACGATGTATTGAATCGGGACGCAATTTGAGTGATCCACCGTCATTAGGTGGCCCTGAGAGTTACAATTCACTATCAGTTTTTCGTCCCATTCGATAATCTAGACTCACAGCAGAACGGCCATAAGGTGCCCGAGGCAGCAATAGAGCCATGGAGTCAAGTCGGCTGGAAGACGATGTATTGAATCGGGACGCCATTTGAGTGATCCATCGTCATTAGGAGGCCCTGAACGTTACAATTCACTATCAGTTTTTCGCCCGATTCGAAAATCTTTGACTCACAGCAGAACGGCCATTAGGTGCCCGAGGCAACAATCGACCCATGGAGACAAGTCTGCTGGAGGACGATGTATTGAATCGGGACGCAATTTGAGTGATCCATCGTCATTAGGAGGCCCTGAACGTTACAATTCACTATCAGTTTTTCATCCCATTCGATAATCTAGACTCACAGAAGAACGGCCATGAGTTGCCCGAGGCAGCAATAGACCCATGGAGACAAGTCGGCTGGAGGACGTTGTATTGAATCGGGACGCAATTTGAGTGATCCATCGTCATTAGGTGGCCCTGAACGTTACAATTCACTACCAGTTTTTCGTCCCATTCGATAATCTAGATTCACAGCAGAACGGCCATAAGGTGCCCGAGGCAGCAATAGACCCATGTAGTCAACTCGGCTGGAGGACGATGTATTGAATCGGGACGCAATTTGAGTTATCCATCGTCATTTGGTTGCCCTGAAAGTTACAATTCCCTATCAGTTTTTCGTCCGATTCGAAAATCTTTGACTCACAGCAGAACGGCCATAAGGTGCTCGAGGCAACAATAGACCCATGGAAACAAGTCTGCTGGAGGACGATATATTGAATCGGGACGCAATTTTAGTGATCTATCGTCATTAGGTGGCCCTGAACGTTACTATTCACTATCGGTTTTTCGTCCCATTCGATAATCTAGACTCACAGCAGAACGGCCATAAGGTGCCTGAGTCAGCAATAGACCCATGGAGTTTGGTCGGCTGGAGGACGATGTACTGAATCGGGACGCAATTTGTGTGGTCCATCGTCATTAGGTGGCCCTGAATGTTAGAATTCACTATCAGTTTTTGTCCGATTCGAAAATCTTTGACTCACAGCAGAACGGCCATAAGGTGCCCGAGGCAGCAATCGACCCATGGAGACAAGTCTGCTGGAGGACGATGTATTGAATCGGGACGCAATTTGAGTGATCCATCGTCATTAGGAGGACCTGAACGTTACAATTCACTATCAGTTTTTTGTCCCATTCGATAATCTAGACTCACAGCAGAACGGCCATAAGGTGCCCGAGGCAGCAATAGACCCATGAAGTCAAGTCGGCTGGAGGACGATGTAAAGAATCGGGACGCAATTTGAGTGATCCATCGTCAATAGGTGGCCCTGAACGTTACAGTTCACTATCAGTTTTTCGTCCGATTCGAAAATCTAGACTCACAGCAGAACGGCCATAAGGTGCCTGAGTCAGCAATAGACCCATGGAGTTTGGTCGGCTGGAGGACGATGTACTGAATCGGGACGCAATATGTGTGGTCCATCGTCATTAGGTGGCCCTGAATGTTAGAATTCACTATCAGTTTTTCGTCCGATTCGAAAATCTTTGACTCACAGCAGTACGGCCATAAGGTGCCGGAGGCAGCAATCGACCCATGGAGACAAGTCTGCTGGAGGACGATGTATTGAATCGGGACGCAATTTGAGTGTTCCATCGTCATTAGGTGGCCCTGAAAGTTACAATTCACTATCAGTTTTTCGTCCCATTCGATAATCTAGACTCACAGCAGAACGGCCATAAGGTGCCCGAGGCAGCAATACGCATGGAGACAAGTCTGCTGCAGGACGATGTATTGAATCGGGACGCAATTTGAGTGTTCCATCGTCATTAGGAGGCCCAGAACGTTACAATTCACTATCAGTTTTTCGTCCCATTCGATAATCTAGACTCACAGCAGAACGGCCATAAGGTGCCCGAGGCAGCAATCGAATCATGGAGGCAAGTCTGCTGGAGGACGATGTATTGAATCGGGACGCAATTTGAGTGATCAATCGTCATTAGGAGGCCCTGAACGTTACAATTCACTATCAGTTTTTGTTCCCATTCGATAATCTAGACTCACAGCAGAACGGCCGTAAGGTGCCCGAGGCAGCAATAGACCCATGGAGTCAAGTCGGCTGGAGGACGATGTATTGAATCGGGACGCAATTTGAGTGATCCATCGTCATTAGGTGGCCCTGAGAGTTACAATTCACTATCAGTTTTTCGTCCGATTCGAAAATCTTTGACTCACAGCAGAACGGCCATAAGGTGCCCGAGGCAGCAATAGACGCATGGAGACAAGTCTGCTGGAGGACGATGTACTGAATCGGGACGCAATTTTAGTGTTCTATCGTCATTAGGAGGCCCTGATCGTTACAACTCACTATCAGTTTTTCGTCCGATTCGAAAATCTTTGAGTCACAGCAGGACTGCCATAAGGTGCCCGAGGCAGCAATAGACCCATGGAGACAAGTCTGCTGGAGGACGATGTATTGAATCGGGACGCAATTTGAGTGATCCATCGTCATTAGGTGGCCCTGAACGTTACAATTCACTATCAGTTTTTCATCCCATTCGATAATCTAGACTCACAGCAGAACGGCTGTAAGGTGCCCGAGGCAGCAATAGACCCATGGAGACAAGTCTGCTGGAGGACGATGTATTGAATCGGGACGCAATTTGAGTGATCCATCGTCATTAGGAGGACCTGAACGTTACAATTCACTATCAGTTTTTTGTCCCATTCGATAATCTAGACTCACAGCAGAACGGCCATAAGGTGCCCGAGGCAGCAATAGACCCATGAAGTCAAGTCGGCTGGAGGACGATGTAAAGAACCGGGACGCAATTTGAGTGATACATCGTCATTAGGTGGCCCTGAGAGTTACAATTCACTATCAGTTTTTCGTCCGATTCGAAAATCTTTGACTCACAGCAGAACGGCCATAAGGTGCCCGAGGCAGCAATAGACGCATGGAGACAAGTCTGCTGGAGGACGATGTAATGAATCGGGACGCAATTTGAGTGTTCCATCGTCATTAGGAGGCCCTGAACGTTACAATTCACTATCAGTTTTTCGTCCGATTCGAAAATCTTTGACTCACAGCAGAACGGCCATAAGGTGCCCGAGGCAGCAATCGACCCATGGAGACAAGTCTGCTGGAGGACGATGTATTGAATCGGGACGCAATTTGAGTGTTCCATCGTCATTAGGTGGCCCTGAAAGTTACAATTCACTATCACTTTTTCGTCCCATTCGATAATCTAGACTCACAGCAGAACGGCCATAAGGTGCCCGAGGCAGCAATAGACCCATGGAGACAAGTCGGCTGGAGGACGTTGTATTGAATCGGGACGCAATTTGAGTGATCCATCGTCATTAGATGGCCCTGAACGTTACAATTCACTACCAGTTTTTCGTCCCATTCGATAATCTAGATTCACAGCAGAACGGCCATAAGGTGCCCGAGGCAGCAATCGACCCATGGAGACAAGTCTGCTGGAGGACGATGTATTGAATCGGGACGCAATTTGAGTGATCCATCGTCATTAGGTGGCCCTGAGAGTTACAATTCACTATCAGTTTTTCGTCCGATTCGAAAATCTTTGACTCACAGCAGAACGGCCATAAGGTGCCCGAGGCAGCAATAGACGCATGGAGACAAGTCTGCTGGAGGACGATGTAATGAATCGGGACGCAATTTGAGTGTTCCATCGTCATTAGGAGGCCCTGAACGTTACAATTCACTATCAGTTTTTCGTCCGATTCGAAAATCTTTGACTCACAGCAGAACGGCCATAAGGTGCCCGAGGCAGCAATAGACCCATGGAGACAAGTCGGCTGGTGGACGTTGTATTGAATCGGGACGCAATTTGAGTGATCCATCGTCATTAGGTGGCCCTGAACGTTACAATTCACTACCAGTTTTTCGTCCCATTCGATAATCTAGATTCACAGCAGAACGGCCATAAGGTCCCCGAGGCAGCAATCGACCCATGGAGACAAGTCTGCTGGAGGACGATGTATTGAATCGGGACGCAATTTGAGTGATCCATCGTCATTAGGTGGCCCTGAGAGTTACAATTCACTATCAGTTTTTCGTCCGATTCGAAAATCTTTGACTCACAGCAGAACGGCCATAAGGTGCCCGAGGCAGCAATAGACGCATGGAGACAAGTCTGCTGGAGGACGATGTATTGAATCGGGACGCAATTTGAGTGTTCCATCGTCATTAGGAGGCCCTGAACGTTACAATTCACTATCAGTTTTTCGTCCGATTCGAAAATCTTTGAGTCACAGCAGGCCTGCCATAAGGTGCCCGAGGCAAAAATAGACACATGGAGACAAGTCTGCTGGAGGACGATGTATTGAATCGGGACGCAATTTGAGTGATCCATCGTCATTAGGTGGCCCTGAACGTTACAATTCACTATCAGTTTTTCATCCCATTCTATAATCTAGACTCACAGCAGAACGGCCATAAGGTGCCCGAGGCACCAATAGTCCCATGGAGTCAAGTCGGCTAGTGGATGATGTACTGAATCGGGACGCAATTTGTGTGGTCCATCGTCATTTGGAGGCCCTGAATGTTACAAATCACTATCAGTTTTTCGTCCGATTCGAAAATCTTTGACTCACAGCAGAACGGCCATAAGGTGCCCGAGGCAGCAATCGACCCATGGAGACAAGTATGCTGGAGGACGATGTATTGAATCGGGACGCAATTTGAGTGATCCACCGTCATTAGGTGGCCCTGAGAGTTACAATTCACTATCAGTTTTTCGTCCCATTCGATAATCTAGACTCACAGCAGAACGGCCATAAGGTGCCCGAGGCAGCAATAGAGCCATGGAGTCAAGTCGGCTGGAGGACGATGTATTGAATCGGGACGCCATTTGAGTGATCCATCGTCATTAGGAGGCCCTGAACGTTACAATTCACTATCAGTTTTTCGCCCGATTCGAAAATCTTTGACTCACAGCAGAACGGCCATTAGGTGCCCGAGGCAACAATCGACCCATGGAGACAAGTCTGCTGGAGGACGATGTATTGAATCGGGACGCAATTTGAGTGATCCATCGTCATTAGGAGGCCCTGAACGTTACAATTCACTATCAGTTTTTCGTCCCATTCGATAATCTAGACTCACAGCAGAACGGCCGTAAGGTGCCCGAGGCAGCAATAGACCCATGGAGTCAAGTCGGCTGGAGGACGATGTATTGAATCGGGACGCAATTTGAGTGATCCATCGTCATTAGGTGGCCCTGAGAGTTACAATTCACTATCAGTTTTTCGTCCGATTCGAAAATCTTTGACTCACAGCAGGACTGCCATAAGGTGCCCGAGGCAGCAATAGACCCATGGAGACAAGTCTGCTGGAGGACGATGTATTGAATCGGGACGCAATTTGAGTGATCCATCGTCATTAGGTGGCCCTGAACGTTACAATTCTCTATCAGTTTTTCATCCCATTCGATAATCTAGACTCACAGCAGAACGGCCATAAGGTGCCCGAGGCAGCAATAGTCCCATGGAGTCAAGTCGGCTAGTGGACGATGTACTGAATCGGGACGCAATTTGTGTGGTCCATCGTCATTAGGTGGCCCTGAACGTTACAATTCACTACCAGTTTTTCGTCCCATTCGATAATCTAGATTCACAGCAGAACGGCCATAAGGTGCCCGAGGCAGCAATGGACCCATGGAGTCAACTCGGCTGGAGGACGATGTATTGAATCGGGACGCAATTTGAGTTATCCATCGTCATTTGGTTGCCCTGAAAGTTACAATTCCCTATCAGTTTTTCGTCCGATTCGAAAATCTTTGACTCACAGCAGAACGGCCATAAGGTGCTCGAGGCAACAATAAACCCATGGAAACAAGTCTGCTGGAGGACGATGTATTGAATCGGGACGCAATTTGAGTGTTCCATCGTCATTAGGACTATCAGTTTTTCGTCCCATTGGATAATCTAGACTCACAGCAGAACGGCCATAAGGTGCCCGAGGCAGCAATAGACCCATGGAGTCAAGTCGGCTGGAGGACGATGTATTCAATCGGGACGCCATTTGAGTGATCCATCGTCATTAGGAGGCCCTGAACGTTACAATTCACTATCAGTTTTTCGTCCGATTCGAAAATCTTTGACTCACAGCAGAACGGCCATTAGGTGCCCGAGGCAGCAATCGACCCATGGAGACAAGTCTGCTGGAGGACGATGTATTGAATCGGGACGCAATTTGAGTGATCAATCGTCATTAGGAGGCCCTGAACGTTACAATTCACTATCAGTTTTTCTTCCCATTCGATAATCTAGACTCACAGCAGAACGGCCGTAAGGTGCCCGAGGCAGCAATAGACCCATGGAGTCAAGTCGGCTGGAGGACGATGTATTGAATCGGGACGCAATTTGAGTGATCCATCGTCATTAGGTGCCCCTGAGAGTTACAATTCACTATCAGTTTTTCGTCCGATTCGAAAATCTTTGACTCACAGCAGAACGGCCATAAGGTGCCCGAGGCAGCAATAGACGCATGGAGACAAGTCTGCTGGAGGACGATGTACTGAATCGGGACGCAATTTTAGTGTTCCATCGTCATTAGGAGGCCCTGATCGTTACAATTCACTATCAGTTTTTCGTCCGATTCGAAAATCTTTGAGTCACAGCAGGACTGCCATAAGGTGCCCGAGGCAGCAATAGACCCATGGAGACAAGTCTGCTGGAGGACGATGTATTGAATCGGGACGCAATTTGCGTGATTCATCGTCATTAGGTGGCCCTGAACGTTACAATTCACTATCAGTTTTTCATCCCATTCGATAATCTAGACTCACATCAGAACGGCCGTAAGGTGCCCGAGGGAGCAATAGACCCATGGAGACAGGTCTGCTGGAGGACGATGTATTGAATCGGGACGCAATTTGAGTGATCCATCGTCATTAGGAGGACCTGAACGTTACAATTCACTATCAGTTTTTTGTCCCATTCGATAATCTAGACTCACAGCAGAACGGCCATAAGGTGCCCGAGGCAGCAATAGACCCATGAAGTCAAGTCGGCTGGAGGACGATGTAAAGAATCGGGACGCAATTTGAGTGATCCATCGTCAATAGGTGGCCCTGAACGTTACAATTCACTATCAGTTTTTCGTCCGATTCGAAAATCTTTGACTCACAGCAGAACGGCCATAAGGTGCCCGAGGCAGCAATCGACCCATGGAGACAAGTCTGCTGGAGGACGATGTATTGAATCGGGACGCAATTTGAGTGTTCCATCGTCATTAGGTGGCCCTGAAAGTTACAATTCACTATCAGTTTTTCGTCCCATTCGATAATCTAGACTCACAGCAGAACGGCCATAAGGTGCCCGAGGCAGCAATAGACCCATGGAGACAAGTCGGCTGGAGGACGTTGTATTGAATCGGGACGCAATTTGAGTGTTCCATCGTCATTAGGTGGCCCTGAACGTTACAATTCACTACCAGTTTTTCGTCCCATTCGATAATCTAGATTCACAGCAGAACGGCCATAAGGTGCCCGAGGCAGCAATCGACCCATGGAGACAAGTCTGCTGGAGGACGATGTATTGAATCGGGACGCAATTTGAGTGATCCATCGTCATTAGGTGGCCCTGAGAGTTACAATTCACTATCAGTTTTTCGTCCGATTCGAAAATCTTTGACTCACAGCAGAACGGCCATAAGGTGCCCGAGGCAACAATAGACCCATGGAGACAAGTCGGCTGGAGGACGTTGTATTGAATCGGGACGCAATTTGAGTGATCCATCGTCATTAGGTGGCCCTGAACGTTACAATTCACTACCAGTTTTTCGTCCCATTCGATAATCTAGATTCACAGCAGAACGGCCATAAGGTGCCCGAGGCAGCAATCGACCCATGGAGACAAGTCTGCTGGAGGACGATGTATTGAATCGGGACGCAATTTGAGTGATCCATCGTCATTAGGTGGCCCTGAGAGTTACAATTCACTATCAGTTTTTCGTCTGATTCGAAAATCTTTGACTCACAGCAGAACGGCCATAAGGTGCCCGAGGCAGCAATAGACGCTAGGAGACAAGTCTGCTGGAGGACGATGTATTGAATCGGGACGCAATTTGAGTGTTCCATCGTCATTAGGAGGCCCTGAACGTTACAATTCACTATCAGTTTTTCGTCCGATTCGAAAATCTTTGAGTCACAGCAGGCCTGCCATAAGGTGCCCGAGGCAAAAATAGACACATGGAGACAAGTCTGCTGGAGGACGATGTATTGAATCGGGACGCAATTTGAGTGATCCTTCGTCATTAGGTGGCCCTGAACGTTACAATTCACTATCAGTTTTTCATCCCATTCTATAATCTAGACTCACAGCAGAACGGCCATAAGGTGCCCGAGGCACCAATAGTCCCATGGGGTCAAGTCGGCTAGTGGATGATGTACTGAATCGGGACGCAATTTGTGTGGTCCATCGTCATTTGGAGGCCCTGAATGTTACAAATCACTATCAGTTTTTCGTCCGATTCGAAAATCTTTGACTCACAGCAGAACGGCCATAAGGTGCCCGAGGCAGCAATCGACCCATGGAGACAAGTATGCTGGAGGACGATGTATTGAATCGGGACGCAATTTGAGTGATCCACCGTCATTAGGTGGCCCTGAGAGTTACAATTCACTATCAGTTTTTCGTCCGATTTGAAAATCTTTGACTCACAGCAGAACGGCCATAAGGTGCCCGAGGCAGCAATAGACGCATGGAGACAAGTCTGCTGGAGGACGATGTATTGAATCGGGACGCAATTTGAGTGTTCCATCGTCATTAGGAGGCCCAGAACGTTACAATTCACTATCAGTTTTTCGTCCCATTCGATAATCTAGACTCACAGCAGAACGGCCATAAGGTGCCCGAGGCAGCAATAGAGCCATGGAGTCAAGTCGGCTGGAGGACGATGTATTGAATCGGGACGCCATTTGAGTGATCCATCGTCATTAGGAGGCCCTGAACGTTACAATTCACTATCAGTTTTTCTCCCGATTCGAAAATCTTTGACTCACAGCAGAACGGCCATTAGGTGCCCGAGGCAACAATCGACCCATGGAGACAAGTCTGCTGGAGGACGATGTATTGAATCGGGACGCAATTTGAGTGATCCATCGTCATTAGGAGGCCCTGAACGTTACAATTCACTATCAGTTTTTCGTCCCATTCGATAATCTAGACTCACAGCAGAACGGCCGTAAGGTGCCCGAGGCAGCAATAGACCCATGGAATCAAGTCGGCTGGAGGACGATGTATTGAATCGGGACGCAATTTGAGTGATCCATCGTCATTAGGTGGCCCTGAGAGTTACAATTCACTATCAGTTTTTCGTCCGATTCGAAAATCTTTGACTCACAGCAGAACGGCCATAAGGTGCCCGAGGCAGCAATAGACGCATGGAGACAAGTCTGCTGGAGGACGATGTACTGAATCGGGACGCAATTTGAGTGTTCCATCGTCATTAGGAGGCCCTGAACGTTACAATTCACTATCAGTTTTTCGTCCGATTCGAAAATCTTTGAGTCACAGCAGGACTGCCATAAGGTGCCCGAGGCAGCAATAGACCCATGGAGACAAGTCTGCTGGAGGACGATGTATTGAATCGGGACGCAATTTGAGTGATCCATCGTCATTAGGTGGCCCTGAACGTTACAATTCACTATCAGTTTTTCATCCCATTCGATAATCTAGACTCACAGCAGAACGGCCATAAGGTGCCCGAGGCAGCAATAGTCCCATGGAGTCAAGTCGGCTAGTGGACGATGTACTGAATCGGGACGCAATTTGTGTTGTCCATCGTCATTAGGTGGCCCTGAACGTTACAATTCACTACCAGTTTTTCGTCCCATTCGATAATCTAGATTCACAGCAGAACGGCCATAAGGTGCCCGAGGCAGCAATAGACCCATGGAGTCAACTCGGCTGGAGGACGATGTATTGAATCGGGACGCAATTTGAGTTATCCATCGTCATTTGGTTGCCCTGAAAGTTACAATTCCCTATCAGTTTTTCGTCCGATTCGAAAATCTTTGACTCACAGCAGAACGGCCATAAGGTGCTCGAGGCAACAATAAACCCTTGGAAACAAGTCTGCTGGAGGACGATATATTGAATCGGGATGCAGTTTTAGTGATCCATCGTCATTAGGTGGCCCTGAACGTTACAATTCACTATCAGTTTTTCGTCCCATTCGATAATCTAGACTCACAGCAGAACGGCCATAAGGTGCCTGAGTCAGCAATAGACCCATGGAGTTTGGTCGGCTGGAGGACGATGTACTGAATCGGGACGCAATTTGTGTGGTCCATCGTCATTAGGTGGCCCTGAATGTTAGAATTCACTATCAGTTTTTCGTCCGATTCGAAAATCTTTGACTCACAGCAGAACGGCCATAAGGTGCCCGAGGCAGCAATCGACCCATGGAGACAAGTCTGCTGGAGGACGATGTATTGAATCGGGACGCAATTTGAGTGTTCCATCGTCATTAGGTGGCCCTGAAAGTTACAATTCACTATCAGTTTTTCGTCCCATTCGATAATCTAGACTCACAGCTGAACGGCCATAAGGTGCCCGAGGCAGCAATAGACCCATGGAGACAAGTCTGCTGGAGGACGATGTATTGAATCGGGACGCAATTTGAGTGATCCATCGTCATTAGGAGGACCTGAACGTTAGAATTCACTATCAGTTTTTTGTCCCATTCGATAATCTAGACTCACAGCAGAACGGCCATAAGGTGCCCGAGGCAGCAATAGACCCATGAAGACAAGTCGGCTGGAGGACGATGTAAAGAATCGGGACGCAATTTGAGTGATCCATCGTCAATAGGTGGCCCTGAATGTTAGAATTCACTATCAGTTTTTCGTCCGAATCGAAAATCTTTGACTCACAGCAGAACGGCCATAAGGTGCCCGAGGCAGCAATAGACCCATGAAGTCAAGTCGGCTGGAGGACGATGTAAAGAATCGGGACGCAATTTGAGTGATCCATCTTCAATAGGTGACCCTGAACGTTACAATTCACTATCAGTTTTTCGTCCCAATCGATAATCTAGACTCACAGCAGAACGGCCATAAGGTGCCTGAGTCAGCAATAGACCCATGGAGTTTGGTCGGCTGGAGGACGATGTACTGAATCGGGACGCAATTTGTGTGGTCCATCGTCATTAGGTGGCCCTGAATGTTAGAATTCACTATCAGTTTTACGTCCGATTCGAAAATCTTTGACTCACAGCAGAACGGCCATCAGGTGCCCGAGGCAGCAATCGACCCATGGAGACAAGTCTGCTGGAGGACGATGTATTGAATCGGGACGCAATTTGAGTGTTCCATCGTCATTAGGTGGCCCTGAAAGTTACAATTCACTATCAGTTTTTCGTCCCATTCGATAATCTAGACTCACAGCAGAACGGCCATAAAGTGCCCGAGGCAGCAATAGACCCATGGAGACAAGTCTGCTGGAGGACGATGTATTGAATCGGAACGCAATTTGAGTGATCCATCGTCATTAGGAGGACCAGAACGTTACAATTCACTATCAGTTTTTTGTCCCATTCGATAATCTAGACTCACAGCAGAACGGCCATAAGGTGCCCGAGGCAGCAATAGATCCATGGAGACAAGTCTGCTGGAGGACGATGTATTGAATCGGGACGCAATTTGAGTGTTCCATCGTCATTAGGTGGCCCTGAACGTTACAATTCACTATCAGTTTTTTGTCCCATTCGATAATCTAGACTCACAGCAGAACGGCCATAAGGTGCCCGAGGCAGCAATAGACCCATGAAGTCAAGTCGGCTGGAGGACGATGTAAAGAATCGGGACGCTATTTGTGTGGTCCATCGTCGTTAGGTGGCCCTGAATGTTAGAATTCACTATCAGTTTTTCGTCCGATTCGAAAATCTTTGACTCACAGCAGAACGGCCATAAGGTGCCCGATGCAGCAATCGACCCATGGAGACAAGTCTGCTGGAGGACGATGTATTGAATCGGGACGCAATTTGAGTGTTCCATCGTCATTAGGTGGCCCTGAAAGTTACAATTCACTATCAGTTTTTCGTCCGATTCGAAAATCTTTGACTCACAGCAGAACGGCCATAAGGTGCCCGAGGCAGCAATAGACGCATGGAGACAAGTCTGCTGGAGGACGATGTATTGAATCGGGACGCAATTTGAGTGATCCATCGTCATTAGGTGGCCCTGAACGTTACAATTCACTATCAGTTTTTCATCCCATTCTATAATCTAGACTCACAGCAGAACGGCCATAAGGTGCCCGAGGCAGCAATAGTCCCATGGAGTCAAGTCGGCTAGTGGATGATGTACTGAATCGGGACGCAATTTGTGTGGTCCATCGTCATTTGGAGGCCCTGAATGTTACAAATCACTATCAGTTTTTCGTCCGATTCGAAAATCTTTGACTCACAGCAGAACGGCCATAAGGTGCCCGAGGCAGCAATAGACGCATGGAGACAAGTCTGCTGGAGGACGATGTACTGAATCGGGACGCAATTTGAGTGTTCCATCGTCATTAGGAGGCCCTGAACGTTACAATTCACTATCAGTTTTTCGTCCGATTCGAAAATCTTTGAGTCACAGCAGGACTGCCATAAGGTGCCCGAGGCAGCAATAGACCCATGGAGACAAGTCTGCTGGAGGACGATGTAATGAATCGGGACGCAATTTGAGTGATCCATCGACATTAGGTGGCCCTGAACGTTACAATTCACTATCAGTTTTTCATCCCATTCGATAATCTAGACTCACAGCAGAACGGCCATAAGGTGCCCGAGGCAGCAATAGTCCCATGGATTCAAGTCGGCTAGTGGACGATGTACTGAATCGGGACGCAATTTGTGTGGTCCATCGTCATTAGGTGGCCCTGAATGTTACAAATCACTATCAGGTTTTTCGTCCGATTCGAAAGTCTTTGACTCACAGCAGAACGGCCATTAGGTGCCCGAGGCAGCAATCGACCCATGGAGACAAGTCTGCTGGAGGACGATGTATTGAATCGGGACGCAATTTGAGTGATCCATCGTCATTAGGAGGCCCTGAACGTTATAATTCACTATCAGTTTTTCGTCCCATTCGATAATCTAGACTCACAGCAGAACGGCCGTAAGGTGCCCGAGGCAGCAATAGACCCATGGAGTCAAGTCGGCTGGAGGACGATGTATTGAATCGGGACGCAATTTGAGTGATCCATCGTCATTAGGTGGCCCTGAACGTTACAATTCACTACCAGTT
This sequence comes from Schistocerca cancellata, assembly GCF_023864275.1. NCBI lineage: Eukaryota > Metazoa > Arthropoda > Insecta > Orthoptera > Acrididae > Schistocerca > Schistocerca cancellata. Next base: position 844,018,469 of record NC_064630.1, read on the forward strand.
TTTAGTCCCATTCGATAATCTAGATTCACAGCAGTACGGCCATAAGGTGCCCGAGGCAGCAATAGACCCATGGAGTCAACTCAGCTGGCGGACGATGTATTGAATCGGGACTTAATTTGAGTTATCCATCGTCATTTGGTTGCCCTGAATGTTACAATTCACTATCAGTTTTTCGTCCGATTCGAAAGTCTTTGACTCACAGCAGAATGGCCATTAGGTGCCCGAGGCAGCAATAGACCAATGGAGACAAGTCCGCTGGATGACGATGTATTGAATCGGGACGCAATTTGAGTGTTCCATCGTCATTAGGAGGCCCTGAACGTTCCAATTTACTATCAGTTTTTCGTCCGATTCGAAAATCTTTGACTCACAGCAGAACTGCCATAAGGTGCCCGAGGCTGCAATAGACCCATGGAGACAAGTCGGCTGGAGGACGATGTATTGAATCGGGACTTAATTTGAGTTATCCATCGTCATTTGGTTGCCCTGAAAGTTACAATTCACTATCAGTTTTTCGTCCGATTCAGAAATCTTTGACTCACAGCAGAACGGCCATTAGGTGCCCGAGGCAGCAATCGACCCATGGAGACAAGTCTGCTGGAGGACGATGTATTGAATCGGGACGCAATTTGAGTGATCCATCGTCATTAGGAGGCCCTGAACGTTACAATTCACTATCAGTTTTTTGTCCCATTCGATAATCTAGACTCACAGCAGAACGGCCATAAGGTGCCCGAGGCAGCAATAGACCCATGAAGTCAAGTCGGCTGGAGGACGATGTAAAGAATCGGGACGCTATTTGTGTGGTCCATCGTCATTAGGTTGGCCTGATTGTTAGAATTCACTATCAGTTTTTCGTTCGATTCGAAAATCTTTGACTCACAGCAGAACGGCCATAAGGTGCCCGAGGCAGCAATCGACCCATGGAGACAAGTCTGCTGGAGGACGATGTATTGAATCGGGACGCAATTTGAGTGTTCCATCGTCATTAGGTGGCCCTGAAAGTTACAATTCACTATCAGTTTTTCGTCCCATTCGATAATCTAGACTCACAGCAGAACGGCCATAAGGTGCCCGAGGCAGCAATAGACCCATGGAGACAAATCTGCTGGAGGACGATGTATTGAATCGGGACGCAATTTGAGTGATCCATCGTCATTAGGAGGACCTGAACGTTACAATTCACTATCAGTTTTTTGTCCCATTCGATAATCTAGACTCACAGCAAAACGGCCATAAGGTGCCCGAGGCAGCAATAGACCCATGAAGTCAAGTCGGCTGGAGGACGATGTAAAGAATCGGGACGCAATTTGAGTGATCTATCGTCATTAGGTGGCCCTGAACGTTACAATTCACTATCAGTTTTTCGTCCCATTCGATAATCTAGACTCACAGCAGAACGGCCATAAGGTGCCTGAGTCAGCAATAGACCCATGGAGTTTGGTCGGCTGGAGGACGATGTACTGAATCGGGACGCAATTTGTGTGGTCCATCGTCATTAGGTGGCCCTGAATGTTAGAATTCACTATCAGTTTTTCGTCCGATTCGAAAATCTTTGACTCACAGCAGAACGGCCATAAGGTGCCCGAGGCAGCAGTAGACCCATGGAGACAAGTCGGCTGGAGGACGTTGTATTGAATCGAGACGCAATTTGAGTGATCCATCGTCATTAGGGGGCCCTGAACGTTACAATTCACTACCAGTTTTTCGTCCCATTCGATAATCTAGATTCACAGCAGAACGGCCATAAGGTGCCCGAGGAAGCAATCGACCCATGGAGACAAGTCTGCTGGAGGACGATGTATTGAATCGGGACGCCATTTGAGTGATACATCGTCATTAGGTGGCCCTGAGAGTTACAATTCACTATCAGTTTTTCGTCCGATTCGAAAATCTTTGACTCACAGCAGAACGGCCATTAGGTGCCCGAGGCAGCAATCGACCCATGGAGACAAGTCTGCTTCGGGACGATGTATTGAATCGGGACGCAATTTGAGTGATCCATTGTTATTAGGAGGCCCTGAACGTTACAATTCACTATCAGTTTTTCGTCCGATTCGAAAATCTAGACTCACAGCAGTACGGCCGTAAGGTGCCCGAGGCAGCAATAGACCCATGGAGTCAAGTCCGCTGGAGGACGATGTATTGAATCGGGACGCAATTTGAGTGATCCATCGTCATTAGGTGGCCCTGAGAGTTACAATTCACTATCAGTTTTTCGTCCGATTCGAAAATCTTTGACTCACAGCAGAACGGCCATAAGGTGCCCGAGGCAGCAATAGACGCATGGAGACAAGTCTGCTGGAGGACGATGTATTGAATCGGGACGCAATTTGAGTGTTCCATCGTCATTAGGAGGCCCTGAACGTTACAATTCACTATCAGTTTTTCGTCCGATTTGAAAATCTTTGAGTCACAGCAGGACTGCCATAAGGTGCCCGAAGCTGCAATAGACCCATGGAGACAAGTCTGCTGGAGGACGATGTATTGAATCGGGACGCAATTTGAGTGATCCATCGTCATTAGGTGGCCCTGAACGTTACAATTCACTACCAGTTTTTCGTCCCATTCGATAATCTAGATTCACAGCAGAACGGCCATAAGGTGCCCGAGTCAGCAATAGACCCATGGAGTCAACTCGGCTGGAGGACGATGTATTGAATCGGGACGCAATTTGCGTGGTCCATCGTCAATAGGTGGCCCTGAATGTTACAATTCACTATCAGTTTTTCGTCCGATTCGAAAGTCTTTGACTCACAGCATAACGGCCATTAGGTGCCCGAGGCAGCAATAGACCAATGGAGACAAGTCCGCTGGATGACGATGTATTGAATCGGGACGCAATTTGAGTGTTCCATCGTCATTAGGAGGCCCTGAACGTTCCAATTTACTATCAGTTTTTCGTCCGATTCGAAAATCTTTGACTCACAGTAGAACTGCCATAAGGTGCCCGAGGCAGCAATAGACCCATGGAGACAAGTCGGCTGGAGGACGATGTATTGAATCGGGACGCAATTTCAGTTATCCATCGTGATTCGGTTGCCCTGAAAGTTACAATTCACTATCAGTTTTTCGTCCGATTCGAAAATCTTTGACTCACAGCAGAACGGCCATAAGGTGCCCGAGGCAACAATAGACCCATGGAAACAAGTCTGCTGGAGGACGATATATTGAATCGGGACGCAATTTTAGAGATCTATCGTCATTAGGTGGCCCTGAACGTTACAATTCACTATCAGTTTTTCGTCCCATTCGATAATCTAGACTCACAGCAGAACGGCCATAAGGTGCCTGAGTCAGCAATAGACCCATGGAGTTTGGTCGGCTGGAGGACGATGTATTGAATCGGGACGCAATTTGTGTGGTCCATCGTCATTAGGTGGCCCTGAATGTTAGAATTCACTATCAGTTTTTCGTCCGATTCGAAAATCTTTGACTCACAGCAGAACGGCCATAAGGTGCCCGAGGCAGCAATAGACCCATGGAGACAAGTCTGCTGGTGGACGATGTATTGAATCGGGACGCAATTTGAGTGTTCCATCGTCATTAGGAGGCCCTGAACGTTACAATTCACTATCAGTTTTTCGTCCGATTCGAAAATCTTTGAGTCACAGCAGGCCTGCCATAAGGTCCCCGAGGCAGCAATAGACCCATGGAGACAAGTCTGCTGGAGGACGATGTATTGAATCGGGACGCAATTTGAGTGATCCATCGTCATTAGGTGGCCCTGAACGTTACAATTCACTATCAGTTTTTCATCCCATTCCATAATCTAGACTCACAGCAGAACGGCCATAAGGTGCCCGAGGCAGCAATAGTCCCATGGAGTCAAGTCGGCTAGTGGACGATGTACTGAATCGGGACGCAATTTGTGTGGTCCATCGTCATTAGGTGGCCCTGAATGTTACAAATCACTATCAGTTTTTCGTCCGATTCGAAAATCTTTGACTCACAGCAGAACGGCCATAAGGTGCCCGAGGCAGCAATAGACCAATGGAGACAAGTCGGCTGGGGACGATGTATTGAATCGGGACGCAATTTGCGTGGTCCATCGTCATTAGGTGGCCCTGAATGTTACAATTCACTATCAGTCTTTCGTCCGATTCGAAAATCTTTGACTCACAGCAGAACGGCCATAAGGTGCCCGAGGCAGCAATAGACCCATGGAGTCAACTCGGCTGGAGGACGATGTATTGAATCGGGACGCAATTTGCGTGGTCCATCGTCATTAGGTGGCGCTGAATGTCAGTTTTTCGTCCGATTCGAAAATCTTTCACTCACAGCAGAACGGCCATAAGGTGCCCGAGGCAGCAATCGACCCATGGAGACAAGTCTGCTGGAGGACGATGTATTGAATCGGGACGCAATTTGAGTGATCCATCGTCATTAAGTGGCCCTGAACGTTACAATTCACTATCAGTTTTTCGTCCCATTCGATAATCTAGACTCACAGCACAACGGCCATTAGGTGCCCGAGGCAGCAATAGACCCATGGAGACAAGTCTGCTGGAGGACGATGTATTGAATCGGGACGCAATTTGAGTGATCCATCGTCATTAGGAGGCCCTGAACGTTACAATTCACTATCAGTTTTTTGTCCCATTCGATAATCTAGACTCACAGCAGAACGGCCATAAGGTGCCCGAGTCAGCAATAGACACATGGAGTCAAGTCGGCTGGAGGACGATGTATTGAATCGGGACGCAATTTGAGTGATCCATCGTCATTAGGTGGCCCTGAACGTTACAATTCACTATCAGTTTTTCGTCCCATTCGATAATCTAGATTCACAGCAGAACGGCCATTAGGTGCCCGAGGCAGCAATAGACCCATGGAGTCAACTCGGCTGGAGGACGATGTATTGAATCGGGACGCAATTTGCGTGGTCCATCGTCATTAGGTGGCCCTGAATGTTACAATTCACTATCAGTCTTTCGTCCGATTCGAAAATCTTTGACTCACAGCAGAACGGCCATAAGGTGCCCGAGGCAGCAATAGACCCATGGAGTCAAGTCGGCTGGAGGACGATGTATTGAATCGGGACGCAATTTGAGTGATCCATCGTCATTAGGACGCCCTGAACGTTACAATTCACTATCAGTTTTTCGTCCCATTCGATAATCTAGACTCACAGCAGAACGGCCATAAGGTGCCCGAGGCAGCAATAGACCCATGGAGTCAAGTCGGCTGGAGGACGATGTATTGAATCGGGACGCAATTTGAGAGATCCATCGTCATTAGGTGGCCCTGAACGTTACAATTCACTATCAGTTTTTCGTCCCATTCGATAATCTAGACTCACAGCAGAACGGCCATAAGGTGCCCGAGGCAGCAATAGACCCATGGAGTCAAGTCGCCTGGAGGACGATGTATTGAATCGGGACGCAATTTGAGTGATCCATCGTCATTAGGTGGCCCTGAACGTTACAATTCACTATCAGTTTTTCGTCCAATTCGAAAATCTTTGACTCTCAGCAGAACGGCCATAAGGTGCCCGAGGCAGCAATAGACGCATGGAGACAAGTCTGCTGGAGGACGATGTATTGAATTGGGACGCAATTAGAGTGTTCCATCGTCATTAGGAGGCCCTGAACGTTACAATTCACTATCAGTTTTTCGTCCGATTCGAAAATCTTTGAGTCACAGCAGGCCTGCCATAAGGTGCCCGAGGCAGCAATAGACCCATGGAGACAAGTCTGCTGGAGGACGATGTATTGAATCGGGACGCAATTTGAGTGATCCATTGTCATTAGGTGGCCCTGAACGTTACAATTCACTATCAGTTTTTCATCCCATTCTATAATCTAGACTCACAGCAGAACGGCCATAAGGTGCCCGAGGCAGCAATAGTCCCATGGAGTCAAGTCGGCTAGTGGACGATGTACTGAATCGGGACGCAATTTGTGTGGTCCATCGTCATTAGGTGGCCCTGAATGTTACAAATCACTATCAGTTTTTCGTCCGATTCGAAAATCTTTGACTCACAGCAGAACGGCCATAAGGTGCCCGAGGCAGCAATAGACCCATGAAGTCAAGTCGGCTGGAGGACGATGTATTGAATCAGGACGCAATTTGAGTGATCCATCGTCATTAGGTGGCCCTGAACGTTACAATTCACTATCAGTTTTTCGTCCCATTCGATAATCTAGACTCACAGCAGAACGGCCATAAGGTGCCCGAGGCAGCAATAGACCCATGGAGACAAGTCGGCTGGGGACGATGTATTGAATCGGGACGCAATTTGAGTGATCCATCGTCATTAGGTGGCCCTGAACGGTACAATTCACTATCAGTTTTTCATCCCATTCTATAATCTAGACTCACAGCAGAACGGCCATAAGGTGCCCGAGGCAGCAATAGACCCATGGAGTTAACTCGGCTGGAGGACGATGTATTGAATCGGGACGCAATTTGCGTGGTCCATCGTCATTAGGTGGCCCTGAATGTTACAATTCACTATCAGTTTTTCGTCCGATTGGAAAGTCTTTGACTCACAGCAGAACGGCCATTAGGTGCCCGAGGCAGCAATAGACCAATGGAGACAAGTCCGCTGGATGACGATGTATTGAATCGGGACGCAATTTGAGTGTTCCATCGTCATTAGGAGGCCCTGAACGTTCCAATTTACTATCAGTTTTTCGTCCGATTCGAAAATCTTTGACTCACAGTAGAACTGCCATAAGGTGCCCGAGGCATCAATAGACCCATGGAGACATGTCGGCTGGAGGACGATGTATTGAATCGGGACGCAATTTGAGTTATCCATCGTCATTTGGTTGCCCTGAAAGTTACAATTCACTATCAGTTTTTCGTCCGATTCGAAAATCTTTGACTCACAGCAGAACGGCCATAAGGTGCCCGAGGCAACAATAGACCCATGGAAACAAGTCTGCTGGAGGACGATATATTGAATCGGGACGCAATTTTAGAGATCTATCGTCATTAGGTGGCCCTGAACGTTACAATTCACTATCAGTTTTTCGTCCCATTCGATAATCTAGACTCACAGCAGAACGGCCATAAGGTGCCTGAGTCAGCAATAGACCCATGGAGTTTGGTCGGCTGGAGGACGATGTATTGAATCGGGACGCAATTTGTGTGGTCCATCGTCATTAGGTGGCCCTGAATGTTAGAATTCACTATCAGTTTTTCGTCCGATTCGAAAATCTTTGACTCACAGCAGAACGGCCATAAGGTGCCCGAGGCAGCAATAGACCCATGGAGACAAGTCTGCTGTTGGACGATGTATTGAATCGGGACGCAATTTGAGTGTTCCATCGTCATTAGGAGGCCCTGAACGTTACAATTCACTATCAGTTTTTCGTCCGATTCGAAAATCTTTGAGTCACAGCAGGCCTGCCATAAGGTCCCCGAGGCAGCAATAGACCCATGGAGACAAGTCTGCTGGAGGACGATGTATTGAATCGGGACGCAATTTGAGTGATCCATCGTCATTAGGTGGCCCTGAACGTTACAATTCACTATCAGTTTTTCATCCCATTCTATAATCTAGACTCACAGCAGAACGGCCATAAGGTGCCCGAGGCAGCAATAGTCCCATGGAGTCAAGTCGGCTAGTGGACGATGTACTGAATCGGGACGCAATTTGTGTGGTCCATCGTCATTAGGTGGCCCTGAATGTTACAAATCACTATCTGTTTTTCGTCCGAATCGAAAATCTTTGACTCACAGCAGAACGGCCATAAGGTGCCCGAGGCAGCAATAGACCAATGGAGACAAGTCGGCTGGGGACGATGTATTGAATCGGGACGCAATTTGAGTGATCCATCGTCATTAGGTGGCCCTGAACGTTACAATTCACTATCAGTTTTTCGTCCCATTCGATAATCTAGATTCACAGCAGAATGGCCATAAGGTGCCCGAGGCAGCAATAGACCCATGGAGTCAACTCGGCTGGAGGACGATGTATTGAATCGGGACGCAATTTGCGTGGTCCATCGTCATTAGGTGGCCCTGAATGTCAGTTTTTCGTCCGATTCGAAAATCTTTGACTCAGAGCAGAACGGCCATTAGGTGCCCGAGGCAGCAATCGACCCATGGAGACAAGTCTGCTGGAGGACGATGTATTGAATCGGGACGCAATTTGAGTGATCCATCGTCATTAGGTGGCCCTGATCGTTACAATTCACTATCAGTTTTTCGTCGCATTCGATAATCTAGACTCACAGCAGAACGGCCATAAGGTGCCCGAGGCAGCAATAGACCCATGGAGTCAAGTTGGCTGGAGGACGATGTATTGAATCGGGACGCAATTTGAGAGATCCATCGTCATTAGGTGGCCCTGAACGTTACAATTCATTATCAGTTTTTCGTCCCATTCGATAATCTAGACTCACAGCAGAAAGCCATAAGGTGCCCGAGGCAGCAATAGACCCATGGAGACAAGTCTGCTGGAGGACGATGTATTGAATCGGGACGCAATTTGAGTGATCCATCGTCATTAGGAGGCCCTGAACGTTACAATTCACTATCAGTTTTTTGTCCCATTCGATAATCTAGACTCACAGCAGAACGGCCATAAGGTGCCCGAGGCAGCAATAGACCCATGGAGTCAAGTCGGCTGGAGGACGATGTATTGAATCGGGACGCAATTTGAGTGATCCATCGTCATTAGGAGGCCCTGAACGTTACAATTCACTATCAGTTTTTCGTCCCATTCGATAATCTAGATTCACAGCAGAACGGCCATAAGGTGCCCGAGGCAGCAATAGACCCATGGAGTCAACTCGGCTGGAGGACGATGTATTGAATCGGGACGCAATTTGCGTGGTCCATCGACATTAGGTGGCCCTGAATGTTACAATTCACTATCAGTTTTTCGTCCGATTCGAAAATCTTTGACTCACAGCAGAACGGCCATAAGGTGCCCGAGGCAGCAATAGACCCATGGAGTCAAGTCGGCTGGAGGACGATGTATTGAATCGGGACGCAATTTGAGTGATCCATCGTCATTAGGAGGCCCTGAACGTTACAATTCACTATCAGTTTTTCGTCCCATTCGATAATCTAGACTCACAGCAGAACGGCCATAAGGTGCCCGAGGCAGCAATAGACCCATGGAGTCAAGTCGGCTGGAGGACGATGTATTGAATCGGGACGCAATTTGAGAGATCCATCGTCATTAGGTGGCCCTGAACGTTACAATTCACTATCAGTTTTTCGTCCCATTCGATAATCTAGACTCACAGCAGAACGGCCATAAGGTGCCCGAGGCAGCAATAGACCCATGGAGTCAAGTCGCCTGGAGGACGATGTATTGAATCGGGACGCACTTTGAGTGATCCATCGTCATTAGGTGGCCCTGAACGTTACAATTCACTATCAGTTTATCGTCCAATTCGAAAATCTTTGACTCACAGCAGAACGGCCATAAGGTGCCCGAGGCAGCAATAGACGCATGGAGACAAGTCTGCTGGAGGACGATGTATTGAATCGGGACGCAATTTGAGTGTTCCATCGTCATTAGGAGGCCCTGAACGATACAATTCACTATCAGTTTTTCGTCCGATTCGAAAATCTTTGAGTTACAGCAGGCCTGCCATAAGGTGCCCGAGGCAGCAAGTCTGCTGGAGGACGATGTATTGAATCGGGACGCAATTTGAGTGATCCATTGTCATTAGGTGGCCCTGAACGTTACAATTCACTATCAGTTTTTCATCCCATTCTATAATCTAGACTCACAGCAGAACGGCCATAAGGTGCCCGAGGCAGCAATAGTCCCATGGAGTCAAGTGGGCTAGTGGACGATGTACTGAATCGGGACGCAATTTGTGTGGTCCATCGTCATTAGGTGGCCCTGAATGTTACAAATCACTATCAGTTCTTCGTCCGATTCGAAAATCTTTGACTCACAGTAGAACTGCCATAAGGTGCCAGAGGCAGCAATAGACCCATGGAGACAAGTCGGCTGGAGGACGATGTATTGAATCGGGACGCAATTTGAGTTATCCATCGTCATTTGGTTGCCCTGAAAGTTACAATTCACTATCAGTTTTTCGTCCGATTCGAAAATCTTTGACTCACAGCAGAACGGCCATAAGGTGCCCGAGGCAGCAATAGACCCATGGGAAACAAGTCTGCTGGAGGACGATATATTGAATCGGGACGCAATTTTAGAGATCTATCGTCATTAGGTGGCCCTGAACGTTACAATTCACTATCAGTTTTTCGTCCCATTCGATAATCTAGACTCACAGCAGAACGGCCATAAGGTGCCTGAGTCAGCAATAGACCCATGGAGTTTGGTCGGCTGGAGGACGATGTATTGAATCGGGACGCAATTTGTGTGGTCCATCGTCATTAGGTGGCCCTGAATGTTAGAATTCACTATCAGTTTTTCGTCCGATTCGAAAATCTTTGACTCACAGCAGAACGGCCATAAGGTGCCCGAGGCAGCAATAGACCCATGGAGACAAGTCTGCTGGTGGACGATGTATTGAATCGGGACGCAATTTGAGTGTTCCATCGTCATTAGGAGGCCCTGAACGTTACAATTCACTATCAGTTTTTCATCCCATTCTATAATCTAGACTCACAGCAGAACGGCCATAAGGTGCCCGAGGCAGCAATAGTCCCATGGAGTCAAGTGGGCTAGTGGACGATGTACTGAATCGGGACGCAATTTGTGTGGTCCATCGTCATTAGGTGGCCCTGAATGTTAGAATTCACTATCAGTTTTTCGTCCGATTCGAAAATCTTTGACTCACAGCAGAACGGCCATAAGGTGCCCGAGGCAGCAATAGACCCATGGAGACAAGTCTGCTGGTGGACGATGTATTGAATCGGGACGCAATTTGAGTGTTCCATCGTCATTAGGAGGCCCTGAACGTTACAATTCACTATCAGTTTTTCGTCCGATTCGAAAATTTTTGAGTCACAGCATGCCTGCCATAATGTCCCCGAGGCAGCAATAGACCCATGGAGACAAGTCTGCTGGAGGACGATGTATTGAATCGGGACGCAATTTGAGTGATCCATCGTCATTAGGTGGCACTGAACGTTACAATTCACTATCAGTTTTTCATCCCAATCTATAATCTAGACTCACAGCAGAACGGCCATAAGGTGCCCGAGGCAGCAAAAGTCCCATGGAGTCAAGTCGGCTAGTGGACGATGTACTGAATCGGGACGCAATTTGTGTGGTCCATCGTCATTAGGTGGCCCTGAATGTTACAAATCACTATCAGTTTTTCGTCCGATTCGAAAATCTTTGACTCACAGCAGAACGGCCATAAGGTGCCCGAGGCAGCAATAGACCAATGGAGACAAGTCGGCTGGGGACGATGTATTGAATCGGGACGCAATTTGAGTGATCCATCGTCATTAGGTGGCCCTGAACGTTACAATTCACTATCAGTTTTTCGTCCCATTCGATAATCTAGATTCACAGCAGAATGGCCATAAGGTGCCCGAGGCAGCAATAGACCCATGGAGTCAACTCGGCTGGAGGACGATGTATTGAATCGGGACGCAATTTGCGTGGTCCATCGACATTAGGTGGCCCTGAATGTCAGTTTTTCGTCCGATTCGAAAATCTTTGACTCACAGCAGAACGGCCATTAGGTGCCCGAGGCAGCAATCGACCCATGGAGACAAGTCTGCTGGAGGACGATGTATTGAATCGGGACGCAATTTGAGTGATCCATCGTCATTAGGTGGCCCTGAACGGTACAATTCACTATCAGTTTTTCATCCCATTCTATAATCTAGACTCACAGCAGAACGGCCATAAGGTGCCCGAGGCAGCAATAGACCCATGGAGTCAACTCGGCTGGAGGACGATGTATTGAATCGGGACGCAATTTGCGTGGTCCATCGTCATTAGGTGGCCCTGAATGTTACAATTCACTATCAGTTTTTCGTCCGATTGGAAAGTCTTTGACTCACAGCAGAACGGCCATAAGGTGCCCGAGGCAGCAATAGACCCATGGAGACAAGTCTGCTGTTGGACGATGTATTGGATCGGGACGCAATTTGAGTGTTCCATCGTCATTAGGAGGCCCTGAACGTTACAATTCACTATCAGTTTTTCGTCCGATTCGAAAATCTTTGAGTCACAGCAGGCCTGCCATAAGGTCCCCGAGGCAGCAATAGAGACAAGTCTGCTGGAGGACGATGTATTGAATCGGGACGCAATTTGAGTGATCCATCGTCATTAGGTGGCCCTGAACGTTACAATTCACTATCAGTTTTTCGTCCCATTCGATAATCTAGATTCACAGCAGAATGGCCATAAGGTGCCCGAGGCAGCAATAGACCCATGGAGTTAACTCGGCTGGAGGACGATGTATTGAATCGGGACGCAATTTGCGTGGTCCATCGTCATTAGGTGGCCCTGAATGTCAGTTTTTCGTCCGATTCGAAAATCTTTGACTCACAGCAGAACGGCCATTAGGTGCCCGAGGCAGCAATCGACCCATGGAGACAAGTCTGCTGGAGGACGATGTATTGAATCGGGACGCAATTTGAGTGATCCATCGTCATTAGGTGGCCCTGAACGTTACAATTCACCATCAGTTTTTCGTCGCATTCGATAATCTAGACTCACAGCAGAACGGCCATTAGGTGCCCGAGGCAGCAATAGACCCATGGAGTCAAGTCTGCTGGAGGACGATGTATTGAATCGGGACACAATTTGAGTGATCCATCGTCATTAGGAGGCCCTGAACGTTACAATTCACTATCAGTTTTTTGTCCCATTCGATAATCTAGACTCACAGCTGAACGGCCATAAGGTGCCCGAGGCAGCAATAGACCCATGGAGTCAAGTCGGCTGGAGGACGATGTATTGAATCGGGACGCAATTTGAGTGATCCATCGTCATTAGGTGGCCCTGAACGTTACAATTCACTATCAGTTTTTCGTCCCATTCGATAATCTAGATTCACAGCAGAACGGCCATAAGGTGCCCGAGGCAGCAATAGACCCATGGAGTCAACTCGGCTGGAGGACGATGTATTGAATCGGGACGCAATTTGCGTGGTCCATCGTCATTAGGTGGCCCTGTATGTTACAATTCACTATCAGTTTTTCGTCCGATTCGAAAATCTTTGACTCACAGCAGAACGGCCATAAGGTGCCCGAGGCAGCAATAGACCCATGGAGTCAAGTCGGCTGGAGGACGATGTATTGAATCGGGACGCAATTTGAGTGATCCATCGTCATTAGGAGGCCCTGAACGTTACAATTCACTATCAGTTTTTCGTCCCATTCGATAATCTAGACTCACAGCAGAACGGCCATAAGGTGCCCGAGGCAGCAATAGACCCATGGAGTCAAGTCGGCTGGAGGACGATGTATTGAATCGGGACGCAATTTGAGAGATCCATCGTCATTAGGTGGCCCTGAACGTTACAATTCACTATCAGTTTTTCGTCCCATTCGATAATCTAGACTCACAGCAGAACGGCCATCAGGTGCCCGAGGCAGCAATAGACCCATGGAGTCAAGTCGCCTGGAGGACGATGTATTGAATCGGGACGCACTTTGAGTGATCCATCGTCATTAGGTGGCCCTGAACGTTACAATTCACTATCAGTTTATCGTCCAATTCGAAAATCTTTGACTCACAGCAGAACGGCCATAAGGTGCCCGAGGCAGCAATAGACGCATGGAGACAAGTCTGCTGGAGGACGATGTATTGAATCGGGACGCAATTTGAGTGTTCCATCGTCATTAGGAGGCCCTGAACGATACAATTCACTATCAGTTTTTCGCCCGATTCGAAAATCTTTGAGTTACAGCAGGCCTGCCATAAGGTGCCCGAGGCAGCAAGTCTGCTGGAGGACGATGTATTGAATCGGGACGCAATTTGAGTGATCCATTGTCATTAGGTGGCCCTGAACGTTACAATTCACTATCAGTTTTTCATCCCATTCTATAATCTAGACTCACAGCAGAACGGCCATAAGGTGCCCGAGGCAGCAATAGTCCCATGGAGTCAAGTCGGCTAGTGGACGATGTACTGAATCGGGACGCAATTTGTGTGGTCCATCGTCATTAGGTGGCCCTGAATGTTACAAATCACTATCAGTTTTTCGTCCGATTCGAAAATCTTTGACTCACAGTAGAACTGCCATAAGGTGCCCGAGGCAGCAATAGACCCATGGAGACAAGTCGGCTGGAGGACGATGTATTGAATCGGGACGCAATTTGAGTTATCCATCGTCATTTGGTCGCCCTGAAAGTTACAATTCACTATCAGTTTTTCGTCCGATTCGAAAATCTTTGACTCACAGCAGAACGGCCATAAGGTGCCCGAGGCAGCAATAGACCCATGGGAAACAAGTCTGCTGGAGGACGATATATTGAATCGGGACGCAATTTTAGAGATCTATCGTCATTAGGTGGCCCTGAACGTTACAATTCACTATCAGTTTTTCGTCCCATTCGATAATCTAGACTCACAGCAGAACGGCCATAAGGTGCCTGAGACAGCAATAGACCCATGGAGTTTGGTCGGCTGGAGGACGATGTATTGAATCGGGACGCAATTTGTGTGGTCCATCGTCATTAGGTGGCCCTGAATGTTAGAATTCACTATCAGTTTTTCGTCCGATTCGAAAATCTTTGACTCACAGCAGAACGGCCATAAGGTGCCCGAGGCAGCAATAGACCCATGGAGACAAGTCTGCTGGTGGACGATGTATTGAATCGGGACGCAATTTGAGTGTTCCATCGTCATTAGGAGGCCCTGAACGTTACAATTCACTATCAGTTTTTCGTCCGATTCGAAAATTTTTGAGTCACAGCATGCCTGCCATAATGTCCCCGAGGCAGCAATAGACCCATGGAGACAAGTCTGCTGGAGGACGATGTATTGAATCGGGACGCAATTTGAGTGATCCATCGTCATTAGGTGGCACTGAACGTTACAATTCACTATCAGTTTTTCATCCCAATCTATAATCTAGACTCACAGCAGAACGGCCATAAGGTGCCCGAGGCAGCAAAAGTCCCATGGAGTCAAGTCGGCTAGTGGACGATGTACTGAATCGGGACGCAATTTGTGTGGTCCATCGTCATTAGGTGGCCCTGAATGTTACAAATCACTATCAGTTTTTCGTCCGATTCGAAAATCTTTGACTCACAGCAGAACGGCCATAAGGTGCCCGAGGCAGCAATAGACCAATGGAGACAAGTCGGCTGGGGACGATGTATTGAATCGGGACGCAATTTGAGTGATCCATCGTCATTAGGTGGCCCTGAATGTTACAATTCACTATCAGTTTTTCGTCCCATTCGATAATCTAGATTCACAGCAGAATGGCCATAAGGTGCCCGAGGCAGCAATAGACCCATGGAGTCAACTCGGCTGGAGGACGATGTATTGAATTTGCGTGGTCCATCGTCATTAGGTGGCCCTGAATGTTACAATTCACTATCAGTTTTTCGTCCGATTCGAAAATCTTTGACTCACAGCAGAACGACCATTAGGTGCCCGAGGCAGCAATCGACCCATGGAGACAAGTCTGCTGGAGGGCGATGTATTGAATCGGGACGCAATTTGAGTGATCCATCGTTATTAGGAGGCCCTGAACGTTACAACTCACTATCAGTTTTTCGTCCCATTCGATAATCTAGACTCACAGCAGAACGGCCATAAGGTGCCCGAGGCAGCAATAGACCCATGGAGTCAAGTCGGCTGGAGGACGATGTATTGAATCGGGACGCAATTTGAGTGATCCATCGTCATTAGGTGGCCCTGAACGTTACAATTCACTATCAGTTTTTCGTCCCATTCGATAATCTAGACTCACAGCAGAACGGCCATAAGGTGCCCGAGGCAGCATAGACCCATGGAGACAAGTCTGCTGGAGGACGATGTATTGAATCGGGACGCAATTTGAGTGATCCATCGTCATTAGGTGGCCCCGAACGTTACAATTCACTATCAGTTTTTCGTCCGATTCGAAAATCTTTGACTCACAGCAGAACGGCCATAAGGTGCCCGAGGCAGCAATAGACCCATGAAGTCAAGTCTGCTGGAGGACTATGTATTGAATCGGGACGCAATTTTAGTGTTCCATCGTCATTAGGAGGCCCTGAACGTTACAATTCACTATCAGTTTTTCGTCCGATTCGAAAATCTTTGACTCACAGCAGAACGGCCATAAGGTGCCCGAGGCAGCAATAGACCCATGGAGACAGGTCGGCTGGAGGACGATGTATTTAATCGGGACGCAATTTGAGTGATCCATCGTCATTAGGTGGCCCTGAAAGTTACAATTCACTATCAGTTTTTCGTCCGATTCGAAAATCTTTGACTCACAGCAGAACGGCCATAAGGTGCCCGAGGCAGCAATAGACCCATGGAGACAAGACGACTGGAGGACGATGTATTGAATCGGGACGCAATTTGAGTGTTCCATCGTCATTAGGAGGCCCTGAACGTTACAATTCACTATCAGTTTTTCGTCCGATTCGAAAATCTTTGAGTCACGGCTGAACGGCCATAAGGTGCCCGAGGCTGCAATAGACCAAATGGAGACAGTCTGCTGGAGGACAATGTATTGAATCGGGACGCAATTTGAGTGATCCATCGTCATTAGGTGGCCCGGAACTTTACAATTCACTATCAGTTTTTCGTCCCATTCGATAATCTAGACTCACAGCAGAACGGCCATATGGTGCCCGAGGCAGCATAGACCCATGGAGACAAGTCTGCTGGAGGACGATGTATTGAATCGGGACGCAATTTGAGTGATCCATCGTCATTAGGTGGCCCCGAACGTTACAATTCACTATCAGTTTTTCGTCCGATTCGAAAATCTTTGACTCACAGCAGAACGGCCATAAGGTGCCCGAGGCAGCAATAGACCCATGAAGTCAAGTCTGCTGGAGGACTATGTATTGAATCGGGACGCAATTTTAGTGTTCCATCGTCATTAGGAGGCCCTGAACGTTACAATTCACTATCAGTTTTTCGTCCGATTCGAAAATCTTTGACTCACAGCAGAACGGCCATAAGGTGCCCGAGGCAGCAATAGACCCATGGAGACAAGTCGGCTGGAGGACGATGTATTTAATCGGGACGCAATTTGAGTGATCCATCGTCATTAGGTGGCCCTGAAAGTTACAATTCACTATCAGTTTTTCGTCCGATTCGAAAATCTTTGACTCACAGCAGAACGGCCATAAGGTGCCCGAGGCAGCAATAGACCCATGGAGACAAGACGGCTGGAGGACGATGTATTGAATCGGGACGCAATTTGAGTGTTCCATCGTCATTAGGAGGCCCTGAACGTTACAATTCACTATCAGTTTTTCGTCCCATTCGATAATCTAGACTCACAGCAGAACGGCCATAAGGTGCCCGAGGCAGCATAGACCCATGGAGACAAGTCTGCTGGAGGACGATGTATTGAATCGGGACGCAATTTGAGTGATCCATCGTCATTAGGTGGCCCCGAACGTTACAATTCACTATCAGTTTTTCGTCCGATTCGAAAATCTTTGACTCACAGCAGAACGGCCATAAGGTGCCCGAGGCAGCAATAGACCCATGGAGACAAGTCGGCTGGAGGACGATGTATTTAATCGGGACGCAATTTGAGTGATCCATCGTCATTAGGTGGCCCTGAAAGTTACACTTCACTATCAGTTTTTCGTCCGATTCGAAAATCTTTGAGTCACAGCAGGCCTGCCATAAGGTACCCGAGGCAGCAATAGACCCATGGAGTCAAGTCGGCTGGAGGACGATGTATTGAATCGGGACGCAATTTGAGTGATCCATCGTCATTAGGTGGCCCTGAACGTTACAATTCACTATCAGTTTTTCGTCCCATTCGATAATCTAGACTCACAGCAGAACGGCCATAAGGTGCCCGAGGCAGCATAGACCCATGGAGACAAGTCTGCTGGAGGACGATGTATTGAATCGGGACGCAATTTGAGTGATCCATCGTCATTAGGTGGCCCCGAACGTTACAATTCTCTATCAGTTTTTCGTCCGATTCGAAAATCTTTGACTCACAGCAGAACAGCCATAAGGTGCCCGAGGCAGCAATAGACCCATGAAGTCAAGTCTGCTGGAGGACTATGTATTGAATCGGGACGCAATTTTAGTGTTCCATCGTCATTAGGAGGCCCTGAACGTTACAATTCACTATCAGTTTTTCGTCCGATTCGAAAATCTTTGACTCACAGCAGAACGGCCATAAGGTGCCCGAGGCAGCAATAGACCCATGGAGACAAGTCGGCTGGAGGACGATGTATATAATCGGGACGCAATTTGAGTGATCCATCGTCATTAGGTGGCCCTGAAAGTTACAATTCACTATCAGTTTTTCGTCCGATTCGAAAATCTTTGACTCACAGCAGAACGGCCATAAGGTGCCCGAGGCAGCAATAGACCCATGGAGACAAGACGGCTGGAGGACGATGTATTGAATCGGGACGCAATTTGAGTGTTCCATCGTCATTAGGAGGCCCTGAACGTTACAATTCACTATCAGTTTTCCGTCCGATTCGAAAATCTTTGAGTCACGGCTGAACGGCCATAAGGTGCCCGAGGCTGCAATAGACCAAATGGAGACAGTCTGCTGGAGGACAATGTATTGAATCGGGACGCAATTTGAGTGATCCATCGTCATTAGGTGGCCCGGAACGTTACAATTCACTATCAGTTTTTCGTCCCATTCGATAATCTAGACTCACAGCAGAACGGCCATAAGGTGCCCGAGGCAGCATAGACCCATGGAGACAAGTCTGCTGGAGGACGATGTATTGAATCGGGACGCAATTTGAGTGATCCATCGTCATTAGGTGGCCCCGAACGTTACAATTCACTATCAGTTTTTCGTCCGATTCGAAAATCTTTGACTCACAGCAGAACGGCCATAAGGTGCCCGAGGCAGCAATAGACCCATGAAGTCAAGTCTGCTGGAGGACTATGTATTGAATCGGGACGCAATTTTAGTGTTCCATCGTCATTAGGAGGCCCTGAACGTTACAATTCACTATCAGTTTTTCGTCCGATTCGAAAATCTTTGACTCACAGCAGAACGGCCATAAGGTGCCCGAGGCAGCAATAGACCCATGGAGACAAGTCGGCTGGAGGACGATGTATTTAATCGGGACGCAATTTGAGTGATCCATCGTCATTAGGTGGCCCTGAAAGTTACAATTCACTATCAGTTTTTCGTCCGATTCGAAAATCTTTGACTCACAGCAGAACGGCCATAAGGTGCCCGAGGCAGCAATAGACCCATGGAGACAAGACGGCTGGAGGACGATGTATTGAATCGGGACGCAATTTGAGTGTTCCATCGTCATTAGGAGGCCCTGAACGTTACGATTCACTATCAGTTTTTCGTCCCATTCGATAATCTAGACTCACAGCAGAACGGCCATAAGGTGCCCGAGGCAGCATAGACCCATGGAGACAAGTCTGCTGGAGGACGATGTATTGAATCGGGACGCAATTTGAGTAATCCATCGTCATTAGGTGGCCCCGAACGTTACAATTCACTATCAGTTTTTCGTCCGATTCGAAAATCTTTGACTCACAGCAGAACGGCCATAAGGTGCCCGAGGCAGCAATAGACCCATGGAGACAAGTCGGCTGGAGGAGGATGTATTTAATCGGGACGCAATTTGAGTGATCCATCGTCATTAGGTGGCCCTGAAAGTTACACTTCACTATCAGTTTTTCGTCCGATTCGAAAATCTTTGAGTCACAGCAGGCCTGCCATAAGGTACCCGAGGCAGCAATAGACCCATGGAGTCAAGTCGGCTGGAGGACGATGTATTGAATCGGGACGCAATTTGAGTGATCCATCGTCATTAGGTGGCCCTGAACGTTACAATTCACTATCAGTTTTTCGTCCCATTCGATAATCTAGACTCACAGCAGAACGGCCATAAGGTGCCCGAGGCAGCATAGACCCATGGAGACAAGTCTGCTGGAGGACGATGTATTGAATCGGGACGCAATTTGAGTGATCCATCGTCATTAGGTGGCCCCGAACGTTACAATTCACTATCAGTTTTTCGTCCGATTCGAAAATCTTTGACTCACAGCAGAACAGCCATAAGGTGCCCGAGGCAGCAATAGACCCATGAAGTCAAGTCTGCTGGAGGACTATGTATTGAATCGGGACGCAATTTTAGTGTTCCATCGTCATTAGGAGGCCCTGAACGTTACAATTCACTATCAGTTTTTCGTCCGATTCGAAAATCTTTGACTCACAGCAGAACGGTCATAAGGTGCCCGAGGCAGCAATAGACCCATGGAGACAAGTCGGCTGGAGGACGATGTATATAATCGGGACGCAATTTGAGTGATCCATCGTCATTAGGTGGCCCTGAAAGTTACAATTCACTATCAGTTTTTCGTCCGATTCGAAAATCTTTGACTCACAGCAGAACGGCCATAAGGTGCCCGAGGCAGCAATAGACCCATGGAGACAAGACGGCTGGAGGACGATGTATTGAATCGGGACGCAATTTGAGTGTTCCATCGTCATTAGGAGGCCCTGAACGTTACAATTCACTATCAGTTTTCCGTCCGATTCGAAAATCTTTGAGTCACGGCTGAACGGCCATAAGGTGCCCGAGGCTGCAATAGACCAAACGGAGACAGTCTGCTGGAGGACAATGTATTGAATCGGGACGCAATTTGAGTGATCCATCGTCATTAGGTGGCCCGGAACGTTACAATTCACTATCAGTTTCTCGTCCGATTCGAAAATCTTTGACTCACAGCAGAACGGCCATAAGGTGCCAAGGCGGCAATAGACCCATGGTGACATGTCGGCTGGAGGACGATGTATTGAATCGAGACGCAATTTGAGTGATCCATCGTCATTAGGTGGCCCTGAACGTTACAATTCACTATCAGTTTTTCGGCCGATTCGAAAATCTTTGACTCACAGCAGAACGGCCATAAGGTGCCCGAGGCAGCAATAGACCCATGGAGACAAGTCTGCTGGAGGACGATGTATTGAATCGGGACGCAATTTGAGTGTTCCATCGTCATTAGGAGGCCCTGAACGTTACAATTCACTATCAGTTTTTCGTCCGATTCGAAAATCTTTGACTCACAGCAGAACGGCCATAGGGTGCGCGAGGCATCAATAGAACCATGGAGACAAGTCGGCTGGTGGACGATGTATTGAATCGGGACGCAATTTGAGTGATCCATCGTCATTAGGTGGCCCTGAAAGTTACAATTCACAATCAGTTTTTCGTCCGATTCGAAAATCTAGACTCACAGCAGAACGGCCATAATGTGCCCGAGGCAGCAATAGACCCATGGAGACAAGTCTGCTGGAGGACGATGTATTGAATCGGGACGCAATTTGAGTGATCCATCGTCGTTAGGTGGCCCTGAACGTTACAATTCACCATCAGTTTTTCGTCCGATTCGAAAATCTTTGACTCACAGCAGAACGGCCATAAGGTGCCCGAGGCAGCAATAGACCCATGAAGTCAAGTCTGCTGGAGGACGATGTATTGAATCGGGACGCAATTTGTGTGGTCCATCGTCATTAGGTGGCCCTGAATGTTAGAATTCACTATCAGTTTTTCGTCCGATTCGAAAATCTTTGACTCACAGCAGAACGGCCATAAGGTGCCCGAGGCAGCAATAGACCCATGGAGACAAGTCTGCTGGTTGACGATGTATTGAATCGGGACGCAATTTGAGTGTTCCATCGTCATTAGGAGGCCCTGAACGTTACAATTCACTATCAGTTTTTCGTCCGATTCGAAAATTTTTGAGTCACAGCATGCCTGCCATAAGGTCCCCGAGGCAGCAATAGACCCATGGAGACAAGTCTGCTGGAGGACGATGTATTGAATCGGGACGCAATTTGAGTGATCCATCGTCATTAGGTGGCCCTGAACGTTACAATTCACTATCAGTTTTTCATCCCAATCTATAATCTAGACTCACAGCAGAACGGCCATAAGGTGCCCGAGGCAGCAATAGTCCCATGGAGTCAAGTCGGCTAGTGGACGATGTACTGAATCGGGACGCAATTTGTGTGGTCCATCGTCATGAGGTGGCCCTGAATGTTACAAATCACTATCAGTTTTTCGTCCGATTCGAAAATCTTTGACTCACAGCAGAACGGCCATAAGGTGCCCGAGGCAGCAATAGACCAATGGAGACAAGTCGGCTGGGGACGATGTATTGAATCGGGACGCAATTTGAGTGATCCATCGTCATTAGGTGGCCCTGAACGTTACAATTCACTATCAGTTTTTCGTCCCATTCGATAATCTAGATTCACAGCAGAATGGCCATAAGGTGCCCGAGGCAGCAATAGACCCATGGAGTCAACTCGGCTGGAGGACGATGTATTGAATCGGGACGCAATTTGCGTGGTCCATCGTCATTAGGTGGCCCTGAATGTCAGTTTTTCGTCCGATTCGAAAATCTTTGACTCACAGCAGAACGGCCATTAGGTGCCCGAGGCAGCAATCGACCCATGGAGAGAAGTCTGCTGGAGGACGATGTATTGAATCGGGACGCAATTTGAGTGATCCATCGTCATTAGGAGGCCCTGAACGTTACAATTCACTATCAGTTTTTTGTCCCATTCGATAATCTAGACTCACAGCAGAACGGCCATAAGGTGCCCGAGGCAGCAATAGACCCATGGAGTCAAGTCGGCTGGAGGACGATGTATTGAATCGGGACGCAATTTGAGTGATCCATCGTCTTTAGGTGGCCCTGAATGTTACAATTCACTATCAGTTTTTCGTCCCATTCGATAATCTAGATTCACAGCAGAACGGCCATAAGGTGCCTGAGGCAGCAATAGACCCATGGAGTCAACTCGGCTGGAGGACGATGTATTGAATCGGGACGCAATTTGCGTGGTCCATCGTCATTAGGTGGCCCTGAATGTTACAATTCACTATCAGTTTTTCGTCCGATTCGAAAATCTTTGACTCACAGCAGAGCGGCAATAAGGTGCCCGAGGCAGCAATAGACCCATGGAGTCAAGTCGGCTGGAGGACGATGTATTGAATCGGGACGCAATTTGAGTGATCCATCGTCATTAGGAGGCCCTGAACGTTACAATTCACTATCAGTTTTTCGTCCCATTCGATAATCTAGAATCACAGCAGAACGGCCATAAGGTGCCCGAGGCAGCAATAGACCCATGGAGTCAAGTCGGCTGGAGGACGATGTATTGAATCGGGACGCAATTTGAGAGATCCATCGTCATTAGGTGGCCCTGAACGTTACAATTCACTATCAGTTTTTCGTCCCATTCGATACTCTAGACTCACAGCAGAACGGCCATAAGGTGCCCGAGGCAGCAATAGACCCATGGAGTCAAGTCGCCTGGAGGACGATGTATTGAATCGGGACGCAATTTGAGTGATCCATCGTCATTAGGTGGCCCTGAACGTTACAATTCACTATCAGTTTTTCGTCCAATTCGAAAATCTTTGACTCACAGCAGAACGGCCATAAGGTGCCCGAGGCAGCAATAGACGCATGGAGACAAGTCTGCTGGAGGACGATGTATTGAATCGGGACGCAATTTGAGTGTTCCATCGTCATTAGGAGGCCCTGAACGTTACAATTCACTATCAGTTTTTCGTCCGATTCGAAAATCTTTGAGTCACAGCAGGCCTGCCATAAGGTGCCCGAGGCAGCAATAGACCCATGGAGACAAGTCTGCTGGAGGACGATGTATTGAATCGGGACGCAATTTGAGTGATCCATTGTCATTAGGTGGCCCTGAACGTTACAATTCACTATCATTTTTCATCCCATTCTATAATCTAGACTCACAGCAGAACGGCCATAAGGTGCCCGAGGCAGCAATAGTCCCATGGAGTCAAGTCGGCTAGTGGACGATGTACTGAATCGGGACGCAATTTGTGTGGTCCATCGTCATTAGGTGGCCCTGAATGTTACAAATCACTATCAGTTTTTCGTCCGATTCGAAAATCTTTGACTCACAGCAGAACGGCCATAAGGTGCCCGAGGCAGCAATAGACCCATGAAGTCAAGTCGGCTGGAGGACGATGTATTGAATCAGGACGCAATTTGAGTGATCCATCGTCATTAGGTGGCCCTGAACGTTACAATTCACTATCAGTTTTTCGTCCCATTCGATAATCTAGACTCACAGCAGAACGGCCATAAGGTGCCCGAGGCAGCAATAGACCCATGGAGACAAGTCGGCTGGGGACGATGTATTGAATCGGGACGCAATTTGAGTGATCCATCGTCATTAGGTGGCCCTGAACGGTGCAATTCACTATCAGTTTTTCGTCCCATTCGATAATCTAGATTCACAGCAGAACGGCCATAAGGTGGCCGAGGCAGCAATAGACCCATGGAGTCAAGTAGGCTGGAGGACGATGTATTGAATCGGGACGCAATTTGCGTGGTCCATCGTCATTAGGTGGCCCTGAATGTTACAATTCACTATCAGTTTTTCGTCCGATTCGAAAATCTTTGACTCACAGCAGAACATCCATTAGGTGCCCGAGGCAGCAGTCGACCCATGGAGACAAGTCTGCTGGAGGACGATGTATTGAATCGGGACGCAATTTGAGTGATCCATCGTCATTAGGCGGCCCTGAACGTTACAATTCACTATCAGTTTTTCGTCCCATTCGATAATCTAGACTCACAGCAGAACGGCCATAAGGTGCTCGAGGCAGCAATAGACCCATGGAGTCAAGTCGGCTGGAGGACGATGTATTGAATCGGGACGCAATTTGAGTGATCCATCGTCATTAGGTGGCCCTGAACGTTACAATTCACTATCAGTTTTTCGTCCCATTCGATAATCTAGATTCACAGCAGAACGGCCGTAAGGTGCCCGAGGCAGCAATAGACCCATGGAGTCAACTCGGCTGGAGGACGATGTATTGAATTTGCGTGGTCCATCGTCATTAGGTGGCCCTGAATGTTACAATTCACTATCAGTTTTTCGTCCGATTCGAAAATCTTTGACTCACAGCAGAACGACCATTAGGTGCCCGAGGCAGCAATCGACCCATGGAGACAAGTCTGCTGGAGGGCGATGCATTGAATCGGGACGCAATTTGAGTGATCCATCGTCATTAGGAGGCCCTGAACGTTACAATTCACTATCAGTTTTTCGTCCGATTCGAAAATCTTTGAGTCACGGCTGAACGGCCATAAGGTGCCCGAGGCTGCAATAGACCAAATGGAGACAGTCTGCTGGAGGACAATGTATTGAATCGGGACGCAATTTGAGTGATCCATCGTCATTAGGTGGCCCGGAACGTTACAATTCACTATCAGTTTTTCGTCCGATTCGAAAATCTTTGACTCACAGCAGAACGACCATAAGGTGCCAAGGCGGCAATAGACCCATGGTGACATGTCGGCTGGAGGACGATGTATTGAATCGAGACGCAATTTGAGTGATCCATCGTCATTAGGTGGCCCTGAACGTTACAATTCACTATCAGTTTTTCGTCCGATTCGAAAATCTTTGACTCACAGCAGAACGGCCATAAGGTGCCCGAGGCAGCAATAGACCCATGGAGACAAGTCTGCTGGAGGACGATGTATTGAATCGGGACGCAATTTGAGTGTTCCATCGTCATTAGGAGGCCCTGAACGTTACAATTCACTATCAGTTTTTCGTCCGATTCGAAAATCTTTGACTCACAGCAGAACGGCCATAGGGTGCGCGAGGCATCAATAGACCCATGGAGACAAGTCGGCTGGTGGACGATGTATTGAATCGAGACGCAATTTGAGTGATCCATCGTCATTAGGTGGCCCTGAAAGTTACAATTCACTATCAGTTTTGCGTCCGATTCGAAAATCTAGACTCACAGCAGAACGGCCATAAGGTGCCCGAGGCAGCAATAGACCCATGGAGACAAGTCTGCTGGAGGACGATGTATTGTATCGGGACGCAATTTGAGTGATCCATCGTCATTAGGAGGCCCCGAACGTTGCAATTCACTATCAGTTTTTCGTCCCATACGATAATCTACACTCACAGCAGAACGGCCATAAGGTGCCCGAGGCAGCAATAGACCCATGGAGTCAAGTCGGCTGGAGGACGATGTATTGAATCGGGACGCAATTTGAGTGATCCATCGTCATTAGGTGGCCCTGAACGTTACAATTCACTATCAGTTTTTCGTCCCATTCGATAATCTAGACTCACAGCAGAACGGCCATAAGGTGCCCGAGGCAGCAATAGACCCATGGAGACAAGTCTGCTGGAGGACGATGTATTGAATCGGGACGCAATTTGCGTGATCCATCGTCATTAGGAGGCCCTGAACGTTACAATTCACTATCAGTTTTTTGTCCCATTCGATAATCTAGACTCACAGCAGAACGGCCATAAGGTGCCCGAGGCAGCAATAGACCCTTGGAGTCAAGTCGGCTGGAGGACGATGTATTGAATCGGGACGCAATTTGAGTGATCCATCGTCGTTAGGTGGCCCTGAACGTTACAATTCACTATCAGTTTTTCGTCCGATTCGAAAATCTTTGACTCACAGCAGAACGGCCATAAGGTGCCCGAGGCAGCAATAGACCCATGAAGTCAAGTCTGCTGGAGGACGATGTATTGAATCGGGACGCAATGTTAGTGTTCCATCGTCATTAGGAGGCCCTCAACGTTACAATTCACCATCAGTTTTTCGTCCGATTCGAAAATCTTTGACTCACAGCAGAATGGCCATAAGGTGCCCGAAGCAGCAATAGACCCATGGAAACAAGTCGGCTGGAGGACGATGTATTTAATCGGGACGCAATTTGAGTGATCCATCGTCATTAGGTGGCCCTGAAAGTTACAATTCACTATCAGTTTTTTGTCCCATTCGATAATCTAGACTCACAGCAGAACGGCCATAAGGTGCCCGAGGCAGCAATAGACCCATGGAGACAAGTCGGCTGGAGGACGATGTATTGAATCGGGACGCAATTTGAGTGTTCCATCGTCATTAGGAGGCCCTGAACGTTACAATTCACTATCAGTTTTTCGTCCGATTCGAAAATCTTTGAGGCACTGCTGAACGGCCATAAGGTGCCCGAGGCTGCAATAGACCAAATGGAG
The DNA here is from genome assembly GCF_023864275.1 of Schistocerca cancellata. Taxonomy (NCBI): domain Eukaryota; kingdom Metazoa; phylum Arthropoda; class Insecta; order Orthoptera; family Acrididae; genus Schistocerca; species Schistocerca cancellata. The sequence continues at coordinate 844,045,522 of NC_064630.1, forward strand.
ACAGTCTGCTGGAGGACAATGTATTGAATCGGGACGCAATTTGAGTGATCCATCGTCATTAGGTGGCCCGGAACGTTACAATTCACTATCAGTTTTACGTCCGATTCGAAAATCTTTGACTCACAGCAGAACGGCCATAAGGTGCCAAGGCAGCAATAGACCCATGGTGACATGTCGGCTGGAGGACGATGTATTGAATCGGGACGCAATTTGACTGATCCATCGTCATTAGGTGGCCCTGAACGTTACAATTCACTATCAGTTTTTCGTCCGATTCGAAATTCTTTGACTCACAGCAGAACGGCCATAAGGTGCCCGAGGCAGCAATAGACCCATGGAGACAAGTCTGCTGGAGGACGATGTATTGAATCGGGACTCAATTTGAGTGTTCCATCGTCATTAGGAGGCCCTGAAAGTAACAATTCACTATCAGTTTTTCGTCCGATTCGAAAATCTTTGACTCACAGCAGAAGGGCCATAAGGTGCCCGAGGCAGCAATAGACGCATGGAGTCAAGTCTGCTGGAGGACGATGTATTGAATCGGGACGCAATTTGAGTGATCTATCGTCATTAGGTGGCCCTGAACGTTACAATTCACTATCAGTTTTTCGTCCCATTCGATAACCTAGACTCACAGCAGAACGGCCATAAGGTGCCCGAGGCAGCAATAGACCCATGGAGACAAGTCTGCTGGAGGACGATGTATTGAATCGGGACGCAATTTGAGTGATCCATCGACATTAGGAGGCCCTGAACGTAACAATTCACTATCAGTTTATTGTCCCATTCGATAATCTAGACTCACAGCAGAACGGCCATAAGGTGCTCGAGGCAGCAATAGACCCATGGAGTCAAGTCGGCTGGAGGACGATGTATTGAATCGGGACGCAATTTGAGTGATCCATCGTCATTAGGTGGCCCTGAAAGTTACAATTCACTATCAGTTTTTCGTCCGATTCGAAAATCTTTGACCCACAGCAGAACGGCCATAAGGTGCCCGAGGCAGCAATAGACGCATGGAGACAAGTCTGCTGGAGGACGATGTCTTGAATCGGGACGCAATTTGAGTGTTCCATCGTCATTAGGAGGCCCTGAACGTTACAATTCACTATCAGTTTTCGTCCGATTCGAAAATTTTTGAGTCACAGCAGGCCTGCCATAAGGTGCCCGAGGCAGCAATAGACCCATGGAGACAAGTCTGCTGGAGGACGATGTATGAATCGGGACGCAATTTGAGTGATCCATCGTCATTAGGTGGCCCTGAACGTTACAATTCACTATCAGTTTTTCATCCCATTCTATAATCTAGACTCACAGCAGAACGGCCATAAGGTGCCCGAGGCAGCAATAGTCCCATGGAGTCAAGTCGGCTAGTGGACGATGTACTGAATCGGGACGCAATTTGTGTGGTCCATCGTCTTTAGGTGGCCCTGAATGTTACAAATCACTATCAGTTTTTCGTCCGATTCGAAAATCTTTGACTCACAGCAGAACGGCCATAAGGTGTCCGAGGCAGCAATCGACCCATGGAGACAAGTCTGCTGGAGGACGATGTATTGAATCGGGACGCAATTCGAGTGTTCCATCGTCATGAGGTGGCCCTGAAAGTTACAATTCACTATCAGTTTTTCGTTCGATTCGAAAATCTTTGACTCACAGCAGAACGGCCATCAGGTGCCCGAGGCAGCAATAGTACCATGATGTCAAGTCTGCTGGAGGACGATGAATTGAATCAGGACGCAATTTGAGTGATCCATCGTCATTAGGTGGCCCTGAACGTTACAATTCACTATCAGTTTTTCGTCCCATTCGATAATCTAGACTCACATCAGAACGGCCATAAGGTGCTCGAGGCAGCAATAGACCCATGGAGACAAGTCGGCTGGGGACGATGTATTGAATCGGGACGCAATTTGAGTGATCCATCGTCATTAGGTGGCCCTGATCGTTACAAATCACTATCAGTTTTTCGTCCCATTCGATAATCTAGATTCACAGCAGAACGGCCATAAGGTGCCAAGGCAGCAATAGACCCATGGAGTCAACTCGGCTGGAGGACGATGTATTGAATCGGGACGCAATTTGCGTGGTCCATCGTCATTAGGTGGCCCTGAATGTTGCAATTCACTATCAGTTTTTCGTCCGATTCGAAAATCTTTGACTCACAGCAGAACGGCCATTAGGTGCCCGAGGCAGCAATCGACCCATGGAGACAAGTCTGCTGGAAGACGATGTATTGAATCGGGACGCAATTTGAGTGATCCATCGTCATTAGGAGGCCCTGAACGTTACAATTCACTATCAGTTTTTCGTCCCATTCGATAATCTAGACTCACAGCAGAACGGCCATAAGGTGCCCGAGGCAGCAATAGACCCATGGAGTCAAGTCGGCTGGAGGACGATGTATTGAATCGGGACGCAATTTGAGTGATCCATCGTCATTAGGTGGCCCTGAACGTTACAATTCACTATCAGTTTTTCATCCCATTCTATAATCTAGACTCACAGCAGAACGGCCATAAGGTGCCCGAGGCAGCAATAGACCGATGGAATCAACTCGGCTGGAGGACGATGTATTGAATCGGGACGCAATTTGCGTGGTCCATCGTCATTAGGTGGCCCTGAATGTTACAATTCACTATCAATTTTTCGTCCGATTCGAAAATCTTTGACTCACAGCAGAACGGCCATAAGGTGCCCGAGGCAGCAATAGACCAATGGAGACAAGTCGGATGGGGACGATGTATTGAATCGGGACGCAATTTAAGTGATCCATCGTCATTAGGTGGCCCTGAACGTTACAATTCACTATCAGTTTTTCGTCCCACTCGATAATCTAGATTCACAGCAGAATGGCCATAAGGTGCCCGAGGCAGCAATAGACCCATGGAGTCAACTCGGCTGGAGGACGATGTATTGAATCGGGACGCAATTTGCGTGGTCCATCGTCATTAGGTGGCCCTGAATGTCAGTTTTTCGTCCGATTCGAAAATCTTTGACTCACAGCAGAACGGCCATAACTGCCCGAGGCAGCAATCGACCCATGGAGACAAGTCTGCTGGAGGACGATGTATTGAATCGGGACGCAATTTGAGTGATCCATCGTCATTAGGAGGCCCTGAACGTTACAATTCACTATCAGTTTTTTGTCCCATTCGATAATCTAGACTCACAGCAGAACGGCCATAAGGTGCCCGAGGCAGCAATAGACCCATGGAGTCAAGTCGGCTGGAGGACGATGTATTGAATCGGGACGCAATTTGAGTGATCCATCGTCATTAGGTGGAACTGAACGTTACAATTCACTATCAGTTTTTCGTCCCATTCGATAATCTAGATTCACAGCAGAACGGCCATAAGGTGCCCGAGGCAGCAATAGACCCATGGAGTCAACTCGGCTGGAGGACGATGTATTGAATCGGGACGCAATTTGCGTGGTCCATCGTCATTAGGTGGCCCTGAATGTTACAATTCACTATCAGTTTTTCGTCCGATTCGAAAATCTTTGACTCACAGCAGAACGGCCATAAGGTGCCCGAGGCAGCAATAGACCCATGGAGTCAAGTCGGCTGGAGGACGATGTATTGAATCGGGACGCAATTTGAGTGATCCATCGTCATTAGGAGGCCCTGAACGTTACAATTCACTATCAGTTTTTCGTCCCATTCGATAATCTAGACTCACAGCAGAACGGCCATAAGGTGCCCGAGGCAGCAATAGACCCATGGAGTCAAGTCGGCTGGAGGACGATGTATTGAATCGGGACGCAATTTGAGAGATCCATCGTCATTAGGTGGCCCTGAACGTTACAATTCACTATCAGTTTTTCGTCCCATTCGATAATCTAGACTCACAGCAGAACGGCCATAAGGTGCCCGAGGCAGCAATAGACCCATGGAGTCAAGTCGCCTGGAGGACGATGTATTGAATCGGGACGCAATTTGAGTGATCCATCGTCATTAGGTGGCCCTGAACGTTACAATTCACTATCAGTTTTTCGTCCAATTCGAAAATCTTTGACTCACAGCAGAACGGCCATAAGGTGCCCGAGGCAGCAATAGACGCATGGAGACAAGTCTGCTGGAGGACGATGTATTGAATAGGGACGCAATTTGAGTGTTCCATCGTCATTAGGAGGCCCTGAACGTTACAATTCACTATCAGTTTTTCGTCCGATTCGAAAATCTTTGAGTCACAGCAGGCCTGCCATAAGGTGCCCGAGGCAGCAATAGACCCATGGAGACAAGTCTGCTGGAGGACGATGTATTGAATCGGGACGCAATTTGAGTGATCCATTGTCATTAGGTGGCCCTGAACGCTACAATTCACTATCAGTTTTTCAACCCATTCTATAATCTAGACTCACAGCAGAACGGCCATAAGGTGCCCGAGGCAGCAATAGTCCCATGGAGTCAAGTCGGCTAGTGGACGATGTACTGAATCGGGACGCAATTTGTGTGGTCCATCGTCATTAGGTGGCCCTGAATGTTACAAATCACTATCAGTTTTTCGTCCGATTCGAAAATCTTTGACTCACAGCAGAACGGCCATAAGGTGCCCGAGGCAGCAATAGACCCATGAAGTCAAGTCGGCTGGAGGATGATGTATTGAATCAGGACGCAATTTGAGTGATCCATCGTCATTAGGTGGCCCTGAACGTTACAATTCACTATCAGTTTTTCGTCCCATTCGATAATCTAGACTCACAGCAGAACGGCCATAAGGTGCCCGAGGCAGCAATAGACCCATGGAGACAAGTCGGCTGGGGACGATGTATTGAATCGGGACGCAATTTGAGTGATCCATCGTCATTAGGTGGCCCTGAACGGTACAATTCACTATCAGTTTTTCGTCCCATTCGATAATCTAGATTCACAGCAGAACGGCCATAAGGTGGCCGAGGCAGCAATAGACCCATGGAGTCAAGTAGGCTGGAGGACGATGTATTGAATCGGGACGCAATTTGCGTGGTCCATCGTCTTTAGGTGGCCCTGAATGTTACAATTCACTATCAGTTTTTCGTCCGATTCGAAAATCTTTGACTCACAGCAGAACATCCATTAGGTGCCCGAGGCAGCAATCGACCCATGGAGACAAGTCTGCTGGAGGACGATGTATTGAATCGGGACGCAATTTGAGTGATCCATCGTCATTAGGCGGCCCTGAACGTTACAATTCACTATCAGTTTTTCGTCCCATTCGATAATCTAGACTCACAGCAGAACGGCCATAAGGTGCTCGAGGCAGCAATAGACCCATGGAGTCAAGTCGGCTGGAGGACGATGTTTTGAATCGGGACGCAATTTGAGTGATCCATCGTCATTAGGAGGCCCTGAACGTTACAATTCACTATCAGTTTTTCGTCCGATTCGAAAATCTTTGACTCACAGCAGAACGACCATTAGGTGCCCGAGGCAGCAATCGACCCATGGAGACAAGTCTGCTGGAGGGCGATGTATTGAATCGGGACGCAATTTGAGTGATCCATCGTTATTAGGAGGCCCTGAACGTTACAACTCACTATCAGTTTTTCGTCCCATTCGATAATCTAGACTCACAGCAGAACGGCCATAAGGTGCCCGAGGCAGCAATAGACCCATGGAGTCAAGTCGGCTGGAGGACGATGTATTGAATCGGGACGCAATTTGAGTGATCCATCGTCATTAGGTGGCCCTGAACGTTACAATTCACTATCAGTTTTTCGTCCCATTCGATAATCTAGACTCACAGCAGAACGGCCATAAGGTGCCCGAGGCAGCATAGACCCATGGAGACAAGTCTGCTGGAGGACGATGTATTGAATCGGGACGCAATTTGAGTGATCCATCGTCATTAGGTGGCCCCGAACGTTACAATTCACTATCAGTTTTTCGTCCGATTCGAAAATCTTTGACTCACAGCAGAACGGCCATAAGGTGCCCGAGGCAGCAATAGACCCATGAAGTCAAGTCTGCTGGAGGACTATGTATTGAATCGGGACGCAATTTTAGTGTTCCATCGTCATTAGGAGGCCCTGAACGTTACAATTCACTATCAGTTTTTCGTCCGATTCGAAAATCTTTGACTCACAGCAGAACGGCCATAAGGTGCCCGAGGCAGCAATAGACCCATGGAGACAAGTCGGCTGGAGGACGATGTATTTAATCGGGACGCAATTTGAGTGATCCATCGTCATTAGGTGGCCCTGAAAGTTACAATTCACTATCAGTTTTTCGTCCGATTCGAAAATCTTTGACTCACAGCAGAACGGCCATAAGGTGCCCGAGGCAGCAATAGACCCATGGAGACAAAACGGCTGGAGGACGATGTATTGAATCGGGACGCAATTTGAGTGTTCCATCGTCATTAGGAGGCCCTGAACGTTACAATTCACTATCAGTTTTTCGTCCGATTCGAAAATCTTTGAGTCACGGCTGAACGGCCATAAGGTGCCCGAGGCTGCAATAGACCAAATGGAGACAGTCTGCTGGAGGACAATGTATTGAATCGGGACGCAATTTGAGTGATCCATCGTCATTAGGTGGCCCGGAACGTTACAATTCACTATCAGTTTTTCGTCCGATTCGAAAATCTTTGACTCACAGCAGAACGGCCATAAGGTGCCAAGGCGGCAATAGACCCATGGTGACATGTCGGCTGGAGGACGATGTATTGAATCGAGACGCAATTTGAGTGATCCATCGTCATTAGGTGGCCCTGAACGTTACAATTCACTATCAGTTTTTCGTCCGATTCGGAAATCTTTGACTCACAGCAGAACGGCCATAAGGTGCCCGAGGCAGCAATAGACCAATGGAGACAAGTCGGATGGGGACGATGTATTGAATCGGGACGCAATTTAAGTGATCCATCGTCATTAGGTGGCCCTGAACGTTACAATTCACTATCAGTTTTTCGTCCCACTCGATAATCTAGATTCACAGCAGAATGGCCATAAGGTGCCCGAGGCAGCAATAGACCCATGGAGTCAACTCGGCTGGAGGACGATGTATTGAATCGGGACGCAATTTGCGTGGTCCATCGTCATTAGGTGGCCCTGAATGTCAGTTTTTCGTCCGATTCGAAAATCTTTGACTCACAGCAGAACGGCCATAACTGCCCGAGGCAGCAATCGACCCATGGAGACAAGTCTGCTGGAGGACGATGTATTGAATCGGGACGCAATTTGAGTGATCCATCGTCATTAGGAGGCCCTGAACGTTACAATTCACTATCAGTTTTTTGTCCCATTCGATAATCTAGACTCACAGCAGAACGGCCATAAGGTGCCCGAGGCAGCAATAGACCCATGGAGTCAAGTCGGCTGGAGGACGATGTATTGAATCGGGACGCAATTTGAGTGATCCATCGTCATTAGGTGGAACTGAACGTTACAATTCACTATCAGTTTTTCGTCCCATTCGATAATCTAGATTCACAGCAGAACGGCCATAAGGTGCCCGAGGCAGCAATAGACCCATGGAGTCAACTCGGCTGGAGGACGATGTATTGAATCGGGACGCAATTTGCGTGGTCCATCGTCATTAGGTGGCCCTGAATGTTACAATTCACTATCAGTTTTTCGTCCGATTCGAAAATCTTTGACTCACAGCAGAACATCCATTAGGTGCCCGAGGCAGCAATCGACCCATGGAGACAAGTCTGCTGGAGGACGATGTATTGAATCGGGACGCAATTTGAGTGATCCATCGTCATTAGGCGGCCCTGAACGTTACAATTCACTATCAGTTTTTCGTCCCATTCGATAATCTAGACTCACAGCAGAACGGCCATAAGGTGCTCGAGGCAGCAATAGACCCATGGAGTCAAGTCGGCTGGAGGACGATGTATTGAATCGGGACGCAATTTGAGTGATCCATCGTCATTAGGAGGCCCTGAACGTTACAATTCACTATCAGTTTTTCGTCCGATACGAAAATCTTTGACTCACAGCAGAACGACCATTAGGTGCCCGAGGCAGCAATCGACCCATGGAGACAAGTCTGCTGGAGGGCGATGTATTGAATCGGGACGCAATTTGAGTGATCCATCGTTATTAGGAGGCCCTGAACGTTACAACTCACTATCAGTTTTTCGTCCCATTCGATAATCTAGACTCACAGCAGAACGGCCATAAGGTGCCCGAGGCAGCAATAGACCCATGGAGTCAAGTCGGCTGGAGGACGATGTATTGAATCGGGACGCAATTTGAGTGATCCATCGTCATTAGGTGGCCCTGAACGTTACAATTCACTATCAGTTTTTCGTCCCATTCGATAATCTAGACTCACAGCAGAACGGCCATAAGGTGCCCGAGGCTGCATAGACCCATGGAGACAAGTCTGCTGGAGGACGATGTATTGAATCGGGACGCAATTTGAGTGATCCATCGTCATTAGGTGGCCCCGAACGTTACAATTCACTATCAGTTTTTCGTCCGATTCGAAAATCTTTGACTCACAGCAGAACGGCCATAAGGTGCCCGAGGCAGCAATAGACCCATGAAGTCAAGTCTGCTGGAGGACGATGTATTGAATCGGGACGCAATTTGAGTGTTCCATCGTCATTAGGAGGCCCTGAACGTTACAATTCACTATCAGTTTTTCGTCCGATTCGAAAATCTTTGAGTCACGGCTGAACGGCCATAAGGTGCCCGAGGCTGCAATAGACCAAATGGAGACAGTCTGCTGGAGGACAATGTATTGAATCGGGACGCAATTTGAGTGATCCATCGTCATTAGGTGGCCCGGAACGTTACAATTCACTATCAGTTTTTCGTCCGATTCGAAAATCTTTGACTCACAGCAAAACGGCCATAAGGTGCCAAGGCGGCAATAGACCCATGGTGACATGTCGGCTGGAGGACGATGTATTGAATCGAGACGCAATTTGAGTGATCCATCGTCATTAGGTGGCCCTGAACGTTACAATTCACTATCAGTTTTTCGTCCGATTCGAAAATCTTTGACTCACAGCAGAACGGCCATAAGGTGCCCGAGGCAGCAATAGACCCATGGAGACAAGTCTGCTGGAGGACGATGTATTGAATCGGGACGCAATTTGAGTGTTCCATCGTCATTAGGAGGCCCTGAACGTTACAATTCACTATCAGTTTTTCGTCCGATTCGAAAATCTTTGACTCACAGCAGAACGGCCATAGGGTGCGCGAGGCATCAATAGACCCATGGAGACAAGTCGGCTGGTGGACGATGTATTGAATCGGGACGCAATTTGAGTGATCCATCGTCATTAGGTGGCCCTGAAAGTTACAATTCACTATCAGTTTTTCGTCCGATTCGAAAATCTAGACTCACAGCAGAACGGCCATATGGTGCCCGAGGCAGCAATAGACCCATGGAACAAGTCTGCTGGAGGACGATGTATTGAATCAGGACGCAATTTGAGTGATCCATCGTCATTAGGAGGCCCTGAACGTTGCAATTCACTATCAGTTTTTCGTCCCATACGATAATCTACACTCACAGCAGAACGGCCATAAGGTGCCCGAGGCAGCAATAGACCCATGGAGTCAAGTCGGCTGGAGGACGATGTATTGAATCGGGACGAAATTTGAGTGATCCATCGTCATTAGGTGGCCCTGAACGTTACAATTCACTATCAGTTTTTCGTCCCATTCGATAATCTAGACTCACAGCAGAACGGCCATAAGGTGCCCGAGGCAGCAATAGACCCATGGAGACAAGTCTGCTGGAGGACGATGTATTGAATCGGGACGCAATTTGAGTGATCCATCGTCATTAGGAGGCCCTGAACGTTACATTTCACTATCAGTTTTTTGTCCCATTCGATAATCTAGACTCACAGCAGAACGGCCATAAGGTGCCCGAGGCAGCAATAGACCCTTGGAGTCAAGTCGGCTGGAGGACGATGTATTGAATCGGGACGCAATTTGAGTGATCCATCGTCGTTAGGTGGCCCTGAACGTTACAATTCACTATCAGTTTTTCGTCCGATTCGAAAATCTTTGACTCATAGCAGAACGGCCATAAGGTGCCCGAGGCAGCAATAGACCCATGAAGTCAAGTCTGCTGGAGGACGATGTATTGAATCGGGACGCAATTTTAGTGTTCCATCGTCATTAGGAGGCCCTCAACGTTACAATTCACTATCAGTTTTTCGTCCGATTCGAAAATCTTTGACTCACAGCAGAATGGCCATAAGGTGCCCGAGGCAGCAATAGACCCATGGAGACAAGTCGGCTGGAGGACGATGTATTTAATCGGGACGCAATTTGAGTGATCCATCGTCATTAGGTGGCCCTGAAAGTTACAATTCACTATCAGTTTTTCGTCCGATTCGAAAATCTTTGACTCACAGCAGAACGGCCATAAGGTGCCCGAGGCAGCAATAGACCCATGGAGACAAGTCGGCTGGAGGACGATGTATTGAATCGGGACGCAATTTGAGTGTTCCATCGTCATTAGGAGGCCCTGAACGTTACAATTCACTATCAGTTTTTCGTCCGATTCGAAAATCTTTGAGGCACTGCTGAACGGCCATAAGGTGCCCGAGGCTGTAATAGACCAAATGGAGACAGTCTGCTGGAGGACAATGTATTGAATCGGGACGCAATTTGAGTGATCCATCGTCATTAGGTGGCCCGGAACGTTACAATTCACTATCAGTTTTTCGTCCGATTCGAAAATCTTTGACTCACAGCAGAAGGGCCATAAGGTGCCCGAGGCAGCAATAGACGCATGGAGTCAAGTCTGCTGGAGGACGATGTATTGAATCGGGACGCAATTTGAGTGATCCATCGTCATTAGGTGGCCCTGAACGTTACAATTCACTATAAGTTTTTCGTCCCATTCGATAACCTAGACTCACAGCAGAACGGCCATAAGGTGCCCGAGGCAGCAATAGACCCATGGAGACAAGTCTGCTGGAGGACGATGTATTGAATCGGGACGCAATTTGAGTGATCCATCGTCATTAGGAGGCCCTGAACGTTACAATTCACTATCAGTTTATTGTCCCATTCGAAAATCTAGACTCACAGCAGAACGGCCATAAGGTGCCCGAGGCAGCAATAGACCCATGGAGTCAAGTCGGCTGGAGGACGATGTATTGAATCGGGACGCAATTTGAGTGATCCATCGTCATTAGGTGGCCCTGAAAGTTACAATTCACTATCAGTTTTTCGTCCGATTCGAAAATCTTTGACTCACAGCAGAACGGCCATAAGGTGCCCGAGGCAGCAATAGACGCATGGAGACAAGTCTGCTGGAGGACGATGTCTTGAATCGGGACGCAATTTGAGTGTTCCATCGTCATTAGGAGGCCCTGAACGTTACAATTCACTATCAGTTTTCGTCCGATTCGATAATTTTTGAGTCACAGCAGGCCTGCCATAAGGTGCCCGAGGCAGCAATAGACCCATGGAGACAAGTCTGCTGGAGGACGATGTATTGAATCGGGACGCAATTAGAGTGATCCATCGTCATTAGGTGGCCCTGAACGTTACAATTCACTATCAGTTTTTCGTCCCATTCGATAATCTAGACTCACAGCAGAACGGCCATAAGGTGCCCGAGGCAGCAATAGACCCATGGAGTCAAGTCGGCTGGAGGACGATGTATTGAATCGGGACGCAATTTGAGTGATCCATCGTCATTAGGTGGCCCTGAACGTTACAATTCACTATCAGTTTTTCGTCCCATTCGATAATCTAGATTCACAGCAGAACGGCCATAAGGTGCCCGAGGCAGCAATAGACCCATGGAGTCAACTCGGCTGGAGGACGATGTATTGAATCGGGACGCAATTTGCGTGGTCCATCGTCATTAGGTGGCCCTGAATGTTACAATTCACTAACAGTTTTTCGTCCGATTCGAAAATCTTTGACTCACAGCAGAACGGCCATAAGGTGCCCGAGGCAGCAATAGACCCATGGAGTCAAGTCGGCTGGAGGACGATGTATTGAATCGGGACGCAATTTGAGTGATCCATCGTCATTAGGAGGCCCTGAACGTTACAATTCACTATCAGTTTTTCGTCCCATTCGATAATCTAGACTCACAGCAGAACGGCCATAAGGTGCCCGAGGCAGCAATAGACCCATGGAGTCAAGTCGGCTGGAGGACGATGTATTGAATCGGGACGCAATTTGAGAGATCCATCGTCATTAGGTGGCCCTGAACGTTACAATTCACTATCAGTTTTTCGTCCCATTCGATAATCTAGACTCACAGCAGAACGGCCATAAGGTGCCCGAGGCAGCAATAGACCCATGGAGTCAAGTCGCCTGGAGGACGATGTATTGAATCGGGACGCAATTTGAGTGATCCATCGTCATTAGGTGGCCCTGAACGTTACAATTCACTATCAGTTTTTCGTCCAATTCGAAAATCTTTGACTCACAGCAGAACGGCCATAAGGTGCCCGAGGCAGCAATAGACGCATGGAGACAAGTCTGCTGGAGGACGATGTATTGAATCGGGACGCAATTTGAGTGTTCCATCGTCATTAGGAGGCCCTGAACGTTACAATTCACTATCAGTTTTTCGTCCGATTCGAAAATCTTTGAGTCACAGCAGGCCTGCCATAAGGTGCCCGAGGCAGCAATAGACCCATGGAGACAAGTCTGCTGGAGGACGATGTATTGAATCGGGACGCAATTTGAGTGATCCATTGTCATTAGGTGGCCCTGAACGTTACAATTCACTATCAGTTTTTCATCCCATTCTATAATCTAGACTCACAGCAGAACGGCCATAAGGTGCCCGAGGCAGCAATAGTCCCATGGAGTCAAGTCGGCTAGTGGACGATGTACTGAATCGGTACGCAATTTGTGTGGTCCATCGTCATTAGGTGGCCCTGAATGTTACAAATCACTATCAGTTTTTCGTCCGATTCGAAAATCTTTGACTCACAGCAGAACGGCCATAAGGTGCCCGAGGCAGCAATAGACCCATGAAGTCAAGTCGGCTGGAGGACGATGTATTGAATCAGGACGCAATTTGAGTGATCCATCGTCATTAGGTGGCCCTGAACGTTACAATTCACTATCAGTTTTTCGTCCCATTCGATAATCTAGACTCACAGCAGAACGGCCATAAGGTGCCCGAGGCAGCAATAGACCCATGGAGACAAGTCGGCTGGGGACGATGTATTGAATCGGGACGCAATTTGAGTGATCCATCGTCATTAGGTGGCCCTGAACGGTACAATTCACTATCAGTTTTTCGTCCCATTCGATAATCTAGATTCACAGCAGAACGGCCATAAGGTGGCCGAGGCAGCAATAGACCCATGGAGTCAAGTAGGCTGGAGGACGATGTATTGAATCGGGACGCAATTTGCGTGGTCCATCGTCATTAGGTGGCCCTGAATGTTACAATTCACTATCAGTTTTTCGTCCGATTCGAAAATCTTTGACTCACAGCAGAACATCCATTAGGTGCCCGAGGCAGCAATCGACCCATGGAGACAAGTCTGCTGGAGGACGATGTATTGAATCGGGACGCAATTTGAGTGATCCATCGTCATTAGGCGGCCCTGAACGTTACAATTCACTATCAGTTTTTCGTCCCATTCGATAATCTAGACTCACAGCAGAACGGCCATAAGGTGCTCGAGGCAGCAATAGACCCATGGAGTCAAGTCGGCTGGAGGACGATGTATTGAATCGGGACGCAATTTGAGTGATCCATCGTCATTAGGAGGCCCTGAACGTTACAATTCACTATCAGTTTTTCGTCCCATTCGATAATCTAGACTCACAGCAGAACGGCCAAAAGGTGCCCGAGGCAGCAATAGACCCATGGAGTCAAGTCGGCTGGAGGACGATGTATTGAATCGGGACGCAATTTGAGTGATCCATCGTCATTAGGTGGCCCTGAACGTTACAATTCACTATCAGTTTTTCGTCCCATTCGATAATCTAGATTCACAGCAGAACGGCCGTAAGGTGCCCGAGGCAGCAATAGACCCATGGAGTCAACTCGGCTGGAGGACGATGTATTGAATTTGCGTGGTCCATCGTCATTAGGTGGCCCTGAATGTTACAATTCACTATCAGTTTTTCGTCCGATTCGAAAATCTTTGACTCACAGCAGAACGACCATTAGGTGCCCGAGGCAGCAATCGACCCATGGAGACAAGTCTGCTGGAGGGCGATGTATTGAATCGGGACGCAATATGAGTGATCCATCGTTATTAGGAGGCCCTGAACGTTACAACTCACTATCAGTTTTTCGTCCCATTCGATAATCTAGACTCACAGCAGAACGGCCATAAGGTGCCCGAGGCAGCAATAGACCCATGGAGTCAAGTCGGCTGGAGGACGATGTATTGAATCGGGACGCAATTTGAGTGATCCATCGTCATTAGGTGGCCCTGAACGTTACAATTCACTATCAGTTTTTCGTCCCATTCGATAATCTAGACTCACAGCAGAACGGCCATAAGGTGCCCGAGGCAGCATAGACCCATGGAGTCAAGTCGGCTGGAGGACGATGTATTGAATCGGGACGCAATTTGAGTGATCCATCGTCGTTAGGTGGCCCTGAACGTTACAATTCACTATCAGTTTTTCGTCCGATTCGAAAATCTTTGACTCATAGCAGAACGGCCATAAGGTGCCCGAGGCAGCAATAGACCCATGAAGTCAAGTCTGCTGGAGGACGATGTATTGAATCGGGACGCAATTTTAGTGTTCCATCGTCATTAGGAGGCCCTCAACGTTACAATTCACTATCAGTTTTTCGTCCGATTCGAAAATATTTGACTCACAGCAGAATGGCCATAAGGTGCCCTAGGCAGCAATAGACCCATGGAGACAAGTCGGCTGGAGGACGATGTATTTAATCGGGACGCAATTTGAGTGATCCATCGTCATTAGGTGGCCCTGAAAGTTACAATTCACTATCAGTTTTTCGTTCGATTCGAAAATCTTTGACTCACAGCAGAACGGCCATAAGGTGCCCGAGGCAGCAATAGACGCATGGAGACAAGTCGGCTGGAGGACGATGTATTGAATCGGGACGCAATTTGAGTGTTCCATCGTCATTAGGAGGCCCTGAACGTTACAATTCACTATCAGTTTTTCGTCCGATTCGAAAATCTTTGAGGCACTGCTGAACGGCCATAAGGTGCCCGAGGCTGCAATAGACCAAATGGAGACAGTCTGCTGGAGGACAATGTATTGAATCGGGACGCAATTTGAGTGATCCATCGTCATTAGGTGGCCCGGAACGTTACAATTCACTATCAGTTTTTCGTCCGATTCGAAAATCTTTGACTCACAGCAGAAGGGCCATAAGGTGCCCGAGGCAGCAATAGACGCATGGAGTCAAGTCTGCTGGAGGACGATGTATTGAATCGGGACGCAATTTGAGTGATCCATCGTCATTAGGTGGCCCTGAACGTTACAATTCACTATCAGTTTTTCGTCCCATTCGATAACCTAGACTCACAGCAGAACGGCCATAAGGTGCCCGAGGCAGCAATAGACCCATGGAGACAAGTCTGCTGGAGGACGATGTATTGAATCGGGACGCAATTTGAGTGATCCATCGTCATTAGGAGGCCCTGAACGTTACAATTCACTATCAGTTTATTGTCCCATTCGATAATCTAGACTCACAGCAGAACGGCCATAAGGTGCCCGTGGCAGCAATAGACCCATGGAGTCAAGTCGGCTGGAGGACGATGTATTGAATCGGGACGCAATTTGAGTGATCCATCGTCATTAGGTGGCCCTGAAAGTTACAATTCACTATCAGTTTTTCGTCCGATAAGAAAATCTTTGACTCACAGCAGAACGGCCATAAGGTGCCCGAGGCAGCAATAGACGCATGGAGACAAGTCTGCTGGAGGACGATGTATTGAATCGGGACGCAATTTGAGTGATCCATCGTCATTAGGAGGCCCTGAACGTTACAATTCACTATCAGTTTTTTGTCCCATTCGATAATCTAGACTCACAGCAGAACGGCCATAAGGTGCCCGAGGCAGCAATAGACCCATGGAGTCAAGTCGGCTGGAGGACGATGTATTGAATCGGGACGCAATTTGAGTGATCCTTCGTCATTAGGTGGCCCTGAACGTTACAATTCACTATCAGTTTTTCGGCCCATTCGATAATCTAGATTCACAGCAGAACGGCCATAAGGTGCCCGAGGCACCAATAGACCCATGGAGTCAACTCGGCTGGAGGACGATGTATTGAATCGGGACGCAATTTGCGTGGTCCATCGTCATTAGGTGGCCCTGAATGTTACAATTCACTATCAGTTTTTCGTCCGATTCGAAAATCTTTGACTCACAGCAGAACGGCCATAAGGTGCCCGAGGCAGCAATAGACCCATGGAGTCAAGTCGGCTGGAGGACGATGTATTGAATCGGGACGCAATTTGAGTGATCCATCGTCATTAGGAGGCCCTGAACGTTACATTTCACTATCAGTTTTTCGTCCCATTCGATAATCTAGACTCACAGCAGAACGGCCATAAGGTGCCCGAGGCAGCAATAGACTCATGGAGTCAAGTCGGCTGGAGGACGATGTATTGAATCGGGACGCAATTTGAGAGATCCATCGTCATTAGGTGGCCCTGAACGTTACAATTCACTATCAGTTTTTCGTCCCATTCGATAATCTAGACTCACAGCAGAACGGCCATAAGGTGCCCGAGGCAGCAATAGACCCATGGAGTCAAGTCGCCTGGAGGACGATGTATTGAATCGGGACGCAATTTGAGTGATCCATCGTCATTAGGTGGCCCTGAACGTTACAATTCACTATCAGTTTTTCGTCCAATTCGAAAATCTTTGACTCACAGCAGAACGGCCATAAGGTGGCCGAGGCAGCAATAGACCCATGGAGTCAAGTAGGCTGGAGGACGATGTATTGAATCGGGACGCAATTTGCGTGGTCCATCGTCATTAGGTGGCCCTGAATGTTACAATTCACTATCAGTTTTTCGTCCGATTCGAAAATCTTTGACTCACAGCAGAACATCCATTAGGTGCCCGAGGCAGCAATCGACCCATGGAGACAAGTCTGCTGGAGGACGATGTATTGAATCGGGACGCAATTTGAGTGATCCATCGTCATTAGGCGGCCCTGAACGTTACAATTCACTATCAGTGTTTCGTCCCATTCGATAATCTAGACTCACAGCAGAACGGCCATAAGGTGCTCGAGGCAGCAATAGACCCATGGAGTCAAGTCGGCTGGAGGACGATGTATTGAATCGGGACGCAATTTGAGTGATCCATCGTCATTAGGAGGCCCTGAACGTTACAATTCACTATCAGTTTTTCGTCCCATTCGATAATCTAGACTCACAGCAGAACGGCCAAAAGGTGCCCGAGGCAGCAATAGACCCATGGAGTCAAGTCGGCTGGAGGACGATGTATTGAATCGGGACGCAATTTGAGTGATCCATCGTCATTAGGTGGCCCTGCACGTTACAATTCACTATCAGTTTTTCGTCCCATTCGATAATCTAGATTCACAGCAGAACGGCCGTAAGGTGCCCGAGGCAGCAATAGACCCATGGAGTCAACTCGGCTGGAGGACGATGTATTGAATTTGCGTGGTCCATCGTCATTAGGTGGCCCTGAATGTTACAATTCACTATCAGTTTTTCGTCCGATTCGAAAATCTTTGACTCACAGCAGAACGACCATTAGGTGCCCGAGGCAGCAATCGACCCATGGAGACAAGTCTGCTGGAGGGCGATGTATTGGATCGGGACGCAATATGAGTGATCCATCGTTATTAGGAGGCCCTGAACGTTACAACTCACTATCAGTTTTTCGTCCCATTCGATAATCTAGACTCACAGCAGAACGGCCATAAGGTGCCCGAGGCAGCAATAGACCCATGGAGTCAAGTCGGCTGGAGGACGATGTATTGAATCGGGACGCAATTTGAGTGATCCATCGTCATTAGGTGGCCCTGAACGTTACAATTCACTATCAGTTTTTCGTCCCATTCGATAATCTAGACTCACAGCAGAACGGCCATAAGGTGCCCGAGGCAGCATAGACCCATGGAGACAAGTCTGCTGGAGGACGATGTATTGAATCGGGACGCAATTTGAGTGATCCATCGTCATTAGGTGGCCCCGAACGTTACAATTCACTATCAGTTTTTCGTCCGATTCGAAAATCTTTGACTCACAGCAGAACGGCCATAAGGTGCCCGAGGCAGCAATAGACCCATGAAGTCAAGTCTGCTGGAGGACTATGTATTGAATCGGGACGCAATTTTAGTGTTCCATCGTCATTAGGAGGCCCTGAACGTTACTATTCACTATCAGTTTTTCGTCCGATTCGAAAATCTTTGACTCACAGCAGAACGGCCATAAGGTGCCCGAGGCAGCAATACACCCATGGAGACAAGTCGGCTGGAGGACGATGTATTTAATCGGGACGCAATTTGAGTGATCCATCGTCATTAGGTGGCCCTGAAAGTTACAATTCACTATCAGTTTTTCGTCCGATTCGAAAATCTTTGACTCACAGCAGAACGGCCATAAGGTGCCCGAGGCAGCAATAGACCCATGGAGACAAGACGGCTGGAGGACGATGTATTGAATCGGGACGCAATTTGAGTGTTCCATCGTCATTAGGAGGCCCTGAACTTTACAATTCACTATCAGTTTTTCGTCCGATTCGAAAATCTTTGACTCACAGCAGAACGGCCATAGGGTGCGCGAGGCATCAATAGACCCATGGAGACAAGTCGGCTGGTGGACGATGTATTGAATCGGGACGCAATTTGAGTGATCCATCGTCATTAGGTGGCCCTGAAAGTTACAATTCACTATCAGTTTTTCGTCCGATTCGAAAATCTAGACTCACAGCAGAACGGCCATAAGGTGCCCGAGGCAGCAATAGACCCATGGAGACAAGTCTGCTGGAGGACGATGTATTGAATCGGGACGCAATGTGAGTGATCCATCGTCATTAGGAGGCCCTGAACGTTGCAATTCACTATCAGTTTTTCGTCCCATACGATAATCTACACTCACAGCAGAACGGCCATAAGGTGCCCGAGGCAGCAATAGACCCATGGAGTCAAGTCGGCTGGAGGACGATGTATTGAATCGGGACGCAATTTGAGTGATCCATCGTCATTAGGTGGCCCTGAACGTTACAATTCACTATCAGTTTTTCGTCCCATTCGATAATCTAGACTCACAGCAGAACGGCCATAAGGTGCCCGAGGCAGCAATAGACCCATGGAGACAAGTCTGCTGGAGGACGATGTATTGAATCGGGACGCAATTTGAGTGATCCATCGTCATTAGGAGGCCCTGAACGTTACAATTCACTATCAGTTTTTTGTCCCATTCGATAATCTAGACTCACAGCAGAACGGCCATAAGGTGCCCGAGGCAGCAATAGACCCTTGGAGTCAAGTCGGCTGGAGGACGATGTATTGAATCGGGACGCAATTTGAGTGGTCCATCGTCATTAGGAGGTCCTCAACGTTACAATTCACTATCAGTTTTTCGTCCGATTCGAAAATCTTTGAGGCACTGCTGAACGGCCATAAGGTGCCCGAGGCTGCAATAGACCAAATGGAGACAGTCTGCTGGAGGACAATGTATTGAATCGGGACGCAATTTGAGTGATCCATCGTCATTAGGTGGCCCGGAACGTTACAATTCACTATCAGTTTTACGTCCGATTCGAAAATCTTTGACTCACAGCAGAACGGCCATAAGGTGCCAAGGCAGCAATAGACCCATGGTGACATGTCGGCTGGAGGACGATGTATTGAATCGGGACGCAATTTGAGTGATCCATCGTCATTAGGTGGCCCTGAACGTTACAATTCACTATCAGTTTTTCGTCCGATTCGAAAATCTTTGAC
The DNA here is from genome assembly GCF_023864275.1 of Schistocerca cancellata. Classification (NCBI taxonomy): domain Eukaryota; kingdom Metazoa; phylum Arthropoda; class Insecta; order Orthoptera; family Acrididae; genus Schistocerca; species Schistocerca cancellata. The sequence continues at coordinate 844,065,353 of NC_064630.1, forward strand.
TCACAGCAGAACGGCCATAAGGTGCCCGAGGCAGCAATAGACCCATGGAGACAAGTCTGTTGGAGGACGATGTATTGAATCGGGACTCAATTTGAGTGTTCCATCGTCATTAGGAGGCCCTGAAAGTTACAATTCACTATCAGTTTTTCGTCCGATTCGAAAATCTTTGACTCACAGCAGAAGGGCCATAAGGTGCCCGAGGCAGCAATAGACGCATGGAGTCAAGTCTGCTGGAGGACGATGTATTGAATCGGGACGCAATTTGAGTGATCCATCGTCATTAGGTGGCCCTGAACGTTACAATTCACTATCAGTTTTTCGTCCCATTCGATAACCTAGACTCACAGCAGAACGGCCATAAGGTGCCCGAGGCAGCAATAGACCCATGGAGACAAGTCTGCTGGAGGACGATGTATTGAATCGGGACGCAATTTGAGTGATCCATCGTCATTAGGAGGCCCTGAACGTTACAATTCACTATCAGTTTATTGTCCCATTCGATAATCTAGACTCACAGCAGTACGGCCATAAGGTGCCCGAGGCAGCAATAGACCCATGGAGTCAAGTCGGCTGGAGGACGATGTATTGAATCGGGACGCAATTTGAGTGATCCATCGTCATTAGGAGGCCCTGAACGTTACAATTCACTATCAGTTTTTTGTCCCATTCGATAATCTAGACTCACAGCAGAACGGCCATAAGGTGCCCGAGGCAGCAATAGACCCATGGAGTCAAGTCGGCTGGAGGACGATGTATTGAATCGGGACGCAATTTGAGTGATCCTTCGTCATTAGGTGGCCCTGAACGTTACAATTCACTATCAGTTTTTCGGCCCATTCGATAATCTAGATTCACAGCAGAACGGCCATAAGGTGCCCGAGGCAGCAATAGACCCATAGAGTCAACTCGGCTGGAGGACGATGTATTGAATCGGGACGCAATTTGCGTGGTCCATCGTCATTAGGTGGCCCTGAATGTTACAATTCACTATCAGTTTTTCGTCCGATTCGAAAATCTTTGACTCACAGCAGAACGGCCATAAGGTGCCCGAGGCAGCAATAGACCCATGGAGTCAAGTCGGCTGGAGGACGATGTATTGAATCGGGACGCAATTTGAGTGATCCATCGTCATTAGGAGGCCCTGAACGTTACATTTCACTATCAGTTTTTCGTCCCATTCGATAATCTAGACTCACAGCAGAACGGCCATAAGGTGCCCGAGGCAGCAATAGACCCATGGAGTCAAGTCGGCTGGAGGACGATGTATTGAATCGGGACGCAATTTGAGAGATCCATCGTCATTAGGTGGCCCTGAACGTTACAATTCACTATCAGTTTTTCGTCCCATTCGATAATCTAGACTCACAGCAGAACGGCCATAAGGTGCCCGAGGCAGCAATAGACCCATGGAGTCAAGTCGCCTGGAGGACGATGTATTGAATCGGGACGCAATTTGAGTGATCCATCGTCATTAGGTGGCCCTGAACGTTACAATTCACTATCAGTTTTTCGTCCAATTCGAAAATCTTTGACTCACAGCAGAACGGCCATAAGGTGCCCGAGGCAGCAATAGACGCATGGAGACAAGTCTGCTGGAGGACGATGTATTGAATCGGGACGCAATTTGAGTGTTCCATCGTCATTAGGAGGCCCTGAACGTTACAATTCACTATCAGTTTTTCGTCCCATTCGATAATCTAGACTCACAGCAGAACGGCCATAAGGTGCCCGAGGCAGCAATAGACCCATGGAGTCAAGTCGCCTGGAGGACGATGTATTGAATCGGGACGCAATTTGAGTGATCCATCGTCATTAGGTGGCCCTGAACGTTACAATTCACTATCAGTTTTTCGTCCAATTCGAAAATCTTTGACTCACAGCAGAACGGCCATAAGGTGGCCGAGGCAGCAATAGACCCATGGAGTCAAGTAGGCTGGAGGACGATGTATTGAATCGGGACGCAATTTGCGTGGTCCATCGTCATTAGGTGGCCCTGAATGTTACAATTCACTATCAGTTTTTCGTCCGATTCGAAAATCTTTGACTCACAGCAGAACATCCATTAGGTGCCCGAGGCAGCAATCGACCCATGGAGACAAGTCTGCTGGAGGACGATGTATTGAATCGGGACGCAATTTGAGTGATCCATCGTCATTAGGCGGCCCTGAACGTTACAATTCACTATCAGTTTTTCGTCCCATTCGATAATCTAGACTCACAGCAGAACGGCCATAAGGTGCTCGAGGCAGCAATAGACCCATGGAGTCAAGTCGGCTGGAGGACGATGTATTGAATCGGGACGCAATTTGAGTGATCCATCGTCATTAGGAGGCCCTGAACGTTACAATTCACTATCAGTTTTTCGTCCCATTCGATAATCTAGACTCACAGCAGAACGGCCAAAAGGTGCCCGAGGCAGCAATAGACCCATGGAGTCAAGTCGGCTGGAGGACGATGTATTGAATCGGGACGCAATTTGAGTGATCCATCGTCATTAGGTGGCCCTGCACGTTACAATTCACTATCAGTTTTTCGTCCCATTCGATAATCTAGATTCACAGCAGAACGGCCGTAAGGTGCCCGAGGCAGCAATAGACCCATGGAGTCAACTCGGCTGGAGGACGATGTATTGAATTTGCGTGGTCCATCGTCATTAGGTGGCCCTGAATGTTACAATTCACTATCAGTTTTTCGTCCGATTCGAAAATCTTTGACTCACAGCAGAACGACCATTAGGTGCCCGAGGCAGCAATCGACCCATGGAGACAAGTCTGCTGGAGGGCGATGTATTGAATCGGGACGCAATATGAGTGATCCATCGTTATTAGGAGGCCCTGAACGTTACAACTCACTATCAGTTTTTCGTCCCATTCGATAATCTAGACTCACAGCAGAACGGCCATAAGGTGCCCGAGGCAGCAATAGACCCATGGAGTCAAGTCGGCTGGAGGACGATGTATTGAATCGGGACGCAATTTGAGTGATCCATCGTCATTAGGTGGCCCTGAACGTTACAATTCACTATCAGTTTTTCGTCCCATTCGATAATCTAGACTCACAGCAGAACGGCCATAAGGTGCCCGAGGCAGCATAGACCCATGGAGACAAGTCTGCTGGAGGACGATGTATTGAATCGGGACGCAATTTGAGTGATCCATCGTCATTAGGTGGCCCCGAACGTTACAATTCACTATCAGTTTTTCGTCCGATTCGAAAATCTTTGACTCACAGCAGAACGGCCATATGGTGCCAAGGCGGCAATAGACCCATGGTGACATGTCGGCTGGAGGACGATGTATTGAATCGAGACGCAATTTGAGTGATCCATCGTCATTAGGTGGCCCTGAACGTTACAATTCACTATCAGTATTTCGTCCGATTCGAAAATCTTTGACTCACAGCAGAACGGCCATAAGGTGCCCGAGGCAGCAATAGACCCACGGAGACAAGTCTGCTGGAGGACGATGTATTGAATCGGGACGCAATTTGAGTGTTCCATCGTCATTAGGAGGCCCTGAACGTTACAATTCACTATCAGTTTTTCGTCCGATTCGAAAATCTTTGACTCACAGCAGAACGGCCATAGGGTGCGCGAGGCATCAATAGACCCATGGAGACAAGTCGGCTGGTGGACGATGTATTGAATCGGGACGCAATTTGAGTGATCCATCGTCATTAGGTGGCCCTGAAAGTTACAATTCACTATCAGTTTTTCGTCCGATTCGAAAATCTAGACTCACAGCAGAACGGCCATAAGGTGCCCGAGGCAGCAATAGACCCATGGAGACAAGTCTGCTGGAGGACGATGTATTGAATCGGGACGCAATTTGAGTGATCCATCGTCATTAGGAGGCCCTGAACGTTGCAATTCACTATCAGTTTTTCGTCCCATACGATAATCTACACTCACAGCAGAACGGCCATAAGGTGCCCGAGGCAGCAATAGACCCATGGAGTCAAGTCGGCTGGAGGACGATGTATTGAATCGGGACGCAATTTGAGTGATCCATCGTCATTAGGTGGCCCTGAACGTTACAATTCACTATCAGTTTTTCGTCCCATTCGATAACCTAGACTCACAGCAGAACGGCCATAAGGTGCCCGAGGCAGCAATAGACCCATGGAGACAAGTCTGCTGGAGGACGATGTATTGAATCGGGACGCAATTTGAGTGATCCATCGTCATTAGGAGGCCCTGAACGTTACAATTCACTATCAGTTTATTGTCCCATTCGATAATCTAGACTCACAGCAGTACGGCCATAAGGTGCCCGAGGCAGCAATAGACCCATGGAGTCAAGTCGGCTGGAGGACGATGTATTGAATCGGGACGCAATTTGAGTGATCCATCGTCATTAGGTGGCCCTGAAAGTTACAATTCACTATCAGTTTTTCGTCCGATTCGAAAATCTTTGACTCACAGCAGAACGGCCATAAGGTGCCCGAGGCAGCAATAGACCCATGGAGACAAGTCTGCTGGAGGACGATGTCTTGAATCGGGACGCAATTTGAGTGTTCCATCGTCATTAGGAGGCCCTGAACGTTACAATTCACTATCAGTTTTTGTCCGATTCGAAAATTATTGAGTCACAGCAGGCCTGCCATAAGGTGCCCGAGGCAGCAATAGACCCATGGAGACAAGTCTGCTGGAGGACGATGTATTGAATCGGGACGCAATTTGAGTGATCCATCGTCATTAGGTGGCCCTGAACGTTACAATTCACTATCAGTTTTTCATCCCATTCTATAATCTAGACTCACAGCAGAACGGCCATAAGGTGCCCGAGGCAGCAATAGTCCCATGGAGTCAAGTCGGCTAGTGGACGATGTACTGAATCGGGACGCAATTTGTGTGGTCCATCGTCTTTAGGTGGCCCTGAATGTTACAAATCACTATCAGTTTTTCATCCGATTCGAAAATCTTTGACTCACAGCAGAACGGCCATAAGGTGCCCGAGGCAGCAATCGACCCATGGAGACAAGTCTGCTGGAGGACGATGTATTGAATCGGGACGCAATTTGAGTGTTCCATCGTCATGAGGTGGCCCTGAAAGTTACAATTCACTATCAGTTTTTCGTTCGATTCGAAAATCTTTGACTCACAGCAGAACGGCCATAAGGTGCCCGAGGCAGCAATAGTACCATGAAGTCAAGTCTGCTGGAGGACAATGAATTGAATCAGGACGCAATTTGAGTGATCCATCGTCATAGGTGGCCCTGAACGTTACAATTCACTATCAGTTTTTCGTCCCATTCGATAATCTAGACTCACAGCAGAACGGCCATAAGGTGCTCGAGGCAGCAATTGACCCATGGAGACAAGTCGGCTGGGGACGATGTATTGAATCGGGACGCAATTTGAGTGATCCATCGTCATTAGGTGGCCCTGAACGTTACAAATCACTATCAGTTTTTCGTCCCATTCGATAATCTAGATTCACGGCAGAACGGCCATAAGGTGCCAAGGCAGCAATAGACCCATGGAGTCAACTCGGCTGGAGGACGATGTATTGAATCGGGACGCAATTTGCGTGGTCCATCGTCATTAGGTGGCCCTGAATGTTGCAATTCACTATCAGTTTTTCGTCCGATTCGAAAATCTTTGACTCACAGCAGAACGGCCATTAGGTGCCCGAGGCAGCAATCGACCCATGGAGACAAGTCTGCTGGAAGACGATGTATTGAATCGGGACGCAATTTGAGTGATCCATCGTCATTAGGAGGCCCTGAACGTTACAATTCACTATCAGTTTTTCGTCCCATTCGATAATCTAGACTCACAGCAGAACGGCCATAAGGTGCCCGAGGCAGCAATAGACCCATGGAGTCAAGTCGGCTGGAGGACGATGTATTGAATCGGGACGCAATTTGAGTGATCCATCGTCATTAGGTTGCCCTGAAAGTTACAATTCACTATCAGTTTTTCGTCCGATTCGAAAATCTTTGACTCACAGCAGAACGGCCATAAGGTGCCCGAGGCAACAATAGACCCATGGAAACAAGTCTGCTGGAGGACGATATATTGAATCAGGTCGCAATTTGAGTGATCCATCGTCATTAGGTGGCCCTGAACGTTACAATTCACTATCAGTTTTTCATCCCATTCTATAATCTAGACTCACAGCAGAACGGCCATAAGGTGCCCGAGGCAGCAATAGACCGATGGAATCAACTCGGCTGGAGGACGATGTATTGAATCGGGACGCAATTTGCGTGGTCCATCGTCATTAGGTGGCCCTGAATGTTACAATTCACTATCAGTTTTTCGTCCGATTAGAAAATCTTTGACTCACAGCAGAACGGCCATTAGGTGCCCGAGGCAGCAATCGACCCATGGAGTCAAGTCTGCTGGAGGACGATGTATTGAATCGGGACGCAATTTGAGTGATCCATCGTCATTAGGAGGCCCTGAACGTTACAATTCACTATCAGTTTTTTGTCCCATTCGATAATCTAGACTCACAGCAGAACGGCCATAAGGTGCCCGAGGCAGCAATAGACCCATGGAATCAAGTCGGCTGGAGGACGATGTATTGAATCGGGACGCAATTTGAGTGATCCATCGTCATTAGGTGGCCCTCAACGTTACAATTCACTATCAGTTTTTCGTCCGATTCGAAAATCTTTGACTCACAGCAGAACGGCCATAAGGTGCCCGAGGCAGCAATAGACGCATGGAGACAAGTCTGCTGGAGGACGATGTATTGAATCGGGACGCAATGTGAGTGTTCCATCGTCATTAGGACGCCCTGTACGTTGCAATTCACAATCAGTTTTTCGTCCGATTCGAAAATCTTTGACTCACAGCAGAACGGCCATAAGGTGCCCGAGGCAGCAATAGACCCATGGAGACAAGTCGGCTGGAGGACGATGTATTGAATCGGGACGCAATTTGAGTGTTCCATCGTCATTAGGAGGCCCTGAACGTTACAATTCACTATCAGTTTTTCGTCCGATTCGAAAATCTTTGAGGCACTGCTGAACGGCCATAAGGTGCCCGAGGCTGCAATAGACCAAATGGAGACAGTCTGCTGGAGGACAATGTATTGAATCGGGACGCAATTTGAGTGATCCATCGTCATTAGGTGGCCCGGAACGTTACAATTCACTATCAGTTTTACGTCCGATTCGAAAATCTTTGACTCACAGCAGAACGGCCATAAGGTGCCAAGGCAGCAATAGACCCATGGTGACATGTCGGCTGGAGGACGATGTATTGAATCGGGACGCAATTTGAGTGATCCATCGTCATTAGGTGGCCCTGAACGTTACAATTCACTATCAGTTTTTCGTCCCATTCGATAACCTAGACTCACAGCAGAACGGCCATAAGGTGCCCGAGGCAGCAATAGACCCATGGAGACAAGTCTGCTGGAGGACGATGTATTGAATCGGGACGCAATTTGAGTGATCCATCGTCATTAGGTGGCCCCGAACGTTACAATTCACTATCAGTTTTTCGTCCGATTCGAAAATCTTTGACTCACAGCAGAACGGCCATAAGGTGCCAAGGCGGCAATAGACCCATGGTGACATGTCGGCTGGAGGACGATGTATTGAATCGAGACGCAATTTGAGTGATCCATCGTCATTAGGTGGCCCTGAACGTTACAATTCACTATCAGTATTTCGTCCGATTCGAAAATCTTTGACTCACAGCAGAACGGCCATAAGGTGCCCGAGGCAGCAATAGACCCACGGAGACAAGTCTGCTGGAGGACGATGTATTGAATCGGGACGCAATTTGAGTGTTCCATCGTCATTAGGAGGCCCTGAACGTTACAATTCACTATCAGTTTTTCGTCCGATTCGAAAATCTTTGACTCACAGCAGAACGGCCATAGGGTGCGCGAGGCATCAATAGACCCATGGAGACAAGTCGGCTGGTGGACGATGTATTGAATCGGGACGCAATTTGAGTGATCCATCGTCATTAGGTGGCCCTGAAAGTTACAATTCACTATCAGTTTTTCGTCCGATTCGAAAATCTAGACCCACAGCAGAACGGCCATAAGGTGCCCGAGGCAGCAATAGACCCATGGAGACAAGTCTGCTGGAGGACGATGTATAGAATCGGGACGCGATTTGAGTGATCCATCGTCATTAGGAGGCCCTGAACGTTGCAATTCACTATCAGTTTTTCGTCCCATACGATAATCTACACTCACAGCAGAACGGCCATAAGGTGCCCGAGGCAGCAATAGACCCATGGAGTCAAGTCGGCTGGAGGACGATGTATTGAATCGGGACGCAATTTGAGTGATCCATCGTCATTAGGTGGCCCTGAACGTTACAATTCACTATCAGTTTTTCGTCCCATTCGATAACCTAGACTCACAGCAGAACGGCCATAAGGTGCCCGAGGCAGCAATAGACCCATGGAGACAAGTCTGCTGGAGGACGATGTATTGAATCGGGACGCAATTTGAGTGATCCATCGTCATTAGGAGGCCCTGAACGTTACAATTCACTATCAGTTTATTGTCCCATTCGATAATCTAGACTCACAGCAGTACGGCCATAAGGTGCCCGAGGCAGCAATAGACCCATGGAGTCAAGTCGGCTGGAGGACGATGTATTGAATCGGGACGCAATTTGAGTGATCCATCGTCATTAGGTGGCCCTGAAAGTTACAATTCACTATCAGTTTTTCGTCCGATTCGAAAATCTTTGACTCACAGCAGAACGGCCATAAGGTGCCCGAGGCAGCAATAGACCCATGGAGACAAGTCTGCTGGAGGACGATGTCTTGAATCGGGACGCAATTTGAGTGTTCCATCGTCATTAGGAGGCCCTGAACGTTACAATTCACTATCAGTTTTTGTCCGATTCGAAAATTATTGAGTCACAGCAGGCCTGCCATAAGGTGCCCGAGGCAGCAATAGACCCATGGAGACAAGTCTGCTGGAGGACGATGTATTGAATCGGGACGCAATTTGAGTGATCCATCGTCATTAGGTGGCCCTGAACGTTACAATTCACTATCAGTTTTTCATCCCATTCTATAATCTAGACTCACAGCAGAACGGCCATAAGGTGCCCGAGGCAGCAATAGTCCCATGGAGTCAAGTCGGCTAGTGGACGATGTACTGAATCGGGACGCAATTTGTGTGGTCCATCGTCTTTAGGTGGCCCTGAATGTTACAAATCACTATCAGTTTTTCATCCGATTCGAAAATCTTTGACTCACAGCAGAACGGCCATAAGGTGCCCGAGGCAGCAATCGACCCATGGAGACAAGTCTGCTGGAGGACGATGTATTGAATCGGGACGCAATTTGAGTGTTCCATCGCCATGAGGTGGCCCTGAAAGTTACAATTCACTATCAGTTTTTCGTTCGATTCGAAAATCTTTGACTCACAGCAGAACGGCCATAAGGTGCCCGAGGCAGCAATAGTACCATGAAGTCAAGTCTGCTGGAGGACAATGAATTGAATCAGGACGCAATTTGAGTGATCCATCGTCATAGGTGGCCCTGAACGTTACAATTCACTATCAGTTTTTCGTCCCATTCGATAATCTAGACTCACAGCAGAACGGCCATAAGGTGCTCGAGGCAGCAATTGACCCATGGAGACAAGTCGGCTGGGGACGATGTATTGAATCGGGACGCAATTTGAGTGATCCATCGTCATTAGGTGGCCCTGAACGTTACAAATCACTATCAGTTTTTCGTCCCATTCGATAATCTAGATTCACGGCAGAACGGCCATAAGGTGCCAAGGCAGCAATAGACCCATGGAGTCAACTCGGCTGGAGGACGATGTATTGAATCGGGACGCAATTTGCGTGGTCCATCGTCATTAGGTGGCCCTGAATGTTGCAATTCACTATCAGTTTTTCGTCCGATTCGAAAATCTTTGACTCACAGCAGAACGGCCATTAGGTGCCCGAGGCAGCAATCGACCCATGGAGACAAGTCTGCTGGAAGACGATGTATTGAATCGGGACGCAATTTGAGTGATCCATCGTCATTAGGAGGCCCTGAACGTTACAATTCACTATCAGTTTTTCGTCCCATTCGATAATCTAGACTCACAGCAGAACGGCCATAAGGTGCCCGAGGCAGCAATAGACCCATGGAGTCAAGTCGGCTGGAGGACGATGTATTGAATCGGGACGCAATTTGAGTGATCCATCGTCATTAGGTTGCCCTGAAAGTTACAATTCACTATCAGTTTTTCGTCCGATTCGAAAATCTTTGACTCACAGCAGAACGGCCATAAGGTGCCCGAGGCAACAATAGACCCATGGAAACAAGTCTGCTGGAGGACGATATATTGAATCAGGTCGCAATTTGAGTGATCCATCGTCATTAGGTGGCCCTGAACGTTACAATTCACTATCAGTTTTTCGTCCCATTCGATAATCTAGACTCACAGCAGAACGGCCATAAGGTGCCTGAGGCAGCAATAGACCCATGGAGTCAGGTCGGCTGGAGGACGATGTACTGAATCGGGACGCAATTTGTGGTGTCCATCGTCATTAGGTGGCCCTGAATGTTACAATTCACTATCAATTTTTCGTCCGATTCGAAAATCTTTGACTCACAGCAGAACGGCCATAAGGTGCCCGAGGCAGCAATAGACCCATGGAGACAAGTCTGCTGGAGGACGATGTATTGAATCGGGACGCAATTTGAGTGTTCCATCGTCATTAGGAGGCCCTGAACGTTACAATTCACTATCAGTTTTTCGTCCGATTCGAAAATCTTTGGGTCACAGCAGGCCTGCCATAAGGTGCCCGAGGCAGCAATAGACCCATGGAGACAAGTCAGCTGGAGGACGATGTATTGAATCGGGACGCAATTTGAGTGATCCATCGTCATTAGGTGGCCCTGAACGTTACAATTCACTATCAGTTTTTCATCCCATTCTATAATCTAGACTCACAGCAGAACGGCCATAAGGTGCCCGAGGCAGCAATAGACCGATGGAATCAACTCGGCTGGAGGACGATGTATTGAATCGGGACGCAATTTGCGTGGTCCATCGTCATTAGGTGGCCCTGAATGTTACAATTCACTATCAGTTTTTCGTCCGATTCGAAAATCTTTGACTCACAGCAGAACGGCCATTAGGTGCCCGAGGCAGCAATCGACCCATGGAGTCAAGTCTGCTGGAGGACGATGTATTGAATCGGGACGCAATTTGAGTGATCCATCGTCAATAGGAGGCCCTGAACGTTACAATTCACTATCAGTTTTTCGTCCCATTCGATAATCTAGACTCACAGCAGAGAGGCCATAAGGTGCCCGAGGCAGCAATAGACCCATGGAGTCAAGTCGGCTGGAGGACGATGTATTTAATCGGGACGCAATTTGAGAGATCCATCGTCATTAGGTGGCCCTGAACGCTACAATTCACTATCAGTTTTTCGTCCCATTCGATAATCTAGACTCACAGCAGAACGGCCATAAGGTGCCCGAGGCAGCAATAGACCCATGGAGACAAGTCTGCTGGAGGACGATGAATTGAATCGGGACGCAATTTGAGTGATCCATCGTCATTAGGAGGCCCTGAACGTTACAATTCACTATCAGTTTTTTGTCCCATTCGATAATCTAGACTCACAGCAGAACGGCCATAAGGTGCCCGAGGCAGCAATAGACCCATGGAATCAAGTCGGCTGGAGGACGATGTATTGAATCGGGACGCAATTTGAGTGATCCATCGTCATTAGGTGGCCCTCAACGTTACAATTCACTATCAGTTTTTCGTCCGATTCGAAAATCTTTGACTCACAGCAGAACGGCCATAAGGTGCCCGAGGCAGCAATAGACGCATGGAGACAAGTCTGCTGGAGGACGATGTATTGAATCGGGACGCAATGTGAGTGTTCCATCGTCATTAGGACGCCCTGTACGTTGCAATTCACAATCAGTTTTTCGTCCGATTCGAAAATCTTTGACTCACAGCAGAACGGCCATAAGGTGCCCGAGGCAGCAATAGACCCATGGAGACAAGTCGGCTGGAGGACGATGTATTGAATCGGGACGCAATTTGAGTGTTCCATCGTCATTAGGAGGCCCTGAACGTTACAATTCACTATCAGTTTTTCGTCCGATTCGAAAATCTTTGAGGCACTGCTGAACGGCCATAAGGTGCCCGAGGCTGCAATAGACCAAATGGAGACAGTCTGCTGGAGGACAATGTATTGAATCGGGACGCAATTTGAGTGATCCATCGTCATTAGGTGGCCCGGAACGTTACAATTCACTATCAGTTTTACGTCCGATTCGAAAATCTTTGACTCACAGCAGAACGGCCATAAGGTGCCAAGGCAGCAATAGACCCATGGTGACATGTCGGCTGGAGGACGATGTATTGAATCGGGACGCAATTTGAGTGATCCATCGTCATTAGGTGGCCCTGAACGTTACAATTCACTATCAGTTTTTCGTCCGATTCGAAAATCTTTGACTCACAGCAGAACGGCCATAAGGTGCCCGAGGCAGCAATAGACCCATGGAGACAAGTCTGTTGGAGGACGATGTATTGAATTGGGACTCAATTTGAGTGTTCCATCGTCATTAGGAGGCCCTGAAAGTTACAATTCACTATCAGTTTTTCGTCCGATTCGAAAATCTTTGACTCACAGCAGAAGGGCCATAAGGTGCCCGAGGCAGCAATAGACGCATGGAGTCAAGTCTGCTGGAGGACGATGTATTGAATCGGGACGCAATTTGAGTGATCCATCGTCATTAGGTGGCCCTGAACGTTACAATTCACTATCAGTTTTTCGTCCCATTCGATAACCTAGACTCACAGCAGAACGGCCATAAGGTGCCCGAGGCAGCAATAGACCCATGGAGACAAGTCTGCTGGAGGACGATGTATTGAATCGGGACGCAATTTGAGTGATCCATCGTCATTAGGAGGCCCTGAACGTTACAATTCACTATCAGTTTATTGTCCCATTCGATAATCTAGACTCACAGCAGTACGGCCATAAGGTGCCCGAGGCAGCAATAGACCCATGGAGTCAAGTCGGCTGGAGGACGATGTATTGAATCGGGACGCAATTTGAGTGTTCCATCGTCATTAGGAGGCCCTGAACGTTACAATTCACTATCAGTTTTCGTCCGATTCGAAAATTATTGAGTCACAGCAGGCCTGCCATAAGGTGCCCGAGGCAGCAATAGACCCATGGAGTCAAGTCTGCTGGAGGACGATGTATTGAATCGGGACGCAATTTGAGTGATCCATCGTCATTAGGTGGCCCTGATCGTTACAATTCACTATCACTTTTTCATCCCATTCTATAATCTAGACTCACAGCAGAACGGCCATAAGGTGCCCGAGGCAGCAATAGTCCCATGGAGTCAAGTCGGCTAGTGGACGATGTACTGAATCGGGACGCAATTTGTGTGGTCCATCGTCTTTAGGTGGCCCTGAATGTTACAAATCACTATCAGTTTTTCATCCGATTCGAAAATCTTTGACTCACAGCAGAACGGCCATAAGGTGCCCGAGGCAGCAATCGACCCATGGAGACAAGTCTGCTGGAGGACGATGTATTGAATCGGGACGCAATTTGAGGGTTCCATCGTCATGAGGTGGCCCTGAAAGTTACAATTCACTATCAGTTTTTCGTTCGATTCGAAAATCTTTGACTCACAGCAGAACGGCCATAAGGTGCCCGAGGCAGCAATAGTACCATGAAGTCAAGTCTGCTGGAGGACAATGAATTGAATCAGGACGCAATTTGAGTGATCCATCGTCATAGGTGGCCCTGAACGTTACAATTCACTATCAGTTTTTCGTCCCATTCGATAATCTAGACTCACAGCAGAACGGCCATAAGGTGCTCGAGGCAGCAATTGACCCATGGAGACAAGTCGGCTGGGGACGATGTATTGAATCGGGACGCAATTTGAGTGATCCATCGTCATTAGGTGGCCCTGAACGTTACAAATCACTATCAGTTTTTCGTCCCATTCGATAATCTAGATTCACAGCAGAACGGCCATAAGGTGCCAAGGCAGCAATAGACCCATGGAGTCAACTCGGCTGGAGGACGATGTATTGAATCGGGACGCAATTTGCGTGGTCCATCGTCATTAGGTGGCCCTGAATGTTGCAATTCACTATCAGTTTTTCGTCCGATTCGAAAATCTTTGACTCACAGCAGAACGGCCATTAGGTGCCCGAGGCAGCAATCGACCCATGGAGACAAGTCTGCTGGAAGACGATGTATTGAATCGGGACGCAATTTGAGTGATCCATCGTCATTAGGAGGCCCTGAACGTTACAATTCACTATCAGTTTTTCGTCCCATTCGATAATCTAGACTCACAGCAGAACGGCCATAAGGTGCCCGAGGCAGCAATAGACCCATGGAGTCAAGTCGGCTGGAGGACGATGTATTGAATCGGGACGCAATTTGAGTGATCCATCGTCATTAGGTTGCCCTGAAAGTTACAATTCACTATCAGTTTTTCGTCCGATTCGAAAATCTTTGACTCACAGCAGAACGGCCATAAGGTGCCCGAGGCAACAATAGACCCATGGAAACAAGTTTGCTGGAGGACGATATATTGAATCAGGTCGCAATTTGAGTGATCCATCGTCATTAGGTGGCCCTGAACGTTACAATTCACTATCAGTTTTTCGTCCCATTCGATAATCTAGACTCACAGCAGAACGGCCATAAGGTGCCTGAGGCAGCAATAGACCCATGGAGTCAGGTCGGCTGGAGGACGATGTACTGAATCGGGACGCAATTTGTGGTGTCCATCGTCATTAGGTGGCCCTGAATGTTACAATTCACTATCAATTTTTCGTCCGATTCGAAAATCTTTGACTCACAGCAGAACGGCCATAAGGTGCCCGAGGCAGCAATAGACCCATGGAGACAAGTCTGCTGGAGGACGATATATTGAATCGGGACGCAATTTGAGTGTTCCATCGTCATTAGGAGGCCCTGAACGTTACAATTCACTATCAGTTTTTCGTCCGATTCGAAAATCTTTGGGTCACAGCAGGCCTGCCATAAGGTGCCCGAGGCAGCAATAGACCCATGGAGACAAGTCAGCTGGAGGACGATGTATTGAATCGGGACGCAATTTGAGTGATCCATCGTCATTAGGTGGCCCTGAACGTTACAATTCACTATCAGCTTTTCATCCCATTCTATAATCTAGACTCACAGCACAACGGCCATAAGGTGCCCGAGGCAGCAATAGACCGATGGAATCAACTCGGCTGGAGGACGATGTATTGAATCGGGACGCAATTTGCGTGGTCCATCGTCATTAGGTGGCCCTGAATGTTACAATTCACTATCAGTTTTTCGTCCGATTCGAAAATCTTTGACTCACAGCAGAACGGCCATTAGGTGCCCGAGGCAGCAATCGACCCATGGAGTCAAGTCTGCTGGAGGACGATGTATTGAATCGGGACGCAATTTGAGTGATCCATCGTCAATAGGAGGCCCTGAACGTTACAATTCACTATCAGTTTTTCGTCCCATTCGATAATCTAGACTCACAGCAGAGAGGCCATAAGGTGCCCGAGGCAGCAATAAACCCTTGGAGTCAAGTCGGCTGGAGGACGATGTATTTAATCGGGACGCAATTTGAGAGATCCATCGTCATTAGGTGGCCCTGAACGCTACAATTCACTATCAGTTTTTCGTCCCATTCGATAATCTAGACTCACAGCAGAACGGCCATAAGGTGCCCGAGGCAGCAATAGACCCATGGAGACAAGTCTGCTGGAGGACGATGAATTGAATCGGGACGCAATTTGAGTGATCCATCGTCATTAGGAGGCCCTGAACGTTACAATTCACTATCAGTTTTTTGTCCCATTCGATAATCTAGACTCACAGCAGAACGGCCATAAGGTGCCCGAGGCAGCAATAGACCCATGGAATCAAGTCGGCTGGAGGACGATGTATTGAATCGGGACGCAATTTGAGTGATCCATCGTCATTAGGTGGCCCTCAACGTTACAATTCACTATCAGTTTTTCGTCCGATTCGAAAATCTTTGACTCACAGCAGAACGGCCATAAGGTGCCCGAGGCAGCAATAGACGCATGGAGACAAGTCTGCTGGAGGACGATGTATTGAATCGGGACGCAATGTGAGTGTTCCATCGTCATTAGGACGCCCTGTACGTTGCAATTCACAATCAGTTTTTCGTCCGATTCGAAAATCTTTGACTCACAGCAGAACGGCCATAAGGTGCCCGAGGCAGCAATAGACCCATGGAGACAAGTCGGCTGGAGGACGATGTATTGAATCGGGACGCAATTTGAGTGTTCCATCGTCATTAGGAGGCCCTGAACGTTACAATTCACTATCAGTTTTTCGTCCGATTCGAAAATCTTTGAGGCACTGCTGAACGGCCATAAGGTGCCCGAGGCTGCAATAGACCAAATGGAGACAGTCTGCTGGAGGACAATGTATTGAATCGGGACGCAATTTGAGTGATCCATCGTCATTAGGTGGCCCGGAACGTTACAATTCACTATCAGTTTTACGTCCGATTCGAAAATCTTTGACTCACAGCAGAACGGCCATAAGGTGCCAAGGCAGCAATAGACCCATGGTGACATGTCGGCTGGAGGACGATGTATTGAATCGGGACGCAATTTGAGTGATCCATCGTCATTAGGTGGCCCTGAACGTTACAATTCACTATCAGTTTTTCGTCCGATTCGAAAATCTTTGACTCACAGCAGAACGGCCATAAGGTGCCCGAGGCAGCAATAGACCCATGGAGACAAGTCTGCTGGAGGACGATGTATTGAATCGGGATTCAATTTGAGTGTTCCATCGTCATTAGGAGTCCCTGAAAGTTACAATTCACTATCAGTTTTTCGTCCGATTCGAAAATCTTTGACTCACAGCAGAAGGGCCATAAGGTGCCCGAGGCAGCAATAGACGCATGGAGTCAAGTCTGCTGGAGGACGATGTATTGAATCGGGACGCAATTTGAGTGATCCATCGTCATTAGGTGGCCCTGAACGTTACAATTCACTATCAGTTTTTCGTCCCATTCGATAACCTAGACTCACAGCAGAACGGCCATAAGGTACCCGAAGCAGCAATAGACCCATGGAGACAAGTCTGCTGGAGGACGATGTATTGAATCGGGACGCAATTTGAGTGATCCATCGTCATTAGGAGGCCCTGAACGTTACAATTCACTATCAGTTTATTGTCCCATTCGATAATCTAGACTCACAGCAGAACGGCCATAAGGTGCCCGAGGCAGCAATAGACCCATGGAGTCAAGTCGGCTGGAGGACGATGTATTGAATCGGGACGCAATTTGAGTG
The DNA here is from genome assembly GCF_023864275.1 of Schistocerca cancellata. Lineage (NCBI taxonomy): Eukaryota > Metazoa > Arthropoda > Insecta > Orthoptera > Acrididae > Schistocerca > Schistocerca cancellata. The sequence goes on from NC_064630.1 coordinate 844,082,644, forward strand.
ATCCATCGTCATTAGGTGGCCCTGAAAGTTACAATTCACTATCAGTTTTTCGTCCGATTCGAAAATCTTTGACTCACAGCAGAACGGCCATAAGGTGCCCGAGGCAGCAATAGACGCATGGAGACAAGTCTGCTGGAGGACGATGTCTTGAATCGGGACGCAATTTGAGTGTTCCATCGTCATTAGGAGGCCCTGAACGTTACAATTCACTATCAGTTTTCGTCCGATTCGAAAATTTTTGAGTCACAGCAGGCCTGCCATAAGGTGCCCGAGGCAGCAATAGACCCATGGAGACAAGTCTGCTGGAGGACGATGTATTGAATCGGGACGCAATTTGAGTGATCCATCGTCATTAGGTGGCCCTGAACGTTACAATTCACTATCAGTTTTTCATCCCATTCTATAATCTAGACTCACAGCAGAACGGCCATAAGGTGCCCGAGGCAGCAATAGTCCCATGGAGTCAAGTCGGCTAGTGGACGATGTACTGAATCGGGACGCAATTTGTGTGGTCCATCGTCTTTAGGTGGCCCTGAATGTTACAAATCACTATCAGTTTTTCATCCGATTCGAAAATCTTTGACTCACAGCAGAACGGCCATAAGGTGCCCGAGGCAGCAATCGACCCATGGAGACAAGTCTGCTGGAGGACGATGTATTGAATCGGGACGCAATTTGAGTGTTCCATCGTCATGAGGTGGCCCTGAACGTTACAATTCACTATCAGTTTTTCGTCCCATTCGATAACCTAGACTCACAGCAGAACGGCCATAAGGTGCCCGAAGCAGCAATAGACCCATGGAGACAAGTCTGCTGGAGGACGATATATTGAATCGGGACGCAATTTGAGTGTTCCATCGTCATTAGGAGGCCCTGAACGTTACAATTCACTATCAGTTTTTCGTCCGATTCGAAAATCTTTGGGTCACAGCAGGCCTGCCATAAGGTGCCCGAGGCAGCAATAGACCCATGGAGACAAGTCAGCTGGAGGACGATGTATTGAATCGGGACGCAATTTGAGTGATCCATCGTCATTAGGTGGCCCTGAACGTTACAATTCACTATCAGTTTTTCATCCCATTCTATAATCTAGACTCACAGCACAACGGCCATAAGGTGCCCGAGGCAGCAATAGACCGATGGAATCAACTCGGCTGGAGGACGATGTATTGAATCGGGACGCAATTTGCGTGGTCCATCGTCATTAGGTGGCCCTGAATGTTACAATTCACTATCAGTTTTTCGTCCGATTCGAAAATCTTTGACTCACAGCAGAACGGCCATTAGGTGCCCGAGGCAGCAATAGACCCTTGGAGTCAAGTCGGCTGGAGGACGATGTATTTAATCGGGACGCAATTTGAGAGATCCATCGTCATTAGGTGGCCCTGAACGCTACAATTCACTATCAGTTTTTCGTCCCATTCGATAATCTAGACTCACAGCAGAACGGCCATAAGGTGCCCGAGGCAGCAATAGACCCATGGAGACAAGTCTGCTGGAGGACGATGAATTGAATCGGGCCGCAATTTGAGTGATCCATCGTCATTAGGAGGCCCTGAACGTTACAATTCACTATCAGTTTTTTGTCCCATTCGATAATCTAGACTCACAGCAGAACGGCCATAAGGTGCCCGAGGCAGCAATAGACCCATGGAATCAAGTCGGCTGGAGGACGATGTATTGAATCGGGACGCAATTTGAGTGATCCATCGTCATTAGGTGGCCCTCAACGTTACAATTCACTATCAGTTTTTCGTCCGATTCGAAAATCTTTGACTCACAGCAGAACGGCCATAAGGTGCCCGAGGCAGCAATAGACGCATGGAGACAAGTCTGCTGGAGGACGATGTATTGAATCGGGACGCAATGTGAGTGTTCCATCGTCATTAGGACGCCCTGTACGTTGCAATTCACAATCAGTTTTTCGTCCGATTCGAAAATCTTTGACTCACAGCAGAACGGCCATAAGGTGCCCGAGGCAGCAATAGACCCATGGAGACAAGTCGGCTGGAGGACGATGTATTGAATCGGGACGCAATTTGAGTGTTCCATCGTCATTAGGAGGCCCTGAACGTTACAATTCACTATCAGTTTTTCGTCCGATTCGAAAATCTTTGAGGCACTGCTGAACGGCCATAAGGTGCCCGAGGCTGCAATAGACCAAATGGAGACAGTCTGCTGGAGGACAATGTATTGAATCGGGACGCAATTTGAGTGATCCATCGTCATTAGGTGGCCCGGAACGTTACAATTCACTATCAGTTTTACGTCCGATTCGAAAATCTTTGACTCACAGCAGAACGGCCATAAGGTGCCAAGGCAGCAATAGACCCATGGTGACATGTCGGCTGGAGGACGATGTATTGAATCGGGACGCAATTTGAGTGATCCATCGTCATTAGGTGGCCCTGAACGTTACAATTCACTATCAGTTTTTCGTCCGATTCGAAAATCTTTGACTCACAGCAGAACGGCCATAAGGTGCCCGAGGCAGCAATAGACCCATGCAGACAAGTCTGCTGGAGGACGATGTATTGAATCGGGATTCAATTTGAGTGTTCCATCGTCATTAGGAGTCCCTGAAAGTTACAATTCACTATCAGTTTTTCGTCCGATTCGAAAATCTTTGACTCACAGCAGAAGGGCCATAAGGTGCCCGAGGCAGCAATAGACGCATGGAGTCAAGTCTGCTGGAGGACGATGTATTGAATTGGGACGCAATTTGAGTGATCCATCGTCATTAGGTGGCCCTGAACGTTACAATTCACTATCAGTTTTTCGTCCCATTCGATAACCTAGACTCACAGCAGAACGGCCATAAGGTGCCCGAAGCAGCAATAGACCCATGGAGACAAGTCTGCTGGAGGACGATGTATTGAATCGGGACGCAATTTGAGTGATCCATCGTCATTAGGAGGCCCTGAACGTTACAATTCACTATCAGTTTATTGTCCCATTCGATAATCTAGACTCACAGCAGAACGGCCATAAGGTGCCCGAGGCAGCAATAGACCCATGGAGTCAAGTCGGCTGGAGGACGATGTATTGAATCGGGACGCAATTTGAGTGATCCATCGTCATTAGGTGGCCCTGAAAGTTACAATTCACTATCAGTTTTTCGTCCGATTCGAAAATCTTTGACTCACAGCAGAACGGCCATAAGGTGCCCGAGGCAGCAATAGACGCATGGAGACAAGTCTGCTGGAGGACGATGTCTTGAATCGGGACGCAATTTGAGTGTTCCATCGTCATTAGGAGGCCCTGAACGTTACAATTCACTATCAGTTTTCGTCCGATTCGAAAATTTTTGAGTCACAGCAGGCCTGCCATAAGGTGCCCGAGGCAGCAATAGACCCATGGAGACAAGTCTGCTGGAGGACGATGTATTGAATCGGGACGCAATTTGAGTGATCCATCGTCATTAGGTGGCCCTGAACGTTACAATTCACTATCAGTTTTTCATCCCATTCTATAATCTAGACTCACAGCAGAACGGCCATAAGGTGCCCGAGGCAGCAATAGTCCCATGGAGTCAAGTCGGCTAGTGGACGATGTACTGAATCGGGACGCAATTTGTGTGGTCCATCGTCTTTAGGTGGCCCTGAATGTTACAAATCACTATCAGTTTTTCATCCGATTCGAAAATCTTTGACTCACAGCAGAACGGCCATAAGGTGCCCGAGGCAGCAATCGACCCATGGAGACAAGTCTGCTGGAGGACGATGTATTGAATCGGGACGCAATTTGAGTGTTCCATCGTCATGAGGTGGCCCTGAAAGTTACAATTCACTATCAGTTTTTCGTTCGATTCGAAAATCTTTGACTCACAGCAGAACGGCCATAAGGTGCCCGAGGCAGCAATAGTACCATGAAGTCAAGTCTGCTGGAGGACAATGAATTGAATCAGGACGCAATTTGAGTGATCCATCGTCATAGGTGGCCCTGAACGTTACAATTCACTATCAGTTTTTCGTCCCATTCGATAATCTAGACTCACAGCAGAACGGCCATAAGGTGCTCGAGGCAGCAATTGACCCATGGAGACAAGTCGGCTGGGGACGATGTATTGAATCGGGACGCAATTTGAGTGATCCATCGTCATTAGGTGGCCCTGAACGTTACAAATCACTATCAGTTTTTCGTCCCATTCGATAATCTAGATTCACAGCAGAACGGCCATAAGGTGCCAAGGCAGCAATAGACCCATGGAGTCAACTCGGCTGGAGGACGATGTATTGAATCGGGACGCAATTTGAGTGATCCATCGTCATTAGGTGGCCCTGAATGTTACAATTCACTATCAGTTTTTCGTCCGATTCGAAAATCTTTGACTCACAGCAGAACGGCCATAAGGTGCCCGAGGCAGCAATCGACCCATGGAGACAAGTCTGCTGGAGGACGATGTATTGAATCGGGACGCAATTTGAGTGTTCCATCGTCATGAGGTGGCCCTGAAAGTTACAATTCACTATCAGTTTTTCGTTCGATTCGAAAATCTTTGACTCACAGCAGAACGGCCATAAGGTGCCCGAGGCAGCAATAGTACCATGAAGTCAAGTCTGCTGGAGGACGATGAATTGAATCAGGACGCAATTTGAGTGATCCATCGTCATTAGGTGGCCCTGAACGTTACAATTCACTTTCAGTTTTTCGTCCCATTCGATAATCTAGACTCACAGCAGAACGGCCATAAGGTGCTCGAGGCAGCAATAGACCCATGGAGACAAGTCGGCTGGGGACGATGTATTGAATCGGGACGCAATTTGAGTGATCCATCGTCATTAGGTGGCCCTGAACGTTACAAATCACTATCAGTTTTTCGTCCCATTCGATAATCTAGATTCACAGCAGAACGGCCATAAGGTGCCAAGGCAGCAATAGACCCATGGAGTCAACTCGGCTGGAGGACGATGTATTGAATCGGGACGCAATTTGCGTGGTCCATCGTCATTAGGTGGCCCTGAATGTTGCAATTCACTATCAGTTTTTCGTCCGATTCGAAAATCTTTGACTCACAGCAGAACGGCCATAAGGTGCCCGAGGCAGCAATAGACCCATGGAGTCAAGTCGGCTGGAGGACGATGTATTGAATCGGGACGCAATTTGAGTGATCCATCGTCATTAGGAGGCCCTGAACGTTACAATTCACTATCAGTTTTTCGTCCCATTCGATAACCTAGACTCACAGCAGAACGGCCATAAGGTGCCCGAAGCAGCAATAGACCCATGGAGACAAGTCTGCTGGAGGACGATGTATTGAATCGGGACGCAATTTGAGTGATCCATCGTCATTAGGAGGCCCTGAACGTTACAATTCACTATCAGTTTATTGTCCCATTCGATAATCTAGACTCACAGCAGAACGGCCATAAGGTGCCCGAGGCAGCAATAGACCCATGGAGTCAAGTCGGCTGGAGGACGATGTATTGAATCGGGACGCAATTTGAGTGATCCATCGTCATTAGGAGGCCCTGAACGTTACAATTCACTATCAGTTTTCGTCCGATTCGAAAATTTTTGAGTCACAGCAGGCCTGCCATAAGGTGCCCGAGGCAGCAATAGACCCATGGAGACAAGTCTGCTGGAGGACGATGTATTGAATCGGGACGCAATTTGAGTGATCCATCGTCATTAGGTGGCCCTGAACGTTACAATTCACTATCAGTTTTTCATCCCATTCTATAATCTAGACTCACAGCAGAACGGCCATAAGGTGCCCGAGGCAGCAATAGTCCCATGGAGTCAAGTCGGCTAGTGGACGATGTACTGAATCGGGACGCAATTTGTGTGGTCCATCGTCTTTAGGTGGCCCTGAATGTTACAAATCACTATCAGTTTTTCATCCGATTCGAAAATCTTTGACTCACAGCAGAACGGCCATAAGGTGCCCGAGGCAGCAATCGACCCATGGAGACAAGTCTGCTGGAGGACGATGTATTGAATCGGGACGCAATTTGAGTGTTCCATCGTCATGAGGTGGCCCTGAAAGTTACAATTCACTATCAGTTTTTCGTTCGATTCGAAAATCTTTGACTCACAGCAGAACGGCCATAAGGTGCCCGAGGCAGCAATAGTACCATGAAGTCAAGTCTGCTGGAGGACAATGAATTGAATCAGGACGCAATTTGAGTGATCCATCGTCATAGGTGGCCCTGAACGTTACAATTCACTATCAGTTTTTCGTCCCATTCGATAATCTAGACTCACAGCAGAACGGCCATAAGGTGCTCGAGGCAGCAATTGACCCATGGAGACAAGTCGGCTGGGGACGATGTATTGAATCGGGACGCAATTTGAGTGATCCATCGTCATTAGGTGGCCCTGAACGTTACAAATCACTATCAGTTTTTCGTCCCATTCGATAATCTAGATTCACAGCAGAACGGCCATAAGGTGCCAAGGCAGCAATAGACCCATGGAGTCAACTCGGCTGGAGGACGATGTATTGAATCGGGACGCAATTTGAGTGATCCATCGTCATTAGGTGGCCCTGAATGTTACAATTCACTATCAGTTTTTCGTCCGATTCGAAAATCTTTGACTCACAGCAGAACGGCCATAAGGTGCCCGAGGCAGCAATCGACCCATGGAGACAAGTCTGCTGGAGGACGATGTATTGAATCGGGACGCAATTTGAGTGTTCCATCGTCATGAGGTGGCCCTGAAAGTTACAATTCACTATCAGTTTTTCGTTCGATTCGAAAATCTTTGACTCACAGCAGAACGGCCATAAGGTGCCCGAGGCAGCAATAGTACCATGAAGTCAAGTCTGCTGGAGGACGATGAATTGAATCAGGACGCAATTTGAGTGATCCATCGTCATTAGGTGGCCCTGAACGTTACAATTCACTATCAGTTTTTCGTCCCATTCGATAATCTAGACTCACAGCAGAACGGCCATAAGGTGCTCGAGGCAGCAATAGACCCATGGAGACAAGTCGGTTGGAGGACGATATATTGAATCGGGACGCAATTTGAGTGATCCATCGTCATTAGGTGGCCCTGAACGTTACAATTCACTACCAGTTTTTCGTCCCATTCGATAATCTAGATTCACAGCAGAACGGCCATAAGGTGCCCGAGGCAGCAATAGACGCATGGAGACAAGTCTGCTGGAGGACGATGTATTGAATCGGGACGCAATGTGAGTGTTCCATCGTCATTAGGACGCCCTGTACGTTGCAATTCACAATCAGTTTTTCGTCCGATTCGAAAATCTTTGACTCACAGCAGAACGGCCATAAGGTGCCCGAGGCAGCAATAGACCCATGGAGACAAGTCGGCTGGAGGACGATGTATTGAATCGGGACGCAATTTGAGTGTTCCATCGTCATTAGGAGGCCCTGAACGTTACAATTCACTATCAGTTTTTCGTCCGATTCGAAAATCTTTGAGGCACTGCTGAACGGCCATAAGGTGCCCGAGGCTGCAATAGACCAAATGGAGACAGTCTGCTGGAGGACAATGTATTGAATCGGGACGCAATTTGAGTGATCCATCGTCATTAGGTGGCCCGGAACGTTACAATTCACTATCAGTTTTACGTCCGATTCGAAAATCTTTGACTCACAGCAGAACGGCCATAAGGTGCCAAGGCAGCAATAGACCCATGGTGACATGTCGGCTGGAGGACGATGTATTGAATCGGGACGCAATTTGAGTGATCCATCGTCATTAGGTGGCCCTGAACGTTACAATTCACTATCAGTTTTTCGTCCGATTCGAAAATCTTTGACTCACAGCAGAACGGCCATAAGGTGCCCGAGGCAGCAATAGACCCATGGAGACAAGTCTGCTGGAGGACGATGTATTGAATCGGGATTCAATTTGAGTGTTCCATCGTCATTAGGAGTCCCTGAAAGTTACAATTCACTATCAGTTTTTCGTCCGATTCGAAAATCTTTGACTCACAGCAGAAGGGCCATAAGGTGCCCGAGGCAGCAATAGACGCATGGAGTCAAGTCTGCTGGAGGACGATGTATTGAATTGGGACGCAATTTGAGTGATCCATCGTCATTAGGTGGCCCTGAACGTTACAATTCACTATCAGTTTTTCGTCCCATTCGATAATCTAGATTCACAGCAGAACGGCCATAAGGTGCCAAGGCAGCAATAGACCCATGGAGTCAACTCGGCTGGAGGACGATGTATTGAATCGGGACGCAATTTGCGTGGTCCATCGTCATTAGGTGGCCCTGAATGTTGCAATTCACTATCAGTTTTTCGTCCGATTCGAAAATCTTTGACTCACAGCAGAACGGCCATTAGGTGCCCGAGGCAGCAATCGACCCATGGAGACAAGTCTGCTGGAAGACGATGTATTGAATCGGGACGCAATTTGAGTGATCCATCGTCATTAGGAGGCCCTGAACGTTACAATTCACTATCAGTTTTTCGTCCCATTCGATAATCTAGACTCACAGCAGAACGGCCATAAGGTGCCCGAGGCAGCAATAGACCCATGGAGTGAAGTCGGCTGGAGGACGATGTATTGAATCGGGACGCAATTTGAGTGATCCATCGTCATTAGGAGGCCCTGAACGTTACAATTCACTATCAGTTTTTCGTCCCATTCAATAATCTAGACTCACAGCAGAACGGCCATAAGGTGCCAGAGGCAGCAATAGACCCATGGAGTCAAGTCGGGTGGTGGACGATGTATTGAATCGTGACGCAATTTGAGAGATCTGTCGTCATTAGGTGGCCCTGAACGTTACAATTCACTATCAGTTTTTCGTCCGATTCGAAAATCTTTGGGTCACAGCAGGCCTGCCATAAGGTGCCCGAGGCAGCAATAGACCCATGGAGACAAGTCTGCTGGAGGACGATGTATTGAATCGGGACGCAATTTGAGTGATCCATCGTCATTAGGTGGCCCTGAACGTTACGATTCACTATCAGTTTTTCATCCCATTCGATAATCTAGACTCACAGCAGAACGGCCATAAGGTGCCCGAGGCAGCAATAGTCCCATGGAGTCAAGTCGGCTAGTGGACGATGTACTGATTCGGGACGCAATTTGTGTGGTCCATCGTCATTAGGTGGCCCTGAATGTTACAAATCACTATCAGGTTTTTCGTCCGATTCGAAAATCTTTGACTCACAGCAGAACGGCCATAAGGTGCCCGAGGCAGCAATAGACCCATGGAGTCAACTCGGCTGGAGGACGATGTATTGAATCGGGACGCACTTTGCGTGGTCCATCGTCATTAGGTGGCCCTGAATGTTACAATTCACTATGAGTTTTTCGTCCGATTCGAAAGTGTTTGACTCACAGCAGAACGGCCATTAGGTGCCCGAGGCAGCAATCGACCCATGGAGACAAGTCTGCTGGAAGACGATGTATTGAATCGGGACGCAATTTGAGTGATCCATCGTCATTAGGAGGCCCTGAACGTTACAATTCACTATCAGTTTTTCGTCCCATTCGATAATCTAGACTCACAGCAGAACGGCCATAAGGTGCCCGAGGCAGCAATAGACCCATGGAGTCAAGTCGGCTGGAGGACGATGTATTGAATCGGGACGCAATTTGAGTGATCCATCGTCATTAGGAGGCCCTGAACGTTACAATTCACTATCAGTTTTTCGTCCCATTCAATAATCTAGACTCACAGCAGAACGGCCATAAGGTGCCAGAGGCAGCAATAGACCCATGGAGTCAAGTCGGGTGGTGGACGATGTATTGAATCGGGACGCAATTTGAGAGATCTGTCGTCATTAGGTGGCCCTGAACGTTACAATTCACTATCAGTTTTTCGTCCGATTCGAAAATCTTTGGGTCACAGCAGGCCTGCCATAAGGTGCCCGAGGCAGCAATAGACCCATGGAGACAAGTCTGCTGGAGGACGATGTATTGAATCGGGACGCAATTTGAGTGATCCATCGTCATTAGGTGGCCCTGAACGTTACGATTCACTATCAGTTTTTCATCCCATTCGATAATCTAGACTCACAGCAGAACGGCCATAAGGTGCCCGAGGCAGCAATAGACCAATGGAGACAAGTCCGCTGGAGGACGATGTATTGAATCGGGACGCAATTTGAGTGTTCCATCGTCATTAGGAGGCATTCAACGTTCCAATTTACTATCAGTTTTACGTCCGATTCGAAAATCTTTGACTCACAGCAGAACGGCCATAAGGTGCCCGAGGCAGCAATAGACCCATGGAGACAAGTCGGCTGGAGGACGATGTATTGAATCGGGACGCAATTTGAGTGATCCATCGTCATTAGGTTGCCCTGAAAGTTACAATTCACTATCAGTTTTTCGTCCGATTCGAAAATCTTTGACTCACAGCAGAAGGGCCATAAGGTGCCCGAGGCAACAATAGACCCATGGAAACAAGTCTGCTGGAGGACGATATATTGAATCGGGTCGCAATTTGAGTGATCCATCGTCATTAGGTGGCCCTGAACGTTACAATTCACTATCAGTTTTTCGTCCCATTCGATAATCTAGACTCACAGCAGAACGGCCATAAGGTGCCTGAGGTAGCAATAGACCCATGGAGTCAGGTCGGCTGGAGGACGATGTACTGAATCGGGACGCAATTTGTGGTGTCCATCGTCATTAGGTGGCCCTGAATGTTACAATTCACTATCAATTTTTCGTCCGATTCGAAAATCTTTGACTCACAGCAGAACGGCCATAAGGTGCCCGAGGCAGCAATAGACCCATGGAGACAAGTCTGCTGGAGGACGATGTATTGAATCGGGACGCAATTTGAGTGTTCCATCGTCATTAGGAGGCCCTGAACGTTACAATTCACTATCAGTTTTTCGTCCGATTCGAAAATCTTTGGGTCACAGCAGGCCTGCCATAAGGTGCCCGAGGCAGCAATAGACCCATGGAGACAAGTCAGCTGGAGGACGATGTATTGAATCGGGACGCAATTTGAGTGATCCATCGTCATTAGGTGGCCCTGAACGTTACAATTCACTATCAGTTTTTCATCCCATTCTATAATCTAGACTCACAGCAGAACGGCCATAAGGTGCCCGAGGCAGCAATAGACCGATGGAATCAACTCGGCTGGAGGACGATGTATTGAATCGGGACGCAATTTGCGTGGTCCATCGTCATTAGGTGGCCCTGAATGTTACAATTCACTATCAGTTTTTCGTCCGATTCGAAAATCTTTGACTCACAGCAGAACGGCCATTAGGTGCCCGAGGCAGCAATCGACCCATGGAGTCAAGTCTGCTGGAGGACAATGTATTGAATCGGGACGCAATTTGAGTGATCCATCGTCAATAGGAGGCCCTGAACGTTACAATTCACTATCAGTTTTTCGTCCCATTCGATAATCTAGACTCACAGCAGAGAGGCCATAAGGTGCCCGAGGCAGCAATAGACCCATGGAGTCAAGTCGGCTGGTGGACGATGTATTTAATCGGGACGCAATTTGAGAGATCCATCGTCATTAGGTGGCCCTGAACGCTACAATTCACTATCAGTTTTTCGTCCCATTCGATAATCTAGACTCACAGCAGAACGGCCATAAGGTGCCCGAGGCAGCAATAGACCCATGGAGACAAGTCTGCTGGAGGACGATGTATTGAATCGGGACGCAATTTGAGTGATCCATCGTCATTAGGAGGCCCTGAACGTTACAATTCACTATCAGTTTTTTGTCCCATTCGATAATCTAGACTCACAGCAGAACGGCCATAAGGTGCCCGAGGCAGCAATAGGCCCATGGAATCAAGTCGGCTGGAGGACGATGTATTGAATCGGGACGCAATTTGAGTGATCCATCTTCATTAGGTGGCCCTCAACGTTACAATTCACTATCAGTTTTTCGTCCGATTCGAAAATCTTTGACTCACAGCAGAACGGCCATTAGGTGCCCGAGGCAGCAATCGACCCATGGAGTCAAGTCTGCTGGAGGACGATGTATTGAATCGGGACGCAATTTGAGTGATCCATCGTCAATAGGAGGCCCTGAACGTTACAATTCACTATCAGTTTTTCGTCCCATTCGATAATCTAGACTCACAGCAGAGAGGCCATAAGGTGCCCGAGGCAGCAATAGACCCATGGAGTCAAGTCGGCTGGAGGACGATGTATTTAATCGGGACGCAATTTGAGAGATCCATCGTCATTAGGTGGCCCTGAACGCTACAATTCACTATCAGTTTTTCGTCCCATTCGATAATCTAGACTCACAGCAGAACGGCCATAAGGTGCCCGAGGCAGCAATAGACCCATGGAGACAAGTCTGCTGGAGGACGATGTATTGAATCGGGACGCAATTTGAGTGATCCATCGTCATTAGGAGGCCCTGAACGTTACAATTCACTATCAGTTTTTTGTCCCATTCGATAATCTAGACTCACAGCAGAACGGCCATAAGGTGCCCGAGGCAGCAATAGACGCATGGAATCAAGTCGGCTGGAGGACGATGTATTGAATCGGGACGCAATTTGAGTGATCCATCGTCATTAGGTGGCCCTGAACGTTACAATTCACTATCAGTTTTTCGTCCCATTCGATAATCTAGATTCACAGCAGAACGGCCATAAGGTGCCCGAGGCAGCATTAGACCCATGGAGTCAACTCGGCTGGAGGACGATATATTGAATCGGGACGCAATTTGCGTGGTCCATCGTCATTAGGTGGCCCTGAATGTTACAAATCACTATCAGTTTTTCGTCCGATTCGAAAATCTTTGACTCACAGCAGAACGGCCATTAGGTGCCCGAGGCAGCAATCGACCCATGGAGACAAGTCTGCTGGTGGACGATGTATGGAATCGGGACGCAATTTGAGTGATCCATCGTCATTAGGAGGCCCTGAACGTTACAATTCACTATCACTTTTTCGTCCCATTCGATAATCTAGACTCACAGCAGAACGGCCATAAGGTGCCCGAGGCAGCAATAGACCCATGGAGTCAAGTCGGCTGGAGGACGATGTATTGAATCGGGACGCAATTTGAGTGATCCATCGTCATTAGGAGGCCCTGAAAGTTACAATTCACTATCAGTTTTTCGTCCCATTCGATAATCTAGACTCACAGCAGAACGGCCATAAGGTGCCCGAGGCAGCAATAGACCCATGGAGTCAAGTCGGCTGGAGGACGATGTATTGAATCGGGACGCAATTTGAGAGATCCATCGTCATTAGGTGGCCCTGAACGTTACAATTCACTATCAGTTTTTCGTCCCATTCGATAACCTAGACTCACAGCAGAACGGACATAAGGTGCCCGAGGCAGCAATAGACCCATGGAGACAAGTCTGCTGGAGGACGATGTATTGAATCGGGACGCAATTTGAGTGATCCATCGTCATTAGGAGGCCCTGAACGTTACAATTCACTATCAGTTTATTGTCCCATTCGATAATCTAGACTCACAGCAGAACGGCCATAAGGTGCCCGAGGCAGCAATAGACCCATGGAGTCAAGTCGGCTGGAGGACGATGTATTGAATCGGGACGCAATTTGAGTGATCCATCGTCATTAGGTGGCCCTGAAAGTTACAATTCACTATCAGTTTTTCTTCCGATTCGAAAATCTTTGACTCACAGCAGAACGGCCATAAGGTGCCCGAGGCAACAATAGACGCATGGAGACAAGTCTGCTGGAGGACGATGTCTTGAATCGGGACGCAATTTGAGTGTTCCATCGTCATTAGGAGGCCCTGAACGTTACAATTCACTATCAGTTTTCGTCCGATTCGAAAATTTTTGAGTCACAGCAGGCCTGCCATAGGGTGCCCGAGGCAGCAATAGACCCATGGAGACAAGTCTGCTGGAGGACGATGTATTGAATCGGGACGCAATTTGAGTGATCCATCGTCATTAGGTGGCCCTGAACGTTACAATTCACTATCAGTTTTTCATCCCATTCTATAATCTAGACTCACAGCAGAACGGCCATAAGGTGCCCGAGGCAGCAATAGTCCCATGGAGTCAAGTCGGCTAGTGGACGATGTACTGAATCGGGACGCAATTTGTGTGGTCCATCGTCTTTAGGTGGCCCTGAATGTTACAAATCACTATCAGTTTTTCGTCCGATTCGAAAATCTTTGACTCACAGCAGAACGGCCATAAGGTGCCCGAGGCAGGAATCGACCCATGGAGACAAGTCTGCTGGAGGACGATGTATTGAATCGGGACGCAATTTGAGTGTTCCATCGTCATGAGGTGGCCCTGAAAGTTACAATTCACTATCAGTTTTTCGTTCGATTCGAAAATCTTTGACTCACAGCAGAACGGCCATAAGGTGCTCGAGGCAGCAATAGTACCATGAAGTCAAGTCTGCTGGAGGACGATGAATTGAATCAGGACGCAATTTGAGTGATCCATCGTCATTAGGTGGCCCTGAACGTTACAATTCACTATCAGTTTTTCGTCCGATTCGAAAATCTTTGACTCACAGCAGAACGGCCATTAGGTGCCCGAGGCAGCAATCGACCCATGGAGACAAATCTGCTGGAAGACGATGTATTGAATCGGGACGCAATTTGAGTGATCCATCGTCATTAGGAGGCCCTGAACGTTACAATTCACTATCAGTTTTTCGTCCCATTCGATAATCTAGACTCACAGCAGAACGGCCATAAGGTGCCCGAGGCAGCAATAGACCCATGGAGTCAAGTCGGCTGGAGGACGATGTATTGAATCGGGACGCAATTTGAGTGATCCATCGTGATTAGGAGACCCTGAACGTTACAATTCACTATCAGTTTTTCGTCCCATTCAATAATCTAGACTCACAGCAGAACGGCCATAAGGTGCCCGAGGCAGCAATAGACCCATGGAGTCAAGTCGGCTGGTGGACGTTGTATTGAATTGGGACGCAATTTGAGAGATCTATCGTCATTAGGTGGCCCTGAACGTTACAATTCACTATCAGTTTTTCGTCCGATTCGAAAATCTTTGGGTCACAGCAGGCCTGCCATAAGGTGCCCGAGGCAGCAATAGACCCATGGAGGCAAGTCTGCTGGAGGACGATGTATTGAATCGGGACGCAATTTGAGTGATCCATCGTCATTAGGTGGCCCTGAACGTTACAATTCACTATCAGTTTTTCATCCTATTCGATAATCTAGACTCACAGCAGAACGGCCATAAGGTGCCCGAGGCAGCAATAGTCCCATGGAGTCAAGTCGGCTAGTGGACGATGTACTGATTCGGGACGCAATTTGTGTGGTCCATCGTCATTAGGTGGCCCTGAATGTTACAAATCACTATCAGGTTTTTCATCCGATTCGAAAATCTTTGACTCACAGCAGAACGGCCACAAGGTGCCCGAGGCAGCAATAGACCCATGGAGTCAACTCGGCTGGAGGACGATGTATTGAATCGGGACGCACTTTGCGTGGTCCATCGTCATTAGGTGGCCCTGAATGTTACAATTCACTATCAGTTTTTCGTCCGATTCGAAAGTGTTTGACTCACAGCAGAACGGCCATTAGGTGCCCGAGGCAGTAATAGACCAATGGAGACAAGTCCGCTGGAGGACGATGTATTGAATCGGGACGCAATTTGAGTGTTCCATCGTCATTAGGAGGCATTCAACGTTCCAATTTACTATCAGTTTTTCGTCCGATTCGAAAATCTTTGACTCACAGCAGAACGGCCATAAGGTGCCCGAGGCAGCAATAGACCCATGGAGACAAGTCGGCTGGAGGACGATGTATTGAATCGGGACGCAATTTGAGTGATCCATCGTCATTAGGTTGCCCTGAAAGTTACAATTCACTATCAGTTTTTCGTCCGATTCGAAAATCTTTGACTCACAGCAGAACAGCCATAAGGTGCCCGAGGCAACAATAGACCCATGGAAACAAGTCTGCTGGAGGACGATATATTGAATCGGGTCGCAATTTGAGTGATCCATCGTCATTAGGTGGCCCTGAACGTTACAATTCACTATCAGTTTTTCGTCCCATTCGATAATCTAGACTCACAGCAGAACGGCCATAAGGTGCCTGAGGCAGCAATAGACCCATGGAGTCAGGTCGGCTGGAGGACGATGTACTGAATCGGGACGCAATTTGTGGTGTCCATCGTCATTAGGTGGCCCTGAATGTTACAATTCACTATCAATTTTTCGTCCGATTCGAAAATCTTTGACTCACAGCAGAACGGCCATAAGGTGCACGAGGCAGCAATAGACCCATGGAGACAAGTCTGCTGGAGGACGATGTATTGAATCGGGACGCAATTTGAGTGTTCCATCGTCATTAGGAGGCCCTGAACGTTACAATTCACTATCAGTTTTTCGTCCGATTCGAAAATCTTTGGGTCACAGCAGGCCTGCCATAAGGTGCCCGAGGCAGCAATAGACCCATGGAGACAAGTCAGCTGGAGGACGATGTATTGAATCGGGACGCAATTTGAGTGATCCATCGTCATTAGGTGGGCCTGAACGTTACAATTCACTATCAGTTTTTCATCCCATTCTATAATCTAGACTCACAGCAGAACGGCCATAAGGTGCCCGAGGCAGCAATAGACCCATGGGGTCAAGTCGGCTGGAGGACGATGTATTTAATCGGGACGCAATTTGAGAGATCCATCGTCATTAGGTGGCCCTGAACGCTACAATTCACTATCAGTTTTTCGTCCCATTCGATAATCTAGACTCACAGCAGAACGGCCATAAGGTGCCCGAGGCAGCAATAGACCCATGGAGACAAGTCTGCTGGAGGACGATGTATTGAATCGGGACGCAATTTGAGTGATCCATCGTCATTAGGAGGCCCTGAACGTTACAATTCACTATCAGTTTTTTGTCCCATTCGATAATCTAGACTCACAGCAGAACGGCCATAAGGTGCCCGAGGCAGCAATAGACCCATGGAATCAAGTCGGCTGGAGGACGATGTATTGAATCGGGACGCAATTTGAGTGATCCATCGTCATTAGGTGGCCCTCAACGTTACAATTCACTATCAGTTTTTCGTCCGATTCGAAAATCTTTGACTCACAGCAGAACGGCCATAAGGTGCCCGAGGCAGCAATAGACGCATGGAGACAAGTCTGCTGGAGGACGATGTATTGAATCGGGACGCAATTTGAGTGTTCCATCGTCATTAGGACGCCCTGTACGTTGCAATTCACAATCAGTTTTTCGTCCGATTCGAAAATCTTTGAGTCACAGCAGAACGGCCATAAGGTGCCCGAGGCAGCAATAGACCCATGGAGACAAGTCGGCTGGAGGACGATGTATTGAATCGGGACGCAATTTGAGTGTTCCATCGTCATTAGGAGGCCCTGAACGTTACAATTCACTATCAGTTTTTCGTCCGATTCGAAAATCTTTGAGGCACTGCTGAACGGCCATAAGGTGCCCGAGGCTGCAATAGACCAAATGGAGACAGTCTGCTGGAGGACAATGTATTGAATCGGGACGCAATTTGAGTGATCCATCGTCATTAGGTGGCCCGGAACGCTACAATTCACAATCAGTTTTACGTCCGATTCGAAAATCTTTGACTCACAGCAGAACGGCCATAAGGTGCCAAGGCAGCAATAGACCCATGGTGACATGTCGGCTGGAGGACGATGTATTGAATCGGGACGCAATTTGAGTGATCCATCGTCATTAGGTGGCCCTGAACGTTACAATTCACTATCAGTTTTTCGTCCGATTCGAAAATCTTTGACTCACAGCAGAACGGCCATAAGGTGCCCGAGGCAGCAATAGACCCATGGAGACAAGTCTGCTGGAGAACGATGTATTGAATCGGGACTCAATTTGAGTGTTCCATCGTCATTAGGAGGCCCTGAAAGTTACAATTCACTATCAGTTTTTCGTCTGATTCGAAAATCTTTGACTCACAGCAGAAGGGCCATAAGGTGCCCGAGGCAGCA
This sequence comes from Schistocerca cancellata, assembly GCF_023864275.1. NCBI lineage: Eukaryota > Metazoa > Arthropoda > Insecta > Orthoptera > Acrididae > Schistocerca > Schistocerca cancellata. The sequence continues at coordinate 844,100,476 of NC_064630.1, forward strand.
ATAGACGCATGGAGTCAAGTCTGCTGGAGGACGATGTATTGAATCGGGACGCAATTTGAGTGATCCATCGTCATTAGGTGGCCCTGAACGTTACAATTCACTATCAGTTTTTCGTCCCATTCGATAACCTAGACTCACAGCAGAACGGCCATAAGGTGCCCGAAGCAGCAATAGACCCATGGAGACAAGTCTGCTGGAGGACGATGTATTGAATCGGGACGCAATTTGAGTGATCCATCGTCATTAGGAGGCCCTGAACGTTACAATTCACTATCAGTTTATTGTCCCATTCGATAATCTAGACTCACAGCAGAACGGCCATAAGGTGCCCGAGGCAGCAATAGACCCATGGAGTCAAGTCGGCTTGAGGACGATGTACTGAATCGGGACGCAATTTGAGTGATCCATCGTCATTAGGTGGCCCTGAAAGTTACAATTCACTATCAGTTTTTCGTCCGATTCGAAAATCTTTGACTCACAGCAGAACGGCCATAAGGTGCCCGAGGCAGCAATAGACGCATGGAGACAAGTCTGCTGGAGGACGATGTCTTGAATCGGGACGCAATTTGAGTGTTCCATCGTCATTAGGAGGCCCTGAACGTTACAATTCACTATCAGTTTTCGTCCGATTCGAAAATTTTTGAGTCACAGCAGGCCTGCCATAAGGTGCCCGAGGCAGAAATAGACCCATGGAGACAAGTCTGCTCGAGGACGATGTATTGAATCGGGTCGCAATTTGAGTGATCCATCGTCATTAGGTGGCCCTGAAAGTTACAATTCACTATCAGTTTTTCGTTCGATTCGAAAATCTTTGACTCACAGCAGAACGGCCATAAGGTGCCCGAGGCAGCAATAGTACCATGAAGTCAAGTCTGCTGGAGGACGATGAATTGAATCAGGACGAAATTTGAGTGATCCATCGTCATTAGGTGGCCCTGAACGTTACAATTCACTATCAGTTTTTCGTCCCATTCGATAATCTAGACTCACAGCAGAACGGCCATAAGGTGCCCGAGGCAGCAATAGTCCCATGGAGTCAAGTCGGCTAGTGGACGATGTACTGAATCGGGACGCAATTTGTGTGGTCCATCGTCTTTAGGTGGCCCTGAATGTTACAAATCACTATCAGTTTTTCGTCCGATTCGAAAATCTTTGACTCACAGCAGAACGGCCATAAGGTGCCCGAGGCAGCAATCGACCCATGGAGACAAGTCTGCTGGAGGACGATGTATTGAATCGGGACGCAATTTGAGTGTTCCATCGTCATGAGGTGGCCCTGAAAGTTACAATTCACTATCAGTTTTTCGTTCGATTCGAAAATCTTTGACTCACAGCAGAACGGCCATAAGGTGCCCGAGGCAGCAATAGTACATTGAAGTCAAGTCTGCTGGAGGACGATGAATTGAATCAGGACGCAATTTGAGTGATCCATCGTCATTAGGTGGCCCTGAACGTTACAATTCACTATCAGTTTTTCGTCCCATTCGATAATCTAGACTCACAGCAGAACGGCCATAAGGTGCTCGAGGCAGCAATAGACCCATGGAGACAAGTCGGCTGGAGGACGATGTATTGAATCGGGACGCAATTTGAGTGTTCCATCGTCATTAGGACGCCCTGTACGTTGCAATTCACAATCAGTTTTTCGTCCGATTCGAAAATCTTTGAGTCACAGCAGAACGGCCATAAGGTGCCCGAGGCAGCAATAGACCCATGGAGACAAGTCGGCTGGAGGACGATGTATTGAATCGGGACGCAATTTGAGTGTTCCATCGTCATTAGGAGGCCCTGAACGTTACAATTCACTATCAGTTTTTCGTCCGATTCGAAAATCTTTGAGGCACTGCTGAACGGCCATAAGGTGCCCGAGGCTGCAATAGACCAAATGGAGACAGTCTGCTGGAGGACAATGTATTGAATCGGGACGCAATTTGAGTGATCCATCGTCATTAGGTGGCCCGGAACGTTACAATTCACAATCAGTTTTACGTCCGATTCGAAAATCTTTGACTCACAGCAGAACGGCCATAAGGTGCCAAGGCAGCAATAGACCCATGGTGACATGTCGGCTGGAGGACGATGTATTGAATCGGGACGCAATTTGAGTGATCCATCGTCATTAGGTGGCCCTGAACGTTACAATTCACTATCAGTTTTTCGTCCGATTCGAAAATCTTTGACTCACAGCAGAACGGCCATAAGGTGCCCGAGGCAGCAATAGACCCATGGAGACAAGTCTGCTGGAGGACGATGTATTGAATCGGGACTCAATTTGAGTGTTCCATCGTCATTAGGAGGCCCTGAGAGTTACAATTCACTATCAGTTTTTCGTCCGATTCGAAAATCTTTGACTCACAGCAGAAGGGCCATAAGGTGCCCGAGGCAGCAATAGACGCATGGAGTCAAGTCTGCTGGAGGACGATGTATTGAATCGGGACGCAATTTGAGTGATCCATCGTCATTAGGTGGCCCTGAACGTTACAATTCACTATCAGTTTTTCGTCCCATTCGATAACCTAGACTCACAGCAGAACGGCCATAAGGTGCCCGAAGCAGCAATAGACCCATGGAGACAAGTCTGCTGGAGGACGATGTATTGAATCGGGACGCAATTTGAGTGATCCATCGTCATTAGGAGGCCCTGAACGTTACAATTCACTATCAGTTTATTGTCCCATTCGATAATCTAGACTCACAGCAGAACGGCCATAAGGTGCCCGAGGCAGCAATAGACCCATGGAGTCAAGTCGGCTTGAGGACGATGTACTGAATCGGGACGCAATTTGAGTGATCCATCGTCATTAGGTGGCCCTGAAAGTTACAATTCACTATCAGTTTTTCGTCCGATTCGAAAATCTTTGACTCACAGCAGAACGGCCATAAGGTGCCCGAGGCAGCAATAGACGCATGGAGACAAGTCTGCTGGAGGACGATGTCTTGAATCGGGACGCAATTTGAGTGTTCCATCGTCATTAGGAGACCCTGAACGTTACAATTCACTATCAGTTTTCGTCCGATTCGAAAATTTTTGAGTCACAGCAGGCCTGCCATAAGGTGCCCGAGGCAGAAATAGACCCATGGAGACAAGTCTGCTGGAGGACGATGTATTGAATCGGGTCGCAATTTGAGTGATCCATCGTCATTAGGTGGCCCTGAAAGTTACAATTCACTATCAGTTTTTCGTTCGATTCGAAAATCTTTGACTCACAGCAGAACGGCCATAAGGTGCCCGAGGCAGCAATAGTACCATGAAGTCAAGTCTGCTGGAGGACGATGAATTGAATCAGGACGAAATTTGAGTGATCCATCGTCATTAGGTGGCCCTGAACGTTACAATTCACTATCAGTTTTTCGTCCCATTCGATAACCTAGACTCACAGCAGAACGGCCATAAGGTGCCCGAGGCAGCAATAGTCCCATGGAGTCAAGTCGGCTAGTGGACGATGTACTGAATCGGGACGCAATTTGTGTGGTCCATCGTCTTTAGGTGGCCCTGAATGTTACAAATCACTATCAGTTTTTCGTCCGATTCGAAAATCTTTGACTCACAGCAGAACGGCCATAAGGTGCCCGAGGCAGCAATCGACCCATGGAGACAAGTCTGCTGGAGGACGATGTATTGAATCGGGACGCAATTTGAGTGTTCCATCGTCATGAGGTGGCCCTGAAAGTTACAATTCACTATCAGTTTTTCGTTCGATTCGAAAATCTTTGACTCACAGCAGAACGGCCATAAGGTGCCCGAGGCAGCAATAGTACATTGAAGTCAAGTCTGCTGGAGGACGATGAATTGAATCAGGACGCAATTTGAGTGATCCATCGTCATTAGGTGGCCCTGAACGTTACAATTCACTATCAGTTTTTCGTCCCATTCGATAATCTAGACTCACAGCAGAACGGCCATAAGGTGCTCGAGGCAGCAATAGACCCATGGAGACAAGTCGGCTGGGGACGATGTATTGAATCGGGACGCAATTTGAGTGATCCATCGTCATTAGGTGGCCCTGAACGTTACAAATCACTATCAGTTTTTCGTCCCATTCGATAATCTAGATTCACAGCAGAACGGCCATAAGGTGCCCGAGGCAGCAATCGACCCATGGAGACAAGTCTGCTGGAAGACGATGTATTGAATCGGGACGCAATTTGAGTGATCCATCGTCATTAGGAGGCCCTGAACGTTACAATTCACTATCAGTTTTTCGTCCCATTCGATAATCTAGACTCACAGCAGAACGGCCATAAGGTGCCCGAGGCAGCAATAGACCCATGGAGTCAAGTCGGCTGGAGGACGATGTATTGAATCGGGACGCAATTTGAGTGATCCATCGTCATTAGGAGGCCCTGAACGTTACAATTCACTATCAGTTTTTCGTCCCATTCAATAATCTAGACTCACAGCAGAACGGCCATAAGGTGCCCGAGGCAGCAATAGACCCATGGAGTCAGGTCGGCTGGAGGACGATGTACTGAATCGGGACGCAATTTGTGGTGTCCATCGTCATTAGGTGGCCCTGAATGTTACAATTCACTATCAATTTTTCGTCCGATTCGAAAATCTTTGACTCACAGCAGAACGGCCATAAGGTGCACGAGGCAGCAATAGACCCATGGAGACAAGTCTGCTGGAGGACGATGTATTGAATCGGGACGCAATTTGAGTGTTCCATCGTCATTAGGAGGCCCTGAACGTTACAATTCACTATCAGTTTTTCGTCCGATTCGAAAATCTTTGGGTCACAGCAGGCCTGCCATAAGGTGCCCGAGGCAGCAATAGACCCATGGAGACAAGTCAGCTGGAGGACGATGTATTGAATCGGGACGCAATTTGAGTGATCCATCGTCATTAGGTGGGCCTGAACGTTACAATTCACTATCAGTTTTTCATCCCATTCTATAATCTAGACTCACAGCAGAACGGCCATAAGGTGCCCGAGGCAGCAATAGACCCATGGAGTCAAGTCGGCTGGAGGACGATGTATTTAATCGGGACGCAATTTGAGAGATCCATCGTCATTAGGTGGCCCTGAACGCTACAATTCACTATCAGTTTTTCGTCCCATTCGATAATCTAGACTCACAGCAGAACGGCCATAAGGTGCCTGAGGCAGCAATAGACCCATGGAGACAAGTCTGCTGGAGGACGATGTATTGAATCGGGACGCAATTTGAGTGATCCATCGTCATTAGGAGGCCCTGAACGTTACAATTCACTATCAGTTTTTTGTCCCATTCGATAATCTAGACTCACAGCAGAACGGCCATAAGGTGCCCGAGGCAGCAATAGACCCATGGAATCAAGTCGGCTGGAGGACGATGTATTGAATCGGGACGCAATTTGAGTGATCCATCGTCATTAGGTGGCCCTCAACGTTACAATTCACTATCAGTTTTTCGTCCGATTCGAAAATCTTTGACTCACAGCAGAACGGCCATAAGGTGCCCGAGGCAGCAATAGACGCATGGAGACAAGTCTGCTGGAGGACGATGTATTGAATCGGGACGCAATTTGAGTGTTCCATCGTCATTAGGACGCCCTGTACGTTGCAATTCACAATCAGTTTTTCGTCCGATTCGAAAATCTTTGAGTCACAGCAGAACGGCCATAAGGTGCCCGAGGCAGCAATAGACCCATGGAGACAAGTCGGCTGGAGGACGATGTATTGAATCGGGACGCAATTTGAGTGTTCCATCGTCATTAGGAGGCCCTGAACGTTACAATTCACTATCAGTTTTTCGTCCGATTCGAAAATCTTTGAGGCACTGCTGAACGGCCATAAGGTGCCCGAGGCTGCAATAGACCAAATGGAGACAGTCTGCTGGAGGACAATGTATTGAATCGGGACGCAATTTGAGTGATCCATCGTCATTAGGTGGCCCTGAACGTTACAATTCACTATCAGTTTTTCGTCCGATTCGAAAATCTTTGACTCACAGCAGAACGGCCATAAGGTGCCCGAGGCAGCAATAGACCCATGGAGACAAGTCTGCTGGAGGACGATGTATTGAATCGAGACTCAATTTGAGTGTTCCATCGTCATTAGGAGGCCCTGAAAGTTACAATTCACTATCAGTTTTTCGTCCGATTCGAAAATCTTTGACTCACAGCAGAAGGGCCATAAGGTGCCCGAGGCAGCAATAGACGCATGGAGTCAAGTCTGCTGGAGGACGATGTATTGAATCGGGACGCAATTTGAGTGATCCATCGTCATTAGGTGGCCCTGAACGTTACAATTCACTATCAGTTTTTCGTCCCATTCGATAACCTAGACTCACAGCAGAACGGCCATAAGGTGCCCGAAGCAGCAATAGACCCATGGAGACAAGTCTGCTGGAGGACGATGTATTGAATCGGGACGCAATTTGAGTGATCCATCGTCATTAGGAGGCCCTGAACGTTACAATTCACTATCAGTTTATTGTCCCATTCGATAATCTAGACTCACAGCAGAACGGCCATAAGGTGCCCGAGGCAGCAATAGACCCATGGAGTCAAGTCGGCTTGAGGACGATGTATTGAATCGGGACGCAATTTGAGTGATCCATCGTCATTAGGTGGCCCTGAAAGTTACAATTCACTATCAGTTTTTCGTCCGATTCGAAAATCTTTGACTCACAGCAGAACGGCCATAAGGTGCCCGAGGCAGCAATAGACGCATGGAGACAAGTCTGCTGGAGGACGATGTCTTGAATCGGGACGCAATTTGAGTGTTCCATCGTCATTAGGAGGCCCTGAACGTTACAATTCACTATCAGTTTTCGTCCGATTCGAAAATTTTTGAGTCACAGCAGGCCTGCCATAAGGTGCCCGAGGCAGAAATAGACCCATGGACACAAGTCTGCTGGAGGACGATGTATTGAATCGGGACGCAATTTGAGTGATCCATCGTCATTAGGTGGCCCTGAAAGTTACAATTCACTATCAGTTTTTCGTTCGATTCGAAAATCTTTGACTCACAGCAGAACGGCCATAAGGTGCCCGAGGCTGCAATAGTACCATGAAGTCAAGTCTGCTGGAGGACGATGAATTGAATCAGGACGCAATTTGAGTGATCCATCGTCATTAGGTGGCCCTGAACGTTACAATTCACTATCAGTTTTTCGTCCCATTCGATAATCTAGACTCACAGCAGAACGGCCATAAGGTGCCCGAGGCAGCAATAGTCCCATGGAGTCAAGTCGGCTAGTGGACGATGTACTGAATCGGGACGCAATTTGTGTGGTCCATCGTCTTTAGGTGGCCCTGAATGTTACAAATCACTATCAGTTTTTCGTCCGATTCGAAAATCTTTGACTCACAGCAGAACGGCCATAAGGTGCCCGAGGCAGCAATCGACCCATGGAGACAAGTCTGCTGGAGGACGATGTATTGAATCGGGACGCAATTTGAGTGTTCCATCGTCATGAGGTGGCCCTGAAAGTTACAATTCACTATCAGTTTTTCGTTCGATTCGAAAATCTTTGACTCACAGCAGAACGGCCATAAGGTGCCCGAGGCAGCAATAGTACATTGAAGTCAAGTCTGCTGGAGGACGATGAATTGAATCAGGACGCAATTTGAGTGATCCATCGTCATTAGGTGGCCCTGAACGTTACAATTCACTATCAGTTTTTCGTCCCATTCGATAATCTAGACTCACAGCAGAACGGCCATAAGGTGCTCGAGGCAGCAATAGACCCATGGAGACAAGTCGGCTGGGGACGATGTATTGAATCGGGACGCAATTTGAGTGATCCATCGTCATTAGGTGGCCCTGAACGTTACAAATCACTATCAGTTTTTCGTCCCATTCGATAATCTAGATTCACAGCAGAACGGCCATAAGGTGCCAAGGCAGCAATAGACCCATGGAGTCAACTCGGCTGGAGGACGATGTATTGAATCGGGACGCAATTTGCGTGGTCCATCGTCATTAGGTGGCCCTGAATGTTGCAATTCACTATCAGTTTTTCGTCCGATTCGAAAATCTTTGACTCACAGCAGAACGGCCATTAGGTGCCCGAGGCAGCAATCGACCCATGGAGACAAGTCTGCTGGAAGACGATGTATTGAATCGGGACGCAATTTGAGTGATCCATCGTCATTAGGAGGCCCTGAACGTTACAATTCACTATCAGTTTTTCGTCCCATTCGATAATCTAGACTCACAGCAGAACGGCCATAAGGTGCCCGAGGCAGCAATAGACCCATGGAGTCAAGTCGGCTGGAGGACGATGTATTGAATCGGGACGCAATTTGAGTGATCCATCGTCATTAGGAGGCCCTGAACGTTACAATTCACTATCAGTTTTTCGTCCCATTCAATAATCTAGACTCACAGCAGAACGGCCATAAGGTGCCCGAGGCAGCAATAGACCCATGGAGTCAAGTCGGCTGGTGGACGATGTATTGAATCGGGACGCAATTTGAGAGATCTATCGTCATTAGGTGGCCCTGAACGTTACAATTCACTATCAGTTTTTCGTCCGATTCGAAAATCTTTGGGTCACAGCAGGCCTGCCATAAGGTGCCCGAGGCAGCAATAGACCCATGGAGACAAGTCTGCTGGAGGACGATGTATTGAATCGGGACGCAATTTGAGTGATCCATCGTCATTAGGTGGCCCTGAACGTTACAATTCACTATCAGTTTTTCATCCCATTCGATAATCTAGACTCACAGCAGAACGGCCATAAGGTGCCCGAGGCAGCAATAGTCCCATGGAGTCAAGTCGGCTAGTGGACGATGTACTGATTCGGGACGCAATTTGTGTGGTCCATCGTCATTAGGTGGCCCTGAATGTTACAAATCACTATCAGGTTTTTCGTCCGATTCGAAAATCTTTGACTCACAGCAGAACGGCCATAAGGTGCCCGAGGCAGCAATAGACCCATGGAGTCAACTCGGCTGGAGGACGATGTATTGAATCGGGACGCACTTTGCGTGGTCCATCGTCATTAGGTGGCCCTGAATGTTACAATTCACTATCAGTTTTTCGTCCGATTCGAAAGTGTTTGACTCACAGCAGAACGGCCATTAGGTGCCCGAGGCAGCAATAGACCAATGGAGACAAGTCCGCTGGAGGACGATGTATTGAATCGGGACGCAATTTGAGTGTTCCATCGTCATTAGGAGGCATTCATCGTTCCAATTTACTATCAGTTTTTCGTCCGATTCGAAAATCTTTGACTCACAGCAGAACGGCGATAAGGTGCCCGAGGCAGCATTAGACCCATGGAGACAAGTCGGCTGGAGGACGATGTATTGAATCGGGACGCAATTTGAGTGATCCATCGTCATTAGGTTGCCCTGAATGTTACAATTCACTATCAGTTTTTCGTCCGATTCGAAAATCTTTGACTCACAGCAGAACGGCCATAAGGTGCCCGAGGCAACAATAGACCCATGGAAACAAGTCTGCTGGAGGACTATATATTGAATCGGGTCGCAATTTGAGTGATCCATCGTCATTAGGTGGCCCTGAACGTTACAATTCACTATCAGTTTTTCGTCCCATTCGATAATCTAGACTCACAGCAGAACGGCCATAAGGTGCCTGAGGCAGCAATAGACCCATGGAGTCAGGTCGGCTGGAGGACGATGTACTGAATCGGGACGCAATTTGTGGTGTCCATCGTCATTAGGTGGCCCTGAATGTTACAATTCACTATCAATTTTTCGTCCGATTCGAAAATCTTTGACTCACAGCAGAACGGCCATAAGGTGCCCGAGGCAGCAATAGACCCATGGAGACAAGTCTGCTGGAGGACGATGTATTGAATCGGGACGCAATTTGAGTGTTCCATCGTCATTAGGAGGCCCTGAACGTTACAATTCACTATCAGTTTTTCGTCCGATTCGAAAATCTTTGGGTCACAGCAGGCCTGCCATAAGGTGCCCGAGGCAGCAATAAACCCATGGAGACAAGTCAGCTGGAGGACGATGTATTGAATCGGGACGCAATTTGAGTGATCCATCGTCATTAGGTGGCCCTGAACGTTACAATTCACTATCAGTTTTTCATCCCATTCTATAATCTAGACTCACAGCAGAACGGCCATAAGGTGCCCGAGGCAGCAATAGACCGATGGAATCAACTCGGCTGGAGGACGATGTATTGAATCGGGACGCAATTTGCGTGGTCCATCGTCATTAGGTGGCCCTGAATGTTACAATTCACTATCAGTTTTTCGTCCGATTCGAAAATCTTTGACTCACAGCAGAACGGCCATTAGGTGCCCGAGGCAGCAATCGACCCATGGAGTCAAGTCTGCTGGAGGACGATGTATTGAATCGGGACGCAATTTGAGTGATCCATCGTCAATAGGAGGCCCTGAACGTTACAATTCACTATCAGTTTTTCGTCCCATTCGATAATCTAGACTCACAGCAGAACGGCCATAAGGTGCCCGAGGCAGCAATAGACCCATGGAGACAAGTCTGCTGGAGGACGATGTATTGAATCGGGACGCAATTTGAGTGATCCATCGTCATTAGGAGGCCCTGAACGTTACAATTCACTATCAGTTTTTTGTCCCATTCGATAATCTAGACTCACAGCAGAACGGCCATATGGTGCCCGAGGCAGCAATAGACCCATGGAATCAAGTCGGCTGGAGGACGATGTATTTAATCGGGACGCAATTTGAGTGATCCATCGTCATTAGGTGGCCCTCAACGTTACAATTCACTATCAGTTTTCCGTCCGATTCGAAAATCTTTGACTCACAGCAGAACGGCCATAAGGTGCCCGTGGCAGCAATAGACGCATGAAGACAAGTCTGCTGGAGGACGATGTATTGAATCGGGACGCAATTTGAGTGTTCCATCGTCATTAGGACGCCCTGTACGTTGCAATTCACAATCAGTTTTTCGTCCGAATCGAAAATCTTTGAGTCACAGCAGGCCTGCCATAAGGTGCCCGAGGCAGCAATAGACCCATGGAGACAAGTCTGCTGGAGGACGATGTATTGAATCGGGACGCAATTTGAGTGATCCATCGTCATTAGGTGGCCCTGAACGTTACAATTCACTATCAGTTTTTCATCCCATTCTATAATCTAGACTCACAGCAGAACGGCCATAAGGTGCCCGAGGCAGCAATCGACCCATGGAGACAAGTCTGCTGGAGGACGATGTATTGAATCGGGACGCAATTTGAGTGATCCATCGTCATTAGGAGGCCCTGAACGTTACAATTCACTATCACTTTTTCGTCCCATTCGATAATCTAGACTCACAGCAGAACGGCCATAAGGTGCCCGAGGCAGCAATAGACCCATGGAGTCAAGTCGGCTGGAGGACGATGTATTGAATCGGGACGCAATTTGAGTGATCCATCGTCATTAGGAGGCCCTGAACGTTACAATTCACTATCAGTTTTTCGACCCATTCGATAATCTAGACTCACAGCAGAACGGCCATAAGGTGCCCGAGGCAGCAATAGACCCATGGAGTCAAGTCGGCTGGAGGACGATGTATTGAATCGGGACGCAATTTGAGAGATCCATCGTCATTAGGTGGCCCTGAACGTTACAATTCACTATCAGTTTTTCGTCCCATTCGATAACCTAGACTCACAGCAGAACGGCCATAAGGTGCCCGAGGCAGCAATAGACCCATGGAGACAAGTCTGCTGGAGGACGATGTATTGAATCGGGACGCAATTTGAGTGATCCATCGTCATTAGGAGGCCCTGAACGTTACAATTCACTATCAGTTTTTTGTCCCATTCGATAATCTAGACTCACAGCAGAACGGCCATAAGGTGCCCGAGGCAGCAATAGACGCATGGAGACAAGTCTGCTGGAGGACGATGTATTGAATCGGGACGCAATTTGAGTGTTCCATCGTCATTAGGAGGCCCTGAACGTTACAATTCACTATCAGTTTTCGTCCGATTCGAAAATTTTTGAGTCACAGCAGGCCTGCCATAAGGTGCCCGAGGCAGCAATAGACCCATGGAGACAAGTCTGCTGGAGGACGATGTATTGAATCGGGACGCAATTTGAGTGATCCATCGTCATTAGGTGGCCCTGAACGTTACAAGTCACTATCAGTTTTTCATCCCATTCTATAATCTAGACTCACAGCAGAACGGCCATTAGGTGCCCGAGGCAGCAATAGTCCCATGGAGTCAAGTCGGCTAGTGGACGATGTACTGATTCGGGACGCAATTTGAGTGGTCCATCGTCATTAGGTTGCCCTGAATGTTACAAATCACTATCAGGTTTTTCGTCCGAATCGAAAATCTTTGACTCACAGCAGAACGGCCATAAGGTGCCCGAGGAAGCAATAGACCCATGGAGTCAACTCGGCTGGAGGACGATGTATTGAATCGGAACGCACTTTGCGTGGTCCATCGTCATTAGGTGGCCCTGAATGTTACAATTCACTATCAGTTTTACGACCGATTCGAAAGTGTTTGACTCACAGCAGAACGGCCATTAGGTGCCCGAGGCATCAATAGACCAATGGAGACAAGTCCGCTGGAGGACGATGTATTGAATCGGGACGCAATTTGAGTGTTCCATCGTCATTAGGAGGCATTCAACGTTCCAATTTACTATCAGTTTTTCGTCCGATTCGAAAATCTTTGACTCACAGCAGAACGGCCATAAGGTGCCCGAGGCAGCAATAGACCCATGGAGACAAGTCTGCTGGAGGACGATGTATTGAATCGGGACGCAATTTGAGTGTTCCATCGTCATTAGGAGGCCCTGAACGTTACAATTCACTATCAATTTTTCGTCCGATTCTAAAATCTTTGGGTCACAGCAGGCCTGCCATAAGGTGCCCGAGGCAGCAATAGACCCATGGAGACAAGTCTGCTGGAGGACGATGTATTGAATCGGGACGCAATTTGAGTGATCCATCGTCATTAGGTGGCCCTGAACGTTACAATTCACTATCAGTTTTTCATCCCATTCTATAATCTAGACTCACAGCAGAACGGCCATAAGGTGCCCGAGGCACAGCAATAGACCGATGGAATCAACTCGGCTGGAGGACGATGTATTGAATCGGGACGCAATTTGCGTGGTCCATCGTCATTAGGTGGCCCTGAATGTTACAATTCACTATCAGTTTTTCGTCCGATTCGAAAATCTTTGACTCACAGCAGAACGGCCATTAGGTGCCCGAGGCAGCAATCGACCCATGGAGTCAAGTCTGCTGGAGGACGATGTATTGAATCGGGACGCAATTTGAGTGATCCATCGTCAATAGGAGGCCCTGAACGTTACAATTCACAATCAGTTTTTCGTCCCGTTCGATAATCTAGACTCACAGCAGAACGGCCATAAGGTGCCCGAGGCAGCAATAGACCCATGGATTCAAGTCGGCTGGAGGACGATGTATTTAATCGGGACGCAATTTGAGAGATCCATCGTCATTAGGTGGCCCTGAACGCTACAATTCACTATCAGTTTTTCGTCCCATTCGATAATCTAGACTCACAGCAGAACGGCCATAAGGTGCCCGAGGCAGCAATAGACCCATGGAGACAAGTCTGCTGGAGGACGATGTATTGAATCGGGACGCAATTTGAGTGATCCATCGTCATTAGGAGGCCCTGAACGTTACAATTCACTATCAGTTTTTTGTCCCATTCGATAATCTAGACTCACAGCAGAACGGCCATAAGGTGCCCGAGGCAGCAATAGACCCATGGAGTCAAGGCGGCTGGAGGACGATGTATTGAATCGGGACGCAATTTGAGTGATCCATCGTCATTAGGTGGCCCTGAACGTTACAATTCACTATCAGTTTTTCGTCCGATTCGAAAATCTTTGACTCACAGCAGAACGGCCATAAGGTGCCCGAGGCAGCAATAGACGCATGGAGACAAGTCTGCTGGAGGACGATGTATTGAATCGGGACGCAATTTGAGTGTTCCATCGTCATTAGGACGCCCTGTACGTTGCAATTCACAATCAGTTTTTCGTCCGATTCGAAAATCTTTGAGTCACAGCAGGCCTGCCATAAGGTGCCCGAGGCAGCAATAGACCCATGGAGACAAGTCTGCTGGAGGACGATGTATTGAATCGGGACGCAATTTGAGTGATCCATCGTCATTAGGTGGCCCTGAACATTACAATTCACTATCAGTTTTTCATCCCATTCTATAATCTAGACTCACAGCAGAACGGCCATAAGGTGCCCGAGGCAGCAATAGTCCCATGGAGTCAAGTCGGCTGGGGACGATGTATTGAATCGGGACGCAATTTGAGTGATCCATCGTCATTAGGTGGCCCTGAACGTTACAATTCACTATCAGTTTTTCGTCCCATTCGATAATCTAGATTCACAGCAGAACGGCCATAAGGTGCCCGAGGCAGCATTAGACCCATGGAGTCAACTCGGCTGGAGGACGATATATTGAATCGGGACGCAATTTGCGTGGTCCATCGTCATTAGGTGGCCCTGAATGTTACAATTCACTATGAGTTTTTCGTCCGATTCGAAAATCTTTGACTCACAGCAGAACGGCCATTAGGTGCCCGAGGCAGCAATCGACCCATGGAGACAAGTCTGCTGGAGGACGATGTATTGAATCGGGACGCAATTTGAGTGATCCATCGTCATTAGGAGGCCCTGAACGTTACAATTCACTATCACTTTTTCGTCCCATTCGATAATCTAGACTCACAGCAGAACGGCCATAAGGTGCCCGAGGCAGCAATAGACCCATGGAGTCAAGTCGGCTGGAGGACGATGTATTGAATCGGGACGCAATTTGAGTGATCCATCGTCATTAGGAGGCCCTGAACGTTACAATTCACTATCAGTTTTTCGTCCCATTCGATAATCTAGACTCACAGCAGAACGGCCATAAGGTGCCCGAGGCAGCAATAGACCCATGGAGTCAAGTCGGCTGGAGGACGATGTATTGAATCGGGACGCAATTTGAGAGATCCATCGTCATTAGGTGGCCCTGAACGTTACAATTCACTATCAGTTTTTCGTCCCATTCGATAACCTAGACTCACACCAGAACGGCCATAAGGTGCCCGAGGCAGCAATAGACCCATGGAGACAAGTCTGCTGGAGGACGATGTACTGAATCGGGACGCAATTTGAGTGATCCATCGTCATTAGGAGGCCCTGAACGTTACAATTCACTATCAGTTTTTTGTCCCATTCGATAATCTAGACTCACAGCAGAACGGCCATAAGGTGCCCGAGGCAGCAATAGACCCATGGAGTCAAGTCGGCTGGAGGACGATATATTGAATCGGGACGCAATTTGAGTGATCCATCGTCATTAGGTGGCCCTGAAATTTACAATTCACTATCAGTTTTTCGTCCGATTCGAAAATCTTTGACTCACAGCAGAACGGCCATAAGGTGCCCGAGGCAGCAATAGACGCATGGAGACAAGTCTGCTGGAGGACGATGTATTGAATCGGGACGCAATTTGAGTGTTCCATCGTCATTAGGAGGCCCTGAACGTTACAATTCACTATCAGTTTTCGTCCGATTCGAAAATTTTTGAGTCATAGCAGGCCTGCCATAAGGTGCCCGAGGCAGCAATAGACCCATGGAGACAAGTCTGCTGGAGGACGATGTATTGAATCGGGACGCAATTTGAGTTATCCATCGTCATTAGGTGGCCCTGAACGTTACAAGTCACTATCAGTTTTTCATCCCATTCTATAATCTAGATTCACAGCAGAACGGCCATAAGGTGCCCGAGGCAGCAATAGTCCCATGGAGTCAAGTCGGCTAGTGGACGATGTACTGAATCGGGATGCAATTTGTGTGGTCCATCGTCTTTAGGTGTCCCTGAATGTTACAAATCATTATCAGTTTTTCGTCCGATTCGAAAATCTTTGACTCACAGCAGAACGGCCATAAGGTGCCCGAGGCAGCAATCGACTCATGGAGACAAGCCTGCTGGAGGACGATGTATTGAATCGGGACGCAATTTGAGTGATCCATTGTCATGAGGTGGCCCTGAAAGTTACAATTCACTATCAGTTTTTCGTTCGATTCGAAAATCTTTGACTCACAGCAGAACGGCCATAAGGTGCCCGAGGCAGCAATAGACCCATGGAGACAAGTCGGCTGGGGACGATGTATTGAATCGGGACGCAATTTGAGTGATCCATCGTCATTAGGTGGCCCTGAACGTTACAAATCACTATCAGTTTTTCGTCCCATTCGATAATCTAGATTCACAGGAGAACGGCCATAAGGTGCCAAGGCAGCAATAGACCCATGGAGTCAACTCGGCTGGAGGACGACGTATTGAATCGGGACGCAATTTGCGTGGTCCATCGTCATTAGGTGGCCCTGAATGTTGCAATTCACTATCAGTTTTTCGTCCGATTCGAAAATCTTTGACTCACATCAGAACGGCCATTAGGTGCCCGAGGCAGCAATCGACCCATGGAGACAAGTCTGCTGGAGGACGATGTATTGAATCGGGACGCAATTTGAGTGATCCATCGTCATTAGGAGGCCCTGAACGTTACAATTCACTATCAGTTTTTCATCCCATTCAATAATCTAGACTCACAGCAGAACGGCCATAAGGTGCCCGAGGCAGCAATAGACCCATGGAGTCAAGTCGGCTGGTGGACGATGTATTGAATCGGGACGCAATTTGAGAGATCCATCGTCATTAGGTGGCCCTGAACGTTACAATTCACTATCAGTTTTTCGTCCCATTCGATAACCTAGACTCACAGCAGAACGGCCATAAGGTGCCCGAGGCAGCAATAGACCCATGGAGACAAGTCTGCTGGAGGACGATGTATTGAATCGGGACGCAATTTGAGTGATCCATCGTCATTAGGAGGCCCTAAACGTTACAATTCACTATCAGTTTTTTGTCCCATTCGATAATCTAGACTCACAGCAGAACGGCCATAAGGTGCCCGAGGCAGCAATAGGCCCATGGAGTCAAGTCGGCTGGAGGACGATGTATAGAATCGGGACGCAATTTGAGTGATCCTTCGTCATTAGGTGGCCCTGAACGTTATAATTCACTATCAGTTTTTCGTCCGATTCGAAAATCTTTGACTCACAGCAGAACGGCCATAAGGTGCCCGAGGCAGCAATAGACGCATGGAGACAAGTCTGCTGGAGGACGATGTATTGAATCGGGACGCAATTTGAGTGTTCCATCGTCATTAGGACGCCCTGTACGTTGCAATTCACAATCAGTTTTTCGTCCGATTCGAAAATCTTTGAGTCACAGCAGGCCTGCCATAAGGTGCCCGAGGCAGCAATAGACCCATGGAGACAAGTCTGCTGGAGGACGATGTATTGAATCGGGACGCAATTTGAGTGATCCATCGTCATTAGGTGGCCCTGAACATTACAATTCACTATCAGTTTTTCATCCCATTCTATAATCTAGACTCACAGCAGAACGGCCATAAGGTGCCCGAGGCAGCAATAGTCCCATGGAGTCAAGTCGGCTGGGGACGATGTATTGAATCGGGACGCAATTTGAGTGATCCATCGTCATTAGGTGGCCCTGAACGTTACAATTCACTATCAGTTTTTCGTCCCATTCGATAATCTAGATTCACAGCAGAACGGCCATAAGGTGCCCGAGGCAGCATTAGACCCATGGAGTCAACTCGGCTGGAGGACGATATATTGAATCGGGACGCAATTTGCGTGGTCCATCGTCATTAGGTGGCCCTGAATGTTACAATTCACTATCAGTTTTTCGTCCGATTCGAAAATCTTTGACTCACAGCAGAACGGCCATTAGGTGCCCGAGGCAGCAATCGACCCATGGAGACAAGTCTGCTGGAGGACGATGTATTGAATCGGGACGCAATTTGAGTGATCCATCGTCATTAGGTGGCCCTGAACGTTACAATTCACTATCAGTTTTTCGTCCCATTCGATAACCTAGACTCACAGCAGAACGGCCATAAGGTGCCCGAGGCAGCAATAGACCCATGGAGACAAGTCTGCTGGAGGACGATGTATTGAATCGGGACGCAATTTGAGTGATCCATCGTCATTAGGAGGCCCTGAACGTTACAATTCACTATCAGTTTTTTGTCCCATTCGATAATCTAGACTCACAGCAGAACGGCCATAAGGTGCCCGAGGCAGCAATAGGCCCATGGAGTCAAGTCGGCTGGAGGACGATGTATTGAATCGGGACGCAATTTGAGTGATCCATCGTCATTAGGTGGCCCTGAACGTTACAATTCACTATCAGTGTTTCGTCCGATTCGAAAATCTTTGACTCACAGCAGAACGGCCATAAGGTGCCCGAGGCAGCAATAGACGCATGGAGACAAGTCTGCTGGAGGACGATGTATTGAATCGGGACGCAATTTGAGTGTTCCATCGTCATTAGGACGCCCTGTACGTTGCAATTCACAATCAGTTTTTCGTCCGATTCGAAAATCTTTGAGTCACAGCAGGCCTGTCATAAGGTGCCCGAGGCAGCAATAGACCCATGGAGACAAGTCTGCTGGAGGACGATGTATTGAATCGGGACGCAATTTGAGTGATCCATCGTCATTAGGTGCCCCTGAACATTACAATTCACTATCAGTTTTTCATCCCATTCTATAATCTAGACTCACAGCAGAACGGCCATAAGGTGCCCGAGGCAGCAATAGTCCCATGGAGTCAAGTCGGCTGGGGACGATGTATTGAATCGGGACGCAATTTGAGTGATCCATCGTCATTAGGTGGCCCTGAACGTTACAATTCACTATCAGTTTTTCGTCCCATTCGATAATCTAGATTCACAGCAGAACGGCCATAAGGTGCCCGAGGCAGCATTAGACCCATGGAGTCAACTCGGCTGGAGGACGATATATTGAATCGGGACGCAATTTGCGTGGTCCATCGTCATTAGGTGGCCCTGAATGTTACTATTCACTATCAGTTTTTCGTCCGATTCGAAAATCTTTGACTCACAGCAGAACGGCCATTAGGTGCCCGAGGCAGCAATCGACCCATGGAGACAAGTCTGCTGGAGGACGATGTATTGAATCGGGACGCAATTTGAGTGATCCATCGTCATTAGGAGGCCCTGAACGTTACAATTCACTATCACTTTTTCGTCCCATTCGATAATCTAGACTCACAGCAGAACGGCCATAAGGTGCCCGAGGCAGCAATAGACTAATGGAGTCAAGTCGGCTGGAGGACGATGTATTGAATCGGGACGCAATTTGAGTGATCCATCGTCATTAGGAGGCCCTGAACGTTACAATTCACTATCAGTTTTTCGTCCCATTCGATAATCTAGACTCACAGCAGAACGGCCATAAGGTGCCCGAGGCAGCAATAGACCCATGGAGTCAAGTCGGCTGGAGGACGATGTATTGAATCGGGACGCAATTTGAGAAATCCATCGTCATTAGGTGGCCCTGAACGTTACAATTCACTATCAGTTTTTCGTCCCATTCGATAACCTAGACTCACACCAGAACGGCCATAAGGTGCCCGAGGCAGCAATAGACCCATGGAGACAAGTCTGCTGGAGGACGATGTACTGAATCGGGACGCAATTTGAGTGATCCATCGTCATTAGGAGGCCCTGAACGTTACAATTCACTATCAGTTTTTTGTCCCATTCGATAATCTAGACTCACAGCAGAACGGCCATAAGGTGCCCGAGGCAGCAATAGACGCATGGAGACAAGTCTGCTGGAGGACGATGTATTGAATCGGGACGCAATTTGAGTGTTCCATCGTCATTAGGAGGCCCTGAACGTTACAATTCACTATCAGTTTTCGTCCGATTCGAAAATTTTTGAGTCATAGCAGGCCTGCCATAAGGTGCCCGAGGCAGCAATAGACCCATGGAGACAAGTCTGCTGGAGGACGATGTATTGAATCGGGACGCAATTTGAGTTATCCATCGTCATTAGGTGGCCCTGAACGTTACAAGTCACTATCAGTTTTTCATCCCATTCTATAATCTAGACTCACAGCAGAACGGCCATAAGGTGCCCGAGGCAGCAATAGTCCCATGGAGTCAAGTCGGCTAGTGGACGATGTACTGAATCGGGATGCAATTTGTGTGGTCCATCGTCTTTAGGTGTCCCTGAATGTTACAAATCACTATCAGTTTTTCGTCCGATTCGAAAATCTTTGACTCACAGCAGAACGGCCATAAGGTGCCCGAGGCAGCAATCGACTCATGGAGACAAGCCTGCTGGAGGACGATGTATTGAATCGGGACGCAATTTGAGTGATCCATTGTCATGAGGTGGCCCTGAAAGTTACAATTCACTATCAGTTTTTCGTTCGATTCGAAAATCTTTGACTCACAGCAGAACGGCCATAAGGTGCCCGAGGCAGCAATAGACCCATGGAGACAAGTCGGCTGGGGACGATGTATTGAATCGGGACGCAATTTGAGTGATCCATCGTCATTAGGTGGCCCTGAACGTTACAAATCACTATCAGTTTTTCGTCCCATTCGATAATCTAGATTCACAGGAGAACGGCCATAAGGTGCCAAGGCAGCAATAGACCCATGGAGTCAACTCGGCTGGAGGACGATGTATTGAATCGGGACGCAATTTGCGTGGTCCATCGTCATTAGGTGGCCCTGAATGTTGCAATTCACTATCAGTTTTTCGTCCGATTCGAAAATCTTTGACTCACAGCAGAACGGCCATTAGGTGCCCGAGGCAGCAATCGACCCATGGAGACAAGTCTGCTGGAGGACGATGTATTGAATCGGGACGCAATTTGAGTGATCTATCGTCATTATGAGGCCCTGAACGTTACAATTCACTATCAGTTTTTCGTCCCATTCGATAATCTAGACTCACAGCAGCACGGCCATAAGGTGCCCGAGGCAGCAATAGACCCATGGAGTCAAGTCGGCTGGAGGACGATGTATTGAATCGGGACGCAATTTGAGTGATCCATCGTCATTAGGAGGCATTGAACGTTACAATTCACTATCACTTTTTCGTCCCATTCAATAATCTAGACTCACAGCAGAACGGCCATAAGGTGCCCGAGGCAGCAATAGACCCATGGAGTCAAGTCGGCTGGTGGACGATGTATTGAATCGGGACGCAATTTGAGAGATCCATCGTCATTAGGTGGCCCTGAACGTTACAATTCACTATCAGTTTTTCGTCCCATTCGATAACCTAGACTCACAGCAGAACGGCCATAAGGTGCCCGAGGCAGCAATAGACCCATGGAGACAAGTCTGCTGGAAGACGATGTATTGAATCGGGACGCAATTTGCGTGGTCCATCGTCATTAGGTGGCCCTGAACGTTACAATTCACTATCAGTTTTTCGTCCCATTCGATAATCTAGACTCACAGCAGAACGGCCATAAGGTGCCCGAGGCAGCAATAGACCCATGGAGTCAAGTCGGCTGGAGGACGATGTATTGAATCGGGACGCAATTTGAGAGATCCATCGTCATTAGGTGGCCCTGAACGTTACAATTCACTATCAGTTTTTCGTCCCATTCGATAACCTAGACTCACACCAGAACGGCCATAAGGTGCCCGAGGCAGCAATAGACCCATGGAGACAAGTCTGCTGGAGGACGATGTACTGAATCGGGACGCAATTTGAGTGATCCATCGTCATTAGGAGGCCCTGAACGTTACAATTCACTATCAGTTTTTTGTCCCATTCGATAATCTAGACTCACAGCAGAACGGCCATAAGGTGCCCGAGGCAGCAATAGACCCATGGAGTCAAGTCGGCTGGAGGACGATATATTGAATCGGGACGCAATTTGAGTGATCCATCGTCATTAGGTGGCCCTGAAAGTTACAATTCACTATCAGTTTTTCGTCCGATTCGAAAATCTTTGACTCACAGCAGAACGGCCATAAGGTGCCCGAGGCAGCAATAGACGCATGGAGACAAGTCTGCTGGAGGACGATGTATTGAATCGGGACGCAATTTGAGTGTTCCATCGTCATTAGGAGGCCCTGAACGTTACAATTCACTATCAGTTTTCGTCCGATTCGAAAATTTTTGAGTCATAGCAGGCCTGCCATAAGGTGCCCGAGGCAGCAATAGACCCATGGAGACAAGTCTGCTGGAGGACGATGTATTGAATCGGGACGCAATTTGAGTTATCCATCGTCATTAGGTGGCCCTGAACGTTACAAGTCACTATCAGTTTTTCATCCCATTCTATAATCTAGACTCACAGCAGAACGGCCATAAGGTGCCCGAGGCAGCAATAGTCCCATGGAGTCAAGTCGGCTAGTGGACGATGTACTGAATCGGGATGCAATTTGTGTGGTCCATCGTCTTTAGGTGGCCCTGAAAGTTACAATTCACTATCAGTTTTTCTTCCGATTCGAAAATCTTTGACTCACAGCAGAACGACAATTAGGTGCCCGAGGCAGCAATAGACCCATGGAGACAAGTCTGCTGGAAGACGATGTATTGAATCGGGACGCAATTTGAGTGATCCATCGTCATTAGGAGGCCCTGAACGTTACAATTCACTATCAGTTTTTCGTCCGATTCGAAAATCTTTGAGTCACTGCTGAACGGCCATAAGGTGCCCGAGGCTGCAATAGACCAAATGGAGACAATCTGCTGGAGGACAATGTATTGAATCGGGACGCAATTTGAGTGATCCATCGTCATTAGGTGGCCCGGATCGTTACAATTCACTATCAGTTTTTCGTCCGATTCGAAAATCTTTGACTCACAGCAGAACGGCCATAAGGTGCCCAAGGCAGCAATAGACCCATGGAGACAAGTCTGCTGGAGGACGATGTATTGAATCGGGACGCAATTTGAGTGATCCATCGTCATTAGGTGGCCCTGAACGTTACAATTCACTATCAGTTTTTCGTCCGATTCGAAAATCTTTGACTCACGGCAGAACGGCCATAAGGTGCCCGAGGCAGCAATAGACCCATGGAGACAAGTCTGCTGGAGGACGATGTATTGAATCGGGACGCAATTTGAGTGTTCCATCGTCATTAGGAGGCCCTGAACGTTACAATTCACTATCACTTTTTCGTCCGATTCGAAAATCTTTGACTCACAGCAGAACGGCAATAAGGTGCCCGAGGCAGCAATAGACGCATGGAGACAAGTCTGCTGGAGGACGATGTATTGAATCGGGACGCAATTTGAGTGTTCCATCGTCATTAGGAGGCCCTGAACGTTACAATTCACTATCAGTTTTTCGTCCGATTCGAAAATCTTTGACTCACAGCAGAACGGCCATAGGGTGCGCGACGCATCAATAGACCCATGGAGACAAGTCGGCTGGTGGACGATGTATTGAATCGGGACGCAATTTGAGTGATCCATCGTCATTAGGTGGCCCTGAAAGTTACAATTCACTATCAGTTTTTCGTCCGATTCGAAAATCTTTGACTCACCGCAGAACGGCCATAAGGTGCCCGAGGCAGCAATAGACCCATGGAGACAAGTCTGCTGGAGGACGATGTATTGAATCGGGTCGCAATTTGAGTAATCCATCGTCATTAGGTGGCCCTGAACGTTACAATTCACTATCAGTTTTTCGTCCCATTCGATAATCTAGAGTCACAGCAGAACGGCCATAAGGTGCCCGAGGCAGCAATAGAACCATGGAGTCAGGTCGGCTGGAGGACGATGTACTGAATCGGGACGCAATTTGTGTGGTCCATCGTCATTAGGTGGCCCTGAATGTTACAATTCACTATCAGTTTTTCGTCCGATTCGAAAATCTTTGAGTCACAGCAGGCCTGCCATAAGGTGCCCGAGGCAGCAATAGACCCATGGAGACAAGTCTGCTGGAGGACGATGTATTGAATCGGGACGCAATTTGAGTGATCCATCGTCATTAGGTGGCCCTGAACATTACAATTCACTATCAGTTTTTCATCCCATTCTATAATCTAGACTCACAGAAGAACGGCCATAAGGTGCCCGAGGCAGCAATAGTCCCATGGAGTCAAGTCGGCTGGGGACGATGTATTGAATCGGGACGCAATTTGAGTGATCCATCGTCATTAGGTGGCCCTGAACGTTACAATTCACTATCAGTTTTTCGTCCCATTCGATAATCTAGATTCACAGCAGAACGGCCATAAGGTGCCCGAGGCAGCATTAAACCCATGGAGTCAACTCGGCTGGAGGACGATATATTGAATCGGGACGCAATTTGCGTGGTCCATCGTCATTAGGTGGCCCTGAATGTTACAATTCACTATGAGTTTTTCGTCCGATTCGAAAATCTTTGACTCACAGCAGAACGGCCATTAGGTGCCCGAGGCAGCAATCGACCCATGGAGACAAGTCTGCTGGAGGACGATGTATTGAATCGGGACGCAATTTGAGTGATCCATCGTCATTAGGAGGCCCTGAACGTTACAATTCACTATCACTTTTTCGTCCCATTCGATAATCTAGACTCACAGCAGAACGGCCATAAGGTGCCCGAGGCAGCAATAGACCCATGGAGTCAAGTCGGCTGGAGGACGATGTATTGAATCGGGACGCAATTTGAGTGATCCATCGTCATTAGGAGGCCCTGAACGTTACAATTCACTATCAGTTTTTCGTCCCATTCGATAATCTAGACTCACAGCAGAACGGCCATAAGGTGCCCGAGGCAGCAATAGACCCATGGAGTCAAGTCGGCTGGAGGACGATGTATTGAATCGGGACGCAATTTGAGAGATCCATCGTCATTAGGTGGCCCTGAACGTTACAATTCACTATCAGTTTTTCGTCCCATTCGATAACCTAGACTCACACCAGAACGGCCATAAGGTGCCCGAGGCAGCAATAGACCCATGGAGACAAGTCTGCTGGAGGACGATGTACTGAATCGGGACGCAATTTGAGTGATCCATCGTCATTAGGAGGCCCTGAACATTACAATTCACTATCAGTTTTTTGTCCCATTCGATAATCTAGACTCACAGCAGAACGGCCATAAGGTGCCCGAGGCAGCAATAGACCCATGGAGTCAAGTCGGCTGGAGGACGATATATTGAATCGGGACGCAATTTGAGTGATCCATCGTCATTAGGTGGCCCTGAAAGTTACAATTCACTATCAGTTTTTCGTCCGATTCGAAAATATTTGACTCACAGCAGAACGGCCATAAGGTGCCCGAGGCAGCAATAGACGCATGGAGACAAGTCTGCTGGAGGACGATGTATTGAATCGGGACGCAATTTGAGTGTTCCATCGTCATTAGGAGGCCCTGAACGTTACAATTCACTATCAGTTTTCGTCCGATTCGAAAATTTTTGAGTCATAGCAGGCCTGCCATAAGGTGCCCGAGGCAGCAATAGACCCATGGAGACAAGTCTGCTGGAGGACGATGTATTGAATCGGGACGCAATTTGAGTTATCCATCGTCATAAGGTGGCCCTGAACGTTACAAGTCACTATCAGTTTTTCATCCCATTCTATAATCTAGACTCACAGCAGAACGGCCATAAGGTGCCCGAGGCAGCAATAGTCCCATGGAGTCAAGTCGGCTAGTGGACGATGTACTGAATCGGGATGCAATTTGTGTGGTCCATCGTCTTTAGGTGTCCCTGAATGTTACAAATCACTATCAGTTTTTCGTCCGATTCGAAAATCTTTGACTCACAGCAGAACGGCCATAAGGTGCCCGAGGCAGCAATCGACTCATGGAGACAAGCCTGCTGGAGGACGATGTATTGAATCGGGACGCAATTTGAGTGATCCATTGTCATGAGGTGGCCCTGAAAGTTACAATTCACTATCAGTTTTTCGTTCGATTCGAAAATCTTTGACTCACAGCAGAACGGCCATAAGGTGCCCGAGGCAGCAATAGACCCATGGAGACAAGTCGGCTGGGGACGATGTATTGAATCGGGACGCAATTTGAGTGATCCATCGTCATTAGGTGGCCCTGAACGTTACAAATCACTATCAGTTTTTCGTCCCATTCGATAATCTAGATTCACAGGAGAACGGCCATAAGGTGCCAAGGCAGCAATAGACCCATGGAGTCAACTCGGCTGGAGGACGATGTATTGAATCGGGACGCAATTTGCGTGGTCCATCGTCATTAGGTGGCCCTGAATGTTGCAATTCACTATCAGTTTTTCGTCCGATTCGAAAATCTTTGACTCACAGCAGAACGGCCATTAGGTGCCCGAGGCAGCAATCGACCCATGGAGACAAGTCTGCTGGAGGACGATGTATTGAATCGGGACGCAATTTGAGTGATCTATCGTCATTATGAGGCCCTGAACGTTACAATTCACTATCAGTTTTTCGTCCCATTCGATAATCTAGACTCACAGCAGAACGGCCATAAGGTGCCCGAGGCAGCATTAGACCCATGGAGTCAACTCGGCTGGAGGACGATATATTGAATCGGTATCAGTTTTTCGTCCGATTCGAAAATCTTTGACTCACAGCAGAACGGCCATAAGGTGCCCGAGGCAGCAATCGACTCATGGAGACAAGCCTGCTGGAGGACGATGTATTGAATCGGGACGCAATTTGAGTGATCCATTGTCATGAGGTGGCCCTGAAAGTTACAATTCACTATCAGTTTTTCGTTCGATTCGAAAATCTTTGACTCACAGCAGAACGGCCATAAGGTGCCCGAGGCAGCAATAGACCCATGGAGACAAGTCGGCTGGGGACGATGTATTGAATCGGGACGCAATTTGAGTGATCCATCGTCATTAGGTGGCCCTGAACGTTACAAATCACTATCAGTTTTTCGTCCCATTCGATAATCTAGGGTCACAGGAGAACGGCCATAAGGTGCCAAGGCAGCAATAGACCCATGGAGTCAACTCGGCTGGAGGACGATGTATTGAATCGGGACGCAATTTGCGTGGTCCATCGTCATTAGGTGGCCCTGAATGTTGCAATTCACTATCAGTTTTTCGTCCGATTCGAAAATCTTTGACTCACAGCAGAACGGCCATTAGGTGCCCGAGGCAGCAATCGACACATGGAGACAAGTCTGCTGGAGGACGATGTATTGAATCGGGACGCAATTTGAGTGATCTATCGTCATTATGAGGCCCTGAACGTTACAATTGACTATCAGTTTTTCGTCCCATTCGATAATCTAGACTCACAGCAGAACGGCCATAAGGTGCCCGAGGCAGCAATAGACCCATGGAGTCAAGTCGGCTGGAGGACGATGTATTGAAACGGGACGCTATTTGAGTGATCCATCGTCATTAGGAGGCCCTGAACGTTACAATTCACTATCAGTTTTTCGTCCCATTCAATAATCTAGACTCACAGCAGAACGGCCATAAGGTGCCCGAGGCAGCAATAGACCCATGGAGTCAAGTCGGCTGGTGGACGATGTATTGAATCGGGACGCAATTTGAGAGATCCATCGTCATTAGGTGGCCCTGAACGTTACAATTCACTATCAGTTTTTCGTCCCATTCGATAACCTAGACTCACAGCAGAACGGCCATAAGGTGCCCGAGGCAGCAATAGACCCATGGAGTCAAGTCGGCTGGAGGACGATGTATTGAATCGGGACGCAATTTGAGTGATCCATCGTCATTAGGTGGCCCTGAACGTTACAATTCACTATCAGTTTTTCGTCCGATTCGAAAATCTTTGACTCACAGCAGAACGGCCATAAGGTGCCCGAGGCAGCAATAGACGCATGGAGACAAGTCTGCTGGAGGACGATGTATTGAATCGGGACGCAATTTGAGTGTTCCATCGTCATTAGGACGCCCTGTACGTTGCAATTCACAATCAGTTTTTCGTCCGATTCGAAAATCTTTGAGTCACAGCAGGCCTGCTATAAGGTGCCCGAGGCAGCAATAGACCCATGGAGACAAGTCTGCTGGAGGACGATGTATTGAATCGGGACGCAATTTGAGTGATCCATCGTCATTAGGTGGCCCTGAACATTACAATTCACTATCAGTTTTTCATCCCATTCTATAATCTAGACTCACAGCAGAACGGCCATAAGGTGCCCGAGGCAGCAATAGTCCCATGGAGTCAAGTCGGCTGGGGACGATGTATTGAATCGGGACGCAATTTGAGTGATCCATCGTCATTAGGAGGCCCTGAACGTTACAATTCACTATCAGTTTTTCGTCCGATTCGAAAATCTTTGACTCACAGCAGAACGGCCATAAGGTGCCCGAGGCAGCAATAGACGCATGGAGACAAGTCTGCTGGAGGACGATGTATTGAATCGGGACGCAATTTGAGTGATCCATCGTCATTAGGTGGCCCTGAACGTTACAATTCACTATCAGTTTTTCGTCCCATTCGATAATCTAGATTCACAGCAGAACGGCCATAAGGTGCCCGAGGCAGCATTAGACCCATGGAGTCAACTCGGCTGGAGGACGATATATTGAATCGGGACGCAATTTGCGTGGTCCATCGTCATTAGGTGGCCCTGAATGTTACAATTCACTATGAGTTTTTCGTCCGATTCGAAAATCTTTGACTCACAGCAGAACGGCCATTAGGTGCCCGAGGCAGCAATAGACCCATGGAGACAAGTCTGCTGGAGGACGATGTATTGAATCGGGACGCAATTTGAGTGATCCATCGTCATTAGGAGGCCCTGAACGTTACAATTCACTATCACTTTTTCGTCCCATTCGATAATCTAGACTCACAGCAGAACGGCCATAAGGTGCCCGAGGCAGCAATAGACCCATGGAGTCAAGTCGGCTGGAGGACGATGTATTGAATCGGGACGCAATTTGAGTGATCCATCGTCATTAGGAGGCCCTGAACGTTACAATTCACTATCAGTTTTTCGTCCCATTCGATAATCTAGACTCACAGCAGAACGGCCATAAGGTGCCCGAGGCAGCAATAGACCCATGGAGTCAAGTCGGCTGGAGGACGATGTATTGAATCGGGACGCAATTTGAGAGATCCATCGTCATTAGGTGGCCCTGAACGTTACAATTCACTATCAGTTTTTCGTCCTATTCGATAACCTAGACTCACACCAGAACGGCCATAAGGTGCCCGAGGCAGCAATAGACCCATGGAGACAAGTCTGCTGGAGGACGATGTACTGAATCGGGACGCAATTTGAGTGATCCATCGTCATTAGGAGGCCCTGAACGTTACAATTCACTATCAGTTTTTTGTCCCATTCGATAATCTAGACTCACAGCAGAACGGCCATAAGGTGCCCGAGGCAGCAATAGACCCATGGAGTCAAGTCGGCTGGAGGACGATATATTGAATCGGGACGCAATTTGAGTGATCCATCGTCATTAGGTGGCCCTGAAAGTTACAATTCACTATCAGTTTTTCGTCCGATTCGAAAATCTTTGACTCACAGCAGAACGGCCATAAGGTGCCCGAGGCAGTAATAGACGCATGGAGACAAGTCTGCTGGAGGACGATGTATTGAATCGGGACGCAATTTGAGTGTTCCATCGTCATTAGGAGGCCCTGAACGTTACAATTCACTATCAGTTTTCGTCCGATTCGAAAATTTTTGAGTCATAGCAGGCCTGCCATAAGGTGCCCGAGGCAGCAATAGACCCATGGAGACAAGTCTGCTGGAGGACGATGTATTGAATCGGGACGCAATTTGAGTAATCCATCGTCATTAGGTGGCCCTGAACGTTACAATTCACTATCAGTTTTTCGTCCCATTCGATAACCTAGACTCACACCAGAACGGCCATTAGGTGCCCGAGGCAGCAATAGACCCATGGAGACAAGTCTGCTGGAGGACGATGTACTGAATCGGGACGCAATTTGAGTGATCCATCGTCATTAGGAGGCCCTGAACGTTACAATTCACTATCAGTTTTTTGTCCCATTCGATAATCTAGACTCACAGCAGAACGGCCATAAGGTGCCCGAGGCAGCAATAGACCCATGGAGTCAAGTCGGCTGGAGGACGATATATTGAATCGGGACGCAATTTGAGTGATCCATCGTCATTAGGTGGCCCTGAAAGTTACAATTCACTATCAGTTTTTCGTCCGATTCGAAAATCTTTGACTCACAGCAGAACGGCCATAAGGTGCCCGAGGCAGCAATAGACGCATGGAGACAAGTCTGCTGGAGGACGATGTATTGAATCGGGACGCACTTTGAGTGTTCCATCGTCATTAGGAGGCCCTGAACGTTACAATTCACTATCAGTTTTCGTCCGATTCGAAAATTTTTGAGTCATAGCAGGCCTGCCATAAGGTGCCCGAGGCAGCAATAGACCCATGGAGACAAGTCTGCTGGAGGACGATGTATTGAATCGGGACGCAATTTGAGTTATCCATCGTCATTAGGTGGCCCTGAACGTTACAAGTCACTATCAGTTTTTCATCCCATTCTATAATCTAGACTCACAGCAGAACGGCCATAAGGTGCCCGAGGCAGCAATAGTCCCATGGCGTCAAGACGGCTAGTGGACGATGTACTGAATCGGGATGCAATTTGTGTGGTCCATCGTCTTTAGGTGGCCCTGAATGTTACAATTCACTATCAGTTTTTCGTCCGATTCGAAAATCTTTGAGTCACTGCTGAACGGCCATAAGGTGCCCGAGGCTGCAATAGACCAAATGGAGACAATCTGCTGGAGGACAATGTATTGAATCGGGACGCAATTTGAGTGATCCATCGTCATTAGGTGGCCCGGAACGTTACAATTCACTATCAGTTTTTCGTCCGATTCGAAAATCTTTGACTCACAGCAGAACGGCCATAAGGTGCCCGAGGCAGCAATAGACCCATGGAGACAAGTCTGCTGGAGGACGTTGTATTGAATCGGGACGCAATTTGAGTGATCCATCGTCATTAGGTGGCCCTGAACGTTACAATTCACTATCAGTTTTTCGTCCGATTCGAAAATCTTTGACTCACAGCAGAACGGCCATAAGGTGCCCGAGGCAGCAATAGACCCATGGAGACAAGTCTGCTGGAGGACGATGTATTGAATCGGGACGCAATTTGAGTGTTCCATCGTCATTAGGAGGCCCTGAAAGTTACAATTCACTATCAGTTTTTCGTCCGATTCGAAAATCTTTGACTCACAGCAGAACGGCAATAAGGTGCCCGAGGCAGCAATAGACGCATGGAGACAAGTCTGCTGGAGGACGATGTATTGAATCGGGACGCAATTTGAGTGTTCCATCGTCATTAGGAGGCCCTGAACGTTACAATTCACTATCAGTTTTTCGTCCGATTCGAAAATCTTTGACTCACCGCAGAACGACCATAAGGTGCCCGAGGCAGCAATAGACCCATGGAGACAAGTCTGCTGGAGGACGATGTATTGAATCGGGTCGCAATTTGAGTAATCCATCGTCATTAGGTGGCCCTGAACGTTACAAATCACTATCAGTTTTTCGTCCCATTCGATAATCTAGAGTCACAGCAGAACGGCCATAAGGTGCCCGAGGCAGCAATAGACCCATGGAGTCAGGTCGGCTGGAGGACGATGTACTGAATCGGGACGCAATTTGCGTGGTCCATCGTCATTAGGTGGCCCTGAATGTTACAATTCACTATGAGTTTTTCGTGCGATTCGAAAATCTTTGACTCACAGCAGAACGGCCATTAGGTGCCCGAGGCAGCAATCGACCCATGGAGACAAGTCTGCTGGAGGACGATGTATTGAATCGGGACGCAATTTGAGTGATCCATCGTCATTAGGAGGCCCTGAACGTTACAATTCACTATCACTTTTTCGTCCCATTCGATAATCTAGACTCACAGCAGAACGGCCATAAGGTGCCCGAGGCAGCAATAGACCCATGGAGTCAAGTCGGCTGGAGGACGATGTATTGAATCGGGACGCAATTTGAGTGATCCATCGTCATTAGGAGGCCCTGAACGTTACAATTCACTATCAGTTTTTCGTCCCATTCGATAATCTAGACTCACAGCAGAACGGCCATAAGGTGCCCGAGGCAGCAATAGACCCATGGAGTCAAGTCGGCTGGAGGACGATGTATTGAATCGGGACGCAATTTGAGAGATCCATCGTCATTAGGTGGCCATGAACGTTACAATTCACTATCAGTTTTTCGTCCCATTCGATAACCTAGACTCACACCAGAACGGCCATAAGGTGCCCGAGGCAGCAATAGACCCATGGAGACAAGTCTGCTGGAGGACGATGTACTGAATCAAGACGCAATTTGAGTGATCCATCGTCATTAGGAGGCCCTGAACATTACATTTCACTATCAGTTATTTGTCCCATTCGATAATCTAGACTCACAGCAGAACGGCCATAAGGTGCCCGAGGCAGCAATAGACCCATGGAGTCAAGTCGGCTGGAGGACGATATATTGAATCGGGACGCAATTTGAGTGATCCATCGTCATTAGGTGGCCCTGAAAGTTACAATTCACTATCAGTTTTTCGTCCGATTCGAAAATCTTTGACTCACAGCAGAACGGCCATAAGGTGCCCGAGGCAGCAATAGACGCATGGAGACAAGTCTGCTGGAGGACGATGTATTGAATCGGGTCGCAATTTGAGTGTTCCATCATCATTAGGAGGCCCTGAACGTTACAATTCACTATCAGTTTTCGTCCGATTCGAAAATTTTTGAGTCATAGCAGGCCTGCCATAAGGTGCCCGAGGCAGCAATAGACCCATGGAGACAAGTCTGCTGGAGGACGATGTATTGAATCGGGACGCAATTTGAGTTATCCATCGTCATTAGGTGGCCCTGAACGTTACAAGTCACTATCAGTTTTTCATCCCATTCTATAATCTAGACTCACAGCAGAACGGCCATAAGGTGCCCGAGGCAGCAATAGTCCCATGGAGTCAAGTCGGCTAGTGGACGATGTACTGAATCGGGATGCAATTTGCGTGGTCCATCGTCTTTAGGTGTTCCTGAATGTTACAAATCACTATCAGTTTTTCGTCCGATTCGAAAATCTTTGACTCACAGCAGAACGGCCATAAGGTGCCCGAGGCAGCAATCGACTCATGGAGACAAGCCTGCTGGAGGACGATGTATTGAATCGGGACGCAATTTGAGTGATCCATTGTCATGAGGTGGCCCTGAAAGTTACAATTCACTATCAGTTTTTCGTTCGATTCGAAAATCTTTGACTCACAGCAGAACGGCCATAAGGTGCCCGAGGCAGCAATAGACCCATGGAGACAAGTCGGCTGGGGACGATGTATTGAATCGGGACGCAATTTGAGTGATCCATCGTCATTAGGTGGCCCTGAACGTTACAAATCACTATCAGTTTTTCGTCCCATTCGATAATCTAGATTCACAGGAGAACGGCCATAAGGTGCCAAGGCAGCAATAGACCCATGGAGTCAACTCGGCTGGAGGACGATGTATTGAATCGGGACGCAATTTGCGTGGTCCATCGTCATTAGGTGGCCCTGAATGTTGCAATTCACTATCAGTTTTTCGTCCGATTCGAAAATCTTTGACTCACAGCAGAACGGCCATTAGGTGCCCGAGGCAGCAATCGACCCATGGAGACAAGTCTGCTGGAGGACGATGTATTGAATCGGGACGCAATTTGAGTGATCTATCGTCATTATGAGGCCCTGAACGTTACAATTCACTATCAGTTTTTCGTCCCATTCGATAATCTAGACTCACAGCAGAACGGCCATAAGGTGCCCGAGGCAGCAATAGACCCATGGAGTCAAGTCGGCTGGAGGACGATGTATTGAATCGGGACGCAATTTGAGTGATCCATCGTCATTAGGAGGCCCTGAACGTTACAATTCACTATCAGCTTTTCGTCCCATTCAATAATCTAGACTCACAGCAGAACGGCCATAAGGTGCCCGAGGCAGCAATAGACCCATGGAGTCAAGTCGGCTGGTGGACGATGTATTGAATCGGGACGCAATTTGAGAGATCCATCGTCATTAGGTGGCCCTGAACGTTACAATTCACTATCAGTTTTTCGTCCCATTCGATAACCTAGACTCACAGCAGAACGGCCATAAGGTGCCCGAGGCAGCAATAGACCCATGGAGACAAGTCTGCTGGAGGACGATGTATTGAATCGGGACGCAATTTGAGTGATCCATCGTCATTAGGAGGCCCTGAACGTTACAATTCACTATCAGTTTTTTGTCCCATTCGATAATCTAGACTCACAGCAGAACGGCCATAAGGTGCCCGAGGCAGCAATAGACCCATGGAGTCAAGTCGGCTGGGGACGATGTATTGAATCGGGACGCAATTTGAGTGATCCATCGTCATTAGGTGGCCCTGAACGTTACAATTCACTATCAGTTTTTCGTCCCATTCGATAATCTAGATTCACAGCAGAACGGCCATAAGGTGCCCGAGGCAGCATTAGACCCATGGAGTCAACTCGGCTGGAGGACGATATATTGAATCGGGACGCAATTTGCGTGGTCCATCGTCATTAGGTGGCCCTGAATGTTACAATTCACTATGAGTTTTTCGTCCGATTCGATAATCATGACTCACAGCAGAACGGCCATAAGGTGCCCGAGGCAGCAATAGACCCATGGAGTCAAGTCGGCTGGAGGACGATGTATTGAATCGGGACGCAATTTGAGTGATCCATCGTCATTAGGAGGCCCTGAACGTTACAATTCACTATCAGTTTTTCGTCCAATTCGATAATCATGACTCACAGCAGAACGGCCATAAGGTGCCCGAGGCAGCAATAGACCCATGGAGTCAAGTCGGCTGGAGGACGATGTATTGAATCGGGACGCAATTTGAGAGATCCATCGTCATTAGGTGGCCCTGAACGTTACAATTCACTATCAGTTTTTCGTCCCATTCGATAACCTAGACTCACACCAGAACAGCCATAAGGTGCCCGAGGCAGCAATAGACCCATGGAGACAAGTCTGCTGGAGGACGATGTATTGAATCGGGACGCATTTTGAGTTATCCATCGTCATTAGGTGGCCCTGAACGTTACAAGTCACTATCAGTTTTTCATCCCATTCTATAATCTAGACTCACAGCAGAACGGCCATAAGGTGCCCGAGGCAGCAATAGTCCCATGGAGTCAAGTCGGCTAGTGGACGATGTACTGAATCGGGATGCAATTTGTGTGGTCCATCGTCTTTAGGTGTCCCTGAATGTTACAAATCACTATCAGTTTTTCGTCCGATTCGAAAATCTTTGACTCACAGCAGAACGGCCATAAGGTGCCCGTGGCAGCAATCGACTCATGGAGACAAGCCTGCTGGAGGACGATGTATTGAATCGGGACGCAATTTGAGTGATCCATTGTCATGAGGTGGCCCTGAAAGTTACAATTCACTATCAGTTTTTCGTTCGATTCGAGAATCTTTGACTCACAGCAGAACGGCCATAAGGTGCCCGAGGCAGCAATAGACCCATGGAGACAAGTCGGCTGGGGACGATGTATTGAATCGGGACGCAATTTGAGTGATCCATCGTCATTAGGTGGCCCTGAACGTTACAAATCACTATCAGTTTTTCGTCCCATTCGATAATCTAGGGTCACAGGAGAACGGCCATAAGGTGCCCGAGGCAGCAATAGACCCATGGAGTCAAGTCGGCTGGAGGACGATGTATTGAAACGGGACGCTATTTGAGTGATCCATCGTCATTAGGAGGCCCTGAACGTTACAATTCACTATCAGTTTTTCGTCCCATTCAATAATCTAGACTCACAGCAGAACGGCCATAAGGTGCCCGAGGCAGCAATAGACCCATGGAGTCAAGTCGGCTGGTGGACGATGTATTGAATCGGGACGCAATTTGAGAGATCCATCGTCATTAGGTGGCCCTGAACGTTACAATTCACTATCAGTTTTTCGTCCCATTCGATAACCTAGACTCACAGCAGAACGGCCATAAGGTGCCCGAGGCAGCAATAGACCCATGGAGACAAGTCTGCTGGAGGACGATGTATTGAATCGGGACGCAATTTGAGTGATCCATCGTCATTAGGAGGCCCTGAACGTTACAATTCACTATCAGTTTTTTGTCCCATTCGATAATCTAGACTCACAGCAGAACGGCCATAAGGTGCCCGAGGCAGCAATAGACCCATGGAGTCAGGTCGGCTGGAGGACGATGTATTGAATCGGGACGCAATTTGAGTGATCCATCGTCATTAGGTGGCCCTGAACGTTACAATTCACTATCAGTTTTTCGTCCGATTCGAAAATCTTTGACTCACAGCAGAACGGCCATAAGGTGCCCGAGGCAGCAATAGACGCATGGAGACAAGTCGGCTGGGGACGATGTATTGAATCGGGACGCAATTTGAGTGATCCATCGTCATTAGGAGGCCCTGAACGTTACAATTCACTATCAGTTTTTCGTCCGATTCGAAAATCTTTGACTCACAGCAGAACGGCCATTAGGTGCCCGAGGCAGCAATCGACCCATGGAGACAAGTCTGCTGGAGGACGATGTATTGAATCGGGACGCAATTTGAGTGATCCATCGTCATTAGGAGGCCCTGAACGTTACAATTCACTATCACTTTTTCGTCCCATTCGATAATCTAGACTCACAGCAGAACGGCCATAAGGTGCCCGAGGCAGCAATAGACCCATGGAGTCAAGTCGGCTGGAGGACGATGTATTGAATCGGGACGCAATTTGAGTGATCCATCGTCATTAGGAGGCCCTGAACGTTACAATTCACTATCAGTTTTTCGTCCAATTCGATAA
Source organism: Schistocerca cancellata (assembly GCF_023864275.1). Classification (NCBI taxonomy): domain Eukaryota; kingdom Metazoa; phylum Arthropoda; class Insecta; order Orthoptera; family Acrididae; genus Schistocerca; species Schistocerca cancellata. The sequence continues at coordinate 844,137,004 of NC_064630.1, forward strand.
TCATGACTCACAGCAGAACGGCCATAAGGTGCCCGAGGCAGCAATAGACCCATGGAGTCAAGTCGGCTGGAGGACGATGTATTGAATCGGGACGCAATTTGAGAGATCCATCGTCATTAGGTGGCCCTGAACGTTACAATTCACTATCAGTTTTTCGTCCGATTCGAAAATCTTTGACTCACAGCAGAACGGCCATAAGGTGCCGGAGTCAGCAATAGACGCATGGAGACAAGTCTGCTAGAGGACGATGTATTGAATCGGGACGCAATTTGAGTGTTCCATCGTCATTAGGAGGCCCTGAACGTTACAATTCACTATCAGTTTTCGTCCGATTCGAAAATTTTTGAGTCATAGCAGGCCTGCCATAAGGTGCCCGAGGCAGCAATAGACCCATGGAGACAAGTCTGCTGGAGGACGATGTATTGAATCGGGACGCATTTTGAGTTATCCATCGTCATTAGGTGGCCCTGAACGTTACAAGTCACTATCAGTTTTTCATCCCATTCTATAATCTAGACTCACAGCAGAACGGCCATAAGGTGCCCGAGGCAGCAATAGTCCCATGGAGTCAAGTCGGCTAGTGGACGATGTACTGAATCGGGATGCAATTTGTGTGGTCCATCGTCTTTAGGTGTCCCTGAATGTTACAAATCACTATCAGTTTTTCGTCCGATTCGAAAATCTTTGACTCACAGCAGAACGGCCATAAGGTGCCCGAGGCAGCAATCGACTCATGGAGACAAGCCTGCTGGAGGACGATGTATTGAATCGGGACGCAATTTGAGTGATCCATTGTCATGAGGTGGCCCTGAAAGTTACAATTCACTATCAGTTTTTCGTTCGATTCGAAAATCTTTGACTCACAGCAGAACGGCCATAAGGTGCCCGAGGCAGCAATAGACCCATGGAGACAAGTCGGCTGGGGACGATGTATTGAATCGGGACGCAATTTGAGTGATCCATCGTCATTAGGTGGCCCTGAACGTTACAAATCACTATCGGTTTTTCGTCCCATTCGATAATCTAGGGTCACAGGAGAACGGCCATAAGGTGCCCGAGGCAGCAATAGACCCATGGAGTCAAGTCGGCTGGAGGACGATGTATTGAAACGGGACGCTATTTGAGTGATCCATCGTCATTAGGAGGCCCTGAACGTTACAATTCACTATCAGTTTTTCGTCCCATTCAATAATCTAGACTCACAGCAGAACGGCCATAAGGTGCCCGAGGCAGCAATAGACCCATGGAGTCAAGTCGGCTGGTGGACGATGTATTGAATCGGGACGCAATTTGAGAGATCCATCGTCATTAGGTGGCCCTGAACGTTACAATTCACTATCAGTTTTTCGTCCCATTCGATAACCTAGACTCACAGCAGAACGGCCATAAGGTGCCCGAGGCAGCAATAGACCCATGGAGACAAGTCTGCTGGAGGACGATGTATTGAATCGGGACGCAATTTGAGTGATCCATCGTCATTAGGAGGCCCTGAACGTTACAATTCACTATCAGTTTTTTGTCCCATTCGATAATCTAGACTCACAGCAGAACGGCCATAAGGTGCCCGAGGCAGCAATAGACCCATGGAGTCAGGTCGGCTGGAGGACGATGTATTGAATCGGGACGCAATTTGAGTGATCCATCGTCATTAGGTGGCCCTGAACGTTACAATTCACTATCAGTTTTTCGTCCGATTCGAAAATCTTTGACTCACAGCAGAACGGCCATAAGGTGCCCGAGGCAGCAATAGACGCATGGAGACAAGTCTGCTGGAGGACGATGTATTGAATCGGGACGCAATTTGAGTGTTCCATCGTCATTAGGACGCCCTGTACGTTGCAATTCACAATCAGTTTTTCGTCCGATTCGAAAATCTTTGAGTCACAGCAGGCCTGCCATAAGGTGCCCGAGGCAGCAATAGACCCATGGAGACAAGTCTGCTGGAGGACGATGTATTGAATCGGGACGCAATTTGAGTGATCCATCGTCATTAGGTGGCCCTGAACATTACAATTCACTATCAGTTTTTCATCCCATTCTATAATCTAGACTCACAGCAGAACGGCCATAAGGTGCCCGAGGCAGCAATAGTCCCATGGAGTCAAGTCGGCTGGGGACGATGTATTGAATCGGGACGCAATTTGAGTGATCCATCGTCATTAGGAGGCCCTGAACGTTACAATTCACTATCAGTTTTTCGTCCGATTCGAAAATCTTTGACTCACAGCAGAACGGCCATTAGGTGCCCGAGGCAGCAATCGACCCATGGAGACAAGTCTGCTGGAGGACGATGTATTGAATCGGGACGCAATTTGAGTGATCCATCGTCATTAGGAGGCCCTGAACGTTACAATTCACTATCACTTTTTCGTCCCATTCGATAATCTAGACTCACAGCAGAACGGCCATAAGGTGCCCGAGGCAGCAATAGACCCATGGAGTCAAGTCGGCTGGAGGACGATGTATTGAATCGGGACGCAATTTGAGTGATCCATCGTGATTAGGAGGCCCTGAACGTTACAATTCACTATCAGTTTTTCGTCCAATTCGATAATCATGACTCACAGCAGAACGGCCATAAGGTGCCCGAGGCAGCAATAGACCCATGGAGTCAAGTCGGCTGGAGGACGATGTATTGAATCGGGACGCAATTTGAGAGATCCATCGTCATTAGGTGGCCCTGAACGTTACAATTCACTATCAGTTTTTCGTCCCATTCGATAACCTAGACTCACACCAGAACAGCCATAAGGTGCCCGAGGCAGCAATAGACCCATGGAGACAAGTCTGCTGGAGGACGATGTACTGAATCGGGACGCAATTTGAGTGATCCATCGTCATTAGGAGGCCCTGAACATTACAATTCACTCTCAGTTTTTTGTCCCATTCGATAATCTAGACTCACAGCAGAACGGCCATAAGGTGCCCGAGGCAGCAATAGACCCATGGAGTCAAGTCGGCTGGAGGACGATATATTGAATCGGTACGCAATTTGAGTGATCCATCGTCATTAGGTGGCCCTGAAAGTTACAATTCACTATCAGTTTTTCGTCCGATTCGAAAATCTTTGACTCACAGCAGAACGGCCATAAGGTGCCGGAGTCAGCAATAGACGCATGGAGACAAGTCTGCTAGAGGACGATGTATTGAATCGGGACGCAA